>NC_051291.1:1891146-3091146 GCF_015220745.1 Sebastes umbrosus
ATGCACGAGAGGGAAAGTCGCTCACAAAAAAACACACAAAACCGATGTGCTCAGCTGCACGCCATGCCGCGCCGTCCTAGCAGTAATAATAATAAAAAAAATGGTGATTGAACTCGCCGTCAGACGCTCTCTACCTGACAAAGCAGACCCCCAGATGTTTGTCTCCTCTGTTTCCTCCGCGGAGCTTTGAAAACACGGTGTAGATGTTGTGAAGGGGCCGGCCGCCGCTGGGTTTGATGGGCGCCGATCGATCGCGCGCCCTGCTGTGCCAGGCTTTGAATAGCCAATTAAAGCCATTGAGACAGAGGAGAAAATGTGTGGGGGGGTGATGTGACGGAGTGGGTGTTTGATTACAGGAGGATGATGAGAGGGAAAGATGCAGCAGCGGTTGCTGGTAAATGTTTAATATTCTGCGCCGTAAACTTCACAGTGATCACTCTTCCTGTTCTCCCTCCTCATCGTTCCTCCAGATTAAGACTCCCTGACGGATGCGTTCAGCTCTGCTTCCATAAACAGAAGACAGCAGTGCACTGGGTTGAGACCTTGACTGATGGAGGGGAGCTAAGACAGATGTACAGATTTGCTAGAAATGGAAGGGGGAAACGATGAGGGAAGCCGTGTCGCGTGCGAATGCCAAACCGTCTGGGTTTCATATCGGCCTCAAGTTTCCCTCCCCACTCCGTCTGCCAGCCCTCCTTCCTCCTTCGTTTCCTTTCTCTAATCCTACTCTCCTACATCTCCTGTCTCTCCATCCATGTCCAATCCATGTCTCCTTCCATATTCTATTTCCGCCTCCACCTGTCCTGCATCTTCTGTCCTTGTCTCCTTTCCACCTCTCAACTTCCTCCCCTCTTGTCTTTTCCTCTGTAGCCTCAAAGAGTTTAGAAGCAAAGAGGCGAATCTCTGGTGCCAAAATGGCTCGGCTTCCTCCTGGAAAAGTAGCCGGATCTTCTGGCATTCTTCCACATCCATTTGGGCCCATAGATCAGGCGCAGTAGCGTCCGCTCGGTCACATAACTCGGTCCCAACGTCACACTGTCGTCACGGTCTGGGTCTCAATCACATGAACGGAGGAAGGGAAATAACACTGGATTCAGCTTCTAGTTCGTTTTAAATTAGAGTAAACTATTAGAGTGTTCGTACTGGGGAGTTGACTCTTAGTACTCTCCATCTCTCTCTCTCCTTCTCTCACTCAGTGAAAGTCCTTTCAGACACAACGTGACAACGGCACCGCTCCGCTCTGAAACCAATTTATTGCCAATGACTTGCGCCGCCGCCACGACAGCTTCGCTGCGATGCTGTGATGTGCGGCGAACGCAACTCAAACCGTGCCGCGGTGTTGCGAGCAGCTCTCCTCCGCCGAGAAAGACATTAGGTGTAGCTCTATTGCCTTTCAGGTGGAAACAGTAGGGAGTATACATGCTGGACAGCGCCAGAGAGAGGTTGAGATAACGAAAAGGAAAAAAAGGTGTGAAGACTTGTCATAAATCAGGAGGGTTGACACGTATAACTTCTCTCTCCTCCCCCCCGCCAGGTACCCTGCCCTACGACATCAAGATAGTGATTGCCGGCAACCACGAGTTGACCTTCGACCAGGAGTTTATGGCGGACCTGATCAAGCAGGACTTCTACTACTTCCCTTCCGCCTCCAAGTTGAAGCCGGAGAACTACGAGAACGTCCAGTCGCTGCTCACCAACTGCATCTACCTGCAGGACTCCGAGGTCACCGTGCGGGGCTTCAAGATCCACGGCTCGCCCTGGTGAGTAACGCCTGCCGCCGCCGCCGCCGCTGCCGCGCTGAGGTTTCACTTTCATGTGACACCAGCTTCTGTAACATCAAATCTCATATGATGAATTCTGCGCAATAGTTTGGCCTCAGGTTTCAAGGTTGCACTTGAAGAGGATAATCACAGAAGTATCTTCTAATCACAGAATCGTCAGACCTTTATTTATTTCCGATAGTGGGAGGAATGGTCAATGAAACATTTTGGTAGCTATTGTTGATGAATCTAAATGTCCATGTCTTGAGTGCTTTCTGATACTGCTGCTGCTGCTGCTTAGATACAAGATAAGTGATTTTGCTTTTAGGATTTTCTTGCCTTGTGTGTGCAGAAAACATTTACCACAGGTGAAAACAACCAACTCCTGAAATCCCTCTAAAGGTCAGCACGTACTGATTGTGTCTTACAGCGCTGCATCGCTTGACGTGCATCATTTGATGCTCATGTAGCACACACCAGAAATGCCATACAGACAGATGAGCTTCCAACCTGAGAAATAAGACGATGGTGTATCCTGATGCGTCGTTCTATACGTGGAAATCTATACCTGCGATCTTTTGGTGCATGTTGTCCTTTTTGAGGCTATTAATATCGTCACTCTTCACTTCCTGCTGTACTGAGCTTAGCTGCTTCCTTCTGGGGCAACCGAGTCTCCTAAACATGATGTTCACATACAACGAAGCTGCATTCTCAAGTATGTCGCAAGTTTGTCTATTACGTAACTTCAACTATGTACACGGTACACAAACAGCGGTTCACGAGCACCGCTGCATCGTAACTACTTCACAGACACAGAGCGGAGAGAGGACCTCAACTCAACAACGCTACCTCATGACAAGTAACCACGGCAGTGCTACTGCAGGGCTGAGTTTTCTCTTCCATTCTCCAGGAAACGTGCGGCGACGACGCGCTTTGAGTTCAGGCTGGTGCACGCCAAGGGTAGAGAACGAGCAGGGAGGCGTCTGATTGGTTCTTTCCAAGCGGACCGCGAGGCAGTGATTGGTTGACGTATTTACAGGATTACAGCAGCTACAGATGACGGCTCTTTAACGGTCCTTTTTCAGAGCTCATCAGCAATGGATCACTGTCGGGGTGTAAAGACCATTTCAACCAATAAAACAGATATACTGGAGAACATCGTCAACCCTGACTTTAATTACCTAATAAACACAGTCATTTTAAGTCAAACCATGGGGGTGGGGGGGTATTGCGGTGGCCCAACAGCTCATTTTTGCCCCGGGCCCCCGTAGCAGGTTGATCCGGCCGTGACTCGGTGACTCTGTGCGTCTTTCTATCATTAAATTCAATCATTTATTTGCTTCTTTATTTAGCTTCGACTTACATTTATTCTACTGCAACTCCTGCTGGACAGGCTGCTTCCTCTTGGGTGTGCGAGTGAACATGTGTGTGTGTGTGTGTGTGTGTGTGTGTGTGTGTGTGTGAGGGTGAGTGTGTAAGTGGTTAGGTGGCGGTCCATGATCTTCTTTGTGTGTGTGTTTTAGTGACAGGCTCCCGAGGGCAGTGTTTGAGTGTGTGTGTGTGTGTGTGTGTGTGTGTGTGTGTGTGTGTGTGTGAGTGTGAGTGTGTGTGTGTGTGAGTGTGTGTGTGCGTGTGTGTGTGTGTGTGTGTGTGCCCCCAGTGCTGGGTAAATTGGTTTGCTGTGATAGCAGCGTCCCCTGAGTTTATTGCTCGAGCCACTGCAGAGAGCTGCCTGAGGTGGACCGAGAGGAGGATGAAGATGGGAAGAAGAGGAGGAGAGGAGAGGGAGAGGAGACAAAGGAGAGATGTAGGAAAGAAGGAAGAAGGTGGTGATGGATGGAGAGAAAGAGACAGACAGAGGGAGGGAGGGATGGAGATTTAGGAAGAGATGATTTTATTCAGATTCACCGGCTGGCCCTGGCTGGTGTAACAGGCACATGAGGTGACGAGTGTGTGTGTGTGTGTGTGTGTGTGTGTGTGTGTTCATGTCAGAATATCTCTGTCTGAATGTGTGAATGTGTGCTGTGGGTGTGTGTGTGTGTGTGTGCACCAGTGTGTGCTCTCACTTGCCTTGGACTGCATGTGTGTGTGTGTGTGTGTGTGTGAGCCTCGGGGTGTGTTCCTGCAGCACGGAGGGGCTCCAGCTGGAGGCTCCGTGTGTCCCCCCGTCCTCTTCCCTCCTTCCTTACCTCCTCCATCTATCCTTCTTGCATCCTTCAAGTATCCCTTCTTCCACCCTTTCCATCTCTTTCTTCTTCTTTCCCTCCATCAACTCTTTCCTTCCTCCATCAGCTCCATCAGTTCTTTCTTCATCTGTGCACCTTCCTCCTCTCCATCAGTCATGTGACCCAAACAGCAGCCACATCCTCCACACGGTCCGCTCTCTGGCTGGCAGGAGTGGCGGGACGGTGCCTGTTCCGGTTCCCCTCCGTCGCCATGGCGATGCCAGGCTGGCGCTGCTTTATGGCCTGTGGATTACCACACACCTCCCTCACCCACTACATCACCATCACCTCCACCACCCCGAGGTGCTAGACCCGACTGTCTGACTATCTGACCGCCTGAGTATCTGAGTGCTTATCAGTCTGTGAGTCTGGACCGAACAGGAAATATATCCAATATCCAATATAACTCATATATGAACCAAAAATTGTGAACTTTAAAAGATTCTCGGGAGTTTTGAGAGGCGGCGAGTCGCGTCAGGACGCCCGTGATCTACATAAAGTAGCCTAGACCTCAACTTTATGCAATTGAGGAACGGCCATCATGACGCTCCGTCTCTTGAATCTCGCCGCCACGCTACCAGAATGCATTGCACGGCTGCTTTACATAGACAATGAATGGGAAGCTTGGAAAGGAGAGATCCTGTGGACACGTACCAGGACTGTAGCCCTACACCTCATACACTCTATAATCTTGTTTGTGAGTGCAGCAGGTTCTCTGCAGTGCCAGAGGCGGTGAGCTCTCTCTGTGAGCTCTGTACATATAGGATCACAGTAGTTAATACTCCTACTCCTTCCTACAATCCTACTTCCTTCCCTCACAGACTGAAACATGCATGTGAGATCCCCCTCCCTGTCCCTTTAGCTCTCAGACAGAGGGTGGCTGTACGATACGTCCGTGACAAATGACTTGTAAACTCACATTAGCGTCAGGAGGAAGGAGCAGAACACGACATCCCTTCGCTCCGCCGATGCATGCCGCAGTGACAAATTTGGGGAGAATGGAGCAGGAGCGATCTAATTTAGGTCGGGATGGTCTGGGGTTAGGACTGGGATATCAGTGTGTGTGTGTGTGTGTGAGAGTGATCCAGGCGTGGGATGGACTGGAAGGACTACCTCTGGAGGAGGAGAGAGGATGAAGTAGGAGTGAGGGATGGCAGAGGGAACGAGTAAACGGCCCGTGGAGCCAGATGGATGGAGGGATGGAAGAAGGAGAGACAGGAAGTGATAAAGACAGTGGCAGACAACGGGATGGAGAACGAGAGGAGGCAACAGATAGAAATGAAGAAACATGAACCAATCAGAACTCAGGAAATGGGAAAAGAGAGGAGAGATAGATAGATAGATAGGTACTCCTCTAACGTCAAACCAACGTAGGTTTACTTAGTTTTTAGGTTTACTTACGCAACAGAACGTGTTGCTTTGGCTTCGTAACAGGTTGTGTTTTGGGTTGAAATAAGTACGTGTGTTATGTAACTGACGTTAGTTAAGTACGGAAGTTACGTAGGATAACAAAACTACGGTAAAATAGTGTTTCACATGGGACACGAACTGGGTGAAAACCCTTGGACCACCTCCAACACTGTACAGGAAGATTACGTTCCCATTTGTAATCCGGCCTCAACTAGAAGATCTGATTGGTCAGTTATTCTTCAGAAACAGACGTCAAAGAGTACCAGACTAAACCTACTAGTCTAGTCTCTGCTAGACTAGACCTTGAACTGCTTTCCCTGATATAATAGTAACATCTGCATGGCATTATTACGTTGGTTTACCGATGGAAACATATCTATGAAATGAACATTAAGCTGAATTTGCCATAACAACCGTTACAGTAAAGGTGCTTTAATCCTTCCCCAACTTGTATTTATGTGAGCCCATCCATCTTTTTGAAGAAAATTAGTTTTTATTTGAGTATTTTAAGTCTGTAACGTCGGCACACTGCAGCTGTCGTCATGGTTTTTGACTTTGTTATACATGCTAATTGTTTTTAGAACTACGGCACACCAGCAAGTCTGATGCAAAATTAGCGTTATTAGTGAAATAAATAAAAGCGCCGTTGGATGCATCATCATTTAGAAATGGGTGTGTGTCAGGGTGTGCAGAAGATTTGATTTATTTGCTAAACAAATACAATACAGCAAAGTCAGAATGTTTTCCAGAAATAACAATAAACAACAGGAGCTACATGAGAAATGTTCCATAGCTATATTTAGCGTACCATTTTTATGGAATGTCAACTTAAAGAAAACGTCTTCCATTTACTCTCGCAGTGAGACTTTAAGACCTATTTTTCTTACGCTAAGTACGAATAATGATGCCAGTGGGGTGAGATATTTACAGAATATTCATCATCATTTCAGTCGAGTGCAAAAACATCATCTGCTGCAAATTCTAGGACGTCACGGGATGACTGCATATGAAAAGTTTAGATGGAGATTTTTTGCACAGAAATACAATACAGATGAGATTGAATGCTGCGCTCCAGGACTTTCATACCATTTTATAATCAAGGAATTATAAGGTATTATCTGTCTTTCATGTATTAATTAAAATTGAGCTCCATCTTTCTATTACTGGACTGAATAGTGCTTTTAAAAAAGCAACTTTTGAAATTAAATATTCACACAGAAAGTACATAATAGTTTCACCAGCTGGTATCACAGATCTTGGATGCTCCAGGATCTCAGAATTACTCTCTACTCATAATTTAGCAACTAAGATTCTCGGCGGCAGAAACCAATCTGGCAACCTCGGCAGATTACATCTGAGTCATTATTAATAATGAGCTGCATGGCCGGGACGCGCGGATCCATGCACATTCATGGATCTGCTCCTCTATGAGCACAAACACAGCCATGAGGATGAGCGTCTCGCTCTCTGCAATTTTTTTCATCAGCGGCCAATTAAGAACAAACTCATGTCTGATAGGAAGAGTTAAACCATCTTCTTCTCTTTATTACACTGATTCATTCTTCTTTGAATTTACTTTATATATCACATTGGAGTTGAAGGCGTTGTCCCGTCCTGGATAGAATTATTAAGGTAGAAGATAATCTTCACACTTGCCAAGACGTTTTTTGGGCTCTTTGCACTGCTTTTTGCAACTGGCAATTCAATGTGCAAAGTGGCAATGCAATTTGAAAATACATTTTGCAACTGGCAATTCAATGTGCAAAGTGGCAATGCAATTTGAAAATGCATTTTGCAACTGGCAATTCAATGTGCAAAGTGGCAATGCAATTTGAAAATGCATTTTGCAACTGGCAATTCAATGAGCAAAGTGGCAATGCAATTTGAAAATGCATTTTGCAACTGGCAATTCAATATGCTAAGTGGCAATGCATCCTCAATTACACTCATGACCAACTCATTGACCCCCGATGTACTAAAATAGTAAATGGACTGCATTTGTAAACCTTACCGGATACAGCGCTTTACAGTTTGGCCTCTCATTCACACACTGATGGTGGCAGAGCTGCCATGCAAGGTGCTGGACGACCCGCTATACCTCCTGAGCCACAGCCACCCTGGCAGTTACATGGCAGGTTCATTATTTCACTAGACGCTCCATCACTGATTAGTTGATCAATAGAAATTTAACCAGCAACAACTTTGATGACAAAGTAAGTAAAGTGAGCAACTTGGGCTTTGGGATTTCTGACAATCAATCCATTTATCATAGAAAATAGTTGTCAGATGTGATGATAATGAAAAATAATGGTTGCAGTCTTTTGATAAAACACAAAAAAATGAACTAAAATAATTAACATGACAGATCTGGGCTGCAGGTTTCTCTGAGTCTTGCTCATCAGGAGTCATTGGAGTCACCTGCTGATAATCAGCCTGGCTGGGAGGCTCTATATCAGCAGGTTGGCTGCTCAGTTGGTTGTGTGTCTGCAGAGGGTCAACACCTTCAGTTGGCTCTCTGGGTTTGTGTGTTTTGTGGGGTTTTGATTTTGAGTGTGCACATCTTTAGCCAGTCTCTACTTCGCTTTCGTGTCCCCCCTCAGTGACTCCCAACTTACATTTCATGTTGGTCCTCTTTGGTGGGGGTACATGGTCAGATTGGGTAACAACCCACGCGTAGCGACACAAACAGCCGTCTTCATTTCCATTTTTTATAAATCCACAGTGATCCACTGGAGAGGAGCTAAAGAGCCGCAGGTTTCTGACCCCTGTTCTAAAGGTTTTCTTTTCTTTTTCTTAAATATATAGTTTCATTCTTTGGAAGTGCTCAGCAATTTCCTGAAACAGCTGGTCACTGTAGTTTTTATCAAACAAACAGGGAAGAGGAAATGGTGCATTTGTTTGGGACTATTTTCAGCGGCGGATTAATCCACATTCGGTGCTCTGGTGAGCATTTGGGGCAGCAGGACGGTGGATGTGGGATTGAGTCTAAATAAACTAGTGTGTGTGCTGTGGATCATTGATGTGTTTTTAATAGTTTTTGGACAACAAAGGAGATATATATCCAGCTTTGATACACACATGATACTTGTTAGTAGGATAAATTCACTGGTTTGGGTCTTTTCATGGGTGAAAATATAGAATACATCCTTTTAAAAACTGTAGCCTATTTTCCAGGCGACGGCAGACGTGTGAAACCTTGACAAGAGACTATTTAGCTTGAGGGGTCTTTGACAGATGCTTCGAATAATTGAATTTTAGGGGGCAGCCCTAATAGCTTTGAAACTAATAGGGTGAGAGACTTGATTCCAAATCCTTAGGGGGGGGATGTTCTGCAGGGTCAAGTCTTAACTCTGGAAGTACTGTTCATTGGTTGAGAGTTGTTGTCTTCAAGCATTGTCTTTGAGTACTTTTTCACTGTTGAATTGGACATGAAGTGTGTTGAGAGAAGAGACAGCGAGTGAGTGAGGACGGGCAGGGGGCAGATGAGGAGAGACGTCTTCTATGCGTCGGTACTAATGGGTTAAATCTCTTTAAATGTTTATAAAGACGGTCTCTGAGGAATGTAAGACAGGCAGTGGGAGACGGACAGCTTGTTCACAGACACAAACAGAGACGGGGGGGATGAGAGAGACAAAGTCGTCTGTTTGTTGACGGGGGATTTGCACGGAGCGGCGGGGGAGAGAGAAAAAGAGAGAGAGAGAGACCCTTTTTTCTTCTTCTTTAAATGAAAAACGGCAGAAATGTATCGCTCCCCACTGCTCCGCGTGGAATAATTAAGGACGGAGATGCAAAAGACTCCTTAATTAGATTTTTTAATTATTGAGGATTCACTTCTCCTTCTATAGTGGCCCAATTAAGAAAGCTCATCAAAAACTAAAGAGATGAAGAGAGGAGGCCTCCTCCTCCTCCTCCCCGACTTCGTCTCGTCTTCCTCCTCCCTCTCTTAACTCCACTCTCTTCATTTGACAGAAATGGACTACCTACGCTCCGTTTGATGGCTTGTCCTCGCTGATGAGCGAGAAATGGAAGGTTCTCTCGCCGACTTTAATTAACTTGCTTGTTTTCAGCGGCCCCGGTGAAAGTGAAAGTGAAAGAGGGAGAGAGGAGAGGTGGAAAAAGGAGAGGTAAAAATGCAGCGGTGGCTCCTTTTAATGATAATGAGTCTAATGATGGCGGAGATGGCATGAAGGCAATTTGACCGTCATTCTGTGAGCGCTTGGAGTCGCCTTTGTTCTCCCCTCTGATGAGGAGACACTTCAGAGGAAGACAAAGTTTGAATGATGGAGAGAAAAAAGAATGAATGAGTGACAAATCCAGCTCCTCTCTAACACCGGTGGTGTCGCATGTTTTAGATCATTAACTACAAATTGTGTTTTAGTTTACATTACTGCCAACCGTTTACTGAAGCATTCTATCAGTTTCAGACTGATTCCTTCCTTCCAGGCAGCCGTTGGTTTCACTTCATTTCAGGGAAGCTATGAAAATCAACTTGCAGAAACTCGGGTAGCTAATCCATCAGAGGGAACATTTAGTGGCCTTTGTTTTACACCGGCGTCGTGCGGTAATGTGGCTGCAAACGGGGAACCATTTTGTAAGAACGGTCTCCGTTGGAGCGTGCGAGGACAGTCTCAGACTTCCATGGTCCGCTAAAAAGCTGGAAGTTAAATCCTGGAGACACGCAATAAGCAAATATAGATGCTGAGAAAATGAAGTGATTCTGGAGATTTCTCGCATTGAAGTTTCGCTACCAACTCTCAGATCTTGGGTGTTGGAGTTTCATTTAAATGCTCAACAGCAAAACAGGCTAAATGCTTCAAAAGAGAAGTTCCTGAGAAGCGACCTCTTGTGGTTGTGGGAATAATGACTGTCCTCCCTCATAGGTAGTGTAATATTATACAGCCATAAAAGCCCGTGTACCGTGTTCACACAGACTGACCTTTGCATGGGCGTGTTTGTGTTGAGCGCGTGATTATTTCTCCATGTCTGTCCACGGCTAATCTTGCATTCTGCTGGACCCATAAGCCTGATTTTGCTGCTTCAGTAGCAAAAAAGGCATTTCCGATAACCGGCTCGGCTAAAAACAAGCCTTACCTAGTCTGCTGCAGGAAACACATTCTGGCCTTTTGAAAAATTGACTTCCATAGAAAAGTTAGATCTCATTGTGAACCGGCAACCCGTTCTCACTCCCAACGCATCAAATACCGCCATTTGGTAAGTGCCTCGCGGCATCGGAAACCAACGCACGGATGCACCCTTTAGCAACAGGATGTGACGAACCGGGACTTTCAACTAACTCCAGTGTCAATCCACCCGCGGCGTTATTTGACAGTTGGAGCAAGTGATGTATTATTAAAGTAATGTACTTGTTTTATGAGTTGTTTCCTAAACTTAACGAAGTGGTTTAGGTGGCTAAACCTAACCGCGACCATTTTACGTTAACAATGTGTCATTAAATGACTTGTGAATAGCGCTTCACGACATTAACCCTGTGGCGTGAAATGAAACACAAAAAGATTTAAATGTGTTATCATGACACAAAGAATGTCCTTGAAAGTGAAGTACTATTTATACGCCTTCCCATGAGACAAAGCGGCGGTATTTGATGACCTGAACGTGCTGCACACCCTGTGCGCTGTTATTGGCTTGTACGTGGCGTCCAAAGGCTCTTTGCAGACCTCCGGAAACGTCTCGAACACAGCAAAATAAGAAGAAAAGCCAGAATCCAGTAGACTCTCTGTAGATACAGACACTTCTAGTGGGTCAGAAGGGATGATTGAGATATTTTTATATCAGTCTATACGTTGTGGCGGATCGGGGAAATGTGGCGTAGGAAGACCGCTTGCCCGGTGTTGCTCGGGGACCTGATCGAGGCTCAGTCCGTGAACGGTGTGAGGCCGGTAACGCCCCCCGTCGCGCCGGGGTCCTGTCTTCTCGGAGTCGGGTTGTTTGGGAATGCAGCCCAAAGCGGGTGGTAAACTCCATCTAAGGCTAAATAGCAGGACGAGACCGATAGTCGACGAGTACCTTCAGGTAAAGTTGAAGAGAGAGTTCGAGAGGGCGTGAAACTGTTGAGACGTAAATTGGTGGGGGGTCCGCGCCGTCTGCCCAGGGGATTCAACTCGCCGGGTTAGGGACGGCAGCTCGGTGTGACAGCTGGCTGGCCCCCGCTGGGCACATTTCCTCCGAGGTGGTGCGCCGCGACTGGCTCCAGGTTGACTTGGAAAGACTCAGGGCGAAGGCAGCCGCCGCCCGGACCTCGCCGCTTCCCGGGACCATGGACAAAGCACTTGCTTTTGTGGTCCTGGTAGTCTCCAGGACATTCGTTGCCCTGGTACTCCGTATTCTCTGACACTTTGTCATTTTCCTGGGCTTCTCGTTTGCCTTTCAAAAACCCGGTTTCTGAAGACGGGTGGGGTCATGTTAAGGACGGCTCCACGGCCTTTAAGTTTTTCCAAGTTGATTTCCATAGTCTCCTGAAATAAACTGAACCCAACAGCTGACTGGAAGTAAGGAAGGAAATGAATGTAATAATACTGTCGGAAGTGCTGTAATGTATGCACGGCTTGTAGTCAATGGGGTAGAACATGCAGCAGCACCGGTGTGCTCGTCCTTTTTAAAGCTGTAAAGAGACAGAGAGAGACGTACAGTTGGGAGTTCATGCTTTTCTGGGCCTCCTCACCAGAGCCCACTAAATTAACATCCGATTCACTTTGAGACTCCCAAACCCCCCCGCCGCACCCCTGGGCCCTGTCCTCTCCTCTCCTCTTCTCGCCTCTTCCTCCTCCATCCCTTCATTCCTCCATCTCCCACCTCCATCCCCGTAGCACTGACATTCCCACAGGACCCAAATAAAGTAGCCTACGAACACTGAACATTAATAAACGGGTACTTAAGGGGGGGTTGGTGGAGGAAAGAAGAAAAAAAAAATTGGCCTACTTTAACACTTGTCACTTTCCCACCCTCTCACGCACCCACCCATTTTTATTTTTTTCCCTCTACTCTTCTCCAATTTCATCTTTTCCTCCCTCCTAAGTGTCTGCCAGTCTGCAGCCCCGTAGCTGAATAAACAGTTACGGAGGGAGGAAGAACAGACGAGAGGACATTTACTGTGTCGTTTCCCTGGAGGGATTTCTCTTTAAATTACCTGTTAAATGGCCTCCAGGGGCAGGACTTCACCGTGCACGGGTGGGTGTGTGCATGTGTGTGTGTGCGTGTCAGCATTTTGTGTGTTATGGCACGCTACGGGGCATTCTCCTCCATTTCACACATGCCTTCCCTCCCCAAGGCATGTGGCATTGTCGAGGAGAAAAACTGAATTAAAGTGATTCTGTCCTTATGTTCCTCCTCGCCTCAGTGTCTCTCTTCTTGCCTCGACACACACACTCCCACCGCTTCTTCTTCTTCTTCTTCTTCTTCTTCTTTCCGTCTCGCCAGTTCATCAGCGAGCGGTTATGTTTGGTGTTTGACCGCAGAGTCGGGGGAGTCGGGGATGCCACGGACACTGCAAAAAGTGTCCGCGCCGGGAAGTCATGTAGTCGTTTCTTTTCATCGTGCTTGAAACCGGTAAAATGAGATGATTCCGCTTCCCTCCTCTAAATACAGTTTAATTTATATCGCAGCAATTTCTCTTTTTTTTGCCGCAAACAAAATGTGTTCGCTGTGAAACGAGGCAGATTAACTCAGATTGATCCACTCGCATTAAAATGAGCCTTTCAAGCAAAGATAAACATGTTGATGTGCTGAAATTAAGGGACATTGTCTCACTGCTTTTTCTTTTTAGAGAGTACTGACAAACACACATTTGCATACTCTGACAGTGTTAGGTTTATTTAGTCGTAATTTCCAGGTGCTATTTCGTGGTGAAGTGCTGCAATTTACTCTTTTGTGCTTGTGTATCCACGCTGTTATATAAGTGTTGACTTCAGTCCTACATATACCTGAAGGCCTGTCGGACTAAACTCGTTGCCTTCTATTGTTGGTTATGCAGATCACAAAGCGTCAGCTGGAAACTCTAAACCTTCATAATAAGGTTCATTTGTTTGCTGGTTAGCTCTCTGTACTCGTTAACCGTGTGGTCTGAAATGTGAAACGTGTTTTATTATTAAGGTTGTAAAAGTTACCGTTTTAATGTCACTAATTTCTTTAACGCATTAACGCTTTTTAGATGTTTTTGGAGGTTGTAGCGGCTCAGTTTTAAAGCTAGAGTGAAGATACTGGTATCATCTGAAACTACAACACCGGACGAATCCATCGGTACCAATCATGTCATACTAGCTTGTCACGAAGGAGGTTAAATAACGCTCCGAACTTGGAGAAACTGTCATGGCCATTTTCAAAGGGGTCCCTTGACCTCTGGCCTCCAGATGTGTGAGATGTCCAGATAACGCGACAGAAGCGTTGTGTGTGATGCTGGCAGTCTTGTGTTGCAAAAGAAAAAGAAAAGAAAGAGAAAAGGGTTGTGGATGCGCTCCTGGGTGGCACAGAGAGGATGGTACGGGCGGTTGTCCCACCTGACGGCAGCAAACTCGCCATCCCTCCTCCTTTTCTCCATGTTTGTTTATTAGCAAATGACCTGACTGCAACTGCGAGCTGGAGAGAGTACCTGATTGGTCAACGCAAAGGAACACGTCGTTGGAGATGTGTGATTAGGTGTGCCAAGACAAAAAACTTCTGACAGGCTAGACTTTTCCTCGGGGTGTCTTTGGGCGTCCCAGACGTGGCGTCGGTTGTCGTGATATGAGATAAGATGATAAATTTTCGCACACGACACTCATTTATCGTTCCCGAACCCCTACGACGGCCGTGTCGGGCTGTAATCGGGCTGACATCGTGGAGTCTGAACCGGGCATTAAAGGCTTGTTGAAAGGAGCCATTTAAATATGGGGGTATCTGTGCACAGTTGTGGGCGGTGTCTCTTCACGGTGTTGCACCAGTTGTACACGTGAAACTCGTTCGAGCAGCCAGCTCCTCTCTTGATGTTTGCAGTCCAGGTTTTATTCTATGAGTAACGTTCCCAAATCAAACAAGTCACCCTGTTGGTGATATCCATCTTCTGTGCTGCCTAAACAGGAAACATTCCTTGGCCTGGAGAGAGATCCAACCTGTCTCGATGCTGCATCGTATACTCTGCTCTATCCAGACTGCCGTCTGTGTGAGTCTGCACTGATGGATTTCTCCCCGTTGATTGCTGAATGTCAACGCTCCAGTATTTCTAGTGAGGTGGCTCTGCTGGAAGTGTCTCAGAAGAACGCCGCGTTGTTTCCATTTTGCCAGTTCATCACTCGTAGCCAGCCAGTTTCTTTTTTATTTTTCATAAAGTGTTTTTGGGTGGATTTTTCCTTTTAAAATCTGATCAAATAGAAATGGGGATTTTTCCAAGAACTGATTTGCATTTCAAACAAATTTGAGTCGGTTGAATAAAATTATTTATTCTTTAATTCTGACTCTTGAAAACAAGGAAGAGAAATAGTTAACAGGTTAAAGGTTCAGCTCTCCGTGTAGATGAGGTTTGTACTGTGAGGGGGATATTTTTTGCAGCGTGCAGGGACCACAGGACGGGCTCCATCCGTCCCTCGAGGGCAGCTCGGTGCTCCGCAGCGTGTCCCTTCTGCCACGTTGGCACCGGGCGAACAGTTCTTGCCACTTGCCCCCCCCCACCCGGATGCAGGAGAGGGGAGCCACCCGCAACACCTCCTCCACTCCCCCCCCGAACAAGCCACCAGCTCTGGGTGATCTGGCTTAATCTCCACGATTCACACGCTGAAGCGCAGAAGAAGACCGGAGGAGGAGAGCAAAAGAAGACGACTCCCTCCCTCCCTTTTCTTTTTTTTTTCTCTATTGTCTTTCTGTTCCTTTCTTCTCCTCTCCTCTCCTCTCCTCTCCCCCCCGCCCCTCGTTTCCTTCTCTCCACCGGAGAACTTTGAAATAATTTGCGTCTCGTGTTTTTTTTTTACACATTCTAATTTCCAACTAAATGGGACATCTGTTTGAGAAAAGGAAGATTTGCCACGGTTGCCAAGGCAACTATCACTCTGAAAGGAAGAGAGGAGGAGGAGGGGGGGGCAGGTTTGCGGGAGGAAAAAAAAAAAAAAAGAAGTCCAACAGCTTTTATGGACAGAATTAGACTTTGGTGGAATATTATCCCTGCAAGACAAACAGCAGCGGGGCCGGTTTCTCTCTTCCTCTCCTCTTCATGTCATCCTCCCCTCTCAGTCTCTTTATCATCTCTCATTCTCCCACTCTCTGTCTGTCTCTCTTTATCTCTTTTCTTGCTCATATCCCCCTCCCGTTTCCTCTTCCTTCCTCCTCTCTTTCTCTATCCCTCATGCTGCAGCATCATCAGAAATATCATTGTGAAATCTGCCTCCAATTAGAGGCCTAAACCCCCCCGTGTCCAACCCCCCCACACAATCCGCCCACCCATGACAGCTTTTCCTCCGTCTGAAAACCGTCTCATCCGCGGTGCGCTGAAGCCCACCTCACACTCCCTGGTAATTGGTCATTATTTAGAACAGGAGGGGGACAAATGTGCTTCCCCCAGCACTTCTAAATGCAAGTTAAACGGCCCTTCATTACGGCTGCGCTAACAGTGAGGATCGGTGGTGGAGGAGGGGGGGTAAAATGTCACATGCTGCAGTCCAGACATGACAAGGCAAGGTGGGGAAGGATTTCCTCCTCTTTCCCTCCCGTGACATTTCATGGAGGTTTTGTTTGAAGGCAGAAAGTTTGAAAACAGGTGAAGCGGCGCTGAGACTGTTTGTATTACGTTGAAATCCGCGGTGTGTCTAACCTGAGAGGCGAGACGAAGGGAAGGAATTAGGTTTAGAGAGAAAGGGTTGTTTTGTGTTAACAGCAGTAGAGCAGAACTTCGTCATTATCACCGTCGATATTGTTAAAAACAATCGATCAGCGGCTGCAGCGGTCCGATCCGTCGGTCGCCGTGCATCACTCAGAACACTCTGACAGGTTTCTGCAGTGAAATGAAGCTCCGTTCCTTTTCTCTGCTCCCACACAAACCCAGAACCAGTGGAAGAAAACAAGGTGGCAGGACTCAGAACTAGCTGCAGAGCAGAACCTGCAGAAATACGTCATGCACATTGAGGTGAAAAATAGAAATAGTTTAAATCTTTCCTGAAGCATTTTCTTCTTACTCTACCTAGATCTGGTCTCATTCTACCTAGATCTGGTCTTATTCTACCCAGATCTGGTCTCATTCTACCCAGATCTGGTCTCATTCTACCCAGATCTGGTCTCATTCTACCCAGATCTGGTCTCATTCTACCTAGATCCGGTCTCATTTTACCCAGATCCGATTGTCTTCTAACCAGATCTGGTCTTATTCCATCCAGATCTGGTTGTCTTCTACTTACATCCGGTCTTATTCTACCCAGATCCGGTTTTATTTTACCCAGATCCGATTGTCTTCTACCCAGATCTGGTTGTCTTCTACCCAGATCCGGTCTTATTCTACTTAGATCTGGTCTTATTCTACTTAGATCCAGTGGTCTTCTACTTAGATCCGGTCTTGTTCTATGCAGATCTAGTTGTCTTCTACTCAGATCTGACAACATCCAACCAGATCCGGTCGTCTCTAACCAGCTCCGATTGTCTTCTCTCCAGATCCAGCTCTTTGAGTCAGTATCGGCCCGACATCTGATCCGGTGTCGGTATCGGTGCATCTCTTCTTTTAAACCAAACCATGATCTTTCCTTAAACCTAACCCAACCTCAACCATGGCGCTCTTTGTCACTGGAGAACTTGTTGGTTTCACCCAAGAGAGTCGACACTGAGTTGAAGTTGACCAGCTGGACGTTATGTATCTGTGAGCCTTGTCACCTGTACCTTCAGTCATTAGAGAGTAGTAGTACTAAGCAGTAAGTGTGCCGTGACGGTACTCAGCGGTGAGTACAGGCCCGACTCAAGCACCGCCCCAACCCACACAGCTCTTCCTACCACCCCCCCAGCGCCCACACGCAGGCTTGAATTAGGCCTCATTTTGTCGCCTTGTGCAGCTCCTGCAGGCGTCTCCAAATGACACAGCAACTCACCCACCTGCTCTGCACACACACACACATACACACACTCTCATGCACACACACACACACACTCTCATGCACACACACTCCTGCAGCCTCCACCTGCTGCACCGAGGGAGGCTTAACGCCGGGCTGAAACCATGTGCTCTGATCCAGCCCGTCCTCCTCATCACTCCCTGCGCATCCAGCACACATTCCGAGCCTCCGCGGAGACTTCCCGCGCTCATCCCCTCTTCCTGGTTCTGTTTGTCCACCCATCTGCCTGTTTTACCATCCCTCCTCCTCCTCCTCCTCTTCCTCCTCCTCCTCTTTCCCCCCTCCCATCCTCACATTTTCACACTCTCCTCCCCTGATTTTTTTTTTGTTCCTTTTTAAAAGATTCTTTACACACTCCACTTGGGCCGATTAGCGCGTCGTTAACGTTGTTTCCACGTCGCCGTTCCCTCCCAGTGAGAGTCGTATCCGGCGGGAGCTCATTATCGCTGGGCATGAAGTTGAGTACCGGGGTCCCGGCTGATTTGTCACATCCCAGTTCCCTCCCGCCGTCGAGCACCGGCAGATTGGGGGTGTTGTTGGGGGGGAGGTGTGGAGAGGATTTGTCTAGAACTGCCTGCTCTGGGGAGCGTCACAAAGTGTTTTTCTACGGCCCCGCGCTTGTTACTGTCTTGTTTCTTGACAGTAACTCTTGTCGGCAGGGAGGGACGGCGGCGAGCGAGTCACGTGGCGCGTCGTTGAGAACATTTCCATGTGCCGTTTGTCATGTCGCTGGTATTGTTTACAGTGATTCATGCAGTTTTTGTTTATGGCTTTTGTATTGTACTGTGAAATGGAAATGGCACCCCGGCATCCACTTACAAGATGCATGAGATGGGCTGGAAGCCGGCGGAAGGAGAGGCAACGATTTATGACATTTTTTTCAGCGTGTTAGCTTCATCAGAGGTTGTACATCAATTCATCCAGAAGCCTGACAATGGGTTTTAACTAAAGTATTCTGTGTTGTACATAGAGAAGAGTTAACACGGCATTGAATGTAACCACAGGTGATGGTTCTGGGATGAGTTCTGTATTGTGCGGTTCCTTGCAGGTCTTCAGCATCCTTGAAAAAGTTGCTGTTTTTTTGACAAATTAAATGAAGTTGTAAAGTTTAAACGAATAGATGAATAAAAAGGTTTGGCCTTCGAAGTGCTTGATTAAAAGGCATTGAGGGGTAATTCATCATTGCACCTCACCGGTCCAAACATAAAGGCCTCACTTCTTCTACACCCTCTGATGGAGGTTTGCTTTCATGCAGCTGAACCAAAACACGACAATTTGAGTCCTTAGATTTCACCAAATGTTGGAAAGTCTGGTGGAAAGTGGTGTCTTTCCCCCTCAGTAGATTCTCAAGGCATGATTAAACCTAATCAAATATTAGTGGTCCTCAAAGTGGACCCAATGAAATGAGGGCTACATTAATTTAAATGACCAGTTGATCCCAATTAGAGGATTATTAGAATCACTCTGCCACTATCTCCTTTTGCTGACTGGTAGAATATAAATTAGAGACTCAGTCAGCGATAGATAAACCGTGGTGATAAAGGAGAAGGTGGGGAAGCAGCTGGATTACCAACCGCCTCAGAACTCAAGGGCCCCTGAGGGCCTCATTGGGTGTCAAATGGTTTGTGCTAATGTCATTGAAACTTTGTTTGGCAATAGGACCAAGGACCTTAGTTAGGCTGACTTGCCTCTAATGTCAAAATCTAGTTTTTAAGACGATGTTTATTTTAATAAATGAGGAGCCACTTCTTAGAGGTTTAACACATTTCAGTAGTTGTGAGTTTTTTTAAGATTATAGTCAACTAGTTTTGCATGATCTTCATTACAGTACAAGGTTGAGGTTTGCCTCAACTTTAAAATGCTTCATCCCATATCTAACCTCTTCAGTTGGGTGTCTCTTTGGTCACAACAAGCCAACATTGAACTGCTTAACTATAAAAGCTCTGATGGAGGTTTTCCAGCACAAAGGTTTGTTGTCTGGTCTGCACTCCATCTTCAAGCTTTATCAGAGAGGTGATAACGATCCTAACAAGACAAAATGTTTTAATCCAAACATTTCCAATAACTCCAGAGTGTTGTAAAATCCAAAAGTCAAAATGTATTGGAAAAAACAGATGTAATAATTTCCAAAATTCACGTTTTTAATTTAACGAAACATCCATATTTGTTGGCGTTTAGCTGACGAGTTATATTCATTAAAGAAAGCTGATTTAATAAAAAAAAAGCTCATTTAAAGGTCCCATATTGTAAAAAGTTAGATTTTCATGTCTTTTATATGATAAAGCAGGTTTAAGTGCTTTAATAAATACTGTTAAACTATGAAAACACTCAATATACAGAGAAATACACACAGCCCGTATTCAGAAATTGTGCGTTTGAAACAACCCGTCAGGATTTTTGTTCATTTGTGATGTCACAAATATACAATATATATAGATCATTACACGGTTTTAAACATTCTAAATGTGTCCCAGTTTATTTCCTGTTGCAGTGTATGTAAATAACATCAGCTGACAGGAAGTAAACATGGACCCAAACTGTTGCCTAGCAACGCAATTTTGTTTCAATTCTATTGAAATGTACTAAAAACGGAGCGTTTCCGACAGAGGGTGAATACAGGTATATTCAGACAGACAGTATGAGGAAAATAATGTGTTTTTTTAACATTACAGCATGTAAACATGTTCTAGTAGAAATACAAAATACAAGTATGAACCTGAAAATGGGCACGATATGGGACCTTTAATACACTAAAGCACCTTATTCACATTGAGGGTTTTGTTCGAGGATTTCGGGCTTTTCGGAAAATAGGTTGGGAACCACTGGGCTGTCCCACAGGACCGGTAGAGGCGGAGTGTCCTGCCGGTCTCTAAATGGTCTCTAAATTTGGTTGACTAGTCGAGTAGTTTTGGAGAGCCCTACATGGTATTCTAGCACTGAGGCCCATCAGCTCATGTTTGACCCGGGACTTCCTAGCAGGTTAAACCGACCATGAATGACCTCCCGTATGAGATCGCTTTGAGGCACTGAAACAATCAAAATGAACAAATGTCAGCCAAAAAAATGATTCTTACTTTTAACAACCTTTTTAAACCCGACAGAGCTTTTGACAGATCCATCATTGCAAATGGAGCATCGTGCGCTCCAGAAACCTGCAGAACTTTATTTTGAGTTCTAGTCGACTTTCCAAAGATTATAGACGGAAATACACTCGTGAATTCAACGTGTCTGAAACGGTGCCTCTAGAATCTCCTGTCTCACGTGATGCTGAATATGGTTCCCTGAAGGACGGCTCTGTCACTGCGTACAGTTCAAATCAACAGGTAGTTTGATCACACCGAACTGAGGGTGTGTGACATGAAACCCTCGTTCCCTGGAGGGCTGGAATCAGTTCAGACTCTCCTGACATCAGACTCCACTAGAGAGCGAAAGCGGCCGGTGAAAGAGAAAGATGGAGAGGGAGATGGAGAGGCAGAGCGAGTGTCATAAAAGCAGAGGAGAGCAGGAACAGGGGACTCGACTATTCATCTGTCACTAATCCTGCGTATTATTCCTTCCCTCTGCTTGTCCGCCACTATCCCACTTTCCCCTCTCCTCTCCTCCGTGTCTGTCTTTGCTTTCACTCTTCGTGTCTCTCTTTGTTTGCCGACGTTGTATCTCCTTTCATGTCAGGTTTTTTTTTTTTCCCCCATCTTTCCTCTTCCTCCACTGCGTCTTTCTCTTTGTCTGCCTCTCCATCGTTCCTCATCCCTCTCTACCCAACCCCTCCCACCCCTCTATACGACGGCAGACTTTCTTTTATTAAAAGCAGGAAGCGTCATCCAGGCGACTGAGACCTGCCAGGTGTGTGTGTGTAATTGACGGAGGCCTTGAGGTGTGATATTTCAACGTTTTCAGCAAACAAGCAGATTTTTACAGCCTTGGGGATGGATGGATGGATGTACAGTATATAGATGGATGGATGGATGGATGGATGGATGGATGTACAGTATATAGATGGATGGATGGATGTACAGTATATAGATGGATGGACAGACTGGGTAAATGAGAGGAAGTTGGTGTGATGGCGGTGCAGTTTTTTGGAGGGAGGCAGCTGCCAGTGACAGCAATCACTCGGGGGGATGGATGGGGAATAGAAGCTACGCTGTTTGAGGAGAAGAAGGCCGATTATTCACAAATGTTTTCAGCTGGAGAGTTTTTAAAAGTGCCCGGCTCTGGTTGGACAAACTTTTCCTGCTGGCAGAATATTTCATGATTTTATAGTGAAAACCGCTTCTAGTGATCTCACGTTTGTCCGGGTCAAATTGATCACGGATGATGCCTTGCAAGGTGGCTGCGTGATTCGCGTGCGGATGTTCAGACCAGCTACATTTCTGCGTTTCTGCAGCTGCTGCTGTCAGCCCTTTCTTTCCACAGTTTTCCTTTCAGAATGGCCATTTCATTTCATTACAAATATCATTTATATTTATTTTAGACAGAGAAAGGTTAAGAAACATGTGGTAATTTGTAAATAATATTCATAATCCACAATTAAAACCCTGTACTATATTCATTCAAGGAGCTCTGCAAGTCACTGCATGTTCTACATCACTGTCCTGCAAATATTTCAGAATAAAAGCCTTGTGTTAACAAATGAAGGAATTCTGTCAACAGAAAAAAACGCTTGGGGGCTTTTATTTTGAAATGAAAGCAGGAAGTGTTGATTTAAAAAATAAGTCTTTACTTTTTTTCATCTCTGTAACATTTTCTACAGATACAGACATCGAAACTGTAGTAACTTTGCTGATATGATGTTACTATACAGTCATTAGATCACCTTCACTGTCTGTTGCTGCTGTGGAACGCTCGCGACTCGCGTCAAAAATAGGCGAGACCTCGAATCTCTAGAAGAGACGAAGCCGAGCCGAGCGTCTCACTCGGGCAGTGTGGCTGCTCTAACCTGTTAACACGGACGCCAAAATAAAAAACAACAGGTTTGGGACCAATGAAAGAATGCCAAATTAGCAGTTCTTGTTTGCAATGTACCCATGAATGTACAGCCTCCATGAGCTGTGTCACAACCTCTGCTGCTGACCGTGTTGGTAAAGCGGCCAAATCAGCTGAAGTGTATTTGTTTGATGAGATGTACTGTATCCTGCAGCATCTGCCTGTGTGATACACAGTACACCTACTATACTACAGCACACACACACACACACACACACACACACACACACATACATATGCACGAGTGAGTGGTGAGCATGCAACACACTCAGGGAATGTCGACATCATCAGAAGTGTGTGTGAGTGTGAAAGCTGTACATGAGCTGTGAGCAGACAGGCTAGTGCAGAGCATACACTCCAGACCTCACACACACACACACACACACGCACACACTCACAGAGCAGTCAGACACGTTCCTCTGTGTCCTCTCACTGTTTCTATGATGAAGCTCGCTCACTCTGTGTGTGTGTGTGTGTGTGTGTGTGTGTGTGAGAGAGAGAGAGAGTGTGTCATATGGACAGATGTCCCCACTCTCTGTCCCACAGATGGGCTCTGTGATGCCACAGTGTCCTTGTCCAGGATTCACAGGATGCTTGGACACACACAAGCAAACTAAACCCAACTGGGCCCTCGACTGAGCTTCTGAGAGTGTGTGTGTGTGTGTGTTAGTGTGTGTGTGTTGCTAGTGTATCAGCGGAGAGAAGACTGTGTCTACTATAACACTGTGTGTAGATCAGAGCTCATGGCAATCTTCTAATCCCTCCGCTACTTTCTGCTGAGATCTCCGCTGCACTCACTGCTGACCTGCAATTACACCAATCACACACTCCTCTACTTCTATCTTTGTGAGGACACTCATTGACATAATGCATTCCCTAGTCCCTTAACCTTAACCTGAACCATCACAACTAAAGGCCTAACCCCAACCCAACCCTTACTAAACCCTAACCTGAACCTAATTCTAACCCAAATCTTAGCCCCTTTAAAGTCCCACGGCCCGCCGACGAGCCCGGACGCTCTTACTTGAGGTAAGATAAAAACATAATACCGACTATCTCTGAGGATCATTTTGCAAAACCAGTCCTGAGTGTGTGTGTACATCTGTGTGTGTGTGAGTGTGTGTGTGTGTGTGTGTGTGTGTGTGTGTGTGTCCTGGGACCTGCTGTGAGTTACATAAATCACGCTGAGGGCCAACATGTCTCCAATCTGCCTCTCTGCAGAGAGGTGTGGGGGGGTGAAGACAGTCACCGCCACACAGGTGGAACCAAGGTCACAGGAAGGGCAGATTAAAGGAGCAGTGCACCTCCAGATCCTGCTCTCTCTCTCTCTTTACTCTCCTCCTCTATTTCAACCTCATCTGCTGAGTCCTGACTTGTTAAGTCACCTTTATGTTGAAATGTAACATGTTTTAAAGAAGCTTCGTTGGTGGTGCATTCAGGTGCTTTGGTTGGAATTTGTTTTCTGCATGATCGTTCCTATTGGTCATGATAACATTGTACAGTACTCACAAGTTAATTGCTGCAAAGTGATCTCATCCCCATTCGCCATATCTTGACGCTGAAGCCCAGATGGTTCGAGCGTGGTGAATGTCGTGAAACGGTCTCAGTTTAACGTTGTAACGTGTGGTTGTGAAACGAACGGTGTGAAACTGTGGCGGTTAGGTTTAGGCAACAAAACCACTCGGTATACGTAATAGGTTGGCTTAAAATAAGTACGCTTGTAACAAAACCTAACCTACGGACGTAATGTCATGACATGAACGTCAAGTGACATAACGTCATCAGTAGAAATCACTCAACATTTGGTTTCACACGGGACACGAACATCCGTCCCCTGTGTTTGTTTGACCCATCCACCACCCCTCACACGTCTGTTGCTCTGGCTGTCTAACAATAACGCGGATGGGTTTACATTGGAGTTAGTTGAAAGCCTGGTGCATCTCAAACAGACGCTAAAGGGTGCCTTGTGCGTTGGTATCAAGCGTCGGTATCTGAAGAGCGGGCGATTGCTGAGACATCACCGAAAATAGATACAAGAAATACGAGCGGTCAGAACTCCAGGCTAGTCAAACTTATTTGGTGAAGGTTCAAATGACTTACTATAAACTGTCTGTTGTCAACATCTACCACAGTTCAGAGACCCACTTCTTGTTTCAACAGCGATCTACTGTACTTCCAGGGCGTTGTCACTAACAACGCGTCAAATACGGCAGCGTGGTCAGTGGCCCTTCACGTCAAACTACGGCGCTCTACGTAGCCCTCTAGTGTCTGTTTTGCAAGTGCAGCGATTTCGGTGTAACACCGGCACCACGGAAACAATGCCAATGGAACATCAATGAGGATCCTTGCCGTCTCGGTGGACACACGAAGACACGGTGTTCATGTCCCGCGTGAAATGACAAGTCAACGTTGAGTTATTTTAAATTACAGAAGCTAGGCCTTCGTAATTTAAAGTTTAAAGTTATGTAACAAACGTAGTTCTTTTAACCCAAACAATGTTTTTAACGTAATTTGAACACATTCCCTGCCGCCACCACCACGTAACCGCGCTGTTAAGACGTCGCGGTCATCGCACGCATTTCTGTGAGATCAGGCTGTTCTCAACACAAGGTCCATTAAGTAGCTGTTGTTAAAGTTTTCAATCACACCCACATGATCTTCATCAACAGATGGAGTTTACCTCGTTGTCACAAAACTGTAGATGTTTAAATTTCACTTCATCAGCTTGTTGAATATCGTCAAATAAATTGGAGAATTTGGCGGTAAATGTGGCGAGTAAAGTTCCTCTAAACAATAAAGAGAACATGTTGTGTGACCCAAGGTGTTTGGTAGTGTCTGTGTGTAGAGGAGAGTAAAATAAGCGGTGATTTAGGGATGGATGGAGTGAAGTGATGTTAGGACAACACACACACACACACACACACACAAACACACATAGTGACAGTGAGCGTGGTGCTGCAGGCGAGTCCCTGTCACATCTCTAATCCTCCTTATTGTCAGAGTCAGATATCCTCTGCCTTCCAGCTCTGTCTGTCTTCCTCCCCTTCCTTCCTCCCTCCTCCCGTTCCTCTCCCTCTTTCTTCATCCCTCATCAGAACCATTCCACTTATTCTCTCCTTCTTGTCTTATTTGCTGTTTAAAATGTGTCTTTTGCATCCTCTCCCCTCCTTCTTACCGTCTGTCTCTCCCCGTCTCTGTATTCCTGCTGTGAGGATCAGCCCGCCGTGGCAGGCAGGCCGACTCGCATGTGTGTGTGTGTGTGTGTGTGCGTGTGTGCGTGTGTGTGTGTGTGTGTGTGTGCCGGCCCACGATTAAACATCAAAGTCTGTACGCGAACGGGGAGGAGGGGGGAATCAAATGGCATGTGTCTGCAGTGGTTTTGAGCCACGATAAATAATTAAATTGAAGAACTGTCTCTCTGCAAACATATAAAACAACTTGTTCCCTCTCCGCGTCTCCCTAACTCGGCGCCCTGCTGTGCTGAGTGGGCCGACCGAGTAAAAACTCTCACACGCTTGCCATGTACCACCACGGAGCTATGTGAGCGCACATTTTGCCTCTTTATATACGCACACAACGCCTGTTTGTGTCCACCACCACCACCACGAGTGTCCATTGAGTTATAACTGTCGAATTTGCCGAGAAGGAGCGCCGCTAATCCCATGGCGTGGGAGGGAAGCGAGGCCATCACAGAGACTCTGCTTTATCAAACGTCTGTGGAAACCGCTGTTGTTGTTGTGAACTCCAGCTGGGAAGAGGAACTTTTTTAATTTCGTCTCTTGTTGTTTTGATTCCTTGACTTTGCTTTTGAATTGTCTTTTTCTTTCCGATCAGAGGAGTGTTTTTAGGGAACAATGGCTCCGGCGCCGGCGTTCTTCATACGGCTGTTGCACGTCTCGGCATTCAAGGCTAGACTTTTAGACTTTTCTGTTGTTCGATTCCGTGTCGAGTAGCTCTGGTTAGGATTCACAATGTAACTCCTGAACACCTGCGGCTGTCAGGAAGTTTAAACGAAGACTGTTGGAGGGAACTTTGTGGAACTGTAAATACTTTATAATTTGATATAACTTGTTTTTGGATCTATCCAGCAGCCTCGTAGCTCAACTTACTCAGTTGGAGTTGTTAAGTTGTTGGCTATACGTAGCAGTCAGAGAAGATAATGAACCGACCCGAGCCTCATATTCCAGCGACATGGCAGCAAAAGCAGAGAGAAGCAGTGATGGTGAACCTGGCTCCTGACTGTAGAGGCTGAGTCAGCCCAGTCGCAAAGCAAAGTGACGTAAATATATCTAGCAACCGTTATTGAAAGTTATGTGGTGTAATAAAGTCCAAAGGGTCCACTAAGGGAGGGTGGACAGGTCCAACAAACACAGGGCTTTCACCCAGGAGACCGCTGTCTGTGTCCCGTGTGAAACCAAAACTAAACGTTGACTTAACACTTATTACAAAATGTTGTAGTCCGCTAAGGATGGTTGTTATTTATTTGCGCTAGTGATATTGTTACGGTTGTTGCATTACATTGTTACTGTACGTTGTTACGGTTATGCTACATGTTAGGTTGCTACGATACGTTATGTTACATTGCTACATTACATTGTTATGTTGTTACATTATTGTTTTAACTCAAACCATGATATTTTTTCTGCTTATTACATAACGTACAAAAGTCAGCTAAAAGCAGTTATTTAAATGCGCTAGTAACATTATGGTTTTTCCGTTACATTATTACGTTGCGTTGTTCCGTTACGTTGTTCCGTTACGTTGCTACGTTACGTTGTTACGTTACATTATTACGTTACGCTGTTGCGTTATGCTGTTCCGTTACGCTGTTGCATTACGCTGTTGCGTTGCGTTGTTACATTATATTTTAACACAAACCACGATCTTTTTTCTGACCATAACTAAGTAGTTTTGTGGCCTTTACCTAACTAATTGTTTCACGTTAACCACATGGCATTGTGAGTTTCTGCAAGCGTGATACGAAGCTAATATGAAAGGTATTTTTGATTCAGAAATGGCGACATTCAACATACCCCAGTGGTTTGCAGAAACTTACAATGCCAGCATGTTGTCTGGTGACTGGATTGGCTGATGCGGCTTCTGAGGCGGACCGGCAGGCGGTCTCACCTGCAGGATGATCTTGCAGAGGCTTCAGAGTCGACCTCCGTCAGAGCGGGGATAGTCTCAGAGGAACAGCAGCCTCCCCTCCGCTTAGTTTTAATTGAAACAGTTCCCCATTGATATCTCCTAATGAGGAAGGGCAAAGAGGTCCACGGATGTAAAGACATAGATGTCAGGCAGAGGAAGTTTGCTGTGGGGAAAAAACACTGAGATAAATATGAACGTATTTGCAAAGAAGCATCTTCACGTACAGTATGTGCTGAAACAGAAGAAACATCACTTCACAAATGTGTGTGTGTGTGTGTAAGCAGACCGCCGCGCTCCGCTCCCCCAACCTGCCTCCCAGGCTGTTATTAGGGTCGTTAAGTCATCAGCAGTTAATTAAATCTAGCAGAGGTGATCACGGTTGGGTGTTTTCACTGCGTCGGTGCATGTAGTGATTAGCAGGCGGTCCGTGTTACACATTAAGACGGACCTCGTTACAGTAATCCTCTTTCATTTCTTACCCTACAACCGCCGCGCTCCTCCTCATCCATCTCTGTTTGTGTGTGTGTTTTCTCTCCCTCCAACAGCATGTCTGGATCTCACTGAAGTGTTGGTATTGGTGCCAATATATATCACACCTGAGTTTCAGTACTGATACCAGAATAATATTTTTATTTTCCTGATGTAATTCTTTAAAAAGCTAATAAACAACTTGTTTTAAAGGCTCAATAATTTCCTAAAACAACAGTAAATTATGCATTTGTTGGGGACTATTTTCAGCGGCGGATTAATCCACATTTGGTGATCTAGTGAGTATTTGTGGCAGCAGGACGGTGGATGTGGGATTGAGTCTAAATAAACTACAGTGTGTGTTCATGGTGATGAAGGAGCCAACATGCAACAGTGAGGCTCAGTGATGTGTTTTTAATAGTTTTTGGACAACGATGGAGCTCTACGGCTCAGAGGAAGAAGATATATCAGGCTTTGATACACAGACAATGCTTATTAGTTAACATAATGTGTTTAAATACAGGAATATACCAAAATGTGACTGTGTGTAATGTGAAAGGTTTCACTCAGTAAGAAATCCACAGAGAATTATGACCCAACTACGGTTCCCCTCAGCTCTATATGTAATATGACCTGTAAATGTCTTTCAACAAAAAAAAACAACAACTCACCATTGTGCTCTACCTGTCCAGCAACAAACAGTAGACAGTTAGGCTGCATTCACACCTAATCAGGTGGTAAGGCAGTAAGAATTAATGCTGGTTTAACCGAGGAAATATGTTATAAAAGAATAAACAGTGGCAGCTTTTAGTACTTGAAATAATAATAACGCATTTACGCAAATTAGTTTTAAAGCCACTAATTTCTTTAACGCATTAATGCAACTTGCTGGCTCAGTTTTTAAAGCTAGAGTGAAGATACTGGCATCATATGAAACTAGAAAACCTGATGAATCCATCAGTACCATCCATGTCATACTAGCTTGTTGCGAAGGAGTTTAAATAATGCTCCGAACTTATGCTACATTTTGGCGAGGAAAAACTATCATGGTCATTTTCAAAGGGGTCCCTTGACCTCTGACCTCCAGATCAGTGAATGTAAATGGGTTCTGTGGGTACCCACGAGTCTCCCCTTTACAGACATGCCCACTTTATGATAATCACATGCAGTTTGGGGCAAGTCATAGTCAAGTCAGCACACTGACACACTGACAGCTGTTGTTGCCTGTTGGGCTGCAGTTTGCCATGTTATGATTGGAGCATATTGTTTTATGCTAAATGCAGTACCTGTGAGGGTTTCTGGATCAATATCTGTCATTGTTTTGTGTTGTTAATTGATTTACAATAATAAATATATACATACATTTACATAAAGCAGCATATTAGCCCACTCCCATGTTGATAAGAGGATTAAATACTTGACATATCTACATGGTGCTATGGACACATTTTGGTAGTTATTCCAAAAGTACGATAGTTTGATACCCGGTCCTTCCCCCCCGTCTCCAAACTCTGCCTCTCTCTCTCTCCTCCCTGCTGGACCTCAGAATAGCTTCACTGTGGATGTGGTGTTTTTAAAAATTCCCTCTCAAACGCAGACGGCAGCCTCTCAGAGAGCCGGCTGCTCTCCTGGCAGCAGGTCGTTTCCCCCACTAACGAGGAGAGCGAGGGGAGAAGTGAAGAGGCAGAGGAGAGAAGGGAGTAATATGTCAAGAGGAGATGGACAGGGAA
The DNA here is from genome assembly GCF_015220745.1 of Sebastes umbrosus. Taxonomy (NCBI): domain Eukaryota; kingdom Metazoa; phylum Chordata; class Actinopteri; order Perciformes; family Sebastidae; genus Sebastes; species Sebastes umbrosus. The sequence continues at coordinate 1,920,945 of NC_051291.1, forward strand.
GGAGGAGAAGGAGGAGGAGGAGGAGGAGAGGGCGAAATGGACAGAGAGATGTGATGAGGGGGAAGAAGAGAGGGAATGAGAAAGAGAGAGAGAGGCAGGCATGGGTGCTTGGCAGCCCTCGGCAGAGGCATTCAATGATTCATGGACTTACTCCAGTGATACGGGCCTCCGTTAGTATAACACACACACACACACACACACACACACACACACACACACACAGTGATACATGCACACTCAAAAACTTAAGCCGAGCTGTGCATTGCCCTGTTTGTGTTAAATCTTTAAATGCATTTTAGATAAAGTGTTAAGTTTTACTTTTCCACTCGTCCTTAAGAGAGGTGAAGCCAGGAACTCCAGTGTGTGTGTGTAATGTAAACTGTGACTAAATATGTTTGTCAAAGACCTTTTTGTCCGTGACTAAGCCGTTTCACAACAAGCACGGATTTTCGTCCAAAAAATTTGCACGGAAATTTATAAAAACTGATTTTGTGGGTTCTTATGAACGCTTCCACAGCCCTGTTCCCTGTGGAACATTCCTGCGGGGAAAAAAATATTCAGACAGACCTCGATTACAGTGGATTTCCCCCTGCGGAAATATATGTTTGGCCTGCCTGCCTTCACTCACACACCGCGCCTGTTCTCGCTCTTTCGCTCCACCTCTCACGTGCATGCTGCTCACTCCACACTGCAGAAGAGTTAGTTTAGCTCTGAGAATATCTAGTGAATGTTCAGTGGACGTTTGTGCAGAAATAACTGCTGCAGCTCCTCCAGACCAACAGAGGTTTCCCGTGTCTTGTGAAGTGACGGGGCTCCGCAGAGAGAAACGTTATCGTCTCCGAACAAAACTCCGGCGTCTCCCCCGTTCCCTCCGGCCGCGGTCGGGAGGCTGAGGCAGGAAAAGCCAACACTAGGATCAGCATTGATTCATGGAGAGACCTTGGTCTGGTCAGCTAACATTACTGCCAAGCAGCTGAAATATAGAGTGATATTGTGCTTTCAGCTGACGTGTGTCTCCTCACTGTGTTGAGTGATGCTCCTTCATGTCTATGTAGAGCGAGCACAAGCGCCAGCAACAGGACGCTGACTTTAGTTGACTTAACGCACACAGGTGAAGCTGTTAACAAGACATTTCTGATTCTTACAAACAGTCCCTTTAAGACGACAATAAAGTTACGATAAAGTCAAAACGATAAGACTAAAATGTCCAGACTTATAGTCACCTAAAACTTGAAAAAGATGAGGTTGACTAAATATGATAATAGCTGACAAAATGAGCTCTGGAGTATGTGTGGGCGGGTTGGTGTTTGAAATGAAAGTAATGGTTTGAACGCCGTTGTTTTTCTTGTTGTGTGTTGCCTGAAGATGTGCCGGGGGGGATTGAGCGCTCTAACACAAACATCTGTTTTCTCCTTTTTTTTAAAACCCAGAACAAATATACCAGCCCGGCACATTGGCAGAATCTTTAATATGCTCCACGCTTCGCCCCGCTTCTCCTCCTCGACGTTAACACAAATCACTTGTACCATTGTAATCCCTTATACCTGATGAAAAAACACATCCTAATTCTGAAGCAGGGATATTATCCGTGGTATTACATTCAGTTAGTCTCGGGGGTTTGCTCGGCAAACACAGGAGTGGGTCTCCTCGCGGAGAGACGCTATACGGTCAATTCCTTTGCGAGAGATAATCTCTTTTGAGCAACTGTGATGGAGACGCCCACAGTCGGCACGGTAGACATTTTCCTGGCACGGCGGACGCCGTTGAAGAGGCTCGCTGCAAAATGAGATACAAACCGTTTGACAAAGAGTGACGCCTTCTCTTTACAGAATGATTGATGTTAGAAAATTAAAAGAAGCTGCGGTACTTTCTAAAGGATACCGTAATCCTCGGCTGACAGAGTGATAGACTGGATCGTCGCTGTGTTTTAGGTGTACCGGATGACAAACAGGTTTACTGAATTAGATCCACAGCCTCTAAAAAGATTAAAAAGAAAGTTTCTTTAATTTGAAAGTATATTTTCATGAAGTTCTGACAGGAACTCAAAATCACAGATTGCGTGCATTAAAGGACGGTGACTGTTAAATCCCGTTAACTACAAACAGGGTATCCTACGTTATTGCCAACCGTTTTCTAAAGCATACCATCAGCTGTTAGATGGAGTTCCAACCTTCCTGGCAGCCGCCGGTTCCATTCATTTAAGCACATTTTGAAAATCAACTTTCAGAGTCTGAAACGTGAAGCAGATAGCTAATTCATCAACATACAGTCGTTCTGTTTCCTGCTGTTATCATTGCCTGGTAATTCACTGAAGCACTGTGTGACAGCGTGTTCAAGAATACTCTGACACTCAAGTTCACATTATCACGTGACCCTTTTCACATTATCTTTTGGACAGCTTCAGTGTTTTCTTCTTTTTAGCTCAACAGGCTCAGCTTTAAAGCTAAAGTGAAGATCATGTGAAACTAGAAAACCTGATGAATCCATCGGTACCAACCACGTCATACCAGCTGGTCATGAAGGAGGTTAAATAACGCTCCAAACTTACACTAAATTTTGGCGAGGAAAAACTGTCATGTCCATTTTGACCTCTGACCTCTGACCTCCAGATCAGTGAATGTAAATGGGTTCTATGGGTACCCACGAGTCTCCCCTTTACAGACATGCCCACTTTATGATAATCACATGCAGTTTGGGGCAAGTCATAGTCAAGTCAGCACACTGACACACTGACAGCTGTTGTTGCCTGTTGGGCTGCAGTTTGCCATGTTATGATGGGAGCATATTGTTTTATGCTAAATGCAGTACCTGTGAGGGTTTCTGGATCAATATCTGTTATTGATTTGTATTGTTTATTGATTTAAAAAATAATAAATATAAACATACATTTTTATAAAGCAGCATATTTTGTCCACTCCCTTTAAGGTTCATTTTGAACAGATAAAAAATGTGTGATTAATTTGTGATTAATAGCGATTCAATATTATAATATTATTAATATTATATTCTGCCTATAGATCCCTGTAAATCCTACACACTGGCCCTTTACTTGAACTGCTCTCTCCATCCTCATGAATCTTTCTCTTTGCTGGATACGACTCCGTTAAATGTTATATATGATATATGTATCATCACCGTCCGTCGGTCGTTATCAGAGGAAAACGCCTCTCCTCTCCGTCTTCTGCTCTCTCTCTTCATCCCTCTGTTCAACGCCGAGAGAATCAGAGAGCATCAAGCGCACCGCCGAGCTCATTTCAGTTTAATTGAGACGTCCGCGTGAAGACGGACATGAATATTACATTCCACGGGCCCTATTAATATGCTGAGGCCGGTCTAAATGTTTTAATATTCCCACTGTAAATTATTGAGATTGTGTTCATGGGCAGCGTCAGATCATTCGTCAGAAATGTTTAGTCTCTGATGTTCAGGAAGTGGTGGGATTTTAATGCTCTCCAGCTGAAATAGGACGTGATTTCCCATGATGCGCTGGCACATGTGCTTGACCGACCCCCTCCCTGCGCAGGTGACCTGGAGTCCCTGTTTTTAGCTTTCTTAATTAGAGAAAAGGGCGAGGAGACAGTGTGTGTGTGTGTGTGACAGGTATTTCTTTTCTATCTTCAGGCCTCGTCTTTCCGTCTCCCCATCTGTCTCCGACGTCCCCGAGCATGTCAGACACACAGACGCACTCCGGAAATTATTCTAAAAAGTCCTCATCTGATGTTCCACTGAGCACAGACGCGTCGGGCAGCGGCCGCAGCGATAAAAGTTGGCGTTTCGAGTGACTGCACTCGGCAATTTAGAGAAAAAAAAAAGCCGGTTGTGCGGCGGACGTCGTCGCCTACGGTTACACACACACACACATATACACACTCACACACACACATGTGCAGCGTGTCGGAGAGGAAGATGGATCGGAGTACAGATTGTAAGTGACATGTTAATTTCTTCTCCGTCACTCACGACCGAGGCGTCCGTTATCAAAGTAAAGGGACGCGAGCCCCCGCCATCAAGCCTCTCCTGTTCTTCTTCTTCTTCTTCTTCTCTTCTCTTTCTCATTTCTCCCCTCCTCCTCGTCTTCTTCCTGTCGTGGAGCGTTCCGGGGCTCGACTGTGATCAAGGAGATGTTTAATGTAACTCTCACTGCTCACCCGCCCTGCCGGGGATCTGTTTGATTCCTCCACTAGATGACTGCTCTTCATAAGGCAGCTCCTCATCTTGAAGGTCAAACCACATGTTTTAGACACTAAAAGGAAGACGACTGACGAGTGCAAAAAGAGGAGTGAGAGGTCGTGCTGGAGTTATGATCTTTGCTCTCCGTCTTGTGATCCACTTCAGGAGGTTCCAGTTAGAAAAGAACAATCAAGACCTGTTGAGAAAAAAGGAAAAGAGGGTGAGATCTGAGGAGTTTTTAAGGCAACAGAAGAGCTACAAGGAGGACACATATTAGCTGCCGGTGCCAAAACGTTGCATATGCTAAACAGGAAAAGTCGTGATATTCAACCTGATCTCATAAATAGCACGACATTTTAAGCTTCTCGCGTGTCATTTCACGCCACAACGTTACCGGTGGTGGTTATGTTTAGCCAACAAAACTACGGTAATGGTCACACAACCACTTAGTTAGGTTTAGGAAAAAACATCGTGGTTGGGCTTAGAATAAGTACATAATCTAACGCACACATGACCGTAGCCAGCTATGAGGTCACGGTGATTTTGTCCTATATAACTCCATAATCAGGAGTTGAAAACATCTGGGGCCAGATGTATAAAACTCTGCGTAGATTCATGACTAAAAAGCCCTAATCTCTACTGGCTAAATTCTTGGCCCTCACTCAAACGTGTCATTGTTTTGTGTTGTTCATTGATTTACAATAATAAATATATACATACATTTGCATAAAGCAGCATATTTGTCCACTCCCATGTTGATAAGAGGATTAAATACTTGACTAATCTCCCTTTAAGGTACATTTTGAACTGATAAAACATGTGCAATTAATCGTGATGAACTATTTTAATTGATTGACACCTCTAGTTTTATTATAATGTAAAGGTTAACAGACAGGAGAGGAGAGGAGAGAGAGTGGGATGATATCTGATTCAAAACATCCCACATGATGTTGTCTGTGCTTGTAAAAGTGAGCGTGCTAACCAAACTAACTGTTCTTCTTCCTGTGTGTGTGTGTGTGTGTGTGTGTGTGTGTGCGTGTGTGTGTTTGTGTGTGTGTGTGTGTGTGTGTGTGTGTGTGTGTGCGTGTGTTTGTGTGTGTGTGTGTGTGTGTGTGCAGGCAGCCCTGGTACTACGGCTGGGGCTTCAACCTGCCGCGGGGTCAGGCTCTGCTGGACAAGTGGAACCAGATCCCCGACAACACCGACATCCTGGTCACACACTGCCCCCCACTGGGTGAGACACACATTACAGCACACACACACACACACACACACACACACACACACACACACACACACACACACACGTTACAGTTGACATATTGAGTGTCATGCAAGAAGTGATAAAAGAACAAATTTCCTTTTATTTGTGTTCATTGTTTTGTTCGTATTGATTTCTGGGATTCAACATTTTTTTCTTATTTTTTCTCTAAAACAGAAAATTAAGAGAAATTTGAGAGATTGTTTCTGCATGAGGCTCGTTATATTTAATGCTTAACGCTTCTTTTCACCACTTCAACCTTCCTGTAACATCTGTGCTATAGTGTACGCCTGGTTTTGACCTCAGTAAATCTAGCAGAACACATCATCAACCTCTGCTAACATGTTTCCTACTATTATTATTTGTGCGATCCTCCTTTAAATATATATATATGCAAAAGACGCGCCCTGCGAACACCTGAACAAATGAAACACAAAGTGTGACTCCATCTGTTTGATAAATACTCTGTTTGGGGCAGAATGCGTCACATCTGTGCCTGAAGAACAGGCCCAAAGGCAGCAGTCAATCTGGCCCTCCGTCCTTTATTTATTTATTTATTAATTAATTTATTTATTTATTTATTAATTTAGTCTGACGTTGAATATTTTTAATAAATTAATGCAGAGGTTTTTTTTATTTAAAAAAAAAAAAAGGTGGTGCTCTAGGCGACCGCCTATATAGCCTATGCATTAAGCCGGCCTGGTAGCACATGCTGTCCACCTGCCGTATGTGAGAGCCGGCTGTCAATCACTCGCGAACTCCGACCAAACGGTCAAACTAGACAGCGCTGATCAAATATGAATCAATATTCTGTTTCTGTAATGTCTATTTCTCTCCTCAGATGTTCTCAGAATCATCCTGTAGTGCACGGTTTAGCTGTAAAATGAGAAAGTTTGTGACTTGTGAAATCTCTTGAAGGAACGCCAAGTTCCAGTCACATGACCGGAGCACAGCCAATAGGAACGCTCTCTCTCAATGAAATGACCTGTGATTGGTCAAAGTCTCCCGTCACAGGCTAGATGTTTTAAAGGCTGAAAACAGAGCCATGAGGAGGAGCAGAAGTCTAGTTTCTCTCAGAACACTTGAATTACAATATGCTGAAAGGTTATTATGGATTTTTTGCACAATGATGCCAAAAATATTCTACCTACTGCCACTTTAACTAGTAATTAGTCCAAGCAGTGCTAACAAAACGTAGAGAAAGCTGCTGTTTGTTATTGTTTCTTGCGCATACTCATTACACAAAGCAACAAAGGGCACGCGCCACATGAGGAGAGGACGTCATCGTTTCCCAAACCTGAGAGGCGTTTTCAAAAATATTCGTTTTTGTGACCCAAAACTCCGTTTGCATGTGGACGAGGAGCCAAATCTGAAAATATCTGTTTTTAAAAATGTCTGTATACGTGTAGACGGGGCCTGAATGGTTTGTTGGATCACATGTTTTCTGATCAAGACAGCTCACAAACAGACTTGGTTGTCTGAGGTTTCAGGGGTCGGTCAGCTCGGCCTGAAAAAAAACACACTTTACCTTCAGAGGAGCTTCTCTGTGATCACCTTTCAGCTTCTACACCCTCCTCTCTCACACAAACATCGCAAGACTCTGAACAAACACAGATGCTGCCTCACAAGCTAACTGACATCCTGCACACACACACTCCTCTCTCTCACTCTCACTCTCCCACACACACACACACACTTTCACACCTCATCTCCCGCTGCAGCTGTGGTGCTCAGACGAGTGTGTGTGATTGATTTCTGTGTCTGCGTCTCGGCTGCGAACACGGCCGTTTATTTTCCATTCAGCTTAGCGAAGTGTCTCCAGCTATCTGCCTCGTAAGCCACCGGCATATGGAGCAGCTACAGCAGGCTACTAATGCATGAGACACTCACACACACACATAGACTCTGAGCAACACTGGAGGCAACGGCATGAGAAAGAGAAAGAAGGATGATTGGAAAAAAAAGGGGAGATGGAGGACAAAAGTGTGGCTGATAAAGTGGATTCTTTTAAGGGCTAAAGGGTCGAGTAAAGACATCCTCTTTTAAAATATTTTTTAAGAAGAGTGCGAAACGAACGATGGCCGAGGAGGTGACGGAAAAAGTGAAGACGTTTGTTTCGCACTGCAGCAAAAAAAAAAGCTTCCCGTCTTTTATGAGGCGTGATAAAACGGCAGATCGGCAGCTAGAGAGGAGAAAAATATGGCCTCTTTATCTGGCTGCGAGGAAGAAGTTAACAGCAGAGAGAGAGGGAGAGAGAGGAAGAGAGAAAGTGAGACAAAAAGAGGGAAACAGGCTCGGTGCCCAAAGCAGCAGCTGCTTTGAAACAAGCGGCACATTAGAGCAAAATACCCCGAGACACAAAAAGCCCTCGTAACTTCTCACTTCACTTCCACCGACGCTCTCTCCCAACGCTTGTAAAGAATACACTTACTGTTTTAAGGTGTTTCATACCTGAACTCTTTTTTTAACAGGTAGATCCATTTAGAGGACAAAGAAGTCAGACTGTATTACTTTACCGGCATGACTGATTCACTGCCATAGAGAAGTCTTTATGTCTCGTAGAGTATGAGAGGGTCCATTACCTTTGCCTTGAGTGAGATCTTTAGCGCCGTGTTTGGTAGTGAAATATAAAAATGTATCTTAAAGTCATCCCTTGAGGGTCTTTTCCTCTTTCTTCTGCTCCAGTGAAGACTCGCTGAAAGCCACCAAATCCATGAGGCGTGCTACTTCTCACGGTCGGCGTGTCGACGCTCACAAGATATACAATTATATGGCCACAATCTCTTGTATAGTTTTGGTCTGGGGCTAATTGGACTCAAGTTGCAAAAATGAGTGCTCAACTTGGACCCGTCCGCTTTGAGACTTACTTGAAAATTTGCTTCCTGAAGACTTGACTTGAGACTAAAAGGCAAAGAGCTGAGGAGATCTGACCTGTGATGAAGTATCACTCACTTTCACTCAAATAGAGTTGCTTTGATTCACTACCTGCAGCTCGGCGTTCAACGAACCGTCTCCATTCCAAAAACATGGTTTTCTCGCGGTTTTGGACATTTTAAATATCAAAGACTTGACTTGGACTTGTCCTTAGATACTTGAGACTTAACCTTAAAGACTTGACTTTAAAGACTTGACTTGGACGTGTCCTTAAAGACTTGAGACTTGACTTTAAAGACTTGACTTGAACTTGTTGTTAAAGACTTGAGACTAGGCTTGAGACTTGCTCATAAAGACTGGATAATTGACCTTAAAGACTTGCCTTAAAGACTTGACTTGAACTTGTCGTTAAAGACTTGATACTTGGCTTGAACTTGCTCATAAAGACCGGAGACTTGACCTTAAAGACTTGACTTGGACTTGTCTTTAAAGACTTGAGTCTTGGCTTGAACTTGTCCTTAATATTTGAGACTTGTCCTTGAAGACTTGAACTTGTCTTTAAAGACCTGAGACTTGACTCGGACTACAACCCGACTTCAAAACACCCGAACTGTCCCTTTAAGCTTCTCTCTCATTTGATAATTCGTTCTTTTGTTCCCTTCTCTTTATTCCTCTTTGTTTACTCTCTTACTTCCTGTCTGGGCCGAGCGACAGACGGCGGAGAAGACGGAGCCACGAGCTCCTCACTCATTTTATTCCTCCGACTTGATGCTTTTATTGACTCAGCATCAGCAGCATCCCTCCTCGCGGAGCAGCCACTAAATCATATCCACTCCATGCTTCATCCTTGTCACACACACTGTGAAGGCTGCATCTGTGTGTGGCTGTGATTGATCTTTATTTTCTGTGGCTGCTTTCTAAGAGTCTCTTTTTTTTCATTATTTGTGCTGCAATGTACAGTTTGCCATTAGACAAGGACTCTGAAATGGAGATCTTCCTTCTAAAATGCGATGCGTCGCCTTTTGAAGGGACATTTATAACCTTCGTGGAGACACATTCAGCCATGTAAACACAGAGAATCAACCCAATGGGATCATCACACTGCTGCACATTAAATGGATTACTGAAGTACAGATTCATCTCACTTTTATCTTATGGTAACACTTTACTCTGAACTCTGCGTGTCCTATAGGAGATGACGTTTCCTGTGCTCAGCACGGCACACTTTAAGACTGCATGTCATGCCTTTGGTCATGAGAATGAAGCCAATAGTCACCTTTAATACAGCGATTATGGGACGCACACTGTTTTTGTGGTATTCTTTTGCTTTATGTTTCCACATTTTAGGGCATTAACGTAAACAGTTTTGAGTTTGAATGGTAAGATTAAAGTGAGGAATGAGTTTATGTTAATTATACAGCATGTTTCCCACAATGCAATGCAGTATTTAGAGGACCTGGTCACTATAATGTGACATTGTTCTATAGGGATTTCACGAGAACCGATACCTCGATGCCAAAATTCTGAAAACGTGGCGGTACTCGTCAGGAATGTTGAGAGAATAAAGTCCAAATGTTGAGAATAAAGTCGAAATGTATAGATAATAAAATAAAAATGTTGAGAATAAAGTCGAATAATAATAATAATAATAATAAAGTCGTTTGATATTTAAAAGGTCTCAACATTTAAGTATTTAGGTATCATTATTGATCAGAAATTGTCTTTCAAATCACACATTGAAAACCTGGTTTCCAAACTGAAAATTAAATCGGGGTTCTTTTTTAGAAACAAATCCTGTTTCTCTTTCCAGAAGAGGAAACATTTGATTTCAGCAACTTTCTTTTTTTTTACCTTTATTGGATTACAGTGCTCTGCTCTATATGAATGCATCTGACCAGAGCCTAAAGAAGCTGGATACTGGTCACCATTGCGCAATCAATATGGCCTAAAGGATGAAGAAAGTGGCAGTTATTTGCAGGCTCTGTGTTTAGTGTGTGAGGTGTGATTGATTGATTTGGGTGCCACATGTGTGCAGGTTTCCTGGACTGGGTCCCGAAAAAGATGCAGCGTGTCGGGTGCATGGAGCTGCTGAACACAGTCCAGAGGAGAGTCCAGCCCAAGTTACACGTGTTCGGACACATTCATGAAGGTACGTGCATGGGCTTGGACAAAACACCTTCTACAGAAGGCTACAAACGACACGCGAAAAGGCTAAAATGCTACTCATGACACGCTGAATGTCCGTGTAATGTCGTGGTATTTATACACCTTCCTATGAAACCAACTGTGGTTGGCGAGAAAGAGAAAATATTGTCTGCCCCCTCCAACCCCAGTGGAGATTACACCCTTTACTGATGTATTTGTATTCAGTTACATCCAGATATCCAGATATACTGTATGTACACACATATTTGCATTGTGATGTTTTTTAATCAGGGATGTACTCAGTAATTTCCCTCATTTTTATTTACAGAATACAGTTTACACATTTTAAGGCTCGTATAAATCCTTATGATCAGGATATTAATATCATATTTAGCATCAAACAGTAGAAGCACCTCCACAGCAGTTAGTTTAAACACATCTCCACCTTCCGCTCCGTCACCGCGTCTAAAACTTTATCAGATATCTGAACACCTAAACGTTAACCTTATTATATAAATCAGCCAGTAGCTCAAATAGACTGAGAGCCGTGCATCTAGATCACAGTATTATCTTTTCCCTTAAACTGAATATTTCTAAGTTAATTAAATTGACTGAATTCAATTCCAGCTGTGTAACCTCAGAGAATATGGAGATACTGTACGATTGAAGAAAAATGATTAAAATGTATATTAGAGAAAAGCTGAGCTGACACATCCGCCTATCAGCATTTCATCCAGGCCAGCGAGGGCAGAGAGGCCGTCTCCCCGGACTGACGATTGCTTTTTCGGGGTTATTAGGTCAGCGCTGAGCCCCCTGGAGCGCCGGTCCCTCCATCAGAGAGAACCAGATTAGAAACTAGATCAGATTTTACAACGGGGAGAAATAGGCTGAAAGCGGCGCTCTTCATTAATGCGAGGACTCCGAGAGACAGAAAGACAGAAATTATCCTCGGTGTGTTTTTGTATTCATGTATTCCAAATCTGAAAGGACCAACACGGACATCTGTTCGCTTCCAAGAGACGGTGAAAGTGACACCAAAAAAGCCCTGATAGAGCAAAGCGAAACTCTTTCTGAGAGATGCTAGTGAACTTATGCTTGACTAAATGGTAACACTTTTACATCTGCCATTTGGAAGCAACGTTGATCCAAAGTGCCTTTTGAAGCAGAGATTTTCTAACTGTAGTGGCGTTAGTGTCACACTCTCGTGCATACATTTGCTCAAACTGGATTCTCGCCATTTTGGAAACGATGAAGACGAGCTGTGATACTAAAGCGCTGAAAACTCTTTATTATGATCAGCATCAGATGCATCCCAGCTGCTATTCGTCCCGGGGTCCGCTGTGATTGACAGGACGTCCTCTGATTTCATTCTATAATTTAATCATGTATTGAACGGTGAATATTTACTGAAGATGTGTCCTTTTTGGGAAGGCGAACTTTTAAACAGTAAGAGTAGCAACTATTCAATCTCAAGCTGTGTTGAAGTTTTGCACTAGAATAATAGTATATTAGTAGTAGTAGTAGTAGTAGTAGTAGTAGTAGTGGTAGTAGTAGAAGTAATAGTAGTAGTAGTAGAGGTAGTAGTAGTAGTAGTAGTAGTATAATAATAGAAAAACGGCACTGCTGAAAAATCGGTGTTTGAGTTTGAATTTTATTTTAAGGTGGAACATTCAGTATTAGTGTCAGGCATAAGAAAAAAATAAATCGGAGGAGGACGATTTTTTTCTTTTTTTGCATTTTGAGATTAAATTTTAAATGTTGAGAATAATGATGAAATAACATTTCAAAAATAAAGTTGAGATTTTGAAAATAAGGTTGAAATGTTAAGAATGAGGTTGAAATACCATTCCGAAAAAAAAGTTTAAATGTTGAGAATAATGTTGAAAGTTTGAGAATAACGTTGAAATATTACAAACAAAGTTGAAATATTGAAAATAAAGTTCAAATACCATTTCGTAAATAAATTTGAAATGTTGCAAATAAAGTCAAAAAGTTGAGAATAAAGTTCAAATGTTAAGAATAAAGACGAAATACCATTTCGAAAATAAACGTCAAAATGAAGACAATAAAGTTGAGATGTTGGGAATAAACATTGAACTTTTGAGAATAAATCAAACTACTAGCGTCGGCACAGATACTGAAATTTTGACTTTATTTTCGAAATGCAAAATAATTAAAAAAATCTTTCTCCTCTCGTTTTTTTCCCCTTATGCCTGCACTAATAGTCCTCCGTACAAATCTGTGGTAAACACTGAGGAGGAGAGACGATGGTCGAAACAACGAGTGTTAAAACAACGTTGGTCTATTTTCAGTAATAGCTGAGACAATAAAGAACGTTGCAGTAAATTAAAACCTTGCCTATAATACCGAGCTAAATAGAAAAAGTGTGATTAGAATCAGAACTTGGTGTGTTCCTGTTAACCTTTGCACACCTGTAAGACAGGTCTAAAGATGCTCACCTGTTCACCTGTTCTGCTGCTCCCCAGGTTACGGCATGATGACCGACGGCACCACGACATTCGTCAACGCCTCGGCCTGCACCGTCAACTTCCTGCCCATGAACGCGCCCATCGTCTTCGACCTTCCCAACCCGAACCCGAGGGCCACAACATGACTAGAGGAGGCCCGCCCCAAAACACCTGCCGCCCCTCTGGAGAAAGGAGCCAGGAGAGGCAGGTGAGGTCGGAGGGCGGGCGGAGCGGAGCGGAGCCGAGCAGAGTCTGTAAATATGAGGCGACACACACGGTCGGTAACACGCCCGGAGACGGAGCCGGACCGAGCGACGGGGAGGACGCCTCCTCGCGCTGTTAATGTTATTTTATGTGCCATCATTTCTTCATCTCAAATCCAAACGGACGAGCGGAGAGACGCTGGACAAAATGGACATTTCTCTGTCCTCTTTTACTGCACTGACAATCTGATGATGTGGCTCTCAGAGAGACGAGAGAGACACCCCGACGTCCCCGACGTCCCCGTTCTCACTTCATCTAAATGAACTTAAAGTGAGACAACCCAGCACCTCGTCTATATTTTGGTTAAACGGAACAATGAGCCCCGAGGAGGACGGGATTTTAACAGAACTTTTCTCCCATTTTTAAAAGATATTTCCTCATTTCCTCCCCCTGTTATCTCCCTCCTCCTGTTTCTCTCTCCCCTCCTCGGGCCCGGAGCATGATGGGAGTGTTTTTTTGCCAGTGTGTGTGAGATCAGAGCGAGTGTGTGAGGGCAGCGAGAGGTCTCTGCCGGGGGCTGTGTGAGAGTCGGGGTGTCAGACATGTTGACACGGCTCCCCTGGGCCTCATTACAGCCCTCTTAACCGGGCGATGAGGACGACGCAGAGGAAACCACACGCAACACTTCCCTTCTTTTTCCTCCCCTCTCCACTCCTCCTTTCTCCCTCCCTCTCTCTCCTTCATGCTGTGAATAACTAGCACAGCTCTTTAGCTACGACTTGGACGAGACAGCACATGCGACGTAAAGGTGCTATACGCTAACGCTGGACAGTCGTTGTTTCAAGGACCCTCCGTCGTGTCAGGAGAGACGGAACTTTCTATCCTTTTTTCCAAGAGGAGTAAAGCTGTAACTACATGTACTGTAACTGGTCTTTGTAAATGTTCTCTGTCGATGTAAAGAAGAAGAAGAAGAAGAAGAAAAAAAAGTTTTTCTTGAAGATTTCCAAGATGCTTTTTAAAAAAACATGTTAATATTCGTGGTTGTTCCATTTCCTTTCGTCCTATTTCTTAGTAATGTAAATGCTTATTATTGTATTTTCTTCTCTTGTGAAGCTGCTCGGCCCCCATTTGGTGATTATTAACTCTTTCATGTCTCTCAGCAGTTTGTCTTTTTTTTTTGTTTTGCTCTATTTTCTGAATTTCTCGGTAAGAGTCTGAATGTGCTTCGCATAACAAGACCACGTCACACTTTGATCTTCCTGCTCTCCGACATTCTGTACGAACGCTCCCCCGGGGGCTGCAGTTTACTCCCGCTTCGCTCCTCTTCGCCTCCTCAGCACATCAGCATTCATCGTGCCGGCTGATGTCTTAATGTTTTCCAAAATAGGCAAAACGAGGAAGGGAGCAGAGGAGGAATCGCTCACCAAGAAACCAAAATGTGTGTGGATGATGGTGGGAGGTGTTGCACTTGTTAGAGCATGAACATCGACGCCCGAATGTCTGGACGTGTTATGCTAATGTTGTGTGGAGCAGTTTGAGTTTTAAGCCCTGAAACTGAGGACATTTATCTACTTTACTAACTCCAGTTACTTAACAAACATACTTATTTTAACCCAAACCACCATCTTTTCCTAAACCTAACCAAGTAGTTTTGTTGCCTAAACCAAGTAACAACAAACTAAGTAAACCTACGTTGGAAGTTTATTTTGAAAAGACACAATACGTACATGCACAATGCATTCTTATACAACGATTCATATGCTAACTTACGAAAACTTTTTTGCTCATTTTTTTGTGTGTTTTCCTACGAATGTCCAGCGTCAATTTCCTGCTCCAGTCTTTTCAAAATAAACTTCCGTCTTAACTTAGAAAACTACTTAGTTAGGTTTAGGATAAGATCGACTTGGTTGAGGCAAGAAAACTACTCAGTTAGGAAAAGGAAAGATCGTAGTTAAGTTATGCCACACTGGAAGTGGCGTAACTTAAGTTAAAGTTACGTGACAAAAACAACTTAGTTAGTTTAAGGAAAAGATGTTTTGGGTTAAAATAAGACAGAAAGTGACGCAACTTAAGTACGGAAGTTACGTGACAAATAAATCAATGTTGACTTGGCCTACTGGACGAAAGTTCAGTGTTTTTTGACCCACCCATCCACCCCGACGTCTTTCCTACGCAGCGCTTGTTGCTCTTTATACTTCCTGGTTCACAATTACATAGATTACATACAAATTGTTTGATATATACACTCACCGGCCACTTTATTAGGTACACCTTGCTAGTACCGGGTGGTCTTCATCTGCTTCAAGGTTGGACGTGTTGTGCGTTCAGAGATGGTATTCTGCATACCTTGGTTGTAACGAGTGGTTATTTGAGTTACTGTTGCCTTTCTATCATCTCCAACCACTCTGCCCATTCTCCTCTGACATCAACAAGGCATTTCCGTCCACACAACTGCCGCTCACTGGATCTGTTCTCTTGTCCGGACCATTCTCTGTAAACCCTAGAGATGGTTGTGCGTGAAAATCCCAGTAGATCAGCAGTTTAATACTCAGACCAGCCCGTCTGGCACCAACAACCATGCCACGTTCAAAGTCACTTAAATCCCCTTTCTTCCCCATTCTGATGCTCGGTTTGAACTTCAGCAAGTCGTCTTCACCACGTCTAGATGACGTAATGCATTGAGTTGCTGCCATGTGATTGGCTGATTAGCTATTTGTGTTAACAAGCAATTGAACAGGTGTGCCTAATAAAGTGGCCGGTGAGTGTAAATGAATTACAGTGCATTTATTTTTCATAGGAATAGCTACGAATGGTGTGTGAGAAGCTGACACGTCGTCCCTGACAAGTCCAAATTTGACGCTAGAGCGTCACAGTTTGAAGAGTAGTGCCACTGACCGAGTGTCGGTATTTGACCAGTTGGGAGAGAGAATGTGTCGTATAAAACAGAATCATTAATCATTAATTCATTCTGATAGTTACTACTTTGCCTTTTTTTTCTATCGCTATTAAGCTAATGTACTTCCTGCAGATGTTTCACATTAAAAGCCGACTAGGAAAGGTAGATATATTCTCTTGTCAAGCAAGTAAAAAACATCTCTGCTAAACACCTTCATTGTTTATAAGAAACACCATTTTCTCAGTAGCGAGTCCCACTTCACTAATTAACTAAAGAACAGACACAATCTGTCATTACGACCCAGGATGTTAGACTTTAGATCAGGGTTAGCGGTAATAGTTTGAATGTAGCCAGCGGATGGTGAACAAGCACAGCGTTTGGTATGTAAAGAGTAAAAGGAGGGGGGAGCGCTCAGCCTCATCATTTAAAACACAAACTTAATTAATGTCTACGAAAGGAAAGCGTTCCAAGAAAGGAATAAAAGGGAAACTATTAAAAACCAAAAAGACGGGAAGAACTTTCATCTCTCAGCTTCATGAGCGTCTCGTTTGGTCCGACTCTCCAACATCCAGTCCTCATTCAGATGTCTCCGTTTGATGCTCTTCTGCTTCGGTAAAGCCGTGTTAAATGTGTTTCCTGGGTTTCTTTCCGAGGAAAAAAAAAAAAAAAGTGACTGTACTTCTTTCTTGATTTCTTTCTTTCTTTCTTGAGGCATGCTTAAAGGAGTTAATGACTTCTGCTACTCAGACAATCTGCATATGAAGACTTTTGTTCCAAAATGAGATATGTACCGTTTGAAAAAAAAAAAAAAAAAAGGGGACGCCTAACGCGAATGATTGACGGCTGAAACTTGAAAGCAGATTTCCGGTGGTGACTTTTTAAAAGCATCGTTAGTAACTTGTGTCCTTGGTAACATTTTTACTGGCTTCTATACTTCAACAGAACTTTTTAAATGGATGTATAGCATTTTGGAATGAAAGGGTTCATATGGTTGTTGTTGTTGGGGACATTTTTTTAAACTGTAAAAAAAAATGAAGCCCCAACAGCTGCAAAATATTGCTCTCGGAGACAACTCTAAAAATGTACCTCTCTTTCTTAAAACCTGAAGGATTCTGCTGGTTCTGAGAGATTATTGAATAAAAACCTTATCTGTGACCGCTGGATCATGCTTCCTTACTTCCATCCTTTGTCTCCCCCCCTCCCCTCCTCCTTTATTTATTCTTCTATCTAGAGAGAGAGAAATTAGAGGTGGTGAGGAAACTTTTCCCCCGTCCCGGTTCTTCCCTTTTGTTCCAATCAAAGGTATCTGTGTCTCGTATCAATTATAGAGCGCAGAGCAGCGAGTTAATTTTCCAGCAGCTAAACCCTCGCCGCTCCGTCTCTGTCTCCCGTTTTGTTCCGCAGGTCTTCCACACCTCTGCACATTCTAATGAGAACCCCTCGTTCAAATAATTACATTAGTAATCCCAGGGGGGGAGCGGGTAATTTATTCGCGGATGGCTTTTTACTTTGCCATTAATACAACTAGCTTTCATATACTCTTGTCTTCCTCCCTCCCTCTCTCTTTCTCACTCTGCCTCTCCAACCACAATGCTGAGCTCTTTCTCTCAGTTCTGATCGTCCTTTTTTCCATTTCCATCTGCTCGTCCCTCTCTCCTCAGATAATGACTCCCAGCTCTTCTCTTCTCTCTCAGAGAGCTGCCGTACTGTACGTCTCACTGCGGTATAGCGTTTCCCTTTGAATGAGTGACAGACAGACGTCCCCTCTATCTCCTCGTCATCCATCTCACTTCACACTTCTCCCATCCGAACAAAAGATGCACACCCCGGTTCTCCCCGTCTTCCTCCCCGCCCGTCTGCATCGTTAAAAAAGGCACTTTATGTGATTGGCTTTGGAACACAAATCAGTGTCAAACAGTCAGAGACAGAGACAGAAGGTGGAGAACGCTGTGAAAAAAACGCTCAAATCGTTTATCAATCTCTCCTTGTTCGTCTTATCATGTTTTTCAGACATTAAATCCCGTGATGGATCTGTTTGTCGTAGCGGTGGCAGATCGGATTTTAAATTCTAAAGTCGCTGTCAGAAAAGGGCCAGAAAAACGCACCAAGTGGCAAAAATGAGCACACTTCCCATATCAGTTTGTGATCATTTCGCACACTTTTAGAGGAAGTTCTTCAGCATGAGTGAAGGAGACGTGAAGCTCGTAATAACCGCAATTCAAGCCGTGGAGGAACATTACAATCATTTGTAAAAAATAACTTAATCAGACACTTATTATGTGGTAATTCAGTGATCACAGCGACGATTAACGGAGGTTCCATTCAGTTACATTACGATGCATTCAAGCTCTGCTCAGTAAAAATGAATTGATTGATTTTCGCAAATTAATCACACATTTGTTTTGTCAGTTCAAAATGAACCTTAAAGGAAGATTTGTCAAGTATTTAATACTCTTATCAACATTGGAGTGGTTAAATATGCTGCTTTATGCATATTATGTATGTATATATTTATTATTGGAAATCAATTAACACAAAACAATGACACGTTTGAGTGAGTGACAAGAATTTAGCAAGTAGAGATTAGGGCTTTATGCAAATATATGAATATCTTTATTATTGGAAATCAGTTAACAACACAAAACAATGACAGATATTGATCCAGAAACCCTCACAGGTACTGCATTTAGCATAAAACAATATGCTCCAATCATAACATGGCAAACTGCAGCCCAACAGGCAACAACAGCTGTCAGTGTGTCAGTGTGCTGACTTGACTATGACTTGCCCCAAACTGCATGTGATTATCATAAAGTGGGCATGTCTGTAAAGGGGAGACTCGTGGGTACCCATAGAACCCATTTACATTCACTCATCTGGAGGTCAGAGGTCAAGGGTACACTGAAAATGGACATGACAGTTTTTTTCCCACGCCAAAATTTAGCGTAAGTTTGGAGCGTTATTTAACCTCCTTCAGGACAAGCTAGTAAGACATGGTTGGTACCGATGGATTCATCAGGTTTCTAGCTTCAAAACCCTGCGGGGACGCTAGAAAAAGAGCCCGCTACGACTTAAAATTCACAAGTTGCGTTTACGTTAACACTTTATTATCACGTTAACTTTGACAGCCCTACATATAACACATTTTCTATGAATCAAATTACCACAAAGTTATTTCCAAACACTAAACCCAGGGCCCCTGAGTGTCTGGGGGCCTCGGGGCCGTTGGTAGACATCTGAATGAAGGTCAGTGAAGGAAGGCCCAGAGGAAGTTGTTGTAGCAGATCCTCCCCGTGGTGTTGGCGTCAAAATAAGAACTGAGGTGGAAGAACTCCTCCGACGACAGCGTGACGCTGAAGTGGCGCAGCACCTGCAGGGCGACAACGGCAGAAGTTGGAGTGCGTATGTGTGTGTGTGTGTGTGTGTGTGTCCGTCCTAGTGCATTAGGTTGGGGGTTTAGGAGATGTCATCCCCTAACCAGGCTGCTAATTGTTTCTATCGATTAGCTCAGGGAGCGTCGTCGTCAGTGAGTTGTACAGCAGGTAAATGGCAGGGACAATAAAACAAGAGTGTCAGCTGCTGCTCTCCTGGGCCGAAATGTCAGCGTGGTCGTGTTTCAACCTTCAGCTTAATTGAACAATTAAAATTACTGATTGGCTGTCAAGTGAACAGGTGTGTGTGTGTGTATGTGTGTGTGTGTGTGTGTGTGTGGTGTGAGTGTGTGTGTGTGTGTGTGTGTGTGTGTGAGAGTGAGGGCTTTGCAAGCTTGCAAGTTTGAGCTTCATGGATTTCCAGTCACTCTCCATCATCCCTCCTTCAGACATTTTGATAGAAGAGACACAAGCGGAGCTCAAACGATCGCATCAATAATTCATAAAGAGCCAGTTTGTCTCCGAGTGATTGACACGGCTCGGACGCAGCAGAGCAAGGCGGAGCAAGCGCTGCAGGGCGGAGCAGGCGCTGCAGGGTGGAGCGCCGTAGCTGTAGCTGACCTCACCTTCCTGAAGTCCTGCACCGAGACACTCCCCACGCGGGTGCGGTCGCACGTCAGGAGGCAGCGTCTGATGGAGGCCCAGGAGGAGCGAACCACGTCGTGGATCCTCAGCATGACCTCCACGCCGTCTTTGCTCAGAACACCCTGGCCCGTCTGAACCGCACCGGACCACGCAGGATCGCCATCAGAGTTACCGAACAGAAAGAACACGGAACAATGAGAAAGAAAACAACACATAAAGGTGAGAGCCCCTCCACATTATCGGTAAGATTTCACTTCTTCACGAGCTGAGAACAAAGTGTTTTTCTGTGATCAGATAAAAAAGGTTTTGTCTCGTAAACTCGCGTGCAGACACACCATCGAATCAGATGAGATGCAGGGGGTCTCTGCAGTTCTACACAGATGGTTGGTTTTCGGTCGAGACAATGCAGGTCTTTGTGATTCCAAAAGTTGGTTTGGAAGGTTGCAGCTCACGGGTTGCCAGATTAGGGCCCTCACCCACACGCTCCACTGAAGCTTGGGTCTCGGCTTAGTCGCTCAGCAGGAGTCCTTTTTAGAGCGTGCCCACCCGTGTGTCATTGTTCAAAGCTTCATATACACCTCGGCGTGCCAGAGAAAAAAAAAAGCACGGAAACTCACCAAACTTTGCCCAGTTTGCTTGTCATCGGAGGCGAGAGTCGAGAGCCTGAGGGTGGGAGGTCCCCGCTGAGTTTACACAATCTGGCAACCCGCCGTCGCCCATCGACACCCCCTCACATTCCACAGCCACCCCCCCCCACACACACACACACTTTACTGTAACCCAATTTAAACTTGCAGCCAATAAAACTACAATAGATCAGACGTTAAACGGAGGAAAAGGAGAGGGACGACAGAGTTAATTTGAAATGTGCTAATGTGCCGCTCAGCATGGGGATGTGTAGCTGAGAGTACAAACTCTGTGTCCCAATTTCACATTAACTCCAACTGTGATGACTGGATACGTGAGGGGAAAGTAGACTTTCAAATGCTTACATGCGTACTGAAGTCTCGGGCTGGGACGATGCATCTATCTCCTGATCACGATACGATCACGATACTTAGGTGGTCGTTCAATATTACAACTTTTTACGATTTTTGTTGGGAGAAAGTTGAATCAAACACTTCTAGGGACTTTTACCAGCTCTGCTTTTCCTGTCAATGCGTGAAACCCAAAGTGTTTCCATCCTTTACTGGATGTGTAGTGTTCACCACGCTGGATTTAACATGTGAAGGTGCAGGTCGTATCCACGCGGAGCCTCCGCCGTTAACTGCTTTCTTGTTTCGGCTCGTTGCGGTTTGTTTTGGTTGACGGATACGGAACGGATATGACGTCACGTTACTCAGACAACAACAATAAAAGCGGTAACTTCCTTCTATCTCCACATAGACTCAAATGAAGCAGTATTGCACCTTATAAACAAAGAGGAGGAGAAACACATGAATAACAAATGTTCTTTTTACCGGTGTGATAGGAAGAGGGAGTTTACGCCGTGTCGTCTTGGCCTCCGCTGGTTTTAAGTTCAGGAGGAAGTGACGTAGGAAGTTGTGATATGAAACACAGCCATTACTGATGATGTCACACTTCACAGCCAGATGTTCAAACTGCTCCCGAGTCATACTGATGCCGAGAGATCGGAGGATCTCTGTAACACACAGTCAGTCGTTATAGCATACAGCAGGTAGAAGAGATAGCTCGTATGATCGTCTGCGGCTCGCCGCTCACCCAGGAAGGAGGTAGCGCCGATGCGTCCCTCTCGGTGAGGATCTCCCTCGGCACACTTCCTCTGGATCTCCTTCCAGCGGCGCTGCACCGCCCCGCGCAGCCTCCTCTCGGCGCTGCCCGGCAGGCTTCCTGTTCCCGGCGCCCCCGCTGAGGCGGGACGCCTGGGGCTGCACCGGGGGGCTGACTGGGAGAGGAATGAGGGATGAGGGAGGTCAGGAGAAGGGCTGCACAACTACACCGAAGAAAAGTGGCATCTTAAGTTATTTAGGAGTGGTTTGCCCACAAGCAGCGGATTCTAACGATTCTTACCTCCA
Source organism: Sebastes umbrosus (assembly GCF_015220745.1). NCBI lineage: Eukaryota > Metazoa > Chordata > Actinopteri > Perciformes > Sebastidae > Sebastes > Sebastes umbrosus. Next base: position 1,943,015 of record NC_051291.1, read on the forward strand.
ATAAAGTTACTAATATATTGTAAATTGATTATTTATTATCTGGTTTGATTATACCTGGTCTTAGTATTTTAAACTATTGTCTTTCATTACTTTTTATTATTTTAAAGATCTACTGTCTCACACTCAACATGTGAATTTAAGCACGCTCATGCATGAGTGTATGTATGATCCATGTTTTATGCGTGTATGTACATTGTGACTTTGGTTTGTTGTGTGATGCAGCGGCCTGGAGCCCAAGACAAATTTCCCTGTGGGACAATAAAGTATATCTTATGTTGTCTTATCTTACTTCAGCTTTAAGGGTTGAAAAAACAGTCATCACTTGGAAACAAGGCCAGTAAGTTTGATTTGTGTTCTGGTCAGAGGGATCCTGACAGATCTGGTTCTGCAGGTTTCTCTGAGTCTTGCTCATCAGGAGTCATTGGAGTCACCTGTGATCCCCCTCAGCTGCTGATAATCAGCCTGGCTGGGAGGCTCTATATCAGCAGGTTGGCTGCTCAGTTGGTTGTGTGTCTGCAGAGAGTCAACACCTTCAGTTGGCTCGCTGGGTTTGTGTGTTTCGTGGGGTTTTGAGTGTGCACATCTTTAGCCAGCCTCTGTGCAGTTCATTTCTGTTAGTTTCCCAGTAGCAACTCCTCTCGTTCAGGGTTTTGTTTCATTTTGGGGGAGAATGTAACACATAATTGACTCCAGATGAGTTTTTAGAATCACCAGCAAACATGAAAACTCTACATTCATTTACATATATTGGCCACAGAGAGACGTCTTTACAGGCGTATCAGGTTCTGAGTTTGGAAGCTGGGAACGTGCTGCGCCTACAGCCTCCATCAGCACCGAATTTTAATTTTTGTCTGACGAGACTGAACAGGCATCTGCTTCACATGATTTCAAGCAGACCATGTACAGTGAAAGACGTTTAACTAAACACCAACTCTTCGTACACCTCACTGGATGAAAGGTGTCGACAAAGCACGTGTTTCTGTTTGCTCTTAGTGTGTATATACCGTCTCACAGACGCCGGCTAACGACCCGCTCAACTGTAATCGGTCTTTGTTTTCAATTTTCAAGCTATTAAAACAAGGCGGCCGTTATTTAAAGCTGCGAAAAGACAACAATTAAACACTGAACATCTCATATCTGGAGGTCAAGGGATCCCCTTTGAAAATGGCCATGACAGTTTTTCCTCGCCAAAATTTAGCATAAGTTTGGAGCGTTATTTAACCTCCTTCACGATGAGCTAGTATGACATGGTTGGTACCGATGGATTCATTAGGTTTTTTAATTTCATACGATGCCAGTATCTCCACTCAAGCTTTAAAACTGAGCCCACTACAACCTCTGAAAGATCGATTGTGTTAATGTGTTAAAGAAATGATTGTCATTAACACGAATTGGCGTTAATGCGTCAACTGAGATGTATATTAGGGCTGTCAAAGTTAATGAGACACTGGTAACATGAAACTAGAAAAACCTAAGGAATCAGTTGGTACCAACCATATATGACACGCCAATACTTTCTTTAATATATAAAGATTAAATATTTGAATCGATTGACAGCATTAAATAATATATATATTAAATAAACAGGGCGACCCTTTTGGAAATGATTTGGAAAATATCTCCAAAACATAAACTCGTCTCCAAAAGAAGTTCCTGAATGAGATGTGAGACGGCGACACATCGACTGGATCTCGCCTCTATTTGTATAAATATATAAAGCAAATTTCCACCTCATGTTATTTGCATGATTTGACAGCTGGAGAGTTTTTGTGCAGTCTGTGTTTATTCTCCCCAAACAGCAAAACGTAGTGACTGTACAACAGACGGCTAGCAACATACACACAGAGAGAGTGTGTGTGTGATTGGTGTGACACGGCCTCCATTCATTTATGCATTTTTTTTGCCACGGCATTATATTCACTTCTGAACATTTTGAGCATCGGAAAAAAAAACATTTATTATATTTCGTAGGGAAATTTAGTTTGAGTGAGCAAAAATCTATTCTCTGCTCGATACGTGTATTTCTGTGTTTGCTATTATCCACATAAAGTGCACGATAATAACCACTCATTCAGTTTTTACTCATTTTCCAACTCTTGCATTTTCGTGCTCTGTCGGCTCTTCTAGCTGAAATTGTGGCACAAGTATATTTGAAGAGTTCACGGAGCAGAGATGAGGAGGACAGACGCTGTGATTAAGTGTCCGAGGGCTTGTAAGTGCTCAGAGCAGGACATTTGACGGGGTAAAACTGAGTGAGAGAGGTTATTACTGAGCAGTCTTCTGGATATCAACAAACGCAGAGAATAGTTTGTTGCTTGCTCAAACTAAATAGTTCTTTATCTGATAATAATGTCTCCGTATTTCTCTCTATTTATGCTTTTGCAACAAATATTTTTCTTGTAAAAATTATTGTGCGGCTGAATTCAGTCTAACGTTCATAACTGAGCTTAAATTGTGTTATTTTTAAAGGTCCCATATTATAAAAAAGTGAGATTTTCATGTCTTTTATATATTATAAAGCAGGCTTAAGTCCAATATAAATACTGTGAAAGTATCGAAACGCTCAATCCACAGGGAAATACACACAGCCCGTATTCACAAACTCTGCATTTGAAACAAGCTGTCTGGATTTCTGTCCATTTGTGATGTCACAAATTTGCAATGTTTAGACCCTTTACACAGATTTAAACATAACCATCCTAAATGTGTCCCAGTTTATTCCTGGTTGCGGTGTGTATGTGAATAACATCAGCTGACAGGAAGTACACATGGACCCAAGCTGTTGCCTAGCAACGCAATTCTCTTGCCATTCCGTCCAAATGCGCTAAAACGGAGCGTTTCAGACAGAGGGTGAATACAGGTATATTCAGGCCGACAGTATGAGGAAAATAAAGGTGTTTTTTTTTAACATTACAGAATGTAAACATGTTCTAGTAGAAACCCAAAATACAAGTATAATCCTGATTAGATTAGCATAATATGGGACCTTTAAACAAAATTACACTTTTTTTTTTTTATCTGTTCAAAATTTACCTTTTTAAAGGGAGATTTGTATTTATTACTCTTATCAACAATCATGCTTGCTTTATGCAAATGTATGTATGTATATACTGTATATTAATTGTTTGAAATCATGACAAAAGGTCATGTGTGTTGTACCTTGATGCGTTGCAGAATTGCACCTGCAGTCTCAGGGCGACAGGATTTTGTTGCTGAGGCTGTTTCTCTGAGCTCAGAGGAAGGCGATGGGACATCGTTGGAGGGACCACCTGCTTCTGTCCCGCCCAGCGCACCAGAACGCTTCAGAAACTCTCCGTACTGCAGCTTCTTCCTCTCATCCCCAGACATCTGACTCCACACACACTCAAACTGAGAAGGAAACACACATAACTCAGTACAGATCTCCTCCAGGTGTTTCACCCTCTCCCCTCCCAAACAAAGAAGAGTTGAATCTCACTCAGTTGTCTCTCTGGGCTCCCTTACAGTCAAGATGGTGGACAAAAACAGGGATTTATTAATCTCATATCGTGCCTAACTTTAGTGGATAATAACATCTCAGGTATTAAATTAATCTGCAGATGCTCCGGTTCAAAATGAGGCCAGAATGTGGCCTGGAACAGACGAGGTAAGGCTTGTTTTTTAGCCTAGTTGTTTGCCAAAAATGCCTTTTGCTACTGAAGCAAGTTGATCACTTGCGGCATGTCTGTAAAGGGGAGACTCAGGCCGATGGGTCCGGTAGAATGCGATATTAGCCGTGGACGGACAGACACACACACGACCAAACGCATGATCTCCCCACAGGCTTACGCCTCCATGGCGGAGATAATAATCATCCACACTGGGGGGAGCTCCTCAGTAAATTGGCTTTACAGATGACTAACTTTCTCACACAGTTAATAATTATCAGCAAAGTTGTTGGGAATGTGCTTGTTCTCTTCAACGTCTCCTCTTTTGAATTCTCTTGAATTATATTGCGCTGGAATATATGAAAACCATTTTACCTGATCATTCGTGAGTCTGAGGCAGCGGTGATCACACAGCTGTCTGAACTGCTCTTTAGAGATCGCCGTGCTGTCGGAGGAGGGGTCCAGATCCGTCGGCTCTTTGGTGATTTCGTACAGGCGACCTGAGACGACATCCTGGATCCGCGTTGGGATTTCAGAGGTCTTGGTCTGGATGGGGGATCTGGTCTTACTCAGGCACCTCTCTGATATCTACAGCATTATGAACAGGAGCACACAAACAGGCTCTATATCAGTGGTTCCCATCCTAATTTCCTTCTCCTTGCCCCTTCCACTTGTATCTAAAGAAAACACCATATTTTCTGATGTCATCACCCAAAAAAAATACAAATTCTCGAACAAAATCCTCAATATGAATAAAGTGATTCAGTGTATTGAATTATTTTTTTTAATAAATCAACTTTTTTCAATGGATATATAACTTCGTCAGTGCGCAAATGGGAGACTTTAAAGATTGTTTTTGAAAGGCTAAACGCCAACAAATATGGATTGAAGCAGAATATTTGGTTAGATAAAAACGTGTTGTGAATTTCGTTAATGATTACATCTTTTTTTTCTCGCTGCCACAGCTTTACAGCGCTCCCCATCGCACCGTTACGGGGCGCCCTGCCCCCGGTGCGACTGTCGACCGGGTCGGACTGTCCTCAGTGCGCCCAAACCGCGTTGTGCTGCGGCCCACGTAAAAGGGGCCAGGGGTCTGCAGCGATATCGGCAAGGAGACCAAGGAGTCTAACGCACGCGCGTGTCAGAGGGTGCAAGCAAAGCCCTGTGGTGCAATGAAAGTGAGGGCCGGCGCGCGCCGTCTTAGCTGGGATCCCAGCGCAGAAGGTCGGGCGCACCGTCAGGGGGGTTGGAGCGTGGGCGCATGCGATAGGACCCGAAAGGTTAACGTGACCATTCTCTAGTGCTTGCTGTCGTTTCCCAAATGTTTTTATTTGGTTGAGTTACTGAGTGATTGGAGAGTTATTCAGGTCACCTGTTGCATGGTGTGTTGGACTGGCTCTTAAATGCTGGTTGAGAGCAGCTTGGTGCATTCTCCTCTTAAGTATCTTTTGCTTCTCTTACCGGCGGGCTCTGTGATTGAAACTTGTTGAGGAAGTCCTTCCAGTTAACGGTGTATTTATCCCGGTCCAGCTGCAGTTTGGTCAGCATGTGTCCGTACTGTTTGTCTGACAGACGGGCACAAAAATTCTCCAGCACCTGACGAAACTCCAGAGCTTTGACCGTCCCCGTCCCGCTCTGATCAAAGGCCGAGAACGCCTGGAGGACAGAAAGAGACAGACAAGTGATCAGCTGAGGAAGTGATGACGAAGAAAAAGAAAATGAGGCGTGTTGTTAAGCTTCACCTTATACAGAAGAGGTGCTGAGGCGGTGACTAGTTCTCGCAGCCTAGCCAGAGCCATGCCCGGACCGAGGCTGCTCAAGGACTCTATCTGGTGCACAGCATCAGGAGACGCAGGAGAACGCTCACACTTCTTCTTCTCTGCTTTAGGGTCAAACGCAGACAGGAAATCCATGTATGCTAACCTCTTGCAGTTTTCATCCATGGAAACCTCCAGCCTGAAGAGAGAGGAGGGAGGAAGTGCAACATAAACATAATAAATATATATGAATAAATACACAATCTATTTTTTTCATTGTGGTCTTTGGTAAGATTGTCTGCACGTCTGTACAGAGGAAGTAAAAGATGGAGTTCACCTGCGCAGGTGATTTACAAGCTGCTCTCTGTGGACGGAGCAGCTGTAGGTCTGTAACAGGCTCAGCAGCTCCTCCACCGTCACCGTGCCGTCTCTCCTCGTGTCCAGGTGAGTCAGCGAGGCGCTCAAACCCTCGTAGTTCTCCGTCAGAATCTGTCTACGGACGGCACAGCGAGAGCTCGTGATACATACAGAAACAGGAGACTTGTGAAGTATTTCTGTTCAGACGGACAGACTAATTAAAAAATATTTTTGGCTTCTACTTTTCACAAATATGAGAAAATAAACATTTGAAAACTTTGAATGCAGATTGTGAAAGAGGCTTCTCCTCTCCACGAGTCAAGCCATTGATCACATCTGAAGAAAAAATGTTTTTCTGCTCTCAGAAATCAAAACACATTCACACAGCTAATAAATTGCCGTACCTATTATTGTACGGCTACACTTGGAAAACGAGTGGAATTTAATAAGCCCCGTTGCATTCACAATATTTATCAAGAAAAATATTTTATTATGATGGCTTAATAATAATCACAGCAGGTGCAAAATGTTTCTATACCAGGCTTAAATGTTTGTTTATCCGAAACCCCCCGGGGTGAGGAGCTCATTCAGGAGAGTCGCCACGCTAACATTACAGCATATATATATATATATATATATATATATATATATATATAATACTGACACGCCAGAGCTTTTTCAGTCAATATCAATCTATAAATATGTTGTTGTTCAATATTTATATCCTGCCTGAGACATTGAGGAAAGTTTAAATTATCATATCAAGCTTTTGCACCTTCAACACCTCCAACATCACACGTCCACGCACTGTATATTCACTGCTGATCTACCCACTCCACTGTTTCTGTTGTTTGTAACCTCAGTTTAATAAACTGTTGGTTTCAAGTAACTCTCTTGTGTGGACTCCCTCCTTGTCAATGGTGCCTTAATGCACGGTCTTAACTGGGTCTGAAGCCCCGAGAAGAACATCTGGGCTACCTTACTAACCTCTGCTGACCAGGATAAATGGTGGAGAATGGATGGATGGATAATCTAGTACCCTTCTTCGCTTACTCTAAACACTCCAGTGATGCAGCATCAGAGGACGCTGGTCCGTCAGCGTTCTGCCGGGTAACAGCTCCGTTCAGCTTCTGGCTCCGAGCTCCGAGTTCCTCTTCGTGATGAAACCCCAGCTTTTCCAGGAAGTCACAAACTTCCACACGGCCCCGCCTCTCCGGGTCATACCTATCGAAATGAAGTAAAGAATTGACTAGAGCACTTCACTATATGATGTAGTGATCGTGATGCCTCAGCTGGGTATCTCTTACCTCGACCAAAGCTGGTCGAACTCGTCAGACCTCATGGGGAGAGCGTAGGTGAAGAGGAGTTCCCTCAAGCTCTTTTTATGGATCCAACCCCGGCCGTCTGCGTCAGGCTGGCACAGCACCTGATGGGAGAGAGAGGAGCAGGTATTCAGATCTTTGCATCGTGCAAAGAATCATTTTAGGTGAAAGTTTTGCTGACCTTAGACATGTCTGCCCACTTGTGGCGGGCTTCAGAGGCCAGGAGGTCATGGAGCTGCTCTCGTCTGTGAAGGACAGACAGAAAAACTAACATAGAAGCACACCACAGACAACTTTCCTCCGAATGTCCAAGCATCAGTAATGAGACTCACACACACGCAGTTTGCGTCCCCTTTTTGCCGTTATTTTCAACGACGTCGACAAATTCTGCGTAGTTGAGGTTGCCGCCGGAATGCAGGCCGATCAGATCCAGCAGCCGCTCGTACTCTGCCTCCCTGCAGAAGATCCCCAGGCTGCCGTAGAGCTCTTTGAAATCGTGGCAGTCGACCACGCCTTTACGCTTCCTGTCCATCAGTCGGAACGCTGTCAGGTTGTCCTGATGGGAAGAGGTTGGGTTATCAGAACAGACGTTCATTGGTTGGATAGTTAGTGTGTACTGTTGGTGATTGTTTGCAATCACACTCTGGTACTGTAGATCCTGAAAATTAATTTCCGGCTGAGTGTTTTCACATTCCTAGAAACTAATCAGAAAGAGAGAGAGAGAGAGAGAGAGAGCATGTGTGACTGTGAGTATTTGTGATTAAATGCTACAACTCCTCAAGACCCAAGCCAAGTTCCCGTGTCTTGTTTGCCACCTGCTGATTAAAGTTACTGATAGTAACTGAAGCCGTTATATCGCTCTCTTCAAAGCCGCCAGACTCCATTCACAAATAAGTGATTTTACCTCTCAGAACACGAGTATACATACAACCCCACTTCAAAAAATCCAAATAGAATATCCATAGAACAACAGCTCCATAACCGACGTGATCTCGTGGGTAGGCGTATAAATAGCACGGCACTTTTAAGGACATTTTGCGGGTCATGTTTACGCATTTTAAGCTTTATGTATGTCATTTAACGCTGTTCTCATTCCCAACTCATCACATACGCATGGTCGCAGTTTTAAACACGTGGTTAACGGTGTCAATTCAAACAAAACTACTTGGTTATGTTTAGGAAAAGATCATGGTTTGGGTTAAATTAAGAATGTTGGTTACATAAATTAAGTCAACGGTTGACTTTTGGTTTCACACAGGACATGAACGGCGGTCTCCTCCCCATCCTCCTCCCTACGTGGACTTTCTCACTCTTTATACTACCTCACCTGAATCCCGGAGCTCTTGCTCTGAGCATCTGTCGCCGTGGCGTGAAATGATGTGACGTGTAAAAAATACGTAGTGATAACACGCAAAATGAGTTTAGAAATTATTCGTCATTTGGTGAGACCTGGTTGCCAACGCTACTCCACAGGGAACCTTTAAGATTTTAGTCCTGGTTGATTTGGTGACGCCTCTGGTTACTGGTGGTCCCGACAAAAGGACTTTTACTAATACAGGTTCCAGGGTTTCATTTGAACAGAGCAGCTCATGATTACAGTGTAAATCTGCACGCCATCCCCTCTGCTGCCTTTACATCCCAGCGGCCTCATCTTTGAGGGAGTCGCTCTCTGATACAGTGGTCGCTGCTGCTGTGGACACATCTACAGCAAAGCTTCCTACAGCGCTCACCCTACTCTACATCACTACTGTTGTTGTTCAGCTTCGTCTTGCTTCCTCCTTTCTAGTTTTTTTTTAAGGAGGCAGAAAAAGAAAAAGATTGGCTTTACAAGTCCCAATTAATTATTTTAATTATTTTGCTTTGAGATTTTGTAAATATTCAATCCACTTTGTGAAAGAATTTCATGTTTGGAGTTATTTCCTTTTCACACAGCTCCATGGTCAAATCTTGAGCACATTGGTACGTACATCAGCATCCTCCTTCTTCTCCTGTCACGTCTCTTATAAAAGCAGAAAATGCCTACGAAAATACCAGGCATAAGTAATGCCAAAATGTTGTTGGATGTTATTAAAATCTTAAAAGCAGACATTCTTTTTTAAGATACCCTCCTTTTTTAAATTAAAATAGCAGCATGGCTGATTAGCAGCCGGTCTGAAAGATTTCTTGTTTAACATCTTGCTCACCCCGTGGACGATCTTGATCCTGGTCTTCAGGACCGCCAGGCACTGCTCAGCAGAAGTGAGCCGGGGCTCGACCTCGTCCTCCTTCTGCCCGTCTCTGGATGTGACCTCTATGGACACCATGAGGGGAAAGACATGTTAACCCTCAGAGATGGATCACAATAGACCCGTTTTTGTTTAGGGCGGTCCAGGGGGTTTTTAGGGGGAGATAGCAGGTCAACAGTAGATGTCACATAGAAGTGGTGAACAGAGTATATGATTTCCATCCCCATGCTCTTTCAATTTATGGGTTGATACCATTTGTTACACAGATTTGGTGCTAAATTTAACCATTTTTTACCATAAAAATGATCAATAATCCCTCCAAAATACCACATTAAGACACCAAGACCTTGAGGAACACCGTAGAAAAAGACATGCTGTTATTTCGGATCAAACACTTTTGACATTTTCTTGAGATTTCTGCAAGAATTTACATTTTTGGGCGATGCCGGTTTTTCCTCGCTAAAATTTAGCGTAACTTTGGAGCGTTATTTCGCCTCCTTCCCGACATGGTTGGTACCGATGGATTCATTAGGTTTCCTAGTATGATATATGATATCTATATCTTCACTCTAGCTTTAAAACTGAACCTGCCAGAGCCTCTGAAAGACGGTAAAGTCAGTCAGGCTCATAATGAACTATATTTTTTGCCTTTGTGAGGGAATGTTACCAAACAAATTGGAATTTTTGTTCCATTTTGTGACTCATTTGTGTCGGAGAATGCCCTTCATGTCTCCGAGCACACCGGGCATTTAACAGCCTGACCTAATTTACATTTAATTAGAAGCACACTTGTATTCTAAATCTGGGAAACTTGATTTCTATTTATGACTAAACTTTACGTCCTGGCTTTTGTTTGATGATTCTCCTCTTCTTTTTATTGTAATTCTTTCTACTGTGTTTCTTTTTATTATTTTTTTTTTAGAGGATACAAATTAGAGCGATGCCCTGCTGCTCTGTTTTCTGCTTCCAAAGCATATAATTAGCCCAAACAAGCAGAAATGAATCTGAATCTGTGCTTCTTCTCCGGCTCCGCTAATGAGAGACGAAGAAGGCTCACTCTTACTCTATTTATAATCCGGGATGATTTCTCCAACGGCTGGTGTGCTAAGAAAGACATCATTTTACAGGAAGCAGGGGGGCTTATGTCTGATCACCGTGGGTGGGGTAGGAGTTTGGATGCAAAGGCAAGATGGAGTGAGGGGGGGGACGGACGGGGAGCCTGCTGGGGGGAGTAGGAAGGGATTTTAAAAATCTCTTATTTAAGCGTAGAGAACCCCGCCATGCAGAACTGATGGGATTGCTGACGCCGCCGGTCAAGATGTTTGAGGCTGCCGTTCTTCTCGTCTCACCCTCGTGGTACTTCGCCAGGAACGCCGAGCGCTCGATGCTTCCGTCCCTGAAGCCCAGAAGTTCGGCAAACTCGCGGAAGTTGTTATCGTCCAAGATGACCCAGCTGTCCTCGAGTATCTGGGGGGTCAGAAGAAGAAGAAGAGACACGTTGGCAGTTTGCTGAGCTGAGCTGAGCTGCAGGCCAGGTCGCATTGACTTTTCAGAGTCAGAGACACACTCAAGTACAGCAGGTACACAAGCAACTTTAACCTGTATTGGTACGTGTCCACAGGCTCCGTGCTTTCCACGCTCCCCATTCATTGTCTATGTAAGCAGCCGCGCAATGCATTATGGTAGCGTGGCGTCGCGATTCGAGAGACTAGGCGTCACGACGCCCGCTCCTCATTTGCATAAAATTGAGGGCTCGTCTACTTTATGCAATTCACGGGCGTCCGACGTGACTTGCCGCCTCTCGAAACTCCCGATAATCTTTTAAAACAAACGTTGTCGATCCAAAATAAAGAGAGATTCATCAACTGCAGGGATTATTTCTCGACTCAAATGTTTTCAGAAACACATTTCAGTGAACTATTTACGTGAAATAAGAGCAGAAAGTTTCCAAACGAGCCTCCATACTGGTTCCGGTTTGAAAGCTGGGAGCAGCAGCCAACGGAGGGAAAGCGTTCCTCCAATTAGGAGCCGAGTGCCTTGTTTCTAGGGACAGCACACCAAGCATCCAATGTTGGGAAGTGTTGCGTCCCCTCGCCATAAAAAGCTCCCCTCTATCTCCTCATGTAAACAGTGTTTTGTGTTCAGTGTTGGCAGGTCGATGCTGCTCTCTGCTGGACAACACTGAAGTGTAATACACCTTTTTGTTTTGTTTTTTATTTTAATGTAGCATGGAAAATGCATGTCACAATGAAACACTCAGTTATTAAAGTCACTAGAAGGAACTTTCATTCTGTGTTGATTCTGGCGCCCCCTGTGGACAACAGCGGTAGTGTTTCCATGAGCGCCGCCGATAAATGTCGTAAAGATCTGCAGCTGCCAGACTCCCTTCAGAGAAGCTCTAATTTTACTGCAGCAGGGTCTGATACTCTGCCTCGCTCATATTGTTTGGTTTATTTATTTGCCGATTTTTCTGTATTCTTTGCCTGATTGGATTCTCTATCATCTAAACTTAATAAATAATTGTCCGACTTTTTTTTTTTTGTAATTTGTCGTTGTGCCATCTCCAATCAAGGAAAGGAATGATGGCCACAACTATAAAAATAAAAAACAATTTGTAATAAAAGCAGTGGGAGTTATCTTCTCACGAAAGCTAAACAAAATTTAGCAGATATTTAGAATATTATAATTAGTAAAAATACAAAACATATCTACTCTGTACAGATCCATGTGGAGATTGTCTGCTTTAGCTGTTATTTGCGCCCCACTCACCTTCCGTACGTCCGTCTCTGACAGCGTCCCGTCACAGCTGTGGCTGACGGCCCGGATGCGGTCGCTCAGGCTGCTGTGGCGTTGCTCTAATCTTGATCTCATCCTCTGGAAAACAATGTCCAGGATGTTGCAGGTGTCTGAACCGACCTGCAGGCCGGAGGGATGCCGCCGTCCTCTGACTGACCGCAGGGTCGACCGAGGTGACGTGCACGGCCTGTAGGGCAGAAGGGGGCTCATAATAAAAGATGGTGTAGCCAGAGCTGCAGTCAGTCTGCTTGTGACCAATAAAGTTGGAGTTAAAACCTGTTAAAAGTCGAGAGTGCAACCAGAGCAAATCAGGCTGTAATCCAACCTGAAACCAAAATATGCAACGATCTTCTTGGATCAATCAAAAGTTTGATGGATTAGGGGGCTCAGGTTGTCTGAGTGTAAGACGAGATTTAAAATTCTCGAAACGTGGCACTAACGTGTCCTGATGCCGAGCAAATCGGGTCTTTTTTTCAGGTGGAAGCAACACCTGATATCTAAAGACGGATAGACGGGGGGACATGCACTGAATCAGATCTTTGTAAATGACCATTAATGTCAGGCAACGTATGTCAAACTGGAATAATTAAACACGATCCAAAGCACTACATAGAACCAGGGAATATGAAGTGAAGGGTGTCTGTTTTCATGTGGGAAGGTGAGGATGTATGTACAGTTGGGCAGCAGCTGTTACAGCAGAGATCTGAGCTGTATGTCTGTCCATGCTCACCTCTCAGTCGGGTAACTCTTCTCTTGGGATGAGGATGTTTCATCTGTTAGTGGTACTCCCAGGTTTCTGAGAAAGCCGGTGTAGTAAACCAGCTTAGAAGAGCTGCCGGGTCTGGAGCCGGAGGTCTCACACAGCCTGGAAACATGAAGAGGAAGTGAGAGTGAGCTGAGGGGGTATTATGTGTATGACTGCACTGTGTGTGTTTCTTACTTGTTGAAGAGTGTGTCTGAGACGGGCGCGCCACAGCAGCTCAAGACCTTCTTCAGGTCGTCCTGTGTGACGTATCCAGTGAGCTGACGGTCACACAGCTTCAGAGCAGCAAGCACTGAACTGAGCTGCTCACACAGCCGATCCAGCAGTAAACGCTCCGCCTTAATATATCAGTGTACACACACACACACACACACACACACACACACAAATCAAACTGTGCGTTAATAATTAACCCCTTTTTTTTCTTTTGATCTCATCTTCTGTTTTCCGTCTCTGTTTGATCTCATGGTGTATGCTACGTGTGATATCTGATCTCAGGATGTTGTTAACACACTCACTCTCGTCCGTGAAGCAGATGCCAGAGACAGTTTATCAGCGCGCTGCGTGGTCTGCCTCTCAGACGCTGGTTTTTGCTCCTCCTGAGAAAAAAAATAAATAAAAATATTGTACACGTGTAGGAATTAGTGCACACACACACACACACACCGTCAAATGGTTAAACAAACATACAGCAGCATGTTCAGTGTCCTCAGGGCCATCCAGGGGCTCAGCGGCGTTAGCAGACGAGGCTGGTGGTGGTGGTGGGTTGAGTGCCTCCAGGCCGGCCGGCTGGATGACCCCGGTGTGTTCTGGGTCCAGTGCGTTGAGCAGCTCTGTGATCTGTGACCGTCCAGTTCGAGGCCGGGTCCCACCGGATCTCTCCAGTAAATGTCTCAGGTCTGCTCTAGTGATCCGACCGGCCTCCTCCTGGAGAGAAAACGTGAAAATGTGAGCATTCTTCTATAAATTGTATCCACCTTATTCTCGGGGGCGTTACTGTAGAAATGCTTAACTTCCAGTGAGGTAACGGAAGAAGATTTGATATAGATAACTTAATTAAAGAAAGGTGTTTTAAACCATCCTCATCTTCAACCTCTTATCCGGGTCGGGTCGCGGGGGCAACAGCTCCAGCAGGTGACCCCAAACTCCCCCTTCCCGGGCCACATTAACCAGCTCTGACTGGGGGATCCCGAGGCGTTCCCAGGCCAGTGTGGAGATATAACCACCTCAGCTGGCTCCTTTCAACGCAAAGAAGCAACGTCTCTACTCCGAGTCCCTCACGGATGACTGAGCTTCTCACCCTATCTCTAAGGGAGACGCCAGCCACCCTCCTGAGGAAACCCATTTCGGCCGCTTGTACCCGCGATCTCGTTCTTTGGGTCATGACCCAACCCTCATGACCAGAGGTGAAAGTAGGAACGAAAACTAACCGGTAGATCGAGAGCTTTGCCTTCTGGCAAATTATTGTACATAAATATTTCTTCTTTCCTTTTTCCTCGACCTTAAGGTAACATCTTTGAGCGTGATGGAGACATGTGATGATGAGTAAAATAAAATGTATATTTAGAAATCTGGCTTTGGTATTACTGTTTTTCTTTACTTCTGAATTGTTTGTGGCTGAACTACACCTCCCATCACAGAGCTTGTTGGCCTGTTTGTGTGCTTTATGTATAAATACGGGTGTGGTTTCCACCTTTTTAAACACTTTGACCTGATGAAGATCCAAACATAGTCAATAAAAATCCCGTTGCATGGAGTCGTGTACAGGCGTTTTTCTTTACTGAGGTTATGATACACAATATCTCAGTGCTTTATTTGACAATGCACTGAGATATTATGACGGTACTGGATGGCACAATAGCGTGTTTATCTGACGTGGATGTTACATTGTGAATTCTACACAAACAATGTGAGTCTTCGTCGCTGCTGAACGCTTCCCCCAGAGAGAGTCTAAAAACCATAGTTGGCTCAGAACCTGCCTGAGTGGAAAACCTCATTATTGGCTGGCGGTGTGAGGACACTCTTGTTTGATCTCCCACCCGCTGAATAGATTATTAAAACAGTTGATGGATGGATTTTTTTTCCTCCCATGCCATTAAAAGGAGGAGATTTTGGCAGATAGATATGTGTGATTCATATCTGGGAGAGGCTTCACACACACGTGCACACACACACACTTCCTCAAACTTGGAAGCCGACTGTTGTTTTGTGAGTGGCGGCAGCAACATCAAACATAACCGTGAATTAATGGAAAATTCAACCCCCTCCCCCTCTTCGCTTTTCCCCCAAAGTTTAGTCAAACTTCCAAAGTTTCATCCAGCTGAAGGAGACTGATTTGAAATTAAAGAGGCAGAACTGGATGCGGAGGCGTGTTGAAGGGGGACGGCTGTCAGGCGAACATATGGCTAGTGACTGAGTGGCTAACCAGTGGCCATATGCAATCATCTAATCATGTTTATGGCCATCAAAAAAGCTGCGGATGATGATTGGCTCATCTGTAAAGCTGTCTGGCATTTATATTTAAAGCACACACCTGAGCATGTGCCTTTGTCTCCTTTAGCAATCTGCTGAGATTACTCCCCTGTGTCCTGTCTGATCACAATCTAAACCACTTCGGTCTTAAGATAAGATAAGATAAGATGGACCTTTATTAATCCCCGGAGGGAAACTTGTCTGTTACTACAGTTTTTGTAAAGGCTGTGCTAATAAGGACGGGAGGGGGGGTGTTTGAAAGCATTTCAGTGAGTCTTTTGAACAAGTAGGAGCTCCACTTTATTTACTTCCTGACTCCTACCGTGTCCAGCAGGTGGAAAATCTCTTTCAGTCGAGGGTAAAAGTCCTGGAGATGCAAGTTGTCTTCTTCTGGGACGGGCTGCTCCGAGGCCCTGAGAGAGGAGATGAAAAGGAAAGATGACAAATCAGAATATATATATTGTATATATGGCCGTGAATTCCTTTTTAATTCTAAACACCTCTTCCTGACCAGTAACCAGTGCTTCACCTCGTCGTCACCTCAAGTTCATGTTGTGTGTAAGATGATCTGTAATGATCTGCCAGCTCAAGACCTTGAAAGGTCGCTATAAAATCTCCTGCCACAGTTTTAACTTCACTCATTTCTTTACGAGTACGTGCGAGTAACGTATTAACGCAACTTGTGTTTTTTAGGTTGTAGCGGGCTCAGTTTTAGAGCTAAAGTGAAGATACTGGTATCATATGAAACTAAAAAACCTGATGAATCCATCGGTACCAACCATGTCATACTAGCTTGTAGTGAAGGAGGTTAAATAACGCTCCAAACTTATGATACATTTTGGCAAGGAAAAACTGTCACGTCCATTTTCAAAGGGGTCCCTTGACCTCTGACCTCCAGATCAGTGAATGTAAATGGGTTCTATGGGTACCCACGAGTCTCCCCTTTACAGACATGCCCACTTTATGATAACCACATGCAGTTTGGGGCAAGTCATAGTCAAGTCAGCACACTGACACACTGACAGCTGTTGTTGTCTGTCAGGCTGCAGTTTGCCATGTTATGATGGGAGCATATTGTTTTATGCTAAATGCAGTACCTGTGAAGGTTTCTGAACAATATCTGTCATTGTTTTGTGTTGTTAATTGATTTACAATAATAAATATATACATATATTTGCAATAAAGCAGCATATTTGTCCACTCCCATGTTGATAAGAGTATTAAATACTTGACAAATCTCCCTTTAAGGTGTGTTATTGATTTGATAAAACTGCCTTTACAGTGGAGATAACATTACATTTTTATACATATACCCGGTTGGTTTTGTTAATTCCAGTAAAGTTGATCCAGACAAGATGACTTCATCCTCAACCATGTTAACAAAAAGAGAGAACGGCTGCTTTACTTTGTGCAATTCTATGAACAGAAAGTAAGAAGAGTAATATGGAGCCGCAGATGGCTGGAGAATGCAGACAATATGGTCGGTCTGTTCTGCAGCAAAGTTCAGTTTTATATCACAGCAGACTCATGAACAATGTGATGACATCACCACGTGTAGGTTCTACGTGTGAAAAGGGCTAAAAGACGTCTTCTCAAACCGACCTGCTGTCGGTGTGAAGGTTTGCGTCGCCCTTGTCTTTGACCTCGTGGCTCAGGAAGTGGCCCAAGAAGTGTTTCCACCTCACTGGCCCCGTTGCTCTCACACCGTAACTGCAAACACACACAAAAATCCATACGCATGCATGAAAAATACATTACACAGAATAGATGATGGCGAGATTTCAAGAGTAAAAGGGGTGGAGAGGAGAGGAGAGGGGTGAGGCAGAGCAGGTTGGTCGAAAGAGGGAAGAAGAAAAGACAAAAAGATAAATAAAATATATCTTCCCGTACCAGCTGGTCAGCTTCTGGAAGGAGTGAGGGTTCATGGGAAATATAAAGCTGCTGAGAACGGCCCTGAGGACTTCCTGTTTCACCAGGCCGGAGCGGGTGGTGTCAAAGGCCTGCAGCGCTTGCCACACCGGGGTCGAGTTCACGCACATCTGACGGGTAGAAGATGTACAAACATTCATATTTTACAGACTTTTTTCTCTCCTCGATAAAGACAGGAAGTGAGTCATCTCCGGCTTCGGTTGCCATGGAGAACATCCCAGAGGATGCTGAGAGAAGAGCCGTCCCCAACTCTCCGCCGCCTTTCCCGCAAATTAGTCGTGATTAACACACTAACTCGGGAGCTGATTTTTCCGGGCAAACATTTTAATTAGAAGTGTTCCCTCTGCCGTTTGCATCCTGACGCGCCACTTAGAGCCAATTTAGCCCCTCCGTCTTCAAAAGAGGATAATGCAGGGAGAGAAGGCCAGATGGTGACATGCAAACGGGGGGGGGGGGGGGATAAAACACACACAGAGTCATTCAGACAAGTCCGTACCTTGTCGTAGAAGAGAGTCTGCAGCTTCCTGTGTGGCAGGACGGACGGGGCGTCGTCAGATCTCTGCTTCCTCCGTTTGACTCCCTCGGGTGGAGTCGTCCCTCGGCTGGACACTTCTACACAACGACAACGATCTTTAGAAAAACTCCTGATTCTAGTATTTACTTCACAAATATGGTCAAAAGAGTTTGAGACTAGATTTCATCACACAATTGGATTTTATATCTGACAGGCTGAAACCCACAGTAGAAAAAAATATCCAAAAAACGCTGAAAAATGTCTGAAAAATGTCCAAAGCCATCCATCCTCTGAATGCTCTAGGTCTCTAGTTTGATCCATCCATCCTCTGAATGCTCTAGGTCTCTAGTCTGATCCATCCATCCTCTGAATGCTCTAGGTCTCTAGTTTGATCCATCCATCCTCTGAATGCTCTAGGTCTCTAGTTTGATCCATCCATCCTCTGAATGCTCTAGGTCTCTAGTCTGATCCATCCATCCTCTGAATGCTCTAGGTCTCTAGTCTGATCCATCCATCCTCTGAATGCTCTAGGTCTCTAGTTTGTGGCTGTAAAGTTTCATGAGGCTGTGATTATCCTAGAGGTCACCACAGGTCATTTCATACAGTGAGGTCACGTTCACGCTCACTACAATGAAATGGCTACTGCTGGTTATCCTATCTGTGTTCCCTGCTGCTTCCTCTACATCATTATCCTCTAAACATTTTGAATCCATACCTATCTTAGTGCAGACTGGAGCAATCTTGAAGTTATGGCTGTCACCAAAGCCCAGCTTGTCCAGGAACAGTTGGTAGGAGATGTTGGACGTGTTATTGGGACTGTAGTGATTCCATAGCCTAGAGGAACAAGCAAGCAGACGCTGGACGTTAAATAAATGGTTCAGTTTCACAGGTGAGCATCCATGTCGATGACGAGATGAGAAAAGAGGTCATGCTTTATCTGTTCTAACACACAGAGAGTGTGTGTGTGTGTGAGAGAGAGAAAGAGAGAGAGAGAGAGAGTCCTGAGCGCTAAAACCAATTAAAGCCATTGAAAATGAACCTGTCACACACAATCCTCTAGAGCCGCGTCAAAATAAAGTTGAGGAGCGTTTCTGGAGTGGATTTGACTGCAGGGCCTCGAAGTTTTAAAAGTCAATTAGCTGCGTCTGAGCATCCCGAGACAAAGGCTGACCACAAAGTTAGCGCCGTAGTGATCTCGTCCTATAGCCGACAAACGACTCCCCACCGCTGGGAATACCGGAAATAGTCGGGACTGTGTCGGCTGGATGACGACGCGTCTCCACACAAGTTCAAAAAAGACAATTTGAATTTGATTATATTCATGCGTACTTTTTTAAGTGTTTAGATATTGGGCTCAGACGTATTAAAACGTGTGAGAGAGAGAGAGAGTCTGTGTACATGATATAATACAAAAAAAAACAGTTTAGTTAAAGGTCCCATATCGTGCTCATTTTCAGGTTCATACTTGTATTTTGTGTTTCTAGTAGAACATGTTTACATGATGTGATGTAAAAAAGCCTTTTATTTTCCTCATACTGTCTGCCTGAATAAACCTGTATTCACCCTCCGTCTGAAACGCTCCGTTTTTAGTGCAATTCAACGTCTGTGTATTTCTCTGTATATTGAGCGTTGTCCGGTCTGGGTCTTCTCCATGTTTTCATCTCAGAATTTTAACCCTTTCATAGTGAGTTTTCAGTTCATGAAAGTTAATTATAACCTTTTTGGTTGCCTAAAAATGTCTTTATTCTACTCCACCCTCTCGTTACACTTCTGGTTGCAAAAAAAACCCAAGAATGCGACGGCCAAAATGCCAAACTTGGAGCTTCAAAACGGCAGTCCACAAACCAATGGGTGACGTCACGGTGACTATGTCCACTTCTTACATAGCGTTTATGGCTTAGATCCTTAAATACACCTCAGCTCACTTTTAAAGGTCCCATGAAATCGATCTGAGGTAGATGTTGGGAAGAAATACTTCGTTATTAGTTAAACTAGGGCTTAATACGGGCTGGAGGCGTTCATTAAAGGAATACATTTGTTTGTACACTTACTTATTGCTGACTACCTGATTGTTGTTTACTAAGCAGTCAACCAGTCCTCATGTGCGGTGTGTTTTTGGACCTTTTGCATGGCGCCTGCACAGATTTAATGTGCGATCATTGTGTCAAACTGTGTCAGATGTTGTGTACCACAGACCCCCCCGAACCTCTGAAACTCCTTGTCTGTCAGCTGGATGCAGTAGTTGTCCAGGATGCGGCGGAACTCGTGCCGCTGGATGTGTCCTTCTCGGTTGTAGTCAAACAGGCCGAACACTCTGATCACGGTCCTCAGGTTGCCTCCGATCTGCGGGAGAAGGAGGGTTCACACACAGTGATTGACAGCAGCAGCAACACTATACACCTCGGCGGCGGCGGTGAACTCCTGAACCCGAGCGACTTGTGAGGTTCGGCTCGCCGGGAGCTTTTCATCTCGTGGTGAACATGGTTATTGACACGCCTGCCTTGATCTGTGGAAGCCCCGGTCTGTTCCCAGAAGTGCTGACAACTGACGAGGGAGCAAAGAGGAGATGCAAAGACGGCTCGTAGACAGATGAAATAGAGAGAGGAGACAGAGGAGGGAGGGCGCTGAGAGGGGGATTATGGGTCAGCGAAGTACAGACGGAGAGGTTTATGGTTTAGAACGGCAGCGTGAAATGGATGTGCTCCTGTGTTTCAGGACTGAACTTTGGGAGATATACTTACAGGATATCTTCTCATTACTACATTGATGTCGCCAATAGATATTTTCATTTACAAAGTTTAAATTAGCAGTTGTTCCAGCTGCAGTGAGGAGATTTATGTTCTCCTCAGGCTGAAATGTAATTGGTGATCCCCTGAGCTTTCATCTAGTGCCATCATCAAGTCAAAATTTCTATTCGTCCAATACTTTGGTTTATTTCCCATCAGCCTCAGCTATTTCCTGTGGATATTTCTGGGATATACATATAGTTTTAATGTTAAAGGTTTGAAGTAAATCGCCGTTTCTATAGACACCATTTTATCTACAGCATGCTGGTGAAAATAGATTACAAAAGTATGTCACGATCAAATTCACATGACAACTTGACAGCTCGTTAATTGCTGGGCTAATGAGAATTTAGTCTAAAAACAAGGTCAAAAAGTGCTGAAAAACAACTTTTATAGATCATCATGTGACAGTGAAACCCGGGTTTATCAGCTCCTTAAGGTGGGGAGGCCTTACTTACAGCCACGGTGTCAGCCGTGTCATATTAAAGACTTTATATTTTACCAGACTCCATTGATGAAAACAGTAATATTACCTCTCAGAACACATGTGACAAAGTGATCTACTGACTGTATATTGACATCATATCAGCAACATTACTACAGTTTCGATGTCTATCTGTAGAAAATGTTACGGAGATGAAAAAAAAAGTTTTTTTTAAATCAACACTTCCTGCTTTCATTTCAAAATAAAAGCCCTCAAGCATTTTTTTCTGTGGATGGAAATCCTTCATTTGTTAACACAAGGCTTTTATTCTGAAATATTTGCCGGACAGTGTTGTAGAACATGCAGTGACTTGGAGAGCTCCATGAATGAATATAGTACAGAGTTTTAATTGTGGATTATTACTATTATTTTCAAATTACCACACGTTTCTTAACCTTTCTCTGTCTAAAACAAATATAAATGATATTTATAATTAAATGAAATGGCCATTAAAAGGCAAACTCTATGTAGAAAGAAAGGGCTGACAGCAGCAGCAGGAACGTAGCAGACACGCAGCTGGTGTGAACACCCGACGCGTGAATCACGCAGTCACCACGCCACACAGCCGCCACGCGCACCTGACGTTACTGGTGTGTTCCAGGCTTAAGAGTAGAGTGCTTAGAGTGTGTGTGTATGTGGGAAGTGAGTGGTGAAGCAAGAGATAGAGACGCCAGGAGCGAGTAACGTTATGGACACCGGCCCAAACAGGAAAAGTTCTCACGCAGGTGCAGAACGTACGTGCTAACTGGCCGTCGGCTGTAGTCTTTGCTTTGTGTTCGAGTGCAACTTGTTGGCCAAGACAAAGGCGACGTGAGGCAATGTAACAGTCGTCCTTCATCGCATCTAGTTCTTTGATGTCAGCTCGATGTGTCTGGGCCTTTAGAGGCAAACCAATATACGAGTCTAACTGTGACTGACACAGTGAGCAGTCCAGGATCAGAGCTACAGGCACAAAGAGATTACATACATGTGTAATTTGGAACACCCTCACTCTCTGGGAAGCTGCTTGATGAGGGTTTGGATCAGGTTAACATTGTTGGAGCTCAGTCGCAGTCAGTCGGAGTGAGCAAGCGAGCGCCCCAGCCAAGTCCAGCTCCGTCCCGCCTTCCAATGTCTCCACCAGCTTCGCTCCGTAGCTCCGGGGCGCCGCCGCGCTAACCGCGGAGGAACAAGAGCAGAGAGATACTAAATATACCCCCGGTGACTCTTGGGTAATCAGAGTCTTCTGTCGCCCAGAGAAGTCTCCGTCTAATTGCACTCTGATTAGACGAGCTGCCAAGTCTCTCAGTGAGAGGCGTGGAGGGAGCCCTCCCTCTCATGTGCACGTTGCGCTGACATTGTCTCCACAAAGACACGAAATAGAGCAGATGGAGTAAAGTCGAGCAAAAAATACACAAGATGCTGACCTCTGGAACGGTTACGCTTCCCTCTCTCCTGCACCAGACTAGGTTGTGTTTCTGTGATTCCAGATTTGCACGTTTCTTTTGAATCACAAGGGGCTTTTTTTTTTGTACACAGCAGTAAAACTTTGAAGATCTCCACTTTTTGTAATCTTTAACAACTTCAGCTACCGTTCAAGCTTTCCTTACAAGCATAACAATTAGCCCCGCATTTACACCACCTTTCATTCTGCCGGAGTCAGGGGGGGAAAGAGAAGAGGCGCTCCACAGCAGCCCGTGCGTTTAAAAAAAGATCAAATGAAAGTGAATTTATTAAAGACAGATATAAATATGATTCTCTCCCTCCCTCCCTCCCTCCTTCCCTCTCTTCTTCCCTCCCTCGCGCTCCAACTTAGAGGATTCTGTGCTAATTAGAAATGTGTTAAAATCACAAAGGAGAGAGAGAGGAGATCATACGGTATTAATGAACAGAGACAGAGGGATATCATCCAATCTCCATCTCTATCTCCATCTCATCTCTCCCTCTGCACACACACTCCCCCTCTCTCCTTTTATCTGCCTTTGTTTCCTCCTCTTCTCAATTCCCCTCGCAAACTTTGTTTCCCTTTTCTTTCTTCCCCTTTTGTCTTTGCCTCCCTCTGCCTTTTTTTCTCCTACAAATTCCTTGATAATCTATTTTTTTATCTCCAATTTCCCCCCCCTTTTCTTTCTTCTCTTTCTCCCCCCTCTCTCTCTCTCCGCTCCCCCCATCCTTCGGCGGTGCCAGCGCTCCATTAGGCAGCTGTGTTCTGGTTGGCGTGGTTGGAGGCCTGGCGCTGTGCCGCTCTCGGAGTGTCTCAGCAGCCCTCGCCCATCCGTCTGCCCACCCAGCCCCGTGGTCCTTAATTAATGAAAGCTCTGTTGTTTTTGTTTACCGGCCTGTTATATGCTAATCCAGCGAGCCCTGCGTGTGCACGCCCGTCCTTCCTTCCATGTCTGCTTGTTACCCTCTCAGCTGATTAGCATGAACAGCCGTGACCCGATGTCGGGTCCGATAGCCATTTGATCACTGTGTGTATTCTGTTGCCTTTTAAAGGGTCAGTTCACACAAATGGCCAAAGAACATATTTTCTCCGTCATCTCTAGTAGGGCTGCACAATTAATCAAATGGTGATCGCGATTTGGGCTTCCCACAATTAAATGAACATGATCATCTGCGATATTGACGCACATTTTCACACCTGCCGCCGCTATATGATAGTTTTACCTCGGCATACAGCAGCAACGTAACAGCCACACTGAGGGGTTTTGGTTTTTTTTGTTCTGTTTTTTATATGCTATGCGTCACAAATTAATTTCCATTCACCTCCATTGTATAGAGTTGCAAAGTGGGAGGGTTATTTCAGACATTTAGGGTTCTGAAAGTAGAAGTCTTGTTCATTTTCTGCATGTTTGCAGGTGACATTTGGAGCAATCCAAGCCTAGCTGAGTCATCAAAGATAAGCAGCTGTCTTAGAAAATATCTGACTCTTTCAGTCTGTGTACAAACCAGAATTACCGCCTCACGGTTGTATGCTTCCACCAATCAGTCAAGTTACAGTTTACATCCATGTCTGTCCCAAACGTCATCACTTCATCATTTTATCCTGTTAGACATTTGTATGAAATTGTCATAATTAGCATACGAATTCTTGAGTTTTGGCCAAAAATGTGTTTTGTGAGGTCACAATGACCTTTGACCACCAAATTCCAAGTGGATGCCAGATATAATACAATTCCCTCGGGACATTCCTGCGATATCGCTTTCATGAGAATGGGATGGACGTGTGGTCACGGACATGAAAAAAATTCAGATTTAATTTTAAATCAACACTTCCCACTTTTATTTTAAAATAAAAGCCCCCAAGCATTTTGTTTTTTCTGTGGACAGAATTCCTGCATTTGTTAACACAAGGCTTTTGTTCTGAAATATGTGCAGGACAGTGATGTAGAACATGCAGTGACTTGCAGGGCTCCATGAATGAATATAGTACAAATGACCACACGTTTATTAACATTTTTCTGTCTAAAATAAATATAATGACATTAATAATGAAATGAAATGGCCATTATGAAAGGTAAACTCTATGTAGAAAGAAAGAGCTGACAGCAGCAGAAACGCTGCTGGTGTGGACGACACACGCGTGAGACACGCAGCAGTTCAGCGAGGCAGCCGTCACGCACTGCTCACAGGGGCAGTCTGGCCCAAGCGCTGGACACTAGAAGACAAACCGGAAACCGAACAACAAAAAAAATGGGCAGGGTTGACTGGACTGGACTGGGTTGATATTGAAATGTCCAGAAAATGTTGCCTTTGTATTTTTGCCTCTGAATTAAAGTACATAAATTAATAAAAAAGACTGTTTAGACAGGGCTGAATTCATGTGACACTATCAGATCTCTAAACTGGTTTGCTTAATTCAGCCGACCTGTTTAAATATAGGAAAACGTCTTCAATAATTTATTAAGCATGAAACCTTCTCAGCCGGGCGTCATTAGAGGGATGATTAATGACTAATGTGATGTGTTTGCACCTCCAGCCTCCCGCCTCACCTGCATGTTTGTATTAGCAAAAGTGTTTGACTCGGCAGCAGGTATGGAAGGTCAAAGGGGTCAACTTTTTTTCATTCAGACAAAATGAAACCTAAACTTCTGGACGCTAAAGCCACCAAATAAAACTCTGATGAAAGAAGAAACCTGCATCGTAGAACAGGACAGGATATCCGGGTTATAATAACTAACTAATCCTCTTGTGTCAGCACATAATTCTGACATTATTTAGTGTCACACACGAAGCTGCATTTCAGTATTTCCAGTCAAACCGTGCCGACTTGTAAACAGTGTGTAACGACACGGCTTTAAAAAGACACTCGACTCTCCTCTCTGTCAGCCGGAGCTGCTTGCTCTAACCTTTCCTGTCACTATGAATTATGGGAAGGAGACGAGCAGAGGGATGGGACGGCTCTCTGAAGAGGAGGGATGAAAGAGGGAGAGAAAGAGACGGAGAGTTGGAGGGGAATGAAGGGAGACAGTCGGATCACAAATGGGAGCGGAAGAGGAGAAACCGCTAAGTGACAGAGGGAGCGTGAGGAGAGGAGGAAAGAGAGAGAAAGGCGAGAGAGGAGATCAGACGGCGATCATAAGAGAGCGCCAGAGATGAACTTTCTTTTGTCTGTCAATTAGAGGGCTAATTTCTCTCTGGTTGGGCTCCAGAGTGCCAGAGACGGGCGGCATTAAAGTGGAGCTCAGAGGGATAATAAGGGGCTCTGGGACCGTTCTGCTGCTGTCGCTCACTATCCAAACATTAGTATTACAAAGGCGCCGCATAACCTCAACAACACGGAGGGTCTACGAGAGGGCTTCCCAGGAATACTGGGCTCCTGAAATAGATGCAGATAAAGACCACCCCCCCCCGCATTAGATGAAGATTTACTCCTGGGAATCCCCACATGGGAGGCGTCCTGCTGTCGTGGTGGTGTGTTCAGGAACTACTCGTGAAAGTACACTTGAAGTACACTTGAACATAAACAGACGTCGTTGTCGGGCACTAGCTGAGAGGACTGACGCTGTAGTTTTTCTCGGACAGTCTCCTTGCATTACATGCTCAGGAGCTCGGGCACCCATGGATAATGTTGAGCATCCAAGGGGAAATGTGAATTGGCCATATCAGGAGAAAACGTAACGCTGTTCAATTATGGTAAATAGAAGATTACACACAGTTTTATCTACGGGCTTAACCTGTGTCCATCCTTATATTAAAATCTCCTGGTTGTAGTCTGACAGTCTTCTGGGTATTAACCCCTCAGCAGTTTCATACAGAACAGTTTTTAATAGCATGTAAAGCGGACACGTGTAAGATCGACAACTAGTGAAAGAGCTAATAAAGTATTTCACAAAGTGGCAGATTCAGACAGACAAAGATTAGTTACAACTTCCCGAAAAAAATGGGATTAAAATGACAGAAGTAACATCAACTCATCCGTCACAGAAGAGACAGAAACGTGATTGAATGTTGACTATTTCAGCTAAACACAAAAGATCCCACCCGTCTGAAAAGTTCTGGTCTGTTTAACAGTGTTCAAACTTTTCAAAGCTTTATTCCATCAAAATAGAGCGTTCATTTAGATGCATCGTGATAGAAGGACCCTCTATTGAATAAAGTGGACTGATAAGATTTTATTTTTGGGGGGATTTTTACAGTGAGAGATGACAGAGAGAGAGATACAACAAAGCTGCCTGGCTGAACTCCAACAGGTGATGTTACGGTTCATGGTCAGCATCCTAACCTCTAAGTTAAAGGGAGATTTTCTGACTTTGCCATTTTTTCATGTACATTTAAAGCTCATTTTTAAATTCAACATGAGCATGCATCAGTTTCTTATTGTCATGTAGCCCTTAAAGGACCAGTGTGGGAACAATTAGGGGGATCTATTGGCAGAAATGGAATATAATATTAATAAGTATGATAACAAAAATCGTTGTGTTTCCGTTAGCTTAGAATGAGTCGTTTATATCTACATAGGGAGCAGGTCCTCTTAGCGGAGTCCGCCATGTTTCTACAGTAGCCCAGAACGGACAAACCAAACTCTGTCAACTTTTCCTGCTTGGGCCGGAGTCGATAACGTTACTCGCTCTCGTCACCGCCGCTCTCTCTCTCTCTCTTGCTTCACCACTCACTTAGAACACACTCCAGA
Source organism: Sebastes umbrosus (assembly GCF_015220745.1). Lineage (NCBI taxonomy): Eukaryota > Metazoa > Chordata > Actinopteri > Perciformes > Sebastidae > Sebastes > Sebastes umbrosus. The sequence continues at coordinate 1,970,158 of NC_051291.1, forward strand.
GAGGGACTTTCTCGTTTTTGCGTCGGCCACCGTAGCTCTCCAACATGCTTGGCACGCGGGAGAGGCTGCAGTTGGTTGCAATCTCCTCACCTCACCTTACCGCTAGATACCGCAAGATGATGGTATCGTATTGGTGCATAGACTAGAACGTACTCGCCAATAACGGATCCCAAATTTTGGGCAGTATCGGACACATTTCCGATACTGGTATAGGTGTCAGAACAACTCTAGATTGTGCTCTAGGTAGCTAAAAAGTGTGCAAGGTTTCTGTGCGTAACAATCCCAATCAATCAGGATGTTCTTTAAAGATATTGATGATGACCAGTGTGTGTGGATGCATTGTACAGCATCCTGTCAGATTTAACTCTGCACTAAGATAACACAAGTAATGAACAAAGCCCACACGCCCAGAGGAGGAGATGAAGACGCAGATGGAGTTAATAAACAGTTGAGCAACATCCTTCATTCCACCCTTGGATGGCTACTTCAGTGTGTGTGTGTGTGTGTGTGTGTGTGCGTTTGTGTTGCAGTGATCTTAATTGAATATTGATAAGTGAGGCGAGCACACGGGGTAAACAGCTGTGACTGGTACTTCATCATATGTGTGTGCATCACTCATTATCAGGCCCAGCTGGTCCTCCGAGACGAGTCATCAGACAGTGACCGCACACACACACACACACACACACACACACACTCACACACACACATTCCTACACGCTCACACTTATTACAGTAATTGACAAACAATTCTGACAGAGATCAAAGTCACCAAAAACTGTGTAGACTGCAGAGAGGGATTCCCCGGTGGCTTTGTTGTTTGTTCAGTAAACAGGCCTCCGAATCTCACATTTATTCATCACAACTTTCCCTCGTCTCGTCCCTCGGAGGGGTCCCTCCCTACCTGGGTGAGCCAGCATCTTCATCCTGTTGCCGTGACAACAGAAGCCATTGTCTTAGTAACGCAAGTCGGACGCAGAGCGTTTAATGGAGACGGATTTAGAAATGACTGGCATTTGTTTGAGTGGAAGGGAAGTGGTGTAGGTAGAGGGTCTTACGGTTGCGTCACAGGTCTCCTAGCAACCACAGTTTGGTGCCATGCATGATGGAGGTCCATTGGAGAATTGTCTGTCTGTGTATGAATAACGGCTGAATATACTGATGGAAGAAAGATCGGGACGGTGTTATAACTTGTAACCTCCATATGAGAGCAGTGCTAGCCGGTGGGGCACGCTCACATGCACAAACATGCACTAAAAGCATGCACGGCCGGCCCGGCGATGTTAAAGGTCCCACATCGTGCTCATTTTAAAGTTCATGCTTGTATTTTGGGTTTCTAATAGAACATGTTTACATGCTGCAATGTTCAAAAAACACTTTATTTTCCTCATACTGTCTGCCTGAATATCCCTGTATTCACCCTCTGTCTGAAACGCTCCGTTTTAGTGCATTGCAACGGAATTGCAACGGAATTACGTTGCTAGACAACAGTTGGGTCCATGTTTACTTCCTGTCTTCTGATGTTATTCACATACACTGCAACAGGAAATAAACTGGGACACATTTAGAATGTTTACGTTTAAAACCGTGTAATGGTCTAAATATTGTATATTTGTGACATCACAAATCGACAGAAATCCAAACGGCTTGTTTCAAACGTGCAATTTCTGAATACGGGGCTGTGTGTATTCCTCCGTATGTTGAGCATTTTGATAGTTTAACAGTATTTATAAAGCACTTAAACCTGCTTTATAATATAAGACATGAAAAAAATCACACTTTTTACAATATGGGACCTTTAACAACTGAGGAGAAGCTCGGATTACAACACACACAGACGTAAAGAGACTTCATTCTCTGCTCAGGTAGACATTACTCCTCTAGGTAGACATTACTCCTCTATGTCTTTACATCTCAAATCATTGTTTGATGTTATATTAATGCTCTGGATATCGTAAAGAGAACCTAGGACATACTGTATAAATGTGGTTTGACTATAACTCCAATGAGTTTTGTTTATTAAATGAAACACCCTGACGAGGTTGACTTGTTTCAGTGTGGGTTACTGTGACACCGTCCTGTCTTGTTTCATCGCCCTGTCTCGGTTGTTATCATATTATTGCTCCTAACAGTCCGTCTCTTTGGACACATCTGGACACATCAGGCCGGCTGGTAAAACGAGTAGCAAAAAAAAAAAACATATGCACAGAAAGAATGGCATGATGAAGAGAGAGGAGGATACGGATGGACTACAGATAAACGTGTATTGTGTGGACAGAAGGATGTGGGCTGAGAGAGCTAGTAACATACAGTTAAACACACACACACACACACACACACACACACACACATACATATGTATGTCTGCCGTTAGGATTAGGAATGCTCCGATAGCCCCTCGGGCCTCCGTTCATCCACAGATGGGATTTGGTAAATTTTCTGCGTTTCACAACAACATCCACATCCTGGTTTTAATATGTGGAACACAAGCAGCACAAATCCAGAGTCAATTCTGTCATGCTTCCTACGTAGAGCCTGAATCCTGAATCCTGCCAGAGCCGGCCACACAAACACATGAATCACCCCCTCACACACACACACATACACTCTGAGGAGGCTGTGAGTCATGTTAGTGTTTTAGGTTTCATTCATTTGTCTGTGGCAGAGTGACTTTGCAGCATTGATGGATGTTAAATCAAGATTTCATTCTCACACACTCTCACGCTATCACTCAGGAAGTGATGCACACGTGTCACTAGTAGAGATGTTACGAGAACCGATACGAGAAGTCGATGCCAAAATTCTAAAAACGTGACGGTACTCGTTTTCTACAGTACCGTACGATGCCTGCAGGGTCTGAAATTAACACCCGCCAAGCGCCAAATGCGGCTGCTTCTGTCCTCTGCTCTGTGTGTCGGAGTTTGACACAAACACAACAGCGCCATGCAGCAGCGAGATCCAGAGATGCAAAGATGCTCTATGTTCGAGAAGAGGATTCACTCGTGGGGGGAAAATCTGAACTGAACAAACTGAATTTCTATCTTTTGTTGCTTATTGCTAAATCTCTGAAAAGTGTGTTTTGTTTTATTGAACTCTGGACTCTTTATTTCCGGTGAATGTTATTGGTACTTGCATTTGATTATCTTACACGTAACTCCCCAGATCCACTTTGTTTGATCCAATCCAACAGCATCCATTCAAGTTTCAGAAGAAAACCATGAAGAACTGACGTTATGTGGACAATAAGTACCTCATACAACCCCTATACTGCCAGCAGACTCACTGCTCCTGGGTTAAACAGAGACTCAGTGCTCCTGGGTTAAACAGGGGGTACACACCTTCTCTTTGAGATGCTTCTGTATCTCAGACAGGGACCTGGGAGTGTTCTGTGGACCACGCCTGAGAGAAACAAACAGACAATTCAGTTAATTCCCGTTCAGCTGCTGCCACCAAACGCCTAGAAACGCAGCGTGGTATTCCTTTGTTTAGAGAACGTTGTGCTGTGTGGTGCTGGTAGGAAGAGGAGAGCGTGTACCTCACGCTGCTGCTGCTGCTGCTGGCTCTGCGGGCCGGGGGAGCTCGGGGGCTGAACCGCCTCAGAAACTGCATGTAGTCCACCGTTTCACCGCCGCCCTCACACACCTGTACGGCAGCAAGAAACAGAGAGCCGTGTGAACAAGAAGCGGAGCCACATACAGTACAGGACACAAGATGATGGCGTGGGACAAAGGGCAGCAACCTTTACCATCAAAACTATAAATAAACTTTACTATCAAAAGAACTGTTTTAGGCAAAAAAAAATCTGTCTGGAGCCGCAAAACATTTGAGCATTGTGATGAAGTTTATAGTCTATAGTATATATATATAGTCTATATAAGTATATAGTATATAAGTCCAATGCAGTGAGGGCCAAACGGAGTATTAGGGCCACATTGAGGGAAACAAATCTGAGATTTCCAGAATAAAGTCAAAATATTAGGAGAAAAAAGTAGTAATATTACGAAAATAAAGTCATAACTTAACGAGAAAAAAAGTCGTAATATTACGAGAATAAAGTCATAATTTAACGAGAAAAAAAGAAAATAACACGTAAAATTACTACTTTATAATATTATGACTTTATTCTCGAAATCTCAGATGTATTTTTTTCCTCAATGTGGCCCTAATACTCCGTCGTACCGTCGTACCATAGACCTACAACAATGATAAATAAAAATGTAAACAACACAGTTATTCATTTCCATGTTTAAACCTCCACAGGGAGCCTCTGGAGAGGAGCTGAAGAGATGCAGGTTGCAGACCACCTGGTCTGGGGGGGAAACATTACTCCACATCCAACCTGCACTCAAGCCCAAACTTTCCAAACATTCCAGCACCAGCTTCTGCGATAATGGCACATATTATGGCGTGGTCTCCGTGGAGACGGGAGGTAGCAGCATGGCGATGTGGCTGGCTGGCGTCAGGTGGGTTGAGCAGTAATTTTCAGGACGAGGCTGTTTGGGGAATACACTAGGTGCCGTTCTCTGGAACGGGACACACCTGGGAAATGCAGCCGCATGCTTTTGTTCTGACCTTGTGCTGTTTTACTGCACACACACACACACACACACACGCACACACACACATGGACACACACACACACTTAACAGAAAACTGGTGAAGAGTTGGCACATACCCAAACACACAAAATCAGGGAACTAGTTTCCACAAAAACACACACACACACACACACACATTCAATCAAGCAGACAAATACTTGGCACACACACACACACACACACACACACACGTACACCTATTTTGGTGGCTCATAATCAAAGTACAGTCCCTGCTGCCCTGCCCTACATCCTTCCATGGTGTAATCCAGTGCAGCGGTCCCCAGCGGAGCTCCTGGCATTGAGTCTTATTATAGACACCACACCGTCCAATTATCACTGCTATCAGCGGCCACGGAGCGTAACACACGGGTTGGAGGCAGGGGGGGGCTCTCCGTGCTCTATATACCTGGGACGGCGTTGTTATACCTGCAGTTCAGTTTGAGGCTGAAGGTGACATGGAGGGCGGAGGCCATAGGACATGTTGCGATGTCTGGACAAAGTCATCTTAAAATCATTATCTATAGGTTAAAGACATAGCTGCTGGTCTTCAGGGCGCGCTCTGCTGCTACGTCACAGGTGGTGTGTGTATATCCAGCCGATCAGACTGTTATCAGGCCATTAAATGGGCGTTATCAGCCTCATAGATGTGGGCCTGCTACACCCACTAGTAGGTCCTTAAAGGGGACATATCGTGCTCATTTTCATATTTGTACTTTGGTTTCTACTAGAACATGTTTACATGCTTTAATGATCAAAAAACACATTATTTTTCTCATCCTGTCTGTCTGAATATACCCGTATTCACCTTCTGTCTGAAACGCTCCGTTTTAGCTCCTGTCTCTTTAAGAGAAGTCTGCTCTGATTGGCTTGTGAGAAAAATATGGTGCACCTTTGCCAAAGAACGTATATCGCCAAGAAGTGAAAGTCAATTGTTCGTTTCATTGCACCATCAGCGCCCAGCAGCAGAGCTACGCTGCCACCATTTTGGACTGAAAGCGAACTGACGCCAATAAAACGTCCGTCGTACAAAAGTAAAACAAAATTATTTCTATTCTATTGTCGTATTCTACCAAAATGGCCTGTGTTGAACAATAAAATATTATAAATATAATAAGCGTTTTCAGTCCAAAGCAGCAGCTGTTGTCAAAAAAAAACACCGGAGTTTTGTCTCTTTGCTTCTAAACTCTTTGCAAAAGTAGTTCTCAAGCTGTGGTTGATATATTCTAATGAGTCTGCATGTGACATAGGAAGGGGAGCCACATCTGAATGGCTTGTTGAATCACATGTTTTCTGATCTAGACAGCCCACAAAAAAACTGACTGTGTTGTTTTATTTCACAGTTTGTGGGTTGGGAGGAACTCCAGATACCCAAATGGAGCACAAGCACTGAGAAAGTGAGTTTTTCATGATATGTCTCCTTTAAGATGCCGAGTACCGATCTGATACCAGTGTTTAATTAATCAGCTGTATGCCTCACTGTGTGGAAGTGACTGGGATCATTCTTGACTTAAACAAAAGATCGGATCGGCCCCATTGTCACTGATATCCGAGCTATTTGAGTCAGTATCGGCACGATATCCGATCCGGTATCGGTGCATCCCTAAACTAGTGGGTTTAAATTTAGGCTTTAAATTGCAGAGTGTGTTCCCAAATAGAAAAGGTAGGATGCTGCAACGTTAAAGTTCTAATCACTCTGAATAAACACAGAAAAAAAAGACATTCATGGAGGGAGGAGACGGAGCTTGAGCTCTCGTGATGCGGTGGATTTTCTCTGTCTTGTTTCCCTGCATGAGTCTGTCTGTCTGTCTGTCACTCCGGCTTCTTCTTCATCATCCGATTTGTCGGCTGTGATTGTCTTTTTGTCATCGACCCTCCTCCCTCTCTCCTTCTCCCCCCTCCCGTTAAGCTCTAATTATTCAGTCGACTTTTACTTTCACAGGTCCAGATAATGCACCTTTAATAACTGATCAATATTTAACGCAAAAAGATCTTGATGCATGAGACCACGTAGATAAATAAAGAAGAAGAGTGTGGGGGGTGTTGTCGGGCTGCTCGTGGCATCTCGCTCCCCCGAGCACGAAGCAACTTCCACATCAGAATGTCACCAGAACAGCAGCTGCTCCTCCGCTGATAGTCCTTTAAAGTAAACTTTCCACAACTCTCCAGAAAGCACACTCACCCACACACACAGTGTCTTTAATGAATAAGACGGTGAGTGGGAGGGGGGGGTGGGGTTGTGTATTGGGATGGTGGTGGTGGTGGTGGTGGTGGAGGTGGGGTTGGGGGGGGTGGAAGACACAAAGTGCTGATATTATGGGAGGAAATCTGTGTGGGAAAGACAGGCAGTCAAACTGTCAGGCGTGAGCGCCGAGACGGAACAAAGAGGAACAGTGGAGACGATTACGGTGGCGTAGCAGAGTGACACACAGATGAAGATGAAGGGAGAGAGGAGGGGGGGGGGGGATTACGCCGACGTGCACGGACCCCAAACACACACACACACACACGTGCACGCTCGATTGATCAATGCCAGAGAGGATGGTGATACGAGGCTCTCATTAGGCCTTCGTTGATGCAGAGTGACGACTTCCAGCGTCCTACATCATCACCTCAGCTTTCACAGCCCGGACGAAAAAAAATATGTATTCCTTCATTTTCAGGCATGCTGAGGAAATGTATGGAATAAAACATATAAAGAATAAGTCAGTGGGCTGGATCAGAGGGAAAAGTGATGCCAGCGAACGCAGCAGAGGTGCAAACAAATAGCGTCTGCTTCAACAGCTGCTGGATTCACTTCTCCTCTGACCAGTCTCCACGGCCGAGGAGCATCGTTTGTCAATGTCAGCCGCCTGGAAGAGATTTTAATATATCTTCTACCGCCCTCTTGTGGAGGATGCCTCTCATGACAACACATCATTTTGGAGGGAAATGTAAGACACATTTCTTTCACATCCTATAACCAAGCGATGCCCAGATACCATCAGCTCAAACTGGAAGTGTTTTTACTTTGGGAGGTCAGAGTAGAAGAGTCAGACATCAGAGTCAGACCTTTTGAAAGGTCAGTCCTTTAACCCACTGAGACCCACGGGGTGCTGTGCTAGCTTGTCGGGAAGGAGGCTTAATGACGTCCCTTGACCTCTGACCTCAAGATATGTGAATGAAAAGGTTTTGATAATCACATGCTGTATAAAAGTGTTATTTTCGCCTATTCTAAAATTATGTATTTTGAATATTTCTGCACACTGGGGTCCTTAAACACTCTTTGAATTACATGAATTGGGTATCACTGTAAAGCTGAGACTCTTGTGGATCCAATGAGTCCAACTGTATTCATGTGTGATGATGTTAGTCCCCATAGGAGACATTTCATTGTAGTTAGACCATTGTTTTTTTTTAAACGTAACCTCAGTCTATGTGACTCTAAATGGGACCATAATTTACTAAATGAACATCATGCTGTTTTGAAGAAGACTTGAAACTAGAGATTGAGACCATAAACTCATGTTTACAATGTTTACTGAGGTAATAAATCAAGAGAGAAGTAGGCTCATTTTCTCATAGACTTCTATACAATCAGACTTCTATACAACCAGAGGAGTCGCCCCCTGCTGGCTGTTAGAGAGAATGCAGGTTTAAGGTCCCTTGGTGTGCCCACACATTGCTTAGGGAGTGTGTTGTTGTAGTACTGGTCAGTGTTTGAACCAGCAGTCTTTACACAACAGAAAAGTGAACTATCTGCCGGTAGCTTGGTCAGATCCAGCTTTGGTTAGTTTCAGATTACTGCTGGACCTCACAGAAGGAGATGAGTGAACCTAACTGATGAAGCAGCCACCTTTTGCTGAAGACATCTGACCTCTGACCTCAGTGTGGTGGACAGAGAGGAAAGTTAGTGTCCCCACTCTCTCACCTCGTCGAGGACGGCGTCCAGCTGGTTCTGGCCGACAGTCAACAGGTTCTTCAGGACTCGTCTGAACTCCTCCCTGCTCACCAGCCCCGTACCGCCGGGGTCCAACGCCACGAGGGCCGACCTGATGCTCGCCAGTCTGCCGTGGATCAGAGGCTCCGCCTGCTCCAGGGTGAGCTGCCGGCCCGGCTGGACTGAGGATGAAACATTAAATGCCACTTTGAAGCTACTTTAGAGAAAGTTTCACAGGAGGTGGTCATATATATACACCTTCCTGCATCGCCACATCATTCTGCAGACCCAACTGAGTAAAGTTCTGCGTACAAAATAGGCAAATGCAGCAGAGGAAACTGGAAAAACTACTTACATCTGCCTGTGTGGATCCATCCTGAGTGTGTGGTGGTAGCAGCCGGAGCAGTGTGGGGCCGCCGGCCGATGACCAGTCGTCCCAGTCTGGGCTGGAGAGGCAGCAGCTTGGCCATACTGGGAGAAACTGGTGTGTGTGTGTGGAGAGAGAGAGAGGCAGGAGGCTGATAAACGACACGGGGTAGTGACTGTGGTTGCTAGTTAACACATGAACATGATCTCTCTCTCTCTCTCTCTCACTCTCTCTCTCTCTCTCAGATTGTATTCAACCTCTCAGTCTGGTTTTGTTGCCTCAGCTCGCTATTATCAAACCAAGTAATCCGTCACCATGGACGCAAAGAAACAATGAATATGTTCCTCCTTAATGTTCAAGACAGATATTCAATGAAGGCAACTAAAAAAAACACAGTGGTGGAAAGTACATTAACTGAAACACAATTACTTTAACTGAGTATTTAGTTACTTATATTACGACTTTTGAGGAAAAAAAAATAATCTGAGATTTTTTGAATAAAGTCATAATATTATAATAAAATATAATAAAAATATTCTACGTGTCATTTTCTTTTTTTCTCGTAAGGTTATGACTTTATTCTTGTAATATTACGACTTCTTTTCTCGTTAAATTATAACTTTATTCTTGTAATATTACGACTTCTTTTCTCGTTAAATTATAACTTTATTCTTGTAATATTACGACTTCTTTTCTCGTTAAATTATAACTTTATTCTTGTAATATTACGACTTTTTTTCTCTTAAAGTTGCGACTTTTTTCTTGTAATATTCTGACTTTATTGTGTAAATCTCAGATGTTTTTTCCCTCAATGTGGCCCTAATACTCCGTAGTACATTGTCTCTTTGGCCCTCACTACATTAGACTTATATACTATATACTTAGACTATAAACTGTGTTACTTTCATCTCAATGATCACATGTTTTGCGGATCCAGACAGATTTATTTATTTTTATTTTTTGCATAAAATGGCTCTTTTGATAGTAAAGGTTGCTGACCCCTGATACCAGTCTACCAATAAGGATTACTTCTTTTCAGGGTAGCCTATTGTTTATACCAGACCAAAGGTGTTGGGTGTGTTAAATCCTGTCCTTGTGGAATAAACAAAGTGGGGACGAAACTGCAGTGTGCGAGTCATTTTTTTTGTCTTAAAAATGATGTCTGTTCATGTGCCATCTGATGAGTGTCTACAGACAGATGTTAAGAACAAAGAAAGAAAACAAGAGTCATCAAATATTGCCTGAAGACACGACTTTATTAATAAACCAGCAAGCAAAGCATGTAAAATACAACGCAAGACGCGCCCAGGAAACAGAGACAGAGGCATGTACTGTATAAAAACAACCCAAACAAACCATAAAGTGGAGATGGGCAGCTGAAGCCTTGCCAACGGCTGTAAACAGAGTGACGGAGAGAAAGAAAGGACAATGAGAGGAGGAGGAGAGAACGGGCGGCCGTAAAAAAGAGGCGGCGTGACGAGTGTGTGCCGAGGTTTTACATCCACACAATAAAAGACATTCACGAGTGTCTGGTAGAGCGCAGGGGCCGGAAACTACTGTGGCAACATGGGGGGGAGGTGCTGGACTGGTTGGAGGTGATGCCTCAGGTTAATAGTCGATGACTAGTAGGTGATGCCTCAGGTTAATAGTCGATGGCTAGTTGGTGATGCCTCAGGTTAATAGTCGATGGCTAGTAGGTGATGTCTCAGGTTAGTAGTCGATGGCTAGTAGGCGATGTCTCAGGTTAGTAGTCGATGACTAGTAGGCGATGTCTCAGGTTAATAGTCGATGACTAGTAGGCGATGCCTCAGGTTAATAGTCGATGGCTAGTAGGTGATGCCTCAGGTTAATAGTCGATGGCTAGTAGGTGATGCCTCAGGTTAACAGTCGATGACTAGTAGGTGACGCCTCAGGTTAATAGTCGATGACTAGTCGTGACACTACAGTGAGTAGCAGAATACAGAACATAGTTAATGCTGGTTTAGGGGTTAATAATACTCTGCTCTCTCTCCTCTCCTGCAGCCAAAAACCTGACATGTCTGAGAAAACAGAGAGGAAGAGAGAAATGTCTCTGTTCGCCCATCAGTGGTAATATGTAGTCTGGTTGGTTTGAGATGTTTTAATAGCTGTGAATACATCCGTCTCTCTTAGACGAATGTGACGGGAAGAAGATGTCTCTTCTTCTGGTGTTTTTCAGCTGGTGCCAAACACTTCAGGTGCATCACCACCGTCACCACCTCTCTCTGGACTGAGTAGAGCCGACCCTGATTTGCATGTAGCCGGGAAACTGGAGACGGATTGTAATCAGATCTGTGATCTGGCTAACGGAGATGCATATATGTGGCAACAAAATTGTATTGAAGACGACCTATTATGCTTTTTTTAAGGTGCATACTGGGGTTTCTACTAAAAGATGTCTTTAGTCTAAATTAGTGGAGTTAAAATGAATTTACGTTATCGCGTTAACTTTGACAGCCCTATACTTTTATTTTAGTTTATATTATGCTCACATGATGCACATCCAAGACAGAAAACATGGGGCCACGAGGGTCAATAGGGGCCCAACAACAGATTTTTCTTTTTCTCTAACAGGTTTAACTGGCCATGGGTTATCTAGCAGTGAGGTTGCACATTGCAACCGTTCTGGGTTACTGTAGAAACATGGTGGCCGGCTCCGTTAAGAGAGATGTAGATATAAACGGCTCATTCTAACGTAACAAAAACACAACGATTCTTAGTTTCAGGTGATTACACACTAAAGAAAACACAATTATTATTATATTCCATTTCTGCCAATAGGTCCCTCTAAATGCTCCACACTACTCCTTTAAATACAGAGCAATGTCCTTTTTATTGAATGTAATCATGTTTATGTCGCCTTGGTTTATAGGTGAGGTCTTTGCATAAGCTTTTGGCTTTCTACCTCTCCTGCACGGACTTTTCTTCACTTTTTATTCACATATATGTGAGTTATATGTAGGTGTAAGTGTCTGCATATATCTTTTACAAACAAATAAAATTAAAGTAGAAAAAAAAATCATGTCAAGGCCTTTAGTCTTCATCCGCACAGATCTTAAACATTGAAGACGAGGGTCTAAAATCGACTTTGTTTGGCATCTGCAGCTGCTCGTTTTAACCACCAGAGGAGACATATTTTATCATATAAAGTAAATACGGTGCAACAGCAGACTGCGTCTCAAATGCTGGAAATGTAACCGTAACGTTTGTATACAAAAATAGCAGTTAAAATCTAAAGCAAGGAAGAATTTGTATGTGATATTAGAGCATCTTTCTAATTATCCTGGTGTCATAAACCTTTTGTTTTATACTAAGGAGAAAGCTCCAGTGCCGATCGGTGCCTTCTGTCTTTGATATTACCACTGAGGGGCGCCAAAGTTACACATCCTTGAATTTAATGTCAAAGTCAGTCTGGAAACTGACGAGACAGATCTCTCTCTCTCTCTCTCTCAAACACACACTCGTGCATCCACACACACATAAAGCTCAGACGGTCAAAGTGATGGAGGCTGAAACCTCTGCAGCACTTTGAGCAAATAAAGGACAATGATCATCTCACACAACGATCTCCACAGCTGTGACGCCGAGCTGCTGGACCGATTTAGGCGTGATCGGCTTCTTCTTCTTCTTCTTCTTCTCTGCAGGTTTGGCTTCACCTCCTACGGGTTCCTCTTCCATGCGTCTACCTGGCTTTGAGCCACCGCTGCATCGAGACAACTGCTAATGCACTCAGTTTCAGGGTTGGACCGATACGTCGGGGGTGACATCGATTAAAGGGCAGATATTAGAGTTGTAATATAATCACCATAACAGGAGACTGTATGAGTTTTTCCAACAGCAGAGTTAATTCCTCTCTTACAGGCAGTAATGTATTCCAGTCTCCTCACCAATAAACAGGTGTGTGTGTGGTCTGACCTATAGAGCTACTAGCCTCTAATAAAACTGCTTCATTAGCCTCTCTGTGGAGGTTTAGTGTCTCGTGATGGTGTCAATGTTTCAGAGGGTTTATCCTCCTGACGACCAGAAACATCAGAGAGAATCACTCAGGCTACGTAGCAGATATTTGTGGCTGATCAACACCGCAAAAAACAAGTCAAAGTGAAGCTTTCGCACCGGAGCACCCACGTGATCGACGCATATGCCATAGCCTGACTTGCAGCTCCCCAGAAATGTAACTACACATCACGGTGACGCAGACTGTGATTGGTCCATTTGGTGACATCACATTTCTTCCTACGCATTTGCCGGACAAGCACATTAAAATCCACCCTCCTTCTGCCTCAATCGGTTCAACGGTCGTACACACCGTCTCCTCCGATGTCTTTTCTGCATTGCAGTAATTTCAGTAACTGTTGTTCAACATAATATTGGCATAGAAACCCCACCGCCAACTAGCGTTTTGGCAGTGTAATTGCAGAGCGACACAGACACCAGCACACAAGTCTAAATGCTCAGAAGAGGCCGCCTGCGTCTTCTACAGCGTCGGCTCTGCGCTACGTACAACTATAAAATAAGTTTCACACCAAGCATGGATTTTCATCCCAAAAATTTGCACAGAAATTTATATAAACTGATTTTGTGGGTTCTTATGAATGCTTGCATAGTAATGCATATTAATTATCCATATACTTCTGTTTGTTGCACGGAGAGTGTGTATTTTCTGGGGCCTTGGAACAATCGCTGTATGTTTTCAGTTGAACGGACAAACGGGCTTTTTTCGGTGCGATGGGACATTTTTCGGACTATCCCTTCTCAACACCCGATAATGTACGACAGACATCGCGACGACTACCTCGACAACCAAGTAAAAAAAAATATATGAGATCGCCCAGCAGCTTTTTCACCTCTCCTCAGTACACATCTCTCCGTGGCTACTTCCTCCAGCTTCTCCGAGGGGTTTCTCAATATGAGCGCAACACAATGAATGCCGTTATCCGCATTTGAACAACATTCGCGTCTCAACTCTATGACGGCAGGCTTTTTGCCACGGCTTTGAATGTTACAAGGATGGATGGATGTTATAAATACTTTAGGTGGTGATTTTTCGTGCATTTCAGCCACAAATATCTGCACGTAGCTTGAATCCCTGTTATGTCTTATTGTAGAGAGATTTAGAATATAACTATTGACCAGTACTTCAGCTCAGTGTTGTTATTATCGGCCTTTAAAAACCCATATCGGTCGAACCCTGGTTAGTATATATACACATATACACACACAGCAGTGGAAACACACTGTGGAGGTAGGGGGGTTCAGGGAGGTTTGGTTCACTATTGATTCCTAATAAATCTGGATTTGATCAGTCCACGAGGGGGCGGGATGTTTTGTTGACTTGAGACTTGAGACAGAGTGCATTCTGGGAAAAGTCTTGCAGTGTAATCCGAGAATGAATGGAGACGTAGGAGTGTGTGGACTGTACTGGAGTAGATCAGTGTGGGTGGTAGAGTAGAGAGGAGGGTCAGGTGCTCCTCACAGGCAGAAGTCAAAGGTCAGGTCGGACTTGCCCATCTTCTGTCTGTACACCGCGTCAAACTTTTCATTCATGGACACCGTGAAGACGTCCTTCCACAGACCCGCACGACCTGCAGGCGGGATGCACAGGAGGACAGGGAGGAATGTCAGATATTAGTAACACGAAAGAGTATCTGATGTACTTGCCACTGATTCAACGGCCAAAACGTGCTGACACATTGGGTTAATTCTTCATTTACAGGCGGAGCCCCGTCCGGATTTCCTGTTTCTAACTCAGTAAATAAATCAAAATAAGGGCGCAGGATCCCCTCAAACTGCTTCCGTAGCGCCGGTCTTTATGTAGCCCCGCTCAGGAGTTACGACGCCGTTACTCTTCGGCGTGAATGTAATATAAAACCTGCGTGAGTTCTGATGATTTATCTGAGAGTTTGAGCTGCCCTGCCGCGGCTCCGACTCCGACTCACCTGCTGAGGCGTGTGTGAGAGACAGATCACACTGAGAGCTGTGTGTTAAGCCTATAACACAGCAGACAGCAGACTTCCATGCACTAAAAGAAAAAAGAATAAGATGGGAAACTGAAAAAACAAACAGATGACAGAAATCATAAACATCAAAATCAAAATAGGAATGGTGACATAAACATAACTTATATATAAAAAATCACGACAAATTAGGGAATAAACGTGAAAGACGTCTCCATGAGGTTTAAATCCAGACAGACTGGGCCTGCAGGTTGATATCAGACAGCTGGAGTGTAATCTGTGGTGTAGATGCAACCTGCAGCCACATGGTGGTGCTATAATCATCTCAAACTGAGTGTGACGAAACCCTCATGGACAGAATTTGAAGATCCCATAACTGTTGTAGATAATTATGGAAGCCTAAAGTGTAATATATTGAATAAATTATTTAGAAGATGTTTTGAAATAATGAATCATATAAATAAATAGTGGTTTTTTTTATTTTATTGGATATCATTTTTATTTCATTTTAATGCCCCTTTTAATTGGTTGAATCACTGAGTGATTGGAGGCTGATTCACTTCACCTGTTGGATTTTAAATGCTAGTTGAGAGCAGCTTGGTGGTTCCCCTCTCGGCCAATCAGGGTGTGACGACGCCCCCTTTCTGTTGGGCTTAAAGAGAGGAGGGAAACTGCACCCCCAGTGTCTGATTCTGATCCCTCCTTCACTAACTGCAACATCTATTATCAGATGAGCCAGAAAATCTGGTCTATTTTAGGCCCTTTGGAGGTTCCTGTGCTCTTTTTGTGTGTTTTGCTGATTGAGAGAGTGTCGACCAAAATAAACTCCCTTCAGTCAGGTTACCTGCATCAGGACGGTTAAGTGCAGGCCTTACTTTGTTATGTTGATTTTCCCTGAAACCCCTTTATACCCGTTTCTTTTGGTCTATTTCATTTGGGGAAACTTTAAAGGAAAAATAAAAAACAATATTTGTTCATAATAATTATTATTGAGGAGGCATTTTTTTGTATTTTTATGTGGATGATCAGCTGAGGTCTGGGGAATCAGTACCGCCACACTCTTGCTGGTTTCTCAAGATCACTGACCCCGCCACCTGCCTTTAATGACGTGAACTGAAGAGGCATTTTAGATAAAACGTCTCAAAAAATCTGAAGCTTTAACTCCGGTTGACTTTGCACTTTTAGATATAATGACAGACACGTGAAAAAGACTAAAGTGTCGACACACAGAAAGAACATGAAAGAATTAAGTGTATATGCATCTTTCAGGACCTTCGCCTCACTAAGAGGCCATCTTTACCATAATAACTCTACTTTAATCGCAGAAGGTTTTTTTTCTCGTAAATTTAGGACTTTAATCTCAGAAATTCAGAGTTGAATTGGCTCTGTAAATGTAAAAGTTATTTTGACCTACAGTGACCCCTAACACGCCATCATATCAAGATAACTTCTCATCCACAACATCTCATCGATCCCTACAGCTTTACAGCCGATTCCAAAGCAAAAGATGACTTGTATTATATGTGATTAATTCTTTCTCTATCTCTCTATCTGGACTTTAAATAACTTTGTAAGAGGAGCTCTGGTAGCTCAGTCGATACCATGACATCATCATCATCATCACGGCTCTGAGAGAGGAACTACATCGAGCTTTCTCTCCTCTCAGCGTCCTCCTCTCTCCTCTGATTGTATAGTTCATTTACTTCTGTATGTCTTACTTGTTTGTGTTATCTATGCAGCTACTGTGGAAAAGAATCTCCTCCTTGAGGACAGATATTAAACTCTATGCACTCTTTTCATCCCGTCTTCCAGCAAATTGCATTTGTTGCACTTTTACAGTATTCATGGAAATTTGAACTCTGACTTAAGTTTTCCTTGTTCTGTTTCTTGTTTGCTGTATTTGTACACCGACTACAATATATTTCACTGTATGCAAGTCGAGAGTTGTCGACTTGTTTTTAAACTTATATTATGACCTACATTTTCTCCACACCTTCACAATGCTGTTATACCACTTAATTGAAGATGACATTTTTATTACGCCCATTAAATGGGATAAAAAGGGAGTTTTTCATGATAAGTCTATCATGAAAAACTCCCTTTTTATCTCGGTATCTGGAGTTCCTACCAACCCACAACTGTGCAATAAGACAACCCAGGCTATCGCTAAGAAGTGAAAGTAAATTATTCGTTCCATTGCAACGTCAGCGCCCAGCAGCAGAGCTACGCCTCCGCCATTTTGGACTGAAAGCGACTACCGGACGCCAGTAAAACGTCCGCCTACAAAGTGACGTACAAAAGTAAAAATAAATTATTTCTATTCTATTGTCATATTTAATGTCTCTACTGAAACGGTCTGTGTTGAACAATGAAAATATTATAAATATGCATACTACTAACGATTTACTTATTTATTTATTAAACTTTTAGCTGCATAATATTCATTATTACAGCTAGCAGGAAGCTGGCAGAGCGTGCAGCGTCTGATGCACGTTCATTATGACGAGGAAAATAACTCTGGATTCAGATATTAGCTAATTTTACTTTCAGGACATCATGGTTTAAATGAGGGATATATAAGTGTTCCTAATGGGAAGTTGATTTACCTTAAAAAAAATACAATCCTCTGATTTACAGGCGTCTCTTTATACATCCACACCCACAGACTCACTGACGTTTTCAGTCCAAAATGGCGGCAGCGCTACTGCAGCGCCATCTAGCAAATGTTGTCAAAAAGGCATCAGAGTTTCACCTCTTTGCTTCTGTAGTCTTTGATTCAGATGTCTCCCCTTCCTGTGTCACATACAGGCTCATTAGAATATACAGCTGACGGCTTGAGAACTACCTTTGCAAAGGTGCACCATATATTATTTTTTTGGTGTTTTTGCTACGATACTTTGGGAACTTGAAACTGATTGACGTAGATGTTCGGTGGGTCAGTCTGCACGGCCTTACAGAATGCAGTTTTGATAATTAACCCATTGATATTAGGACAAACATCAAACAGCGTCAACAAGCTTTACAAAGATCATGGGACACCAAGTGTGAAATCATAAACTGAAGGAACTGAAGTAGAAGAACATGAGATGCAGAGAAAGTGTTTTATAAAAGTGGTTTGATGTGAATCGAATGCTTTAGAGATGCTACTCGGTGTCAGCTACGACAAACGTTCACCCAGGGAGACAGAGACTGTGCCTGGTTAGCAGACGAGAGGATTTGTGTTTCTCCTCCTCCCCCCCACTCACCCCTGCAGATGGACAGCGCCTCTGAGTTGGAGCACTGCTCGATGAGCTGGTTGCAGCTCTCCACCATGCCCTCCAGCTGGGCCTTGTCACAGGAAACCCCCAGGAACCGGGCTAACTGTTCCACCAACATCGCTGGATCCTGGAGAGGAGGAGAGAGGAGGGCAAGGGAGGAGAGGAGAGGAGTGGGGAGTTATAAAGAATGTCATTTATGAAATCAATAATTCCACACAAATACCGAGAAAACATCCCCCCCTCCCTCTTGAATTCTTAAGTAAGACCCAGGCAGTGATTGTCCACCCACAGCTGATGAGAACACACAGTTCAGTTCCCTCCGCTTACACAACCTATGTAGCTTAAAGGTGAGACCCGCTGGCTGTAAACATACAATAGCTGTTAGGACAAAATGTACAGCTCTGTGTGAACAACACATCCTCTAGGGGACAGTTAAATATATATATATATATATATGTAGGCTATCAGTTTACAACCCTGGGTTATATACACATGCCTGTTTGTGTGTTCAAGGAAGGTTCAGTTAGAGATTACTGACCTAAAACTCTCTTTCTCTCTTTAAAGGGACTGTTTGTAACTTTTTACAGGTATAAATCTACGGGATCGGGATCACATGCGCGCTCGCGTGTGGCCGGCGTCTCTCCTCCTCTGCCTGCTTGTCTTCACTCTCACAGCGCGCTCTCTTCAGCCTCCGAAAAGCCAACACTAGTATCAGCAGTGATTCATGGAGAGACCTTCGTCTGGTCGGCTAACATTACTGCCAAGCAGCTGAAATATAGAGTGATATTGTGGTTTTATATGTTTATAATGACATACATTAAAGAGTGCATTGCTTCTTTATTCATCTATAAAATGAAGTTGTGTTTTTTAACGACAAAAGCAAAGTGAAATGTTTGTCTTCTTCCTTCAGTTCTAAGAAATCTATTCTAAGAAAAAGCTCTTACCTGTGAAAACAGAGGAGAGTTTTGAGTCGGGGCCTCGTAAATGTGATAACTCCAGATAATGTAAAAAAGGGACCTTTGACAAAGCAAAGGGCAAATATTGATTTCTGTTCTTTGACTGGAGAAACTGTTGTGTACAGAAGACAGATTAGGATGCATGTGTTTGCCACGTTGTGAGAAAAAGAGGAATAGAGGATCGAAGTGAAGGTTAAAATAGGTCATGGCTGTAAGTGAGTTGAGTTAGTTCGAGTGTGTTGACTTGTATGGGTGGTACATGTCTCTACCGATGTCAAGGCTGTGACCAAAGGTTGGATTCAGGGCCCCTCAGCTTGGGAACTCCTTGTCTGAGGATCTTTGCCAGCTTGCAGAATCAGCAACATCTTTAAACTAACTTCTTATTTTAAGGATTTTACTGAAGTTTGCCATTTCATTTTCCCTACTTCTAATATGTATTAGTATTATACTTCAGTGTATAAATACAGGTTAACCTCAGAGGAGACCCAACTTAAACTAGAAAAAGCTGATGAATCCATTGGTACCAACTACGTCATACTGGGTTTTTAACCACAGTGAAAATGTTGTTTTTGAAAGGCTAAACGCCAACAAATATGAATTGAAGGAGAATATTTAATTAGATTTTGCTACTAGGTATTAAAAAATATATCTTTTTTAAATAGCTTATGAATAGCATATGAAACTAGGAAAGCTGATGAATCGATCGGTACCAACCATGTCATACCAGCTTGTCGTGAAGGAGGTTAAATGACGCTCCAAAGGGCTAAATTTTGGCGAGGAAAAACTGTCATGGCCATTTTCAAAGGGGTCCCTTGACCATCATATACTTCTATCATAATGTTCTTCTAAGCCCGGATACACTTGACACACAGTGCTGAGCTGCATCTCAAATTAATCTTCAGGTTCCCAGCTTTCAGATGATGTTCACCACTTCTATGTGACATCTACTGTTGACCTGCTATCTCCCCCTAAAGACCCCCTGGACCCCCAAATACAAGCACCAGAGGCAGTGATGATGTTACCTTGTACATGTCTTCATATTTCAAGAAGAGGACATTCGAGTCCATACGATGTTCCCAAAACTCCTGAACGTGTTCAAACCAGGAACCATATCCCACTTGGAGAGAGAGAGAGAGAGAGAGAGAGATACAGCTGGATGAACTGACAGTAGTCTGGAGACAGAACAGTACAGGAGGTCACTGACTTGAGACCAGATGGGAACCCAGTGTCCCAGTCCTCCAGTAACCTACTGTACATACTTACGCTTGTCATTCATGAAGCGCCGGCAGAACTCCTGGAAGGTTCCCCGGTAGCTCATGGTCCTGAGAGAGCGGTGGAACTGGTAGTAGGACACCACCAGGTCCTTAGGGTTACGAGCCATGTAGATCACCTGGAGGAGGAGGAGGAGGAGGAGGAGGAGGAGAACAGTTCTCACTACAGTCAGAATTTCTGAATTAGCATGTTAATGCGATGATGGCTATTGTACATGTACTGTCCAGACTCGGCGGACTGACCTTGGCCTCTCCGTTGTGCATGGCTGTGGGGAGGAATCGATAGGGAAGATGGCTTTTGATCAGACGAGGGGAGGTCAGCTCCTGTGGAAACACGAGGGAAGTTATTACTTTATTTGTTTACAGCTTTTGATTCCTTCAGAACATCACATCCTGGACGATGGTTGATGGCGAGGTTAAGAGTTTAACAACTTCCAGATAAACACTACATCCAGAAGACAAATCCAAAGATATAAATATCCAGCAGAGGCTCGGTATGTGATCAGCCTTCAAATCATCCTTGTTGTTTGGACAGACAGTCCTTGTGATTGCAAAGCAAGGCTAGTCTTGTTTTCATTGTGTCGGTGTCAGATTGAGGCCTCTCATGTTTCACATCTAGACAAGTGTGTTGTAATGTTGCTGCACCCAGCGAAAGGCAAACCCACGACAATGCAGAGTCATTCATTATTTTGCCAGACGCCCCACAGACCCAGAACTCCTGCAGTCCTACAACATTACCTGTATGATATCCAGGCCGGGTTGGGGGTACTCTAAGACCGGCAGCTGTTCATCGATGTTCATAAGGCCGATCTCATCAGGGTCGGCTCCCTGACTCACCAGATACACGATCTCCTGAAGTAGACTGGTGCCTACGAAAGAGAGGAGACAGCCAGAGGACAGGAGGAGGACAAGGTTGGACACAGGGGATGAACTTAAAGATGCAGCAGACTGTCACTGTATCCTGACTGCAGTGCATGAGACAGATAATCTGTGGAAAAATCTGCCTCCTCCTAGTGCTCCTAATGGCATTTTAATTTCGTTAACTGAAACCATGACGAAATATGTTCGTCAACTCAACAACCTTTTTTTACACGACTAAGACGAGACCATGACGAGATGGCACCGCCGGCATTAAACAATTAACAGTTTCGATATCAAACATGCTAAATCGTTGACGACTAAAATGTAGTTTAAAAACATAAAAACTTTTCCAAACTCTCTCTTTATTTATTTTATAAACGCACATCCACACACTCCGTCTCTTTCCTGACTTGTGCTACAATAATGCATAAAGTTGGCGGTTAATAGATCCACAGATTATCTGTCTCATGCACTACTGTCAGGATATCGTGACAGTTTGAGCAAATATGATAAAAAAAGTAATTTTTCTAAAAGTTACCAACAGCAGCTTTAATAAAAAATATGTACAAGACAAACTAACTGTTGCAAAGTTTGCTGAAAGAATGTTTCAACATCTTGGTATCACACAAGGGTCGAACATACTTGTGGTTCTTTGTATGTGAAAGTGGAAAGTCTGGCTGCATAGTTCACCACCCCTCATGTACTGTCCAATAAAAAGAGCTAAAAGGAGAGTGGACTTGCATTCTTCCAGGTCCCAAGAAATACATGCAAAAAACAAAAGACTCAAAATCAATTCAGCAGAATCAGATTTATCATCTTTCTTAGTTCACGCATTCAAAACTGGCTGTCTACATTACCCACAATGCAACTAAACCCACTGTTTCAGTCAGTATTGTGATTCAATCCTAAACCTGCTTCTCTTATGCAGAGTCTTTCTCACCATAACACTGTTTTACTCGTTGCCATGCCGATCTGTGGTGTCCCTGCAGTGATTCATTGTGGTTTGCAGATGTGCTCTAATGTCCGATCTGACATCCCACACGCTATTTATTTGGGAAAAACACTGCACAAAATGAAGGCTGGAGGCCGATCACGCACCGTGTGCAACCTGAAAGACGCTGCTACGTTAAGCAGAGAGAGAGAAAGGTACGATCCACTCATCGCTAGTTTCTTAATCAGCTATCAACCTGAGAGCATGCCAGCATGTTCAGCAGAGAAGAGCTACGAGAACAGGACTGAATGTTATAAGAGGACGATGATGTGCCTCTGTGTGGCCTCAGGCCGGCCACATGCCGGCTGTGAAACACACCATGTCACCGAGATCGATGTCAGTTCCCTGATACAGCTCTCCAGCTCTAAAAGAAAACTCTTTATTTCTCATTTGTACCAGTTATAAGATGAACTTTTGCATAGCATGAAAGGGTCCGGTTGTATTTTCTTTGAGATGAGAAGAAAAAAAAAAGAGATTTACTGAAATTATTCGAAATTCTTGGTAATGTTCGGAACTGCATGTCCTCGATCTTAGACAGACAAAAGCAGCTTCTCATGTCCAGCCAGTTACACAATTTTGTCAACAACAACAACTGTTGCTTCCACATTTGATCGGCTATACCTGGCAGGGTAATTCCTTTGTCCCCCAGATTTATATGGCACATAATGGGAACATGACAACGGGTCCTATGCATGGGTGTATAAAGAGAACTGGATACAGCGTTGGAGGCTCCCGTTCATTCCTATCAGAGTTGCTCAGTGGCTCATGAAGCCAAAATGGCTCAATTGCCGAGTGATAAAGTACCCGGATCATCTTCCGCATCCATTGGGCTAGGGATGCACCGATACCAATACCAGTATCGGGTATCGGGTCCGATACTGTGCTAAGTACAGCTGAACGCTGAATAACATATTTTCAGGTGACCAAAAATGTTAGTATATGTTGTGACAAAGCCAGAAGCCTAAAAATAAAGAGGTTTAAAAACCAGACAAAAAAGTGGAGGGGTCATGGGGTTTAATGAGTGACAGCATGCAGCGTAGACTCCATTAGAACAACGAAGAGGGTTTAATTGCATGGGTGCATTGTATATTTGTATTCAGATGTTAGAGGATGTTGTTGCATCGTACTGCTGTCTGTACTCGTTCTGTTACATGATACTGTGAGAGAAAGCAGCATAGAGCCAAACTCTCCCGTGAGTAACACACCGTGCTGCTTCCTGTTTAGGTTTTTGCCCTGCAAGCATAGATTTGTGCTGCAACCTCCCGTTCCACCCAGAGAGGCCTCGCTCGCACTAACTGCACACACACACTCATGATTAATTTAGACTCTCACTACCTCTCATGCTAACCGTGGAAAATAAAAATGCAATTCTCTAAATACATATCAAATACTTCTAAAGAATCTATAAAGAAAAATCGAATATTACTGCCGTTCCTTCTACGTAATATCGAGGAATACCGGGCCGGGTTGAGATCACATTAACAAATATTTCTTTTCCTGAATCATTTTATGTTTCAATAAGGTTTTAATCATGGTTTTGCTCATTTAATATAATAAACAGTCTAGCTGATGCATGAATTATACTTGCAAAGACGCACATAAATGTCTTTGTGAATCCACACGAGCTGACATGCAGTCTTAAAGGTCCCATATCGTGCTCATTTTCAGGTTCATACTTATATTTTGTGTTTCTACTAGAACATGTTTACATGCTGTAATGTTCAAAAAACACATTATTTTCCTCATACTGTCTGTCTGAATATACCTGTATTCACCCTCTGTCTGAAACGCTCCGTTTTAGTGCATTTCAACGGAATTGCAACATAATTGCGTTGCTAGGCAACAGCTTTAGGTCCATGTTTACTTCCTGTCAGCTGATGTTATTCACATACACTGCAACAGGAAATAAACTGGGACACATTTAGAATGTTTACGTTTAAAACCGTGTAATGATCTATATATATTGTATATTTGTGACATCACAAATGGACAGAAATCCTAACGGCTTGTTTCAAACGCACAATTTCTGAATACGGGCTGTGTGTATTCCTCCGTATATTGAGCGTTTTGATAGTTTCACAGTATTTATATAAAGCACTTAAACCTGCTTTATAATATAAAAGACATGAAAATCAATTTTTTTACAATATGGGACCTTTAAGACTACAGTTTGGGAAACATATTAGATGTGTGTTTTGAAATGGAAACGGATGGAGATGCATTCATTTTTGTAACACTGGTGCAAAGATGTAGGCTATATAATTTATTATCATATATTAAGATGTATGTAAAATTACTTAATTAAATCAATTAATCATAACAATCATTGTCCTGCTGATGATCACTAACTGTGCATTGACTTTCTTCCATTATGTAGCCTACAGGTGCTACTGAGATGCTAAAAACAGAGCAAGATATATAATCAAACTCCCCTCTGCCCTTCTGCATGCACTGACTCCAGCCGTCACATGACCGGACCCACCCCAGCTGCACAGCTGCACAGCAGGGCAGCCTGCACAGCGAGCCGGCCTTGCAGCTGCAGCTGCAGCGCTGCGCAACGACACCTCCATCCATTCAAGCTGAATGTAAACACCAACTTCCATCTGGGCTCTGATAGCGCGCGTGTTTTTATGATGGCTGATGCAGGAAGGCCTGCAGCTCTGACGTGTGTGCATGCTTTAACCTGATGCACTGAATATATATATCAGGCACTCTGACTCCATTTGTTGGCACAGATCTGGGATAGTATAAAAGCTTGATAGAGGCCTATAATAATAACATGCAGATCTACGGCACTATAAACAGAGATGTTAGATAACTCCCAGTGCTAATTATTAACTTTAATGATGTGTGTTGTGTAAGATGAACCCTGTGACTGATAACAGGTTGTAAACGTGCCTTAATGTTACTGTAAAATTAACATTATTATACTGTCGCTGACATTTACAGCTTTGTACTGTTAATGAAAAATACTGTTTGAACTTCATTAATTTCACAGTATTTTACAGTTAATTTACTGTTTAAAGATACATTATATAGCTGTTTTTCACCTTTCTTTTACATTATCTTACTGATTTGTTTTAATGCACTATTTAGGTTGTATTTTTTACAACATTATTTCTTGCCTAGATGAATAGACTTAGCAGGTTACAGACACAGGAATAGTCACACTAAATACAATTAAAGGCACTTGTTAGGAAAAAGGCTATAATAGACTTGTTGACACTTTTCCCAAAATGTGAGTCTCTAGCTGGCTACAAGCACAGAATGCAAACCAGAACAACATGTGATGAAGAACAATAAAGCTAATTCACTGATTTTACAATCATGTACAATGTACAAGCCTCACATGAGCAGATCAGGTCCCAGAATTAAACAAATACTGCATGAAACTGTTACTGATGATACTTTAGACAGTTGATCTGCAGTAAACCTGTTTTTTAAGAATGCAATACGGCCTATGAGCGTCATTTAACAGGTTTTCTTTTGTATTAACAGTAAAGCACTGTTTTTAGCAATAACAGGTTAATACTGTTGAAATCCTGCTGTAAATTAACAGCAGTTGTTTACAGCGCGTGTGTTTTTATGGTGGCTGATGCAGGAAGGCCTTTAGCTCTGACGTGTGTGCATGCTATAACCTGATGCACTAAATATATATCAGGCACTCTGACTCCATTTGTTGGCACAGATCTGGCCTATAATAATAATATGTAAATCTGCTGCACAAGCGCACTATAAACAGAGATGATGGATAACTCCCAGCGCTGATTATTAACTTTAATGATGCCTGTGATGGAAGATGAACCCTGTGACTGATAACAGGTTGCAAATATGCTATTATGCATGTATGAAACTTTGATAATCTCAAGAGGAAGCCTGCAGACAGACACTGCTGCAGCAGCACAGACAATAAATGTGTGGAGGCCTATAATAATAACATGTAGATCTGCTGCACATAAACAGAGATGATGCATAAATCCCAGTGCTGATTTTTAACTTTAATGATGTGTGTTGTATAAGATGAATCCTGTGACTGATAACAGGTTGTAAATATGCTATTATGCATATATGAAACTTTGATAATCACAAGAGGAAGCCTGCAGACAGTCACTGCAGCATGCAATGCCAATAAACGTGGAGACACACACAGGGAGAGCCCTGGTGACGCAGAGAGTCTTGTGTACCTGACTTTGGGTAGGTGACGATCCAGATGTCGCTGCTTCTGAGGGAGAAGTTGCTGATCTCCTCCATCTTCCCTCTGCAGAAGGGCGGCAGTCGGACTCCATCAAACTCGAAGTATTTGCTCTCGAACTCGATGGGCGTGCTCGGCGTGTCTGCCTCGCTCTCGGCCATCCTCCAAAACAAACACGAGCCGCCAGTGCAAAGAGACAAGACACACACACACACCCACGAAGAGCTCAATCAAACGTGCAGGATGATGATGCTGATGATGATGATGGTGGTGAAGGTGGTGATGATGATTTGAAACGGATGCTGCACGACGAGTTGACCTACAACCAATCAAGCAGGAGAGAAGTGATGTAATGCGCGAGCACGAGTTCGCAGCATCAGGACCACTCTCTCGGCCGAGGATGCGCGCGACCGCAGAGGAACACAGTTACGCGCTCCATCACCAAGGCTGCTGTAGGGGAGACCGGGGACAACTGTGACATCACTCAAAAACCTCTCCACGTATTTAGATTAAAAAAATTATGGATGTAATTTGTATTTGTGTTCTACATGTTAACAGTTATCAAATGTTTTCACAAGAGACACAATATTGATTGAAACACTATGCATAAGATCAGATCAGATATTCCTTTATTAGTCCCGCAGTGGGGACATGTGCAGTGTACAGCAGCAAAGGGGATAGTGCAAAAAACAAGATGCATCAGCTAACACAGTAAAAAAAAAGAGCTAAACAAAGCATAACAAAATATGAACCATTTAAATAGAAGGAAGTATAAAAATATGAGCAGTATATACAGTATATAAATTAATAACATATAATACTTTAATATATAACCAATAAGCAGCTGAAGGTTTCCTAAGCAGTGGAAATATGAAACAGGTGTTAGAAATCTGCAAATAACTGAAGAAAACAGAAGTAAAGGGTGGTTTGTGTGCTTTATTTCTTTCCTCTTTTATTTTTAAAGGGTGTTGTGACGTCACCACGTGTCGTCTACCCCTACTTGCTGTTGACTGGCTCTTGTGTAGAAAAGGGGCGTTGCCAGACGTGCATTCATCCAATCATACTCACAGAAACATATGTTGCATTTATGGTCCCTCGTAAATCTTAGAGTTCATAAATAAACCACACCTTTGTCACCTGATAGCATTAACACTTGATAATTAAAAAAATGATGGTATATATGAAATTTATCTCCTGTGTGGAGATGGGAGAAACTTCCAGTAGGACAACCATCACTGTAACACTCCACCGATCTGGGCTTTATGGCAGAGTGGCCAGATGGATATGAAAGCCCGCTTGGAGTTTGCAAAAAAGCACCTAAAGGACACTCAGACTGTGAGAAACAAGATTCTCTGGTCTGATGAAACCAAGATTGAACTGTTTGGCCTCAATTCAAAGCTTTATGTCTGGAGGAAACCAGGCACCGCTCATCACCTGCCCAATACCACCCCAACGGTGAACGGTATTTTTCAGCGGCAGGGACTGGGTGACTGGTCAGGGTTGAGGAAAAGCTGAACGGAGCAAAGTACAGAGATATTCTTAATGAAAACCTGGTCCAGAGCGCTCAGGACCTCAGACTGGACCGGAGGTTTACCTTCCAACAGGACAATGACCCTAAGCACACAGCCAAGACAACGCAGGAGTGGCTTAGGGACAACTCTGTGAATGTCTTTGAGTGGCCCAGCCAGATCCCTGACCTAAACCCAATCGAACATCTCTGGAGAGACCTGAAAATGTCTGTCCACCGACGGTCCCCATCCAACCTGACAGAGCTTGAGAGGATCTGCAGAGAAGAATGGCAGAAACTCCCCAAATCCAGGTGTGCAAAGCTTGTCGCGTCATACCCAAGAAGACTCGATGCTGTAATCGCTACCAAAGGTGCTTCAACTAAGTACTGAGTAAAGGGTCTGAATACTTAAGAAAATGTGATATTTCAGTTTTTCCTTTTTAATAAATTTGCAAACCACTTTGTCATTGTGGTGTATTGAGTGTAGATTGATGAGGAAAATAAGTAATTTTATCGATTTTAGCATAAGGCTGCAACAAAACAAAATGTGAAAAAAGTGAAGGGGTCTGAATACTTTCTGAAGGAACTGTATATATATATATACATGTATATATATATATATATATATATATATTTCCAATATATGAACATATACATTATAATTCGCACTGAAATTAGTCTAGTTCAAAATATATATATAAAAAAACAATAAAACAAATACATTTCTGAAATTTCTGCAGCTATGAGGCTATAATATTATTATTATTATTTATTATTATTATTATTATTATTATTATTAATAATAATAATAATAATAATTAATACAAAAATAATACAAATAATATTAACAAAAATAATTATATTATTATTATTATTATTATTATTATTATTATTACTACTAATAATAACAATAATATATATATAATTAAGGTTCCATGAGTGGTTTTCAAAATAAAATGATTTTTGCATCATAAAAAAATTAAATAAAAAAAAAAAATTAAAAAATGATGTTGGGTTGTGATAGTTCTGACAGCACCTGAAGGCAGCATTATAACTACGTCACATGTAGTTCCCTGTAAAGCAGCCAGTTGTTGACCTGTTAGATCATCTGGTCTGTTTCTCTCCACAGAGCAGCAGTTACCTCCTCCTCTCTCTCTACCGGTAGTATCCCGGTCCTCTCTCCTCTCTCCGCTCTCCATGTCCCCGTCATGGTGGACCTGAGCGCCGGCTGGAACCTGTCCTTCGCCGGCTGCGGGTTTCTGGGTATCTACCACATCGGAGTGTCCAGCTGTCTGCTGGAGAAAGCGCCCTACCTGCTGCAGGGAGCCTCCCGGCTGTACGGAGCCTCCGCTGGAGCTCTGACCGCCTCGGTGCTGGCCAGCCAGGCGTCCATCAGTAAGACACACCGCCGGGAGCTTTATATATTTATACACATGAAGCAGGACAGGAAGTACTGTAGTAGTAGTATTATTATTATTATTATTATTATTATTATTATTATTATTATAATTATTATTATAATTATTATTATTATTATTATAATTATTATTATAATTATTATTATTATTATTATTATTATAATTATTATTATTATTATTATTATTATTATAATTATTATTATTAGTATTATTATTATTATTAGTATTATTAGTATTATTATTATTATTATTATAATTATTATTATTATTATTATTATTATTATAATTATTATTATTATTATTATAATTATTATTATTATTATTATAATTATTATTATTAGTAGTATTATTAGTATTATTATTATTATTATTATAATTATTATTATTATAATTATTATTATTATTATTATTATTATTATTATAATTATTATAATTATTATTATTATTATTA
Organism: Sebastes umbrosus; assembly: GCF_015220745.1. Taxonomy (NCBI): domain Eukaryota; kingdom Metazoa; phylum Chordata; class Actinopteri; order Perciformes; family Sebastidae; genus Sebastes; species Sebastes umbrosus. The sequence goes on from NC_051291.1 coordinate 1,999,915, forward strand.
TTAGTATTATTAGTATTATTAGTATTATAATTATTATTATTATTATTATTATTATTATAATAATTATAATAATATTATTATTAATATTATTATATTATTTAATTTTATATATACGTAATTCTTCTTATTCTTATTCTTCTTATAATTATTATTATTAAAACATTTAATTAAATATATATATAATTATTGTTAATAATGATAATACAATTTCTTTTGTTAATATTATTAGTTTTATTATTCATTATTATTATTATATTTTTTTAATATATGTGTGTGTGTATATATATATAATTATTGTTATTATTATTATTAATAATAATAATAATACAATTATTTGTTGTTAATATTATTTGTATTATTTATTATTATTATTATTATATATTTTTAATGGTGTGTGTGTGTATATATATATATAATTATTTGTGATAATAATAATAATAATACTTTTTTTTGTTAATATTGTTATTTTTTTGTATATACATATATACAATTATGGATAATAATAATATATATTTTTGATTATCATTAACATTATTTTTTTATTATTATTAATTCATAATAATATTAATAATATTATTATAGCTTCATAGCTTTTCTAAAAATATATTTTAAATGTGGTTTGTTTTATTGTTTGTGTATATATATATATATATTTTGAACTACATTGATTTCAGTGCGAATTATAATGTATATGTTCATATATTGGAAATATATATATTTGTATGGGTTTAACATCTTTCAGTTCAGAAATCTGGTTGAATTTTAATAGATTTTAGTTGAAACAAAAGTGTATTTCTTTTTCCATATAGAAATACCAACATATATCATGAATGTACTTTCAGATATTTTTCATATATACATATATGAAACATAGGGAGACTCTGTTTCCCGACTCCTAAACATACTTGTACTTACATGTACTGTGCAATACCTCTGGGTTATAAAGAGAACTTTGTTCATGCTGTGGACAGCGTGAGTCAGAGGAGCCCTTTCGCTTTCTCTCCCATAAAGAAGCGATCAGAACGGCTGATATCAGTCGACACGTGCAGTGACCAATAAGAGGCTGACCTCAGCGAGGACTCACTCGGAAGAGGGTTCGCCCAGGTCACCTCGGTCACTGACTCTTTTTAACCTTATTGATCCAGTCGCAGGGTGACTCTTGAAGAGTTTTGTTTGCAGTCAATCACAGGGGAAGCTTCAAAGTCCCGTCTCCTGAGCCTCAACTCCTCTTTTCTTTACTCATTTCCAGCTCAATGTTGTGAAGATGTCATCGCAGTGGCGAAAGAAGCCAGGAAGAGGAACCTGGGCCCCCTTCACCCGACCTTCAACCTGGTCAAGGTGATAAAGTCCGGCCTGGATCGTGACCTGCCGTCTGACGCGCACCTCCTGGTCTCGGGGCGGCTGTGCGTTTCGCTGACCAGAGTGTCCGACGGGGAGAACGTGCTAGTGTCGGAGTTCAGCTCCAAGGAGGAACTCATCCAGGTGCGAGCTGCTGTTATCTGTTAAATCTGAAGAAGCCTCTAGACCAGGGGTCAGGGGTCAGAGGTCAGGGGTCAGCAACCTTTATCATCAAAAGAGACATTTTAGGCAAAAAAAAAGTCTAAGTCTAAGTATATAGTATATAAGTCTAATGCAGTGAGGGCCAAAGAGACAATGTACTACGGAGTATTAGGGCCACATTGAGGGAAAACACATCTGAGATTTACAGAATAAAGTCAGAATATTACGAGAAAAAAAGTCGTAATATTACGAGAATGAAGTCACAACTTTACGATAAAAAAAAGAAAATAACACGTAACATTACTACTTTATAAAGTTATGACTTTTTTTCTCGTAAACTTCTGACTTGGAGCTAAAGAGCCACATGTGGCTCCGGAGCCGCAGGTTGCTGACTCCTGCTCCAAGGCCTCGGTCACCATAACGGATTTGCTCTGGTTTAACCGTGCACTCTCTGTCCACAGGCGCTGATCTGCAGCTGTTTCATTCCCGTCTACTGCGGCCTGATTCCTCCGTCCTTCAGGGGAGTGGTAAGTGTCTGTGGTTGAATCGCTGTTCATTAAGTTTAGCTTTGGTTTCCCCCGTTTGGGATGCACAATTATTTGTACGAAATCACACTATTTTCATTATTCTCCGAGAGCAGTCATGTTGTTTACTTCATTACATGTGATCAAAAGCATTCACTGGGAACCATGGGACTGAAAGTTTAGACAAAGGAGAAGGAAGTTGAAAAGGGAAGAGCCAAATGAGATCATAGTCTGTAATTAGAACATCATTTGGATTGCCTCTGGGTGCAGCTGTGATCCAAAAACTATTATATAGGGGTGTAACGATTCATAAAATAGATATTAAAGAGAAAATTATGACCCGTTTAACTTCCTAACACTAGCTCTAAGCATTATTTTTAAATCAAATATTTAAATAATCATTTAAAGACGACAACAAAAACGAAGCATGGCTGATGGCGAGGAAGAAGAGCCAGACGAGCGAGAGATTTTCAAGCAGTGTTTGAAACATTTCGGCTTTTGCAAACCGCTCGCTGTTTGCCGAATATACTACAAAGGCCACGTGAAATACAACGGCAACGCGAGCAATCTTTCCACTCACCTACTGAGACGCCATGGGATTGATAGAACCGAACTTTAACTTGATTAATTTATCCCTGATCCAGTATCCAGCTATTTATTTCACAGTCAGACTGATTTAATTTTTGGCAAAAAACAAAGTTACTGTATCGATGTCAAGTCATTGAATCGTATCGTATCGCTCTAGATGAGCCAAATATCATCCTTGAATCGTATCGGAACCCCGGAGAGCGATACGTATCGTATCGCTGTAAGAACATTTCATTACACCCCTGCTGTTATATGACCTCAAATCAGGACTGAGAGGATGCTGCGCTGGAAAGAAAGGTCAAAGTGCCAGCAGGCTGCTGCTATGAGATCATTCTGTTTTGTCATCTCAAATAATCAGGATGAGTCATTTGCATGTTTCGAAAAAGAGCCGTGATAATCATTTATTTTTTTTTTTTGTAAATATGTTTTATAGAAGTGATAATCATTTTAACTGCCAGTTCTTAGAGTCTGATATCTGACCACTGTTGCCTTCACTTTGACTTATCAGCTGCTTTTGGACTTTGACAGTGATGTGATTGGGACAGACAGACAGACAGACAGACAGACAGACAGGCTGCTGTGAACAGGCAGCACGAATCATGTGTTGCCATGTCATGCCCACTTTATGAGACTATGACTTGTTATAGTCAAGTCAGCACACTGACACACTGACAGCTGTTGTTGCCTGTTGGGCTGCAGTTTGCCATGTTATGATTTGAGCATATTGTTTTATGTTAAATGCAGTACCTGTGAGGGTTTCTAGATCAATATCTGTCATTGTTCTGTGTCGTTAATTGATTACTAATCATAAATATATACATTTCCCCGCTCCCATGTTGATAAGAGTATTAAATGCTCGACTAATCCTAAGCCTGATGAAAACATGTAGTTAACACAACAGTCAGTAACAGTTTAAGTATTGAAAGTGTTTGAAATGTGAGTTTAGGTGTCAGTTGAAGTCTGATGAATGAAAACAGTTAACATGTGAGCTGGAAGCTAATCACCCGGCTAAGACCCGACGTCTCAGTTGAAGTGAAAGTGCTAAAAGTTGAACTGTTCGTTGAAGTGTATCCGCTTAAAGCAGTTTTCTTTTAGTACGGATGAAAGCAGTTGAAAGGTCAGTTGAACTTAAACGGCGGTGTGTATGCACAGAGGTTACATCCAGTATGCTGGCTGCAGGCGTTATCTGTGGATTCTGTACATTGTGTACTTTCTGTTGCTCAGATTCTGTTCCCTGTTCAGGGTGACTCACCAGCTCCATGCACGAGAGAGTGAGTGAGTGAGTGAGTGTACATTCATCGAGGCACGACACAACAGCTTATTTATGGAAAACCAAACTTTATTGTGTAGACATTTGTTAGAGCACAGTTCAGAAAGTTTAATAACACTTGATGTTAGTTTCTTTAGTTCTTAAATAGAGAAAGTGTTCAATTGGCATAATTTCAGTTCATTCATTCACACAACTGTAAAGTATTATTATACATATCATACTGTTAAATAGATATCAAGTCTCCGAGAAGAAATTAATATTTAAATTCCATTAGATGTGATTAGGATTTTAGAAGTTGTTCAAAAGAAACTTGAACGCCGAGCATGTTGTGTGCACGACTTCCCGCGTTGTAAACACAGAGTTTCATTTGAAGGCACCATAACGTTGAGTAAACAATATGCTCAGCGTTCAAGTGGTTAAGTCGTGGAGAACGCCGCTGCTAAGCGACGGCAATATTAGCGTTACTGTCGGCGTCTAGCAGTGGGTAGTGGATAACAAAATGCAGCAAAATGCAAAGGAATAATGATAGAGGAAAAAGAAGAGGCCGTTGGGAATATCATCATTATCAACAACATACGATTAAAATATATTAACTTATTGAAAATGAACTTCGATGACCTCCGCCATTTCTGACGTCAAAAAAACACGTCACAAGTCGTGAAGCTTTCAGAAACTTTGGACTGAATACCACAAGAGCGGGGCGTTCATATGGACTCTGCTCGTGAACGCGGTGAACACGACCCCCATTTGACAGCACCATTAAACATACTGTATGTGCCAACAGGATAAATCTGTGATGAGCTAATATCGGCTGATAATATTGGTGAGCCAGCTGCACCCTTCTGTGTGGAGTTTGCATGTTCGCTCCCGTGGGTTTATCTCCGGGTGCTCAGGACTCCTCCCACAGTCCAAAGACGTGCGGGTTAGGTTAATAGTTGACTCTAAATGTCCCGTAGGTTGTGAAGGGTTGTCTATCTCTATGTGTCAGCCCTGTCATAGTCTGACGACCTGTCCAGGTTGTACCTCCCCTTCGCCCAACGTCAGCTGAGATCAGCTTCCCCGAATAGGATGACATAATGACATAAAACCAATATTACACTAATGTAGGTGAAAGTGTCCAGATCCACGTTTCCACACTGTGTTTGCAAACTGACGGATGTCCTGTTCTCCATTCCCTCGCTGACCTATATTCCGTCAGGCTGACAGCTCGTAACGCAGATGCTACATTTTGCACCCGGCAGCGTCTCTTGGAAATAAGGTTAATCCTTTCTCTGTGACATTTTAAGCGCTTTAAATGATAAAAACCCCTCCATTCAGTTTCTAATGTTCCAGAGGTTGAATCTAAAACGGAACTGGAGCGTTTTATTACATAATTAAAATCTGTAAAAAGTGAAGTCACTCGTAAATACAAAGCTGTTTTTGTGTTAGAGGGATGTGACTCTTGTTTGAGTACAGAGTGGTCTGAAAGGCGGTCGTGTCCTCAGGATGTTTAGTCAGATACAGATAGACACAGTGTAGTGTAGTGAAAGCAACGCATCCTCTCCCTCAACCCATTCTCTGTGTCTCTTTAGCGTTACGTGGACGGCGGGATCAGCAACAACCTGCCGCAGTCGGAGCTGAAGAACACCATCACCATCTCTCCCTTCTCCGGCGAGTGTGACATCTGTCCCCGCGACAACTCCACCAGCTTCCACGAGCTGCGCTTCACCAACACCAGCATCCAGATGAACCTGGGCAACATGTACCGCCTCAGCAGGGCCCTGTTTCCACCAGAACCCAAGGTACGGGACTAAAGAAATCTAGAATAACACAATATGAAAATATTATGAATATGATGAGCGTTTTCAGTCCAGAATGGCAGCTCTTGTCAAGAAAACACATGTTAAACCAGCGTGGTATATTTGACTTCAGGACATCTCTGACTACATACATGCTGAAAATCAAACATTTTTACTGTATTAATTTAGAGATTTTCTAAAGTAAAAGTCCCTAGACGTGTATGATTCAACCTTTTCCCATGGTCTAGTGTTAAGAACGTTAACAGAATTGCACAAAATCGCAAAACTAGCTCTGTGATTATTATTATTAGGTAACCTTTAAGATGAGGTGAGCTTTAGGGTAGAGCTGTGTTGTTATTATACAACAGCCTGGCTCCTCGCTGCTCCCCTCACGTGTGCACATTGTGCCGTCTGGATTCCACGATTATGTAATTGGGTGAACAAATCTGTGTGATCTGACCACATTCCTACAGAGAGGAATTACCTCTCTGTACCGCACCACATGAATAACAAGTCTATGTACACGCTTGAGGCAGGAACTCTATGTCCACTTGTCGTATTAACTAAATAGGAACACAGAATTTGAATGTCAAATGAAAGAGTACTTTCCAAGTCTTTTTTTAAATAAATGTTTTTTACATTTATTGGCTTTTTTTTTTGCAGAGAGTTAGATGAGAAGTTTGATACCACTCATTTGTGCGTTCAGTTATGGTATGGAAGATATAAAATACCTAAATAAAAATCAACTAAAGAAATAAAGTGAAATACATAACCCATCGTTTATCCTTCATAATTCAATGAAAACCATATGCTAAAAGGACAACAATTTAGCTTTTTTGTCTTTAATTAATTAATTTTTGTATTTTCCATACCACATAGAAATCAAACCACAACACAGAAAACAAATTGAAGAGGTGTATTTAATTTTTACACATTTTAAATTTCCCATAGCCCTCTGCTGGACAACACTGAAATGCAATATATACACCTCTGCCCTTTGTTTTCTAAATAACTGCCCTTTTAACATATGGTTTTCTTTTAATTGTGACACAGTAAATGCTTACATAAATAAAAAAAGAAAGAAAGAAATACACATAATAATGTGTATTTCACTTCATTTTGGTATTTTTATTTAGGTATCTTAGTGTGGAGCTACAGCCGGGAGGCAATTAGCTTAGCATAGACAGAAAAAGTTACAGCATGTGACTCTCCGTAAAAACACAGATTTTGGTTCCTACACTTCCGTTTGTGTTTAAACAAACGTGGTACAACATGTTAATTAAAAGGTTTTAGAGATGCTTCCTTACGTGTCCTGACAACCACGCCGTACTAAAGACACAGACATGAACAACAAATCTTCATATCTAACTGAATAAGCATATTATCCAAAAACATTGACGTATTCCTTTGAAAAATATCTTATTTTAAGTTGTATAACGACTTATCTTTTTAAAAAATAGCTCAACCAGACGGTAGTTTAAAGCAGATAGTGCGGGAGACTGGCAGCTCTAAAGGGTCAACAACAGTTTTAACATAAAAAAAGAGTTTTATTGTGAAACAGACTCGTCACAGTCTCCATACAGCACTGTACAACAACAAATAAAAGAAGTGTGAAAGACCGTTTTTATAAGATGTACTGTCTTCCTGTCCACAGGTCCTGGCTGAGATGTGTCAGAGCGGTTATAAAGATGCTCTACGCTTCCTTGAAGAAAACAGTGAGTGTCCTACTGCTCTGTTACCACGGTGACTCTCTGAAACAAGCTTACGTTAGTTATGATGCATCCCTTATCAGCCTCTAGCTTTAACCTTCGGACTGTGTCCCTGATGTCGTGTTTAGACCTGCTGATGCTGGAGCATCCGACCTCGGGCCTCGCCCCGCCAGAGAGCCCGCCAGAGAGCCCGTCCGCCTGCTGCGGCAAGCACACGGAAACCAACAAAGAGTGGGTCCTCCGGAGGCTCCGCCTGCTGCGCAAACAGCACTGGTGGCTGGATGAGCAGATCGTTCTGCCCACGTCCATCAAGAAAGGTGTGGAAGGTCATCCCAGACTCTATTTGGTTTTATTTAGTAATGAAGAGATGATTTTGTAACGCGTCTGTTCTCTGTGGGTCCGTCAGTGTTCTGCGAGGCCTGCCAAGACAAACCCGGCCTGTATGCCAAGGTGTCCGGGATGCTGCCAGTGAGAGTGGCCTCCTACATGCTCATGCCGTACACGCTTCCTGTACAGTCGGCCTACTCAGTGGCCCAGAGGTGAGTTTAGATCTAAACACCTTTAAAGCCGGGGGGGCTTTCACAAATACTGCTTGAACTTTCCGAGGCCATGGAAGTTCCCCATTTAAGTAACAGAGCTCTGCACAACTCATTTCCACTCATCTCGTAGCAAGAGAGAGTCAGGTTTCCGTGTTAAACATCAGTTCAGTGCCTGTTCATATAATAACATGGTTTTGTGCTCTGCTCCCAGGTTAGTGGAGTGGATCCCAGAGGTGCCGGCGGATATGCGCTGGCTGTTTGGGGTGGCAGGTGACATGTACCAACAGGCCTGGAGAGGAGCACCAGCCATCAGGTGACAGATGACTCTCTACACACTGCATACACATCGTGCACTCACTCAGCCATACAGTTAGTTGTCCACCCGCTAATTACAAAATGACATAACAATACATAAAACAAAAGATATAAGAAAGTAATAATCACATAAATAATTAAAATAAAAAAGTTACTCAGGCTCCATTTACACTTGGCTACATTAAAATCAGGGCATCTGAAGCTGTGTAGTTAAATAGCAGAAATACCAGAAGAAGAAGAACTTCTCTAGTTTACCACAATAACAGTTTTTAACAGTCATTTTACAGCTCCGCAAATGTCATGGTAATTAGGTGATAATTAGCATGTAACCTATTGGAAATTTCTTTGGAATGACCCCAATATTTACCTCAAACTCTACTTTATTATAAACATTTTAATATTTTATATATTTTATAAAAGCTGGTAATTTATTTAATGCATTTCCAGGAAAAGAATACAAAGTTAATTGATACGCTTTATTTTCAGCTACCAGGTTATATTTGTGCCGACAGTAAATCACACAATGGTGAGATTAGTGCCTGTGATGAAGTGTCTTCTATTAGTTTTTTCCACCTCCGATGAAGAGCAGCCGCTTCTCAAGCCCAAATGGCTCTATTTTAACCATTACATGCTATTTTAGCATATAGTTATTAAATAATAAGAGTATTCAATACTTGACAAATCTCCCTTTAAGTTTCATTTTGACCAGATAAAAAAAAAAAAAAAAGATTGATTTGAGAATAATCGCAATTAAATATTTGAATCGATTGACAGCCCTATTATACTGTGTATTTATATATATATATATATATATATATATATATATATATATATATATACAGTATATATATTTGTGCAATGGTGCAGAGTGCAAAGGGTGCTGGAATAAATATATAAATATAAATATTAAAGAAATGTTGCTTTATATTATAAAGGTAGAGAAATAAATAAAATATTCTATTATAAATCAACCTGTTACATTTATCATTCCTTAAAGGTTTATATACATAAGGTCGGGATAGACGGTATATACTGTACAGCAGCTGTTTGTGGGCCTCAGAGTGACATCTAGTGGGCTGTGGAGGTACTGACATCGGTACCAAAATACATTTTGGCGAGGAAAAACTGTCAGTCATTTTCAAAAGGGTCCCTTGACCTCTGACCTCTAGATATGTGAATGTAAATGGGTTCTATGGGTACCCACGAGTCTCCCCTTTACAGATATGCCCACTTTATGATAATCGCAGTTTGGGGCAAGTCATAGTCAAGTCAGCACACTGACACACTGACAGCTGTTGTTGCCTGTTGGGCTGCAGTTTGACATGTTATGATTGGAGCATATTGTTTTATGCTAAATGCAGTACCTGTGAGGGTTTCTGGACAATATCTGTCATTGATTTGTGTTGTTAAATGATTTACAATAATAAATATATACATACATTTGCATAAAGCCGCATATTTGTCCACTCCCATGTTGATAAGAGGATTAAATACTTGACAAATCTCCCTTCAAGGTTCATTTTGAACAGATAAAAAAATAATTTCTGATTAATCGCGATTAGCTATGGACAATCATGCGATTAATCGTGATTAAATATGAATCGATTGACAGCCCTAATTTCTACTGGCACTCACTCAAACTCTTACTGATGTCATACTGACACAGAGCAACATGACTTCACCAGTTTGTTGTTCCTGAGCCATCAGAGCGATGTGGTAGAAGATCGGGTCCAAACAAGCAGACATTACAACTCGCAGCTTGGAGTCTCTTTGCCTGCTGGACATTCACACATTACATCAAACTGTGTTGCCTATTTCTTTATATACAATGAGACAATAAGTGAAACTAACGGTGTGTAATTGCCTCTACAGAGAGCCGTGCCTGAGGAAATGCTTGAGCGAGCCGCCTCTACCTACAGAGTGTGATAAACCCATGCAGGGAGACAACCCGCCTCCTCTTTCCTCCCTAGACCTCCACGGCAGCTACTGGGAGATCCCCAAATCTACCTCCTCCCACCATCATCCTCACATCGCCCCCTCCTCTCCGCAAAAAGTTAGCTTCTACGTCGGCTCGCAGGATGAACCTGAATGATTCAGGACCTGCACTTTGACAATCATGACCCCACTTCCTGTGAGGAGGAGCTGGTGGATCGACGGGGTGGTACAGATTTGAACCAGCAAACAAAATGTTTTCAAGGAAACGCACATTTAATCTCTGACTCTGAACACTCCAGGCGGCACCGACTGTATTATATTTTAACGAGTGCTCTGGAGAACTCACTCAGGATCGTGGATGTGTCTTTTATGACCTTTTTTTTTTTTATGTACAGCACTAGAAAAGTGTCTAGTTTTACAATCTAACTACAACCCTACCTACCTGTTGGTTTAAAATATACTCAATGTAGCATTCATTCCTAAATCCCAGTAGAGATAATTGAATCAAGAGTCTCCATCTATCTGTCCGTTTAATTTAATCTAATTTATTTTACCCTAGGGATGCACCGATACCGATACCAGTATCGGGTCCGATACTGTGCTCATGTACTCGTACTCGCACAACGGCTCCGATACAACGGCTCTGATACCGTTAGACTCCTTGGTCCGTGTTTCAAGACGGGTCAGGTGGGTTGCCGACATCGCCGCAGACCCCTGGCGCCTTTTACGTGGGGCTGAGCCCCGCTCTGGCGGCACGACGCGGTTGGGGACTCACTGAAAACAGTCCGTCCAGGTCGACAGTCGCACCGGGAGCATGGGGCCCCGTCCCTTCCCGGCGGAGAGAGAGGGCGCAGCGAGGTCCGGGCGGGGAGCGCTGTAAAGCTGTGGTCGCAAGCCACCTTCGCCCCGATCCTTTCCAAGCCGACCTAGAGCCGGTCGCGGCGCACCGCCTCGTATGCGGGACTCCCCAGCCTGCCGTGTGTCGCTCACACCCTCCAGCTGGCTGTTAACGAGAGTCTTTTGGCACAAAGAAGGACTCGTATCGGTACTCGGTATCGGCGAGTACCCAAATGTAAGTACTTGTACTCGGTCTGAAAAAAAGTGGTATCGGTGCATCCCTATTTTACCCCCCTTCCCTCAAGAGGCTTCACCTTTTGCCAGGCCACCACTGTAAATAAGAATTTGTTCTTAAATGACTTGCCTGGTTAAATAAAGGTTAAATAAAATAAAATAAAAGCTTAGATTAGTGGCTATAGCTACAGCTGGAGCCCGGCGCTGCTGATTACAACCAATAGAAATGGTGGTTGCAATAAACTAAAGTGCCCTTTAAATGAGGTGATGTCAAAGACTAGAGCGTTTACTGCGTCACAGAACTCTAAATATTGAGACAAATCTGCCACATAAGTCACTTTACTCACTGATCACTAACATTACTGACCAATGGGGCTGGAGGCAATCTCAGCTGACATGGAGTGATGGCGGGGTACGCCCTGGACGGGTCGTCAGACTATCACAGGGCTGACGCATAAGAGTCAACGCCCTGCATATCTTTGGACTTTTGGACTTAATTTGCCAAAATGAAACACTGATGCTGAGTGTGCTCATCAAGAGAGTCGCAACCAGTGATGTAATGTCAGCGTTATCAGTGTATTATGGTCTGACCTTCCAGTTGTAAATCTGTTTTTACATCGCCTGTCACTTGAATGTAAAGTTATGTTATTACACTGTGATATTCTCTTGTGATTAAACAATTTTAAATCGGTTGTTTTGTTTGTTTGAGTGTCCTGCACCAAATGGTGACACAATACATACACACACATACATTACTCTCTTATGGTGCCACTCGTGTTGTGTCATGATTGGTAGGTCTGTTTATCTTTTCAATATCAATTTCAATATGTCTCTTTTAATATAATGTATTAAACGGTACACCAGCATTTAGTTTATTTATTTATTTATTTTATTTGTTATATTTTATGGTAAATGGTTAACACAAACCGATGGCATACATTTCTTCTGAGTGTCACTCTCAGACCTAAAGGAAATAAACAGTCACCATTGACTTAACTTGCATGTCTTTGGACTGTGGGAAGAAACCGGAGCACCCGGAGGAAACCCATGCAGGCATTGGGAGAACATGCAGACTCCACACAGAAAGGCCTCAGCTGGCTAAAGGAAATATACAGTCAGCAATTAACTGAGCTCACGCTCAGACCTAAAGGATACAGTCAGCAATTAACTGAGCTCACGCTCAGACCTAAAGGATACAGTCAGCAATTAACTGAGCTCATGCTCAGACCTAAAGGATATAGTCAACAATTAACTGAGCTCACGCGCAGACCTAAAGGAAATATCCATCCATCCATCCATCTTCAACCTCTTATCCGGGGTCGGGTCGCCGGGGCAACAGCTCCAGCAGGGGACCCCAAACTTCCCTTTCCCGGGCCACATCAACCAGCTCTGACTGGGGGATCCTGAGGCGTTCCCAGGCGGAGATATAATCTCTCCACCTAGTCCTGGGTCTTCCCCGTGGTCTCCTCCCAGCTGGTCGTGCCTGGAACACCTCCCAAGAGAGGCGTCCAGGGGGCATCTGTACTAGATGCCCGAACCACCTAAGCTGGCTCCTTTCAACGCAAAGGAGCAGCGGCTCTACTCCGAGTCCCTCACGGATGACTGAGCTTCTCACCCTATCTCTAAGGGAGACGCCAGCCACCCTCCTGAGGAAACCCATTTCGGCCGCTTGCACCCGCGATCTAGTTCTTTCGGTCATGACCCAGCCGTCATGACCATAGGTGAGAGTAGGAACGAAGATTGACCGGTAGATCGAGAGCTTTGCCTTCCGGCTCAGCTCCCTTTTCGTCACAACGGTGCGGTAAAGCGAATGCAATACCGCCCCCGCTGCTCTGATTCTCCGGCCAATCTCACGTTCCATAGTCCCCTCACTCGCGAACAAGACCCCGGGGTACTTGAGCTCCTTCACTTGGGGTAAGGACTCATTCCCTACCCGGAGGAGGCAACACAGAAAGGCCTCAGCTGGCTAAAGGAAATATACAGTTGGCAATTAACTGAGCTCACGCTCAGACCTGAAGGATACAGTCAGCAATTCACTGAGCTCATGCTCAGACCTAAAGGATACAGTCACCAATTAATTTACCTTGCATGTCTTTGGACTATGGGAAGAAACCGGAGCATCCGAAGGAAACCCATGCAAGCATGGGGAAAACATGCAGACTCCACACAGAAAGGCCTCAGCTGGCAGGAAGACTCCATCATAGACCCTTCTCATCGCGAGGTGACTTGCTCACCGCGCTGCCTTACCGCGCCTTACCGCGCTGCCTTAAGGGGGGCCTATGTGATCCCCATCCCAGCGAGTCCATGACCCAAACCATCAGCCCATCATTTACATCTGCCTCGTTGACTTGACGTATGTCTTCATTTACGTCTTTCAGTATTTGTTTAAGCTCCTGAAGCTTTAGTTTGAGGGCTTCATTGGTTTGTGCCATAGCCTCCTTCTCCTCCTTCTCCTGGGAGAGTGCACTCTCCATCTCACAGGCTTTGAGACGCATCTCTTCTTTCTGGTGTTTTACTATCCGGAGTATATCCTGAAGGTCCTGAATTTGGTGTCGGAGAGATTCATTGGTTTTTCTCATAGCCTCCTTCTCCTGGGAAAGTTTACTCTCCATCTCACAGGCTCTGAGACGCATCTCTTCCTTCTGGTGTTTTTCTATCCGGAGAATTTCCTGAAGCTGGATTTCATGGACAAAAGTCATCTCTTTCAATTCATCCAGCTCTTGGAGAAGGGCTTTCTCTTTTCCAACAGCTGTGAGACACATCTCTTCATTCTTGTTCTTTTGAATCTGGAGTATTTCCTGAAGGTCCTGAAGTTGGTGTTGCAGAGATTCATTGCTTTTTCTTATAGCCTCCTTCTCCTCCTTCTCCTGGGAAAGTGCACCCTCCATCTCACAGGCTTTGAGACGCATCTCTTCCTTCTGGTCTTTTTCTTTCTGGAGCATTTCCTGAAGCTGGATATGATGGAAAAATGACATCTCTTTCATTTCATCCAGCTCTTGGAGAAGTGCGTTCTCTTTTCCAACAGCTGTGAGATGCATCTCTTCATTCTCGTTCTTTTCTATCTGGAGTATTTCCTGAAGGACCTGAATTTGGTTTTGGAGAGATTCATTGTTTTGTTGCATAGCCTCCCTCTCCTCCTTCTCCTGGGAAAGTATACTCTCAATCTCACAGGCTTTGAGACACATCTCTTCCTTCTGCTGTTTTTCTATCTGGAGCATTTCCTGAAGGTCCTGAATTTGGTGTTGGAGAGATTCATTGTTTTGTTGCATAGCATCTGTCTCTTGGGAAAGTGCACTCTCAATCTCACAGGCTTTGAGACGCATCTCTTCCTTCTGCTGTTTTTCTATCTGGAGTATTTCCTGAAGGTCCTGAATTTGGTGTTGGAGAGATTCATTGGATTGTCCCATAGCCTCCTTCTCCTCCTTTTCCTGGGAAAGTGCACTCTCCATCTCACAGGCTTTGAGACACATCTCTTCTTTCTCGTCCTTTTCTTTCTGGAGCATTTCCTGAAGCTGGATATCATGGACAAAGGTCATCTCTTTCATTTCATCCAGCTCTTGGAGAAGTGCTTTCTCTTCCCAAACAGCTGTGAGATGCATCTCTTCTTTCTGGATCCTTTCTATCTGGAGTATTTCCTGAAGGTCCTGAATTTGGTGTTGCAGAGATTCATTGCTTTTTCTCATAGCCTCCTTCTCCTCCTTCTCCTGGGAAAGTGCACTCTCCATCTCACAGGCTTTGAGACGCATCTCTTCCTTCTGCTGTTTATCTATCCGGAGCATTTCCTGAAGGTCCTGAATTTGGTGTTGGAGAGATTCATTGTTATTTCTCATAGCCTCCGTCTCCTGGGAAAGTTTACTCTCCATCTCACAGGCGTTGAGACGCATCTCTTCTTTCTCGTCCTTTTCTCTCTGGAGCATTTCCTGAAGCTGGATATGATAGAAAAAGGACATCTCTTTCATTTCATCCAGCTCTTGGAGAAGTGCTTTCTCTTTCCAAACAGCTGTGAGATGCATCTCTTCTTTCTGGTCCTTCTCTATCTGGAGTATTTCCTGAAGGTCCTGAATTTGGTGTTGCAAAGATTCATTGGTGTTTCTCATAGCCTCCTTCTCCTCCTTCTCCTGGGAAAGTGCACTCTCCATCTCACAGGCTTTGAGACGCATCTCTTCCTTCTGGTGTTTTTCTATCCGGAGTATTTTCTGAAGGTCCTGAATTTGGTGTTGCAGAGATTCATTGCTTTTTCTCATAGCCTCCTTCTCCTCCTTCTCCTGGGAAAGTGCACTCTCCATCTCACAGGCTTTGAGACGCATCTCTTCCTTCTCGTCCCATTCTATCTGGAGCATTTTCTGAAGCTGGATATCATGGACAGAGGTCATCTCTTTCATTTCATCCAGCTCTTGAAGAAGTGCTTTCTCTTTTCCAACGGCTGTGACATGCATCTTTTCTTTCTGGTCCTTCTCTATCTGAAGCATTTCCTGAAGGTCCTGAATTTGATGTTGGAGAGATTCATTGTTTTTTCTTATAGCCTCCTTCTCCTCCGTCTCCTGGTAAAGTTTACTCTCCATCTCACAGGCTTTGAGACGCATATCTTCCTTCTGCTGTTTATCTATCCGGAGCATGTCCTGAAGGTCCTGAATTTGGTGTTGGAGAGATTCATTGTTATTTCTCATAGCCTCCGTCTCCTGGGAAAGTTTACCCTCCATCTCACAGGCGTTGAGACGTATCTCTTCCTTCTGGTCTTTTTCTTTCTGGAGCATTTCCTGAAGATGGATATCATGGACAGATGTCATCTCTTTCATTTCATCCAGCTCTTGGAGAAGTGCTTTCTCTGTCCAAACAGCTGTGAGATGCATCTCTTCATTCTGGTCCTTCTCTATCTGGAGTATTTCCTGAAGGTCCTGAATTTGGTGTTGGAGAGATTGTTGCATAGCCTTCTTCTCCTCCTTCTCCTGGGAAAGTGCACTCTCCGTCTCACAGGCTTTGAGACGCATCTCTTCCTTCTGGTCCTTTTCTTTCTGGAGCATTTCCTGAAGCTGTATATCATGGACAGAGGTCATCTCTTTAATTTCATCCAGCTCTTGGAGAAGTGCTTTCTCTTTTCTAACAGCTGTGAGATGCATCTCTTCATTCTCGTTCCTTTCTAGCTGGAGCATGTCCTGAAGGTCCTGAATTTGGTGTTGGAGAGATTCATTGTTATTTCTCATAGCCTCCGTCTCCTGGGAAAGTTTACGCTCCATCTCACAGGCTTTGAGACGCATCTCTTCCTTCTCGTCCCATTCTATCTGGAGCATTTTCTGAAGCTGGATATCATGGACAGAGGTCATCTCTTTCATTTCATCCAGCTCTTGGAGAAGTGCCTTCTCTTTTCCAACGGCTGTGACATGCATCTTTTCTTTCTGGTCCTTCTCTATCTGAAGCATTTCCTGAAGGTCCTGAATTTGGTGTTGGAGAGATTCATTGTTTTGTTGCATAGCATCCGTCTCCTGGAAAAGTTTACTCTCCATCTCACAGGCTTTGAGACGCATCTCTTCGTTCTTGTCCCTTTCTATCTGGAGTATTTCCTGAAGGTCCTGAATTTGATGTTGGAGAGATTCATTGTTTTTTCTTATAGCCTCCTTCTCCTCCGTCTCCTGGTAAAGTTTACTCTCCATCTCACAGGCTTTGAGACGCATATCTTCCTTCTGCTGTTTATCTATCCGGAGTATTTCCTGAAGGTCCTGAATTTGGTGTTGGAGAGATTCATTGTTATTTCTCATAGCCTCCGTCTCCTGGGAAAGTTTACCCTCCATCTCACAGGCGTTGAGACGCATCTCTTCCTTCTGGTCTTTTTCTTTCTGGAGCATTTCCTGAAGCTGTATATCATGGACAGAGGTCATCTCTTTCATTTCATCCAGCTCTTGGAGAAGTGCTTTCTCTTTTCCAACAGCTGTGAGATGCATCTCTTCATTCTCGTTCCTTTCTAGCTGGAGCATTTCCTGAAGGTCCTGAATTTGGTGTTGGAGAGATTGTTGCATAGCCTCCTTCTCCTCCTTCTCCTTCTCCTGGTAAAGTGCACTCTCCATCTCACAGGCTTTGAGACACATCTCTTCCTTCTCGTGCCTTTCTTTCTGGAGCATTTCCTGAAGCTGCATATGATGGAAAAAGGTCATCTCTTTCATTTCATCCATTTCTTTGAGAAGTGTTTTCTCTTTCCAAACAGCTGTGAGATGTATCTCTTCAATCTGCTGTTTTTCTATATGGAGCAATTTGTTTAGCTCCTGAGTTTGCTGTTGGAGGGATTCAATGGTTTTTTTCATAGTCCGGGAGTCCTTACGAAGAACCCCGTTGGCTTGGCACACTCTCTTCATGTTTTGGCTGATGAAGACGTACTGTTGAATTAGGCTGTCAACTTGCAAATGGGTAGTCTGTGCCATTTTTAAATCTTTTATCTTATTAAGCTTTAAGTTGGGGAAACTCTCGCGAGATGCTTGAGGTTAGGATAGGGCGTTGGGTAGTGAGTCTCGCGAGATTTACGGGTTATCTTCTAGACACGACCAAAAAAAAAAATATTATTGTGTGAGGGTGAAAGCGGGTAATAGTCTTAAAACTTTCGTTATTTTTTTTTTATTTATTTTCCTACATTTGTTTGTCAGCTTATCTAACATATGTAGGCTATTTTTTGAATATTTAAAACCGTTAACGTCCGTTGGGTGATGGGACGGTCTGCGCATGCGTCGAGGCACACCACCAACATCCAAGGCCTATGGAAAGGAGGTTAGAACACGCGTCATAATTTCGGGGGTATTGCACATGCGCAGTAAAATCTGGCCGCAGCTTCAGTTACACTGCGCATGCGTCATACCCCACACACATCCGTGCCCCAGCCTCCTTCTATAGGCCTTGAAAACATCAGGGAGGAAGAGCAGGATGATGGCGGAGGATGGAAGAGAAGAGTCGGTGGCCACTGATGACGACTCAGACCTCACAGCTGCAGACGGCAGCAACAGCCTAAACAACACGGTAAAAACAGTTTAAACTTTTTTAGTGGATAAATACCGTGTTAACGTGTGTTAACGGTGTAGTGGCTGACGGTTTAAAGCTCAGCTGAGTGCAGGGATACACGGTGATGAAGCTGAGTGTAGGGATACACGGTGATTAGGCTGAGTGGAAGGATACACGGTGATTAGGCACTACTCAGGTACTAACTATGTTTCCTCTAACTTGTTTTAACTCCAGAGGTTATGTGTGATTCACTCAGTCTACTGTTGTTTTCATACTAACATGAACTTGCTTAATAAATAATGCTTCATATGGACATCTGTTAGTTTGTAGCCTAACTATAACAAGAAAAAGTAGGGCCATGAATGAGCCAAATGCAGGGAATGAAATAAACACCTGTCACCTGCCTGATGCAGGTAGATGATGGCTGTGGCAGGTAAACAATCCCAGGTCACCTGCCACCATGGCAGAGAGGTTTTCTTTATATTAAGGAATATAAAACAATTTTTTAAAGCATTCCTAAGTTCAGTAGGCAGAATGTTTTTGACACTATCATTAAGTGTGTAAAAAATGCAAGAATAGTATAAATAAATAAATAGGAATATTAGTTTAAATGCAGGGTTAATACCAGAGTAAACCAGATGATTGCACAGTTGAATTAATGCATTTAATTATTGGTATTGCACAGTTAAAGATATAATAAATTATGGATTTATAGCTGCTGATAGAGGGAAAAAATAATAAATATATGTTGTGTGTATATATGTATAAATATACAACAATTTACAATCTAATGAACATGTCTACCGTTTTCTAGACTGTCTGGTTAGCTGAACTTACAGCTGCAAAGCGACTAATAGCTTGCAGAAGGAAAGCCTCAGAAGTTTTTATTTAAAGGGACTGTTTGTGAGAATCAGAAATGTCTTGTTAACAGCGACACCCGGTGGCCGTTAAGTCAACGAAAGTCAGCGTCCTGTTGCTGGCGCTTGAGCTCGCTCTACATAGACATGAAGGAGCATCGCTCAACACAGTGAGGAGACACACGTCAACTAAAAGCACAATATCACTCTATATTTCAGCTGCTTGGCAGTAATGTTAGCTGACCAGACGAAGGTCTCTCCATGAATCACTGCTGATCCTAGTGTTGGCTTTTCCCGCCTCAGCCTCCCGACCGCGGCCGGAGGGAACGGGGGAGACGCCGGAGTTTTGGTCGGAGACGATAACGTTTCTCTCTGCGGAGCCCCGTCACTTCACAAGACACGGGAAACCTCTGTTGGTCTGGAGGAGCTGCAGCAGTTATTTCTGCACAAACGTCCACTGAACATTCACTAGATATTCTCAGAGCTAAACTAACTCTTCTGCAGTGTGGAGTGAGCAGCATGCACGTGAGAGGTGGCGCGAGCTGAGTGAAGGCAAGCAGGCAGAGGAGCAGAGGAGCAGAGTACAGCAGAGACTCCGGTCCTGGAGACCAAAGCTACGGTCTCCCCCGCGTCCTCCGACCGCGGCCAACACTGTTTAACAGACGGGCTTCACTAAATACAACTTTAAGGGGAAAAAACTTAATTTCAGACCCCGCCCAAATGTCTTGTAAAGAGCCGTTTTCAGAGTTTGTTAATGACACTGTGTGATGTGATGTGATGTGATGTGATGTGATGGTTCAGATGGTGGAAGAAGGCTCCACTCTCCTGCGCAGAATGGAGATCTGCGTCGCTGAGGCTGAGAAAAGGAGCGGCAAGAACACGGTGAACATGCAGGAGACGTTCACCGTGTACCTCATCGAAACACGGTGAGAACAGCACGCCCTTTATCGGCCATTTAAAAAGGTACGGCAAGCCGTTTTAACATTTAATAGCTAGACGGGATATTCATTAGAGATATCTGTAGCTGTTATTTAGGATAGTCAGAACTGGATTACAGATATCTCTAACTGTCGTGTTAGTAGTTGGCTAGTCAGAATGACGTCACAATGTAAATTACGACTAGTCAAAATGCAATTGTAGACATCTCTAATGTTAATTCCAGATAGTCAAGTGTTAAAATGGCTTGCCATAAAAAAGGAAGTGCTGTGGGTTGAGCAGAGATGTTCTGATATCTTTACTTCTTCTTGTCTTATCTCTCGTGTGCATGAATTCACTTCTGTATTTTGTTACTGTGCAAAACTCAATCTCTTAAGGCCAATGGATGCAGTCGCAGACGGTCGTAACCCAGCCCCCGACTCTCTGTGGAGGAGATACAGTGAATTTGAACTCCTGAGGAACTACCTGTTGGTTACCTATCCATACATCGTGGTCCCGCCGCTGCCTGAGAAGAGGGTGAGTTCAGTGTGGCTGCTCTGCTTTCCAAACCCTGTTTAGTGTTACTCAGGAGGATTGTAGCCTTGCTTTATGTCCCTCAAGAAATGTTGAATATAATGTGACAGGATAAGAAATAAGTAGGCTGAGAAATCACCACTGGCTTCCGGCTAAATTAAGGCCCTCTATTAAACGATCTCTAATAGACTGGTTCACTTCAAAAGATCATGACTAATGAAGACTGACAGGAAATATATTTGCAGAACTTATATTTCATCTTTTCTTTGAGGCTCCTTTGTGTGTTTTTTCTCCTGGGGAAACAGTAACAGTGCAGTTTTTAGACAACACAACACAGGGTTCCTACGCAGTGTGGAAAAGTATGAGTAATTAAATGCAACCATGCCAGGGTTGATAAAGAGATCAATAAGCAAAGCCCTCACCAGGCTTGGGGAGTGAATAGTGGCTTATCTTCAAGGCTTTCCAGTTTTACAGAAGGCGTACACGTGCTTTATTCACCTCGATGGCTTATAGTGCAGATAAATGGTTAAACTGTACGTGTTGATGCACCAATACGATTGATGAAAGACGCTGCAACAATGTCATTGAAACACTGAATGTTTCTTTGTTCTCTTGCATGCAGGCAGAGTTTGTGTGGCACAAGCTGTCGGCAGACAACATGGACCCAGACTTCGTGGAGCGCCGCCGGGTCGGGCTGGAGAACTTTCTGCTTCGTGTGGCATCACATCCGGTCCTCTCCAACGACAAGATCCTCCACCACTTTCTCACTGAGGTACCTGCTGCAACTCTGCGTCAGTCAAGTGATAGTTAACAGATCAGAGGCTCGATGAATAACGTTTTTTCCACCGCTATGTGTGGCAGGAACACGGCTGGAAGGAAGTGGTGTATGAGACAGGATTTCAGGCAAAGGTACTTTGTGGAATTTTCTTTAATCTTACAGGCAATTCATACAAAGATTTTCAGTGTTCACAAAGCTTGACCACCTCCTTGTTACTCGTATTCCAGGCGGATTCCAGGCTGAGAGCTCTCAGTGCCACCTTCAGGGTGAGAAATCCAGATAAGTAAGTTAGTGTTAGTGTTTACCAAAGATAACTTCATGTAATAACTAAGATATTACCTTAAAGATAGAGTTGGTAATGGTTATGAAATTAATCAAGAGTACGCTAGATTTAAAAAAATGATCTAACCCTGAACGCAGCACTATTCCAGCCAATCAGCAACAGGACAGGGGAAAGGCCATGGATGTATGAAGAGAAAGGCAGTGGGAGCGAGGGGGGGGACAGTAAACCTGTAAATCAGGATTCATTTTTGGTGTTTTTAAACAACTAGGTAGCAGGGAGGTAAAGGAAATGTAATCACCGCCTTCTGTATTTTCTCTCAGACGCTTCATGGAGATGAAACACTACAGCGATGAGCTGCAGTCTCACACATCTCAGCTGCTCCGAGCACGAGCAGTAAGTCTCTCTCTCTCTCTCTCTGTTTCTCTCTCTCTCTCTCTCTATCTCTCTCTCTCTCTCTCGCTGGTCAGGAAAAAACAATAATTTGTGTACTGAGATTGAAAGATCATTCTTGACCTTGGAAACAGTAGTTGACGAAAACAGTCGCCCCACGAGATGCATTCAGGAGCTAACTGACCAGAGTAGACTCAACATGTCATCACCTCAGTTCTTGTTCTTGAAGGAACTTGACACTGATTATTAATTTGTGTATACAAATAAATGAAAGTACTCCTGACACCTGCTCGTTAGGCTGGAAATCTGAATCAAAACATATTCACTATGTTTTTTAATTAACATCTAAAGTTTCAGGTGTTTATTTCTGTGTCTTGTCTAGAGGGTTGCAGATCGTCTCTACGGTGTTTACAAGGTCCACGGGAACTACGGAAGAGTCTTCAGGTCCGATAAACAAGCACGTCATCATAATGTATCTGCACATGACATCACAAATAGGGCTTTACAATCTGTTCAGCATCTCAATTTGGAAAACAGAAACAATCTACTTTAACCCTTTGGGACCTGCCGACTTCACTGTCCTTCAGAGGCTGAATCCATCGCCATGTCATGCTAGCTTGTGTAACAAATGGTATCAACCCAAATATTGCTGCAACAACTTATGAGACATAGTAGAGCAAATAAATAACAATGCATATCATTCATACTGGAAAACAAAACCTATTCTTCTCAAATGTGTGACAGACTCTCATTGCTAATTTGCAAATGTGTGTGTGTACCCGTGTGTTCACTGCAGCGAGTGGAGCGCCATAGAGAGAGAGATGGGAGACGGGCTGCAAAGTGCCGGTCATCATATGGATGCGTGAGTATATGAGCCGTCATCATCCATCTATCTCTGTTATTATGCTTTTATTTTATGTAATTCACCGACAGATATTACCTCTACGTGTATATATAACGCTTACATTTCGGATTGTTGCTGCCACTACCAGCTGTGTTGCTTGTTTTTTTTTTGTCTTTAGATATGCTGCCTCAATAGATGATATCTTAGAAGAAGAGGAACATTATGCAGACCAACTGAAAGAGTATCTCTTCTATGCTGAAGCTCTGAGGTGAGACACAATGTTAGCAACATCTTCACAAAATATTTGAACGGATCCGTGAACATCATAATGTCGAGGCTTGCCGTGGTAGTCGGTGTTACGCGCGGTGTTGATTTCGTTCCTAAAACTATGATGGAATATGTTCGTCAATGACTTTTTTTCCATGACGATGACGAGACGCCGGTATTAAACACTAACGGTGACAATATTAAACATGCAATATCGTTGACGATAAAAGACGAGACTAAAATGTAGTTTAAAAAATAAAAACTCAAACACACACACACACACAAACCGTCTCTTACCTTCTTGTCTCAGTCCTCAGTCCTGACTTGTTGTCAGTTTTGTTTTGTTTTTTGACGCGTACGGAGCGGATATGACGTCACGTTGCTCAGACTACAACAATAAAAGCAGTAACATACTTCTACCTCCGCATAGACTCACATGAAGACTCAAGTCTTTTGTCTCAAGACTAAAACTAAATTTAAAATAGCTGCCAAAATCAACAGCGGTTACGTGGTGTTCGGGCATATATGTATATGTATATATGTATATTAGAGATGCACCTATATGGTGTTTGACAAATGAATGGATTTATTTTGTAAATGACTGGATTATGCCTGCTTCTGATATGGTAAAGGGTTCGTTCCTATCTACATGTGACATGGTAAATACAGCCTGAGCAGATAACTCCTATATTTCCATTTTATTCCTTTACTTAGTTTCCCAAAGAAAGTTTCCACCTTGAATAATCCCTAATCAGATCTGTGTTCATTGGATATTTACTCTCTGTGTTCCACTACTATGTGAAAGGCTTGTATCGGAGCATAAGAGCTGCATGATGTTATGATATTATGTAGTAGACTTTGCTTTGGCAGGGCAGTGTGCAGGAAACATGAGCTGACCCAGTTTGAGCTTGAGATGGCCTCCCAGGACCTCATCTCCAAGAAGCAGCAGCATGACGAGCTGGCTACGGGGGTACACTATACTCATGTTATCTTTACTCTTCCTTTGTCTGTTATTCTTAAGCAAACCAAGCTAAGACCGAGATGTTAACAGCTTCCAAACTAACATACTTTTCTGTGTGTTCATCTTTCTTAGATTGTGCGGACGTTCTCCTTCAAAGGCATGACCAACAAGCTTTTTGGCCAAGAGGCGCCTGAGCAGAGGGAGGCCAGACTGAAGCTGCTGGAGGAGCTGATAGCGGAGGGTGAAGAGGCCGTCAAGGAGAAAACGCTCGAGTGCGAGTGAGTCGTGGTCACTGCTTAAAGGGTTAGGGTTCATCTGCATTCTTTTCCAGGGTTTTCAAATGGAAAGGTCCACTCAAATGTTAGCAAATGTTCCAATTCCACCTGCAAAGCGTTCTCTGTGTGATCGGGGCCTGACAGAGAATCACGTGTCCTGTCCATGATTCTATATATATATATATAACATATTTAATATAATTGATCTGTTTTCACCACAGAGAGCATGTTGAGAGGGCGTGGGTGGACATGCAACGCTTCAAGGAGCAGAAAGACAAAGATCTGCGAGAAGCGCTCATCAACTACGCCGTCATGCAGATCAGCATGTGTAAAAAGGTACAGAGCAGCACATCTGAAGGTCACAGGACAGCTGTAGAGGTCATGTTTATGATGAGTGTTCTCTCTCTCCCTGCAGGGAATACAGATGTGGGGCAATGCCAAAGACTGTTTCCTGAAGATGTAAAGGTGAAGCCATATTAAAAGGATATCCACCCTCAGTGGTGGATGCTGGGAAATGATGCCAGTAGGTAACATTGCGTATAAAGATAATGTAGTTTCAAGTATTTACAGAAAATAATGCGTTGATATGCGACTAACTTTCAGTCGTGATTTACATTCACTGTTAGGCAAGGCTTAGGGAGGTGGTGGATCACACAAAGCACATGACTGGGATACTGGAGACTCAATATTCAGCCAAGACCATTTCCTCTCACCTTCATGAGGCACTTTAACAGTTTTACATGAGGCCCTGTTCAGACTTGGTATTAACACGCGTCCTGAGTGATCCCATCACAAGTGGACAGCTCTTAGTACGTCTGTTCACACCTGGCATTAGAATGCGTCTCCACATTCGTCTCCAGTGACCACTTGTGATCCGATCTCACTTCCCCGCTCTATACGCAAATAAACACGTAGTAAACACACGGCTAATACAGCAGACGTTGTGACGTAATATTACATGAATGTCCGTAGTAATATCCTAGAGGGATGTCACGAGAACCGATACTTCGGTACCAAGTCGATGCCAAAATACTAAAAACGTGACTCGTTTTCTACAGTACCGAATATACGATACCTGCAGGGTCCGAAATTAACACCCGCCAAGCGCCAAAATGCGTCTGCTTCTGTCCTCTGCTCTCTGTCGGAGTTCGACACACACACACAACAGCGCCATGCAGCAGCGAGATCCAGAGATGCAGAGATCCTGATTCTGTTCCTGATCCATGTTCAAGAAGAGGATTCACTCGTGGGGAAAAAACTGAACTGCACAAACTGAATTTCTATCTTTTGTTGCTTATTGCTAAATCTCTGAAAAGTGGTGTTTTGTTTTTTTAATATTGAATTCTGGACTCTGTATTTCCGGTGAATGTTTTTGGGACTTGCATTTGATTATCTTACACTTAACTCCCCAGATCCACTTTGTTTGAACCAATTGTGCTTGTGACTTGCAAAACAATGACTTGGTCCCACCTCTGGTAGCCTTTACCCGGTGAAATGTCACCATGTCAGTGGATTTAAACTACTGCTTGCAAATAAGAGGATATATATAGACACATGTACACATTACAGGGGATTTATTGTTGTTTTTTTACTGCGGCATCGAATTTGGTATCGAGAACGTGGAAATTCACTGGTATTGGAATCGACTACTAGATTTCTGGTATCGTGACATCCCTAGTTGCAGTCTGGACTAATAATGCTCGTTAATCCATTATTTCTTGGTGAGCTCTTTGTGACACCGGAGAACATAAACACACACCAGAATTTGATTTGTGGGTCCATGTGGCAATGAACCTATCAAATGAATGCAGGAGTGTGAACCAAATTGGACCAGAACCGAAAGGCAGCAGGGTCTCATATGTTTCCTCGGTCCGAACCAAACGAACTGAGCTACAGGTGTGAAAGCGACTTGAGCAACATAAAGACGTCTAAAGTATGACGTAGTGCTCAACAGCTTTATGATAAAACATCTTAGTGGCGTTACATTTCCTCCTCTTCCCTCCGCTGGGAGCTGATTCATGCATCAACGTGTTGATGACATGTGGTGACGTCCAGGTCGACGTATTGTACTCGATGTACAGTAAGCTGCACATAACATTCATGGTACTCAGTCTTAAGATTTGATTTAGTTTCATTGAATTCATCCTTCATATTTATTGACTGAAGTGATTGTGTTTAAATAACATTTTATTTCCTGTTTGGAGGCTTGCCAGCAATAAGCTTTGTGTGTGTGTATTTATGAAGTTTTCATAACTCCATTTGTCCGTTCGTTAATATTTCAAGCTCTTGTTTCTTCTATTTATTTGAATAAAAATGTGTCTGTATTTAGTTTTTCTTGTGTATTTTGATACACGTTGACTAAGAAATACACATTTATTAGATTTATTCTAACTTTACATGTGGAAGACGTCATTTGACACACACATCACATTGCATCAAAACAAAGCTCTGAATGTGGTAGAGGAATATGGTTTTATTTATTAAGTGGATACTGTATGTTTAAGAAAACAGGACAAGAATGCCTAACAGCTTTCTGCTGTTTCTCTCTCTTAATGTGATTCATTTTAAGCAGTTAACTGAGTAGAAACCTCCTAGAAATGTGTAGATGATGGCCACTGCAGCAGATCCGAATGCAAAGAACTGGAATTACAGATGTTCAGATCCTTTATTTAAAGGGGAATTACGCCCACTGTCAAAGTTAACACCATAACAACATGCATGTTGTTATGGTGTTAACTTTGACAGCTCTAAAATTAAGTATTCTAGGGCTCAGTAATGAACAAAAATGACTTGTATATGACGTGTGCAGTATAATTGTGTTAATCTACAAAGTAACTCCAGCAGTAAATTAAATATAGTGAGTAAAAGTGGAGTAGTATGACAGAGTATCAGAGATTTCGAGAATAAAGTCATAACTTTACTAGAAAAAAATTAATTTCCTCCTCTACAAAAGAGGCAGTTTCCCCCAGCAGATCAGTGTGGTTCCTTCTTCAGAAATTCTTCTAAAATAACACGTAAAATTACTTCTTTATAATATTATTACGACTTTATTCATATAATATTACGACTTTTTTTCTCGTAAACGTCTGACTTTATTCTCATAATATTACGACTTTTTTCTCATAATACTACGACTTTATTCTCATAATATTACGTATTTATTCTCATAATATTACGTCTTTATTCTCATAATATTACGTCTTTATTCTCATAATATTACGACTTTTTTCTCATAATACTACGACTTTATTCTCATAATATTACGTATTTATTCTCATAATATTACGTCTTTATTCTCATAATATTACGTCTTTATTCTCATAATATTACGTCTTTATTCTCATAATATTACGTCTTTATTCTCATAATATTACATCTTTATTCTCATAATATCACAACTTTATTCTCATAATATTACGACTTTATTCTGATAATATTACGTCTGTATTCTTATAATATGATGTCTTTATTCTCATAATATTATGACTTTATTCCCGAAATCTCAGATTTATTTTTTTTCCCTCAATATGACCCTGATACTCCATCAAAGAGTAGAAATATAAAGTAGTGGAAAAAAATACAAGTGCCCTTTAAACACGTACTGATACACTGCAGTAATTACACTATCCAGAGGAATCACCTTTTTCAGACACTAAGGAAGGCAAAACATCATGACTTTTCAGTGTCAGGTCTATTGGGGAATAAAGCAGATAATATATACAGTGAAATTATTCAGTTTTTGAGAAAAACTGATTTAGTTAAAAGAATCTAGAGTTTTTTTTTTAATTTATTTAATTTTTTTTTTTTAGTTCTATTTTGTTTCTGCACAATCTTCTGTTCCAAACTCCAGTCCAGATGGTGGCGGTAATGCACCTCTAAGATGGTTTGCCAACCGCCAATAAACACCAAAGAAGAAGAAGAAGAAGAACAGGTGCCCTTTAAAACCACAATGCACTGCTGGCTCAGCTGTCAGACTCCTTCCGGGTTTGGCTCCAGATCTCCTCCACGTGTGAGTGATTATCAGCCTCTGAATAATGTCAACAAACGGTAAAATGATGAATGAAGACGAGGAGTTCGAGGTGTTCGTGTCTCTCCACGCTGAAGCCCTGCAGTCCTCCAGAATCCCCCAAATCTACTGGAGGAGTCTGCACCACAAGATCACCAGTGAGGTCTGTCTGCTGCTCACTTTACCTGCATTAGGCATCCTACCACACCTTAATGTGTGTGTAAAATGTATTTCTTTAATGCAATGTTTAAATCGCTGCAGTCTTGTCGTGGAATAATAAAAAAAAACAGCACAGAAATTTCAATTTTGTAGCAGTTTTAAAGTCTTTTCAGCTGCAGCCAGGTAGCACTGCTGAACTCTGCCAGACTGCATGAATAAATATATGAAATAAGGCAGAGAGTTATGACAAAATGATAAACCCGTTATTTAAGATAAACATAACCATAGCTTATGTTATGACTCAATATTCGGCTAAGTTCGGCTGAGTTAACTCCACCAATTTATCACAAAGGAAGGAAGTAGTGCCAAACTCCCATTTAAAAAATCAGGTTTTTCCACTTTTCCTTCATAGTTTGCACACAAAAACATCCGATACAGCATAGATAAAAACATTTACCAAATATGTATGTTCCCGGGGTAAATTCGGCATATCATTTTCCTACCAGTCGGTATTTTGTTTCAATGCAAATTCGATCTTTATAGTTCAGTTTTATCGTCTTTTCAGCTGCAGCCAGGCAGCACTGCTGAACTCCACCAGACTGCATGAATAAATATATGAAATAAGGCAAAAAGTTATGATAAATGATAAGCCTGTTATTTAAGATAAGCACAACTTTAGCTTATGTTATGACTCGATATTCGGCTAAGTTCGGCTGAGTTAACTTCACAAATGTATCACAAAGGAAGGAAGTAGTGCCAAACTCCCTTTTAAAAAATCAGGTTTTTCCACTTTTCCTTCATTGTTTGCAAACAAAGACATCCGATACAGCATGGATAAAACCATTTACCAAATGTATATGTTCCTGGGGTGAATTCGGCTTATAATTTATCCACCAATCTGTATTTTGTTTCAATGAAAATTCCATCTTTTTTAGTTCACACGCCCACTTCAGGGTACATTTGGTCTGCTAGCAGAACAGTGTTCTGCAAGAACTGGAAGTGCTGCTTTGGGGGGTATTGGAGTTATGCCAATTTTAAGTTGAAGTGGAACCAAAAATATTTTAAACGTGTTTAAACTCGTGTATGGCAGCGTGCTGAAGATGAGAAGCAACAGATTTTAAATTGACATATTTTTTAATGGAGTCTGGTGGTGACATGATGATGTTTTTTTTGTGTGTCATAGATTTATGATGCTGGGGAAGTTTTTGGAATCATGCAGTTCCAACAAGAAGAGGAGGAAGATGGAGAGACTGAGGAGAGGAAGAGGGTCTATACTGGAGCAGTGATCAGCTGTAAAGTGGTGGTGACCAGGGTGACTGGGCTGCAGGCCTCAGAGCCCACCAGGTGAGGGAGCCACAGGACAGAACATACCCATTGACAGGATGGTTTATGGAACCCTAGGTCAGGGGTCAGCAACCTTTACCAGCAAAAGAGCTGTTTTAGGCACAAAAAAAAAAAATCTGTCTGGAGCCGCAAAACATTTGATCATTGTGATGAAGGTAACACAGTTTATAGTCTAAGTATATAGTATATAAGTCTAATGCAGTGAGGGCCAAAGAGACAATGTACTACGGAGTATTAGGACCACATTGAGGGAAAACACATCTGAGATTTACAGAATAAAGTCAGAATATTACGAGAATAAAGTCGTTTTTTTTTAGTTAGTTATTTAATTACGAACACTTTGGAGCTCCTTAATTTTGCAGTGAAGCTTAATTAAAAGAAAAAGACTGATATATTGATTTAAATAAAAAAAGCACTTTTAAATTGAGTTTTTAAAAGATGAGCTTTTAAGCTGAACTCCGTCCATCTTCTTCTTCCTCCTGCAGTGTTTTCTTGGTGGATCACGCCTGGACGTACCGCACGGACGGCGCCCGTCAGCAGCTGGAGCAGATACCCGGCCTGCTGCCCAGAATGACCTCCCTCATGGGGATGTACTTCCACGGCGAGGCCCCCGACCCGGACTTGGTGGAGCTGGTGATGGAGCGCATGTGGAAGTACAACCAGACTTATAAACTCTCCGAGGGGGTACGTCAGAAAACACCATCGCTCTTACACTGCCGACGCTGCTCTGATACACCCAGAGATATTAAAGGGGATTGAAACCTCAGTATTAATAATAAATAATAACTTCTCATCATATTTGCTCAAAGTTACCAACTGCAGCTTTATAAAATCTAAGATAGCAACACTCTTACATGCAGCCGAGCTCTCGTTCCTATTCAGTAATGTAAATGTAAACACTCTGTGTCGTATATTATACTGTCTTATGGGGTTCACACGGTGATATCTGTCCTCGTTGTTTCTCGTGTGAAACCGTTGCTCCGTCAGTTCTCAGCAGATAAAGGCTGAGAAAGATCCTCCCTTATGAAACATCCAGTAGATAGGAGCTATGAAGGAGCAACTGTGTGTTCATTTAAAGGTCTCATATCAGCTCATTTCCAGGTTCATACTTGTATTTTGTGTTTCTACTAGACCAGGGGTCAGCAACCTTTAACCTCCTCCTCTTCCTGTCGCGTTCTCTCGTGCAGTCTCCGGAGGATAAAGTTCCCGTGTGGTACATCATGGATGAGTTCGGCTCCCAGGTGCAGCACTCCTACCAGCCCAGCTGCAGCATGGCTCCCTTCTACTACGCTCAGGGAGAGCTCACCTACTCGGTGCTCTGGCCTCTGCAGAACCTGCAACAAGGAGGTGACCGCACACGCACGCACACACACACACAGGGAGGAAGGAGGAGGAGGAGGAGGACGAGGAGGAGGACGAGGAGGAGGATGCAGTAGTGAGTGAGCTGTGGCTCTGAGCGATAGCTAGTGACCGGCCTGAGACCTGCGGTATCTGGTAGCTCTGATTCAATCACATGGTGTTGGGGGGAGGGGAACGTTATCAGAGGACGGTAAGATGAGCAGTGCACCAGACTAACAGACATAGATAACGTTATCTGAAGGTACCTGAAAATGGAAATGAACAACTGTTTTGTATTGTGTTTACATTTTCATTTGTATTTATCATTGTTGTAGGTCTATGGCACGGTACAACGGAGTATTAGGGCCACATTGAGGGAAAAAAGTAATCTGAGATTTCTTATTTTCTTTATTTCATGTAAAGTTATGTCTTTATTCTCGTAATATTCTGACTTTATTGTGTAAATCTCAGATGTTCTTTCCCTCAATGTGGCCCTAATACTCCGTAGTACATTGTCTCTTTGGCCCTCACTGCATTAGACTTATATACTATATACTTAGACTATAAACTGTGTTACCTTCATCACAATGATCACATGTTTTGCGGCTCCAGACAGATTTTTTTGTTGTTGCCTAAAACGGCTCTTTTGATAGTAAAGGTTGCTGACCCCTGACCTAGCAGCAGTAGCTTATTTAAACCATATATTTACATTTATAGGCTACTGTATTGACTACATAGTTGGTAAATGTGTGTGTTCTAATCGAGGGGTCTTTGAAATTACACACGTTTCACCAAAAAGCCCCAGATGTCCCAGTTTTCCACCAGTACTTTAACGCAGCATGTGGATCTGTGGAGCTTGAGGCGTGAAAATAGTCTCAAGACTCAAATGTAACCTGGTCAGTGTGCTTCTCCTAAAGTAAACATTCCCACAAGATAAGACCACTTCTCTCAGAGGCCCTTTTGTTTTGTTTTTTGAGAGCTACAGATTGTACGAGGTCAAAGAGTACTGAGAGACAACATTTCCATATTAATCAATAGTCCTTTTACCTCCACAGATGAAGTAACCCGTGACTATACGTACGGAGAGTCAGACCCCCTGGTGAGACGATGCCGTCTGTTACCATGGATACCTGACGATCTAGAAGGGGTCAGCAGCGTCACCGCCGAGCCGTCGGACTCTCACTACGAGGTGAGGACTCCCTATCGGTATTTGCAGGTTCGATTTGTATATATTATTATTTTATATATATATTTTATATATATATATATATATAAAATATAATATATATTCTATATATTTATTTTATATATAATATAATATATATATATATATATATATTATATATATTCTCTATATATATTTATAGAGAATATATATGATATATATATATATATATATATATATATATATATATATATATATATATATATATATATATTTATATATATATATATATTATATATATATATTATATATATATATATATTATATATATATATATATTATATATATATATATTATATATATATATATATATATAATATATATTATATATATTATATATATATATAGCGTCCTCTGTGTCTGTTCCTCCAGGCCATCGCCGTGGAGAACAAGGAGCAGCTTCCTGTGGAAGTCCAGCCCTACACTGTCCCCGAAGACAAGATCCTGAAGTAAGTCTTTCACCTCAGCACCTCAACATTATATTAACATTATATACAGAAGGGCTTGTCCCGAATACAGTTTTTTGTATTCAGGTGTTCAGTTATATTCAAAGTCTCTCGTCACGGGGCTAGATGTTGTAAAGCCTGAAAACAAACAGAGCCATGAGGAGGAGCAGAAGTCTAGTTTACTCTCAGAACACTTGAACTACAATATGCTGAAAGGTTATTAATGAAGTTTTGCCAAATGATGCCAAAAATATACTGCCTACTTAAGCTTTAAGTGCGATTCCAAACCAATTAACGGCGAGAGGAAGTGGTTTTTAAAACCCTCCAACAGTGAATCTGCATCGATGCCGACTAAACCAGCCGCCCTCACCGACGCCGTGCACGCCGTTTAGTGTTCGTCATGGAACACGATCCGATACAACCGGTACAAACATTTACTGTAAACTGCTCAAACTAAAATAGATATTTAATTTATTCTACTTTATCGTCAAGCAGACCTTATCAACTTAAAGTAAATCGATTGTATTTAGGATCAAATGTCTCGTCTAGAAAACGGTAGACATGTTCATTAGATTGTAAAGTGTTGTATATTTATACATATATATACAACATATACTTATTTATTTATTTTCCCCCTTTATCAGCAGCTATAACCCCATCATTTATTATAATTATATATTATAATTAGCCAAAGGAGCCAAAGGAGATGAGGAGAGATCGGACATGTCTTTTAAATTCAATTATAACCGGTTACAGTTAATCTATCCATCAGGTTTCTAAGACAGAGCCGTGTCCCGTAACAGAATTACAGAGTGTAAAAATAGGTCTTCTTCCTTCCACCTGGGGTGTCTCTGTGTCCGTGTCTCTGTGTCCGTGTCTCTGTGTCCGTGTCTCTGTGTCCGTGTCTCTGTGTCTCTTTCTTCAGTATTTATACGGGTGTTTTTATACAGGTGTTTTTACGAGTTACATGCGTCAATGGTAGGTAAACATACGTCAATGTGGACCACAACATAGAGGGACATCATGAACATCAACACCTCCATAGGGGCTGCACTTAGCGAGGTTGGCACATTATATACCCGGAAAACTGGAAGGAAGCCCATATATGGTGTTGTTTATGACGCACATTGTCCGGAGGAAGCTCATATATGGTTTTATATGTGGACTGTATGCCTCTCTGCTGAAGATGAGTTTTATCACCTGCGGTCCCAGATCAGAACAGCCTGTAACCACACATACATCCTGCTTCATCTCTGTGACTGCTACTATGAACATTAGTACAAAAATGCATGAGGCCTGATAAAACACAATCATACAAAGATAACTAACCCACTGATGATTCCTGAAAAGCATGTGATGCATTAAAACACACCGGTTATATGAGTGCTGCATAATGAGTACATGAGCATTTAAAACTTATGAATGATTACATGATTCTGAGTCTATCTAAATTAAATATTGATATTGTCACTCAGTAAAAGCTACGACCCAAACATCTGTATGGCTCTGATACAATAATTATAACACATGTTTTTATGATTTTGTTAAAGAGGGAGATTACGTTTCAGAACTGAACAATAGATCCTTCTTTTCAGCATTATTATTTGCAATGTTGTTATAAATATATCTTCTTTATATTTTCGTATAATTTCTCTAAGTCTGTTTTATTTTTTTATTTTTTTATTTTTTTATTTTTTTATTTATAGATTGGGAGAAATTTCCTCCCGGGGATCAATAAAGTGATGACTGATTATTTCCTTGCTGTAGAGAGGGAAGTTCGTCCCAAAGTGGCCGCTGTATTTACACCTTCCACCTTAAAATAAAAACATATTAACATCAGTATTTAAGTTTAAATAAAAGTCATCTTGAGGTAATCCCAAAGCAACGGCAAGTAATCGAGTTATGCTTCTTTCATATTGTGATACCTGGATTAGGACTACCTTTATTTAATAGTAATTGTAGCGGAATACATTTTGATTTTTTATTCTTTATTTTTTTTCGAGGTTGTTTTCATACATGTAATTTACTGTTCGTAATTAAATAGGTTATAAACCAATTTTTACGTAATGAGCTTAGAAACCAAAAAAATAAGTACACAAGAGAAAACATCAGCATTAGAAATTGAAATTAAATATTAATAATAATAATAATAATAATACAAAACAATTAAAATTAATAATAATAATACATTAAATTATATATTTTTTTAAATGAAGGAGGGAGATATAGCAATATTATTTACATGGATCGACACATGCGTCTGCCTATATTTTTTAGCTATATTTTCCATCTAACATCCTCCATATTCCTTATTTTGTGAGTTCCCTTTTCCATAACTTTTACTTCTAGAATCAAACTTTTTCCATTTTATAATAAAACCTTTTTTTTTTGAGTTACATTTTGCTCCCATTCTAGAATATAAATATATAAAAATAGAGAAATCATAAGAAAATATAAATAAGAAATATATATAACGACAAATAATACTGCTGAAAAAATAAGATATATGCAAATAATATAAATGCATGCATTTATAAAAATGCAAGAATAGTGTAAAATAAGAATATTAGTTTAAATGTTCTGTATAAATAAATGCAGTGTTAATGCCGGAGTAGACACGCTTATTGCACAGCTGAATTATTGCACTGTCAAGTCAGTATTGCACAGTTGAAGATATAATAAATGATGGAGCTATAGCTCCTGATAGGGGTACAAAAGAATATTTATACTATATACATTTATATTATATATGTGTTATTATATTATTCTCATTTATATATTATATCTTCTCATATCATTTCTTACATCTTCTTGTATTATCTGGGTTCGTGGCAGGTAACGTACCGAGAGAGCTGCTGCTTTTCCTCTTCATTAATGCTTCATTAATTCTTCATTAATGCCTTTAACCCACCACATTATGTGTAAAAGTGTTGCTGTGTCCTGTAGTGCCTGTTGCTGTCATGGTTTCCACACCTTCTCATCGTTCTGTGCTTTTGCTTTCAGGGTTTACGCCGATCTGTCACAAGTAACAAACAACCTGACACATCCGCGGTTCCAGCTGACGGAGGAGGAGGAGGAGGCCGATATCATCTGGAGCTATATTCACATCAAAAACTACAGGTCAGCAACACACACAACCTGCATTCACTCACACTCCTGGTGGCTCAGCGGAGCCGTTTCATCAGCAGTCAGACGAGATACATCGGGGGGGATTTAGCTTCACGATTTAGTGACTGAAAGGTTGAGAGCATAAACACAGTACAGCTGAACTTAAAATGATCCTGTAAGGTTTTCCTGGTGATTATATCTCAACACATGATGTTACAGTAGAATCAGAGCTACGGGAGACGCCAGGTCAAAGGCCGGTCACTAGTTCATAAACATCAGCAGGTGAGGATGAAGTTTCAGGGCTCAGAGCCACAACTCACTGCCTCCTCCTCCTCCTCTTCTTCTTCTTCCTCCTCTTCTTCCTCCTCTTCTTCCTCCTCCTCGTCCTCGTCCTCCTCTTCTTCCTCTTCCTCCTCCTCCTCCTCCTCCTCTTCTTCTTCCTCGTCCTCGTCCTCTTCTTCCTCTTCCTCCTCCTCCTCCTTGTCCTCCTCCTCCTCTTCTTCCTCCTCCTCTTCCTCCTCCTCCTCCTCCTCCTCTTTTTCCTGCTCCTCCTCGTCCTCCTCCTCGTCCTCCTCCTCCTCTTCTTCCTTTTCCTCCTCCTCCTCCTCTTCCTCCTCCTCCTCTTCCTCCTCCTCCTCCTCTTCTTCCTCCTCCTCCTCCTCCTCTTCCTCCTCGTCCTCGTCCTCCTCCTCCTCGTCCTCCTCCTCCTCCTCTTCTTCCTCCTCCTCCTCTTCTTCCTCCTCCTCCTCCTCCTCTTCCTCCTCCTCCGAGCCTGACGGGCCCAAGTCCGCTGATAGTCTCTGTGTCTCAGTCTCCCTTCTATCCTTCAAGGTCTACGCGGAGGAGTGAGTCACAAGAATAGCATAAACCCATTACACTTTGGAATCATTAAGGTGGAGTTGTGCTTCTGCAGATCTGCACACAGCCGTGTTTAATGGTCTGTAACTGTCAGATGAAAGCAGCAGCAGCGAGAGTGCAGTGTAGAAGCAGGATATTTCCGGCCTCGGGCCTAAAGTGTCTGAGCCCTCTGATCAGCTTTCTTTAAAACTCAATTATCAAGGTATCAAAAAAGTCAACACAGGATACTCAAGTAACTCTCTGGAGACGGTCCAAGTATGATGCAAAAAGCAGAGTTTTTATTGTGTTCAATAATGGTAGAAAGAGACACAACCAAAACCCGAGCCGCTCCGGACTGAACTGACTTGGGGAGCTTAGTATATAAGATATATAGATATCGTTTACATCATCTGACTCCAATATGTTTGGTGCCTTACAGTGTCTATTTTTTAAAGGTTATTGCCACCTGTCGGCTGTACTTCTAGTCAAATAGGGAGCTCTGGGAATTAAGGACCTTTCCAGGTATATCACATTTACGCATTGTCTCTTAGGAGGCCCTTATAAGGATTCATCAGCAGCTGCAGGATGAAGCCAGGGTCATGCAGGGTCATTACTAGGAGCCAGACTGAAATGTTGATGAATCCCCATGAGGCCTCCTTAGAGGCCTCTCAGGTCATCTGGATCAGGTCTGCTTAGTGTCATCTGGATCAGGTCTGCTTAGTGTCCCCAGAGTCAGAACTAAACATGCAGAAGCAGCGTTCAGTTTTTATGCACCAAATATCTGGAACAAGCTCCCAGAAACCTGCAGGACCAACTCTGAGTTCTTTTAAATCAAAGCTTCAAACGTTCCTGTTTGCTGCTGCCTTTAATTAAACCAGATGATGATCTGATACTGCACTAGAGCTTTTACTCTTTTGTGTTTTATTCTATTTTAACTTCTATCTTAGCTTTTATTTTTAGCTTGTTTTTATTTTCTAATCTTTAATGTTTTAATGTTTTTATGTTTTTATAACCGTTTTAATTATGTCTTAATGTTCTTTTGCACTTTGTCGCAATGTCCTTTAATGTTTCTGTAAAGCACTTTGAATTGCCCTGTTGCTGAAATGTGCTATACAGATAAAGCTGCCTTGCCTTATTTTGGTCTTACCTCTGACAAATTTACGTCTCTGAACTTTTTACCCGAGCCTCCTCCATTCATGCCACAGCTAGAGGTGTAAGATCACAGGAGCCTCCTCATCTTACCTACAGTTTGTATCACCTCCCCCCTCAAATCTCAGAAGCGTCCTCCTTTTGCCTACAGTATCAGCCCCCTCATGTGTCACCACTCAGCCTGCAAACCGCCTCCCCTCGCACTTGTCTACAAGCCTGGATGTAACGGTACAGCTGATGCTGCAGGCTCGCTGGAGTCCTTCTGCTAGAAACCCCCTGCCATGCTCCACTCCTCCCAACTAGAGAGCCAGTGTGCTTTTCCCTCACTAATACATCAGACACACATTTTTATGTAATATTAACATTAGCTTGTGTGGCAGAATACGTGATATTTGATTGTCTCTAAGTTTATATTTTAATCAAAAATATCCTAGTATATGAACATTTTGTGTAAATGCATGATATAGTTGTCTTAGGTTATATTTTTATAAAAACACCATGAAAATAGACCACAACACAGCAGGCGCCCCGTGTACCAAAGGCTGAGTCCGTACCGCACAGGCCGGGGGTTCGAATCCGACCTGTGGCCCTTTGCTGCATGTCATTCCCTCTCTCTCCCCGTTTCATAATGATCACTGTCTCTCTCCGTTAAAAATAATATTAAAAAGTGCATTCAAAATCTGAAACTCCACAGCATGCATTGGCACTGATCATTGATTTCAGGAAAAATAACCCTAAACTCAAAGCTACTGTAGCACGATGCATGTCATGGGCCAATACCAACGTCCACACTCACACACTCACAGACTTTGACGGACGCTCACCAACGGCCCCAGACTGTCCGACGGCTGACTGTCGGCTTGGTGTGTCAGGGCGATAACGTTCCCCTGCTTTGGCCTTGGGGAGTGGATCAAGTCTTCTAAGCCATGAGGTTTAAAGTCATTGCTTAAAGTCAAACTCAAATTTGTGACTTCAAGTCCAAACCCTATACAGCATGTCTCCGCGCCGGCAATAGCCGTGGTCGGAGGCTTTATGTTTCGGGTTGTACGTCCGTCCTTACATCTGTACTTCCGTACCATTTTCGTGAGTGCGATATCGCCGGAACGCCTGAAGGGAATTTCTTCAAATTTGGCACAAACGTCCACTTGGGCTCAAGGATGAACTGATTAGATTTTGGTTGTCAAAGGTCAAGGTCACTGTTACCTCACAAAACATGTTCTTTGCATAGGATAAAAGAGGAAGTGATGACATTTTGGACAGACATGGGCGTAAACTGGAACTTGACTGGTTGGCAGAGGCGTACAACCACGACTCAATCATCATTACATGTTCTCTGACAGGAAGCTGAGCGAGGAACGACCTCATGTGATGCTAAACCAGTTTCCCTGTGAGAGCATCATCACCGTGAAGGACTGCATGGCCGCCGTGGCTCACAGAGTGAAAGGCGACTCGCAGCCCGATTGGCTACCGGAGACCTTCAACCTCCAGTCAGAGCTGCCACAGTTCATCAAGCGTTATCAACAGAGACAACAGAGGTTGGGAATGTTACACCTTTTAATTAATACTTTAATAGAATCAGAAATATGTTGCTGAAGGTCTGATCAGCACTAAACAGGATAAAAAGATGTGTCTGTGTGTTTCAGGGGAGAGGATAACCACTGGATCTGTAAGCCCTGGAACCTGGCCCGTGGACTGGACACGCACATCACCAACAACCTGGACTACATAATCCGACAACGAGAGAGTACGCCAAAGGTACGCACGTACAAACTATGACACCATGAAACCAGCAGTACATATTAATCTGACTGGGACACCTAAACCACGACAGCTGAGGTTTTAAACGACGTGTTGCCGGTTCTTGGAGCTGTAGTTGTGGCTTCAGTCTTCAGTGTACGGACGGTACCTAACTGCAGAAGAGGCGGTGTTACTGGAGTTTAAGTTTCTTCTCAATTGTGATGGTTGACTATTTGTAAGCACACAGTTCACTGAAATAGTTTCTGGTAACTTACTTTATTGTACTTTTTCTATACCTTCTTTAGCGCGTTTCTCCTTGTCTAGGTCCGGGGTCAGCAACCTGCGTCTCTTCAGCTCCTCTCCAGGGGCTCCCTGTGGATTTATAAAAATGGAAATGAATAACTGTTTTGTGTTTACATTTTTATTAATCATTGTTGTAGGTCTATGGTACGACAGTACGACGGAGTATTAGGGCCATACTGAGGAAAAAAAAAAAATCTGAGATTTCAAGAATAAAGTCATAATATTATAAAGTGATAATTTTACGTGTTATTTTCTTTTTTCTCATAAAGTTATGACTTTATTCTCGTAATATTACAACTTTTTTTTTCTTGTTAAGTTATGACTTTATCCTCGTAATATTACAACTTTTTTTTTCTCGGAAAGTTATGACTTTATTCTCGTAATATTACGACTTTTTTCTCGTAAAGTTATGACTTTATTCTCGTAATATTACGTCTTTATTCTTGAAATCTCCGATTTTTTTTTTTTTCCTCAATGTGGCCCTAATACTCCGTCGTACCATAGACCTACAACAATGATAAATAAAAATGAAAATGTAAACAAAGAACAGTTATTCATTTCTAGTTTTAATAAATCCCCAGGGAGCCACTGGAGAGGAGCTGAAGAGACACATGTGGCTCCACAGCTGCATGTTGCCTCCCCCCGGTCTGAGTACATTTAGGTCATAATTTATAGCAACGAGGGGCTCCTCGGGTAATAAATACGAAGAAGGCCTCTTTGTGCATGAAGGCGTGAAAGGAATCGGCTGTAATACCCACAAAAATATCATGCATGTGCATTATGCTCACACACGCACAGTTTATCCATCAGGGGCATACAGTTCTCCTTGCCTCCCTTCTTATGTTGTACCTCTAACTGTGTGTCTTTGTTTTCCAGGTGGTGTGTAAGTACCTTGAAGATCCGGTGCTGTTCAACAGAGAGGAAGTGGGAATGGTGAAGTTTGACATTCGCTACATGCTGATGTTGCGCTCCGTGAAGCCTCTGCGTCTCTATGCCTACAACGTCTTCTGGTTGCGCTTTGCTAATAGGTACAACGTACATGCATACATACACATATTGTACATATATTAATACGGGTGGATTTGTTAAATGTTTCATTGACGATCTTTCTTAGATCGTCTCTTTTGCCTCTTTCTGACTGAACGGAGCCAGATTCTCTAAATTGTCAGAAGAAAAACTACAATGAAGATATTTCCAAACTACATTTATCTTTTTATACATATATATATGCTCAGTATTCTCCCATTCATTTAGATGAATGAATCATTTGTTGGTTTTGAATAGAGTTAATCACAGTGTGAAATCAAAGTTACGGTCCGTGTCCTGGATCTGTGGTTCCAGTAGGACGACAAAATTATTTTTATACGCCCGTGATTTGCATAAAGTAGACTGGCCTTCAACTTTAATGCAAATATTTATATTCATTATATCATTGTTTTGTGTTGTTAATTGATTTCCAGTAATATATATATACATACATTTGCATAAAGCAGCATATTTGTCCACTCCCATGTTGATAAGAGTATTAAATACTTGACAAATCTCCCTTTTAAGGTGTATTCTGAACAGATAAAAAAATGTGCGATTAATTGTGATTAAATATTGAATCGATTGTTTTCTCTATACTGATAATAAAGTATTTGCCTTTTTATATAGAGAGTGAACTGTTTCTCGTGCCTGGAGACCTGACGTTTGTTTCTTCTATCTAGACCTTTCTCCTTGGACCATTTAGATGATTACCAAAAGCACTTCACCGTCATGAACTACGCGGATGATGTGGAGCTGAAGCAGGTACCTGTTTATGGTTGTTTTTTCTATTTGTGGACTCGGTCTGCGGTCCCGAGAACACGGTCTGGTCCCTGTGGTCTTTTATTTATTGGTTGATCATTGTAATTGAATGTCTCAGAAAGATGACATATAACATATCTACATCTTCAAAGGCTGCTTTACCTCATCTTTTCTAGTCAGAACTGTCAGTTACGTCTAAGACGAGGTTATTTCATGAGGATATAAATGATCCGGCCTCGTGGTGGCCTAGTGATCTAACGCTTCGTCCACACTGGGAACGTCAGCAGCGCGTGGCGGCTGCGTTACGTGTTGTTTCTTATTTCGGCGTCCGTGTTAACAGGTTAGAGCAGCCACACTGCCCCCATGAGTTGGCTGCTCTCTTCTAGAGATTCGAGGTCTCGCCTATTTTTGAAGCATGCCATGCGGACACTTAAAGTGATCTATTGACAGTATATTGACATCATATCAGCAACATTACTACAGCTTCGATGTCTTTATCTGTAGAAAATGTTACAGAGAGGAAAAAAAGTAAACACTTATTTTTAAATCAACACTTCCTGCTTTCATTTCAAAATAAAAGCCCTCAAGCGTTTTTTTCTATTGACAGAATTCCTTCATCTGTTAACACGAGGCTTTTATACTGAAATATGTGCAGGACAGTGATGTAGAACATGCAGTGACTTGCAGAGCTCCATGAATGAATAAAGTACGGAGTTTTAATTGTGGATTATTACCATTATTTACAAATTACTACCAGGTTCTTAATCTTTCTCTGTCTAAAATAAATATAAATGATATTTATAATGAAATGAAATGGCCATTATGAAAGGCAAACTATGTAGAAAGAAAGGGTTGACGGCAGCAGCAGCAGACACGCAGCTGAAACGCAGCTGGGGTGAACACCCGACGCATGAATCGTGCAGCCTCCACGCGCTCCTGACTTACCTAGTGTGTTCCGGGCGTCAGATGTTCACACCAGCTGCGTATCTGCTGCTGTCAGCTGTCTGTTGTTGCTGTGAACCGCGCGGCTCCCGTCAAAAATAGGCAAGACCTCAAATCTCTAGAAGAGACGCACACAGCTGACACGCAGCTCTCCCTGAGTCACTGTTGCTAACTATCAAATCAAGGCAAACAAATAATCAGTAAAATAAATAAGAGTTAGGCCGTTACATGAATACCTAATGTAAACTAACAAAACTCGGATCAGTTTCATGAAGGTGCCGTTGTTAACATGAAACTCTGTCTCCAGGTGCACTACGACGACTTCATCCCCATGTTTGAGAACCAGTACCCGCTGTACCCGTGGAAGGAGG
The DNA here is from genome assembly GCF_015220745.1 of Sebastes umbrosus. NCBI lineage: Eukaryota > Metazoa > Chordata > Actinopteri > Perciformes > Sebastidae > Sebastes > Sebastes umbrosus. The sequence goes on from NC_051291.1 coordinate 2,042,979, forward strand.
TGGAAGTGAGTGTAAACTTGTCGTCCTTTTCAGCTGCGGGAACTAATACATGCCTAATTAAGTCTTCTGTTTCAGGGTGAGCAGCACCCAGACTGTGAACCACAGGTTATGTTGTCTCTTGATATAAAAAACAAAGAACAAATAGGACCACATTGAGGAGAAAACATAAATCTGAGATTTAGAGAATACATTTTTACCATGTACAATTTCCGTAACACTTCCCTTCCCTCCTTTTCCTTCCTCTCCCAGGCGGAGGTGTTTAAAGCGTTCAAGGAGTTCTTCCAGGCAGCCTCGTCCCGACCGGCTCCGTACGGTATATGTCCCTACCCGCCGTCCCGGGCCATCTACGCCGTAGACTTCATGCTGAAGTGGAGTACGAAGCAAAATGGTGAGCATTCATTCTATACTGAATTCATCAGCATGGTAAAGAAGCAGAAGAAGAAGTTATACCTTGAGCCTCGGGGGATTCCTTTACACGCAGTGTTCTTTCAAAATAAACTTCCGTTTTCACAGGAAGGTTTAGGTAACACAACCACTTAGGTAGGGTTAGGAAACGGTCCTCGTTGACGTTAACTTCAGTGATTTGACTCACTAACAACTCATGTGACTGACGATACCGACGACGCATGTGATTAACGACGCACTTGATAAAATAAGTCAGCGTTACTTTTTGTTTCAAACGAGACACGAACAGCGGTCTCCTGGTTGAAAGTCTTGTGTTTGTTTGTCACCACCCCTCCTGAACCTCCCTTAGTGGACTTTCACGCTATTATTACTACGTCACTTGCTTCAACCATCGAATAACGCCACGAGTGGGTTTACGTTGGAGTTAGTTGAAAGGCCGGTTTGTCACATACTGTTGCCCAAGGCCACTGTGTGTCAGTTTCTGATGCCGAGGGGCGCTGCCCAATTTGGCGATGTTTGACGAGCTGGGAGTGAGAACGGGTTGGTCCTTGGGTCCCTTTGTGATCCCGGGTCTCATTTATAACCGTAGCGTACTCACAAAAAACGGGTCGTGAAAGAGGCAAAATATTCACATGAGGAGCGCAGCGAGACCCCACGGACGTCAGTTGAGTAGGCGGTCCTTAATGTGGCTGAGGACGGTGTCAAGGCTCGCTAAAGTCAGGCGGATATACTGTAGCTCATAAATGGTAAAACCGTGGTTACTATACATTCTATTGGTTAAAAAACACACATGAAATCAAGTCAAGTCAAAAGGTCCATGCTTCCTCATTTGTTAGACAATTAAAGCGCACTGTGGGCAGAGAGGAAACATCTGCTGCTCTATATCAATGAGATTAACAGACCGCCTCAGGAAACATCTGCTGCTCTATATCAATAAGATATAAACTTTGTGCTAATAATATTTATTTGTATGAATATTTATGTCGTAATATTATGGGAATAAAGTCATAACTTTACGAGAGAAAAAGTTGTAATATTACAAATATTATTGACCAAACAATCGTCAAATATTTTAATATTAACTAAGTATACTGTACAATGTGTATAAATATGTAGTACTTTTTCCTGTGGATGACTTTGTTTAGGATACTTATACCTTTTGTGTAATCACCCTAACCATCATTTGCTTATCTAATATGTGTTCTGATCCTGGGTCAGGTGAGCGAGTCATGCAGCCTCAGATCCTGGAGTTTAACTTCAGCCCAGACTGCGCCCGGGCCTGCCTCTACCACCCCTCCTTCTACAACCACATGTTCCAGACCCTGTTCCTGGACCAGCCCGAGGACTGTCCGGTCACACAAATCGTATGATCGACCCACCGAGCCCCCGGCCAATGTGATTTTTTTGCAGTTCTGTTTTTTATACTTTTTCTGTCCGAACTTTTCTCTCTTTCACACTCTTTCTCCGTAACTGCTTTACCATCTAATATCCGAGGGATTTTAAGAGCTCATGGAACACGTTTGCCTCCATCTCAATTCCTCATGAAGCTTTAAATCGTGACCTGCTGCTGTTACGGACCCAGCGAATTAAAACCAAAACACTACTGTACAATGAGCAATAAATAAAAAAAAAAAAAAACATTTTTGGGATTGTGGTGGAAATTGACCGAATAAGGGAGACCAACAAAGAGAAATTTATCTTTGTATATTTAATTAGCTTTTGCGCAAAAGGACCGAAACCAACAAAGTGACAGTCAGCGACTGCCGAGGAATCGATGCCGAGTGCATCCTCACCAGGGTTTTTATATGCATAAGAACAAAGAGTCAATGGTTACATTCAATGAAGGGATAGACATCACTTGATTAATAAAGGAATTTCCCTAAATGAAGGCACTCTTGTCTCAGACACAAAATAAAAAAGTTAATGTGCAGGCTAGGCTATATTTCAACCTTACATCATTTAGCACGTTAATAATAATAATAATAATACATTTTATTTAGTGGCGCCTTTCTGGACACCCAAGGACACCTTACAAGAATCAATTTAACCATACAGATAAAACAATATAAAAACAACAGGACATGACAGAGACATATTTGTACAGACACATAGGATGGGTGATGATGAGTACTAGAGAGAGTAGGCCAGCTTAAACAGGTGGGTTTTGAGGAGGGATTTGATTGATGTGATATTGTCAGACTGCCGGATGTGTGGGGGGAGTGAGTTCCATAGCCTGGGAGCAGAGCAGCTGAATGCCCTGGCTCCCATGGTGCTGAGGCGTTAGGTGGGGGTGGTCAGAAGTCTGGCTGATGATGAACGGAGGGAACGGGAGGGGGTGTACTCCTGAAGGAGGTCTGTGAGGTAGGAGGGGGCAAGGTTGTGGAGGGCTTTGTAGGTGAGCAGGAGGTTTTTGTAGTCGATCTGGGATTTAACAGGGAGCCAGTGCAGTTGGATGAGGATGGGGGTGATGTGGTCGGAGGATTTGGTGCGGGTGATGATCCGGGCGGCAGAGTTCTGAATGATTTGGAGTCTGTTGAGTAGTTTGATGGGGATGAGAGGACAGCGTTGCAGTAGTCGATCCGGGATGTGACAAATGCGTGAACCAGGATTTCAGTGCTGGAGTGAGACAGATCAGGCATTGTATGAAAAAGGGCAGTTACTTTATAGTATCAGGGGTTCGAGTATGGTTCAGCGGAAAGGGAGCCAGTCATGCTTTCTACAAAACAGTATAACACAGAGAATCACACTTAATACAAAGGTTATACACTAAATGATAATTTTTCCTCTACAGGGATAAACTGGAATTGTATCATAAATGATTGAGGGACGAATAATCTTTGGTGCTATTGTCGTATCTTTCCTGCGACAGTGCTGTTGAAGTGATGAGGAAGGATGCTCCGCGGACACTGTTCTTGCTGGTATAACAGAGTTTATTACAAACAAGCAACAAATATCATAACGAACGTCTAGAATGTCCGGAGGTCTCAAGTCAAATCTGAAAGTCCTGCACTTCGGGGCTCTCGCACCTCCTTATATCGGGTTCATGTCATGCAACATCTGAGCTGAGCGCATGACCATGTATGGCTCCTTTGTCCTACATGTTTATCTTTCAGCCCCTGGACATATCGCATGACCATATGTCTCCACGCATGCCTCTTACCCACATGTTTACAATTAGGGGCCTCACGGTCTTGTGCAAGACTTGAAAATATACCACACTATGAAACTTAAAACTGAAGTAGGCGAGAAGGGAGGGGGGGAGATAGCAAGCTGAGTCAGCTGGCCTTACAGGAACACACACCCACACACCACACACCACACACCACACACGCACACACACAAAGTGAATCAGGGACACTGATTGAGAACATGGGGAAAAATAGTTCCTGCTGTCTATAATAAATAAATACATAAATAAATAAAATTCAACAGAAACACAAATAATTCAAGGAATTAATATAAAGATAAATAAATGAACAAAATAAAACATATCAATTCATGTCACATCTTATCAATTAATTAATGGCTACATTTATTTTTAATATTATTTTTGTTACATTTAATGACATTTATTTACTGATTTATTGAGTAATTTATTAATGTGTTTCTTTAATTTTTGGTTTTGGCAGGCTCTGTCCTCCATACATACAGTTGTTTTGAAGTGGGTTATATGAGGTACTTCTCCATAGTCATTGTATCACCTATAGTAGATGGAGTTTAGTTTTAGGCTATTATACAATATATATATATATATATTGTATATATAAAATTAAAAATAATAAAATAAAATAAAATATTTATATATACATCGCTTTAGACTATTTTATAATATTTTCCGACGGGGAGCTGAACTGAAAGTAAAACTTAGTTATGCAGTTTTTGTCTAGATAAGTTTCATTTCCATGATAATGTTGAGTAGCTTCCTTTATGAAATGTGACTCAAACATTACGTCATTGTTGCTGAAGCTTTGTTGACAAATTTTAACCAATCAGAGGCTGCTTTCTTTACAACCGACCAATCAGAGGCTCTCTTTACAACCGACCAATCAGAGGCTCTCTTACAACCGACCAATCAGAGCTCACGCTGAGCGTCATATAAAAGGATCCGGTCGGCTCTGTCTCTCCTCAGTGACTCTGAGACTCTACCAGGAACTACTTCTAGAGGAACAGCAACAGCAAACACTCACAATTCAGAGGAAATAACCACCAGAAAACGGACCAACGGACTTCTATGGATAACTATGATGTTTATTTCAGTTGAGGGTCTTCAGGAGTTGAGTTTTACTCGGTTTTGAGGCGTTGGAAGCTGAGAAATGAGTTAAAATCAGTTGAAATGCGGTAAGTAACTGTTGATCGTTAGAAACGTTTGTTTTAAATGTGAGCGATAACGGTTGGTCCAGATGTAGCTGCGCATTCAGACGGGGGGAGACGGTCTTTGGACGCAACACCAACTACGTCACTTGAACTTTACCTCATAGCGGTTTTTTAATTTTTTATTATTATTATTATTATTTTAAAACCTTTATTGAACCAGGTAGTACTCATTGAGATTAAGAATCTCATTTTTATATATATATTTTTATTATTATTTGTTTTTTTAAAAAAAAAAAAACTTTATTTAACTAGGTAGTACTCATTGAGATTAAGAATCTCTTTATTTATATTTTTATTATTATTATTATTATTTTAAAACCTTTATTTAACCAGGTAGTACTCATTGAGATTAAGAATCTCTTTTTTTTAAAATATTTTTTTATTATTATTTATTTATTTATTTTAAAACTTTATTTAACCAGGTAGTACTCATTGAAATTAAGAATCTCTTTTATTATTTTTTTTATTATTTTTTTAAACCTTTATTTAACCAGGTAGTACTCATTGAGATTAATAATCTCTTTTTTAATATTTTTATTATTATTATATTTTTTAAACCTTTATCTAACCAGGTACTACTCACTGACATTAAGAATCTTTCTTTTTATTTTTTTATTATTATTATTATTATTATTAAACCTTTATTTAACCAGGAAGTACTCATTGAGATTAAGAATCTTTTTTTTATTTTTGTTATTATTATTATTATTATTATATTTTTAAACCTTTTATTTAACCAGGTAGTACTCATTGAAATTAAGAATCTCTTTTTTAATATTTTTTTTATTATTATTATTTTGTAACCTTTATTTAACCAGGTAGTACTCATTGAGATTAAGAATCTCTTTTTTTTAATTATTATTATTTTAAACCTTTATTTAACCAGGTAGTACTCATTGAAATTAAGAATCTCTTTTTTAATATTTTTATTATTATTATTCTATTTTTTTAATCCTTTATTTAACCAGGTAGTACTCATTGAGATTAATGAGAATCTCTTTTGCAAGAGAGACCTGGCCAAGACAGCAGCATTTAAACATACAGTAAATAAATAAGTTTGGGGAAGTAAATAAGGGGTAAAATGCAAAGGGAAAATCGTGCATAAATAAATTAATAAATAAATACTTCTAAAAATAAATAAATACATTTAAATATTAATACAAATAAATAAATAAAAGGGAAAATTGAACGGAAACATTAATAAATCAAGGAATTGATATAAATAAACACATAAATAAATACTTCTAAAAATAAACACAAAACAAATACAAAATAAATGCAAAAATAAATATATGAATGAAAAATAAATGCTAAAATAAATAAAAGGGAAAATTAAATGGAAACACAAATAAGTCAAGGAATTAATATAAAGATAAATAAATAAATACTTTGAAAAATAAATACAAAATAAATGCAAAAATAAATATAGAAATGAAAAATAAATGCTAAAATAATTAAATACATTCAGAAATTAATCAAAATAAATACATAAATAAATAAAAAGGAAAATTCAACAGAAACACTAATAAATCAAGGAATTAATGTAAAGATAAGTAAATAAACAAAATAAAACAGAATGGCTACATTTATTTTTAATATTATTTTTTTGCTACATTAAGTGACATTTATTTACTTATTTAGTGAGTAATTTATTTATTTATTTCAAGACAGCAGCATATAAACATACATTAAAGTTTCAGACGCCACAACATAAAACAAATGCAAAAGTACATCGCATAATATCATACAAAACACATTAAAATCAAGTGTTTCCCGATTGACTTCTAGGTCTTCATTAATGTTTTAAATTCACACTAAGGGTTGAAATGCAAAGGGGAAAATCGTGCATCAATAAATAAGTACTTCCAAAAATGAATACAAAATAAATGCAAAAAGAAATAAATAAATGCAAAAACAAATCGATACATTTAACAAATTATAAAAATAAATACACAAATAAATAAAAGGGAAAATTAATCAGAAACACAAATAGATAAAGGATTATATTATTCATTAATTATTGGCTACATTCATTTTTAATATTTTTGCAACTATTAATTATATATTTATTTATTGAGTTATTTATTTACCGTGTTAAAAAAAAAATTAAGCGGTCTATTAGCTGATTATTTTTAACAAAGCAAAAAGAGAGGAGGAGGATGAGGCTGGTTGGGAGGGAGAGACAAAAGAGAGGTGATGATGAAAGTAAAGTGCAGGCAGGAGGGACTGAGACAGTGAAGAAGGAAAAAGTAAAAAAAAACAAGATTAAAATACTTTACAAGTCATGAAGTTTAGAAAAGTTACCCTGGAGCCCTTCTGTAAAGAAATTAGTGAAATAATTTTCCTAACGGTGAACTAGAGACAATGAACGCAGCACCGTGGCTGCTACGGTAACTCTCCTGACGGTGAACTAGAGACAATGAACGCAGCACCGTGGCTGCTACGGTAACTCTCCTGAAGGTGAACTGGAGACAATGAACGCAGCACCGTGGCTGCTACGGTAACTCTCCTGAAGGTGAACTGGAGACAATGAACGCAGCACCGTGGCTGCTACGGTAACTCTCCTGACGGTGAACAGGAGACAATGAACGCAGCACCGTGGCTGCTACGGTAACTCTCCTGAAGGTGAACTGGAGACAATGAACGCAGCACCGTGGCTGCTACGGTAACTCTCCTGACGGTGAACTGGAGACAATGAACGCAGCACCGTGGCTGCTACGGTAACTCTCCTGACGGTGAACTGGAGACAGTGAACGCAGCACCGTGGCTGCTACGGTAACTCCCCTGAAGGTGAACTGGAGATATTGAACGCAGCACCGTGGCTGCTACGGTAACTCTCCTGACGGTGAACTGGAGACAGTGAACGCAGCACCGTGGCTGCTACGGTAACTCCCCTGAAGGTGAACTGGAGACAATGAATGCAGCACCGTGGCTGCTACGGTAACTCCCCTGAAGGTGAACTGGAGACAATGAATGCAGCACCGTGGCTGCTACAGTAGCTCTCCTGACGGTGAATATGGGCCTCAGTTGTCTGTTCTGCTCTTACACTGCAGCTGGCGCACCGCTGCACACAAAGCACAAGTCTTGTCGGTTGACGGTAATAATCTGTTAACGAGGGTCAGTTATAGGTTAAGAATTTTTTTCAAAATTAGCATCCCTAGTTTTTCTGCTCAGTAGCATGACGCACATAGCGAGGCGCAACTTGTTAATCAAAACTATTTTATTAAAATCAAAAATGAATACAGTAAAGTAGCCGACTGGACTTAAATGAGTAGTTGGCTGTTTGGCCGGCGCTTAAGGAAAGCTCTGAGCGGGCTACTCTTATACTATGTGAGTCATTCTATAGAGCAGTGTTTCCAACGTTTTTCTTTAAGGGACCTCTTTTCTATCATTGAGTAAACTGACGACCCCTGACTAATTGACATAATTTGAGCTCTTTGATTGTTTAACAGAGAGGGAAGGATCTGTGAATGTAACTTATGTTCAGCTCTACACTGCTCAAATAAAATTGACTTGACTGTACCAGTGCGATGTGGTGAAGAGGGAACTGAGCCTGAAGGCGAAGCTCTCAATTTACCGGTCCATCTACGTTCCAACCCTCACCTATGGTCAGTAGCTTTGGGTAGTGACCAAAAGAATGAGATCGCGGATACAAGCGGCCGAAATGAGTTGGCCGCTGCTCCTTTGCGTCGAAAGGGGCCAGCTGAGGTGGTTCGTGGCATCTGATCAGAATGCCTCCTGGACGCCTCCCTTTAGAGGTTTTCCGGGCATGGCCAACGGGTAGACCCAGAACAAGCTGTAGAAATTATATATCTCGTCTGGCCTGGGAACGCGTCGGGGTCCCCCAGGAAGAACTAGAAAACGTTGCTGGGGAGAGGGACATCTGGAATTCCCTACTAATCCTGCTGCCCCCACGACCAGGCCCCGGATAAGCGGAAGAAAATGGATGGCTGGATGGATGGCTGGAGGATTCATAGGATCCATAGCACCCCCTAATGCGTGGAATGATGTTGGAATATAATTGCTCTGATCATGATTCATGAGATTTGGTACCAGCATTGCTCTCATCATTGCAAACATTCCCATCATTCGCTCCACCCAACCGGAAGTTGGCCATTTTGAATGATGTTCATTTTTCATGCATTTTATGCAAACGTTTTCAAACTCTTCCTTGAGGGTTTAACTGATTGGTTTTAAGATTTGGTTGGTATAACCCTCTGGCTAATGTGACGCTAAATTGCGAAGGAATAGTTGATACCTCAAACGGGGTACAGGATAAAACTTCAATTCAGGAATACCTGTTAGAGTAGTAGATTAGTTTCAACATGGCGGACGGGTCACACACTTTCTCATTTTACAGCTAAACAGTACACTATGGTGATGGACAGGTTGACAGACGAGATCAGACAGGAGTCTCCACGGACTATGATGTTTGCGGATGACATTGTGATATGTGAGAGTAGGGAGCAGGTAGAGGAGAGGTGGAGGTATGCACAAGAGCAAAAACGGAATACATGTCCATGGATGATTTTACTTACTTGGGGTCAACTGTTCAAAGTAATGGGGAGTGCAGAAGAGAGGTGAAGATTAGAGTGCAGGCAGGGTGGGTGGAAAAGAGTGTCAGGAATGATTTGCAACAGAAGGGTACCAGCAAGAGTGAAAGGGAAGTATGGCAGTGAGACCAGCTATGTTGTATGGTTTGGAGGAAGTGGCACTGACAAAAAGACCGGAAGCAGAGCTGGAGGTGGCAGAGTTTAAGATGCAGAGATTTTTATTGGGAGTGATAAGGATAGACAAGGTTAGGAAGAGTATATTGCCCTATTTCCAAAGCAGGAACTTTCCCCCGGAACTAAGATCCTGTTGAGGAACTCATTGCGTTTCGACCGCAGGGACCGGGGTCTATATTAAGTTCTGGGGTCATTTAGTGCGTCTTCACATTAGGTACGATTGATCCGTACCGTGCCCGAGTGCGACTGCCCCCCCTCGCCACTCAGCTTTCACATTAGTAAAGCAGTTCCGTACCTGAGTACACTTGTGTCATCATCCACGTGTATTTGTTTATGTTGCGATCAGATGTACGTAGCTGAGCATCGTAAAACACTTCATTTAAACTGGACAGAAACAAAATAAAATTCACCAAAACCGCCACCGATGTGAAAGCACCCTTAGGTTCAGGAACTCACTCCAAACGAGGGAGTTATTGGTCGTTGGAATCCCGCAGTGGAAAACGTCTGTGTTGTAGTAAATGTGACACCAACCAACCACTAATTTTGCTTTTATTTGTTTCCTAGACCTGAGAAGCGAACTGAAGTGATCGCTTGAAAGATAGCTCTACATGCGATGCAATCTGGATTTCCACGCAGCCAAGAAGGGGCCTATTCTGCATTCCAGCACTGGAGAAACGTTGCTCTCCCATCACCTGAGGACATCAACGTTACACCTGTACCAGTAGTTCACCCTGAAAAAATTAAATACAAAACAACATGGTAGTCACTCAATATCCCGGGGAGCTTAGAGTGGCTTACGGTCCAGCTCAGTTGCACCAAGGCTATGGACAATCATAACAGAATCTCCAGGGACTCCACCACCAGGAGTCACAGGCAAGTGTACTAAGCACTGGATTCCACCACCCAATACCTGAAGATAATGCATGCACTTCTCGGAACAGTCGCCACCAAATAAGCAGAGAAGGCAACACTGAATTTTATTCATCAGCACATGTCTCTGCACAGCACATCAGTTTTTCGGGAAATCAGCTAATGAGAACTCTGTAAGACAATCCGTTAACAACCATGAACAACAAATGTCGAATTTGAAGAATAATACTGGACTGCAGCAAAGACGGCATTTGAATTGTGCCTCATTAGCCTGTACCAGTTCTGCAGCACTTAAGGGAGTCGCAGCAAAGATATTTCCTTTACAGGATCAGTGTTCTTCTGTGACTGTGAGCAAAAAGCAGGCATCTAACCCACTGTTGGTGGCCTTACTGAATGGAAATCCTTCAGATTCCAAATCCTTTACCACCCCGTCTTTTCTGTCAGAGGAGATTAATGGCAACACTGAACTCAATACTATTCCTCATTTTTCAGATGCAAGACACCGCAAAGGTCAGCAAGTCAAAAGTTTACAAGCTGCTCTAAACTGTAGAATGACTAGAACACAAAACCCAGATCATTCAAGAGGAACTCCTTCCAGCCCCCATCAGCAGCAGGTCTTCCCTCCGTCTCTCAGCAGTCAGTCATCCACAGACAACGTCTCTCCAGTTGGAGAGACGGAACCACCTACAGATGCAGAAATAAAGGAATATATTGACCGAAAGTACACATATTATCTGACTGTTGTAAATCAGAAAGAGAGAAATTATAGACATAATGCGTGGGACGGGAACTCCACACTGCAGTCTGACGACACCATGCCAAACAGTATTGCCCATCTCCCCATAACCTCTGCCTCTGACAAAGCTGTGGAGAGGCAAAGTCTCCACTCTGCTATGATTGAGGAGTGCACTGCAGCAGTTGAAAAGGACAGTTCAAAGGACAGCAAAGCCAACGTTGAGTTAACACCCAAGTTTAAAGAGACAGATCGTTGTGCTACATATGCATCAATGATACATTCAACAGGTACACTAGTCTCTGCTCTAGGCAACTCAAAATGTGCTCCTAAAAGGGAATTTGTTAAGAAGACTGCATCGGTAGATTTAGATTTTTCACCAGTTGATAAAATTCAGATTACTAATATAGTATCAATTGCTGCAAACCAAAGTGAATGGCTAAGCGACCAAACAAGTGATGAAGGTGCGAGGGAGGATGCAGGCTCTGTGCATTCACAAACTGATTTATGCATAGCACTTTATGAAAACACAATCAAAGAGCATGCCACTCAATCTGAAAGAGAGGGCGAGGAAGCACGACCAAAATATGAGGACATTTCGGACGATGATGCGTCACAGATGGTCACAACCCTCCCAGACACAGAGCATGGAGGATTAAGCATTTCAGCATGGATTAAAGCCTCACAGTATGAAGATGTAAGTGACGCTGACAGTCCACAGTATGAAGATGTAAGTGACGCTGACAGTCCACAGAATGAGTATATGACTGTGGACACATCTCAAGTACCTGATCCCAAAGATGAGCAGTCACCATTTGAAAATGAACATGTGCACGGTCAGGCTCAGAGGAAGACAGAAATCACTCCAGATGAGGAAGCGATTCCAAAGCAGCAGGTTTCACTAAAGACAGAAACACTTGAAATAGCACAGCATTGTTCTTGTTCATGTTTTGTTGAAACTGATTACGGTTTTGAAGATCTATCATGTCCTAAATGTAACCGTGAAACACGAACAAACCACTTTGTTTCAAATAGTCCTTCCTCTGTTTTGCAAGCTGAAGATAACACTGATGATGAGACTGAAGATGAGACTGATGTTGAGGCTGAAGATGAGACTGATGATGAGACTGATGATGATATGGATTATGACTGTTTAACTATAAGCATGTTAGACCTTAAATTTGAACCAGAAGATGAAGACCAGGATAGCCTAGAAAAAAATGCGCTAGAAGTTGGGGAAACAGAAGACGAAGAAAGACTGCATGACACAAGTCCAACACCTCCGAAACCAGTACTAGCTTTTGATTTTCCCCAGCTGCCGGTGTACGACACAAAAGAGAGCTTTATACAAGCTATGACATGTAGATTTGAGGTGGCATCAGGCGAGAGCACACCTGAACATGAAATGGTCTCTGAGGAAGCTCAGAACAGGAGACGGTCTGTAGACAGCTGTGAAACTGAAGACAGTTGTGATTACTCATCTGCATCGGAACACAACTATTTGACAGTATCCAGGAAGATGTTGAGGAAGAGGTCAGCACCTCAGCCATCAGAGACTGATGTATCCGCGTCTGAAAAAGAGGGCGAAGGCGATGAGTTTGCAAATATGCAAAAAGGTCAAACCAGGAGCTTGGACAAGTCTGGCTGTATGCAAAACCACAGACGACTGATTGAAGCCAGAGCTGGCTGCTCTAAGCATGTTCAACCCGAGACCAATAGACAACAGATTTCAACAAAGGATGATGTAATAGTCATAGTTTCTGACACGGAGGATGAAGGTGATCACTACTGCAAAAAGGCAAAAAGACAGAGAAAAGAAAAAAGAATCTTGTTCTCTTCAGCCTCAGAGGACAGTGGAGATGCCCCATGTAGTCAACAAAAGAGACATTTGCCTGGAACTGTGGGCCGTCAGTGTGGAACTGTTAAAGAAAAGCTTCCAGAAAACAGACTGCCATCTGCAGACTCATCAGCACCTCAGCACCGATCTAACCATGATACACCGACTGAAGAAATGCTGCAGGATGCAAGCTCTGACCTGTCACACAGTGCAGGACAGATTAAAACCAAAGCTGCCTCTGAACATGTTGAAGGTGTAATAAATGTTGACTCTGACACCGAGGATGACAATGACCAAAAATACAAAAAGCCAAGCACGATGAGATTTTTCTCTTCAGAGTCGGACAGTGGCGATGCCCCGTGTGTTGAACCTGAAACCAGACTGTCTTCTGCAGACTCATCACTGCCACAGCGCCAGTCTAAACTTCATGATACACAGTTAAAAGACGTGATGCCGGATGCATGCTCTGACCTGTCGCACAATAGGAAAAAGAGTGGACTGCCAATTGAAGCTAAAGGTGGCTCTGCCCATGTTCGACACAAGGCCGACAGACAAACGGTATCAAAAAAAAGAGTAGTTTTCCACGATTCTGTGGTTAAAAAAGGCCATTTCAGCAAAAAGAAGGAAGATAAAAAAGGAATCTCATCAGGATCAGGGGACAGTAGTGGTGATTTATTTGCCACAAAAAGCAGACGGTCAACTGAAACTGTGAACCGTTTTTGTGGAACTGCTAACGAAAAGCCTAAAAAAAACAGACTGTCATCTGAAGACTCGCCAGAGCAGCAGCCCCGGTCTGTGGACATGGAGGTAGACTCTACTTTGGGTCGCTATATTGTGAAGCCTTCTCGACCAACTGAATCCTTGATACTTTCAAAAGAACCTAGAGTCCACAGGCAGGGTAAAGATGGAACAAAGAATAACGTTCAGGCCAACGTACCAAAACCCAGAATATCAAGACAACTTTCCTCACATAGGCAGGAAGGCCCATCTACCTCCTTCAGTAACTTGTCTTCCACAAGTGGACAGCTTTCTGAAGCCAGACGAAGCTCAGCTTCCTCAAGAGGTTTGTCTCCGTCTGGAGAAACCTCCGCCTCCTCTAGTCTTCCTTTATCTAAGCAGAGCACATCTATTCCCAGACAATATTCGCCTTTGTCCAAACTACAGCGTTCTCACTCTTATCGCAACCCCTCAACATCATCTTCTGCAACCATGCCATTATCGGCAAAGGAACAACTGAAAAAAGACTGGAAGGACAGCTTTTACCCAACCATGAGGGACAAAAAACACAGCATGAGGACGGAGGAGGAAGCTAGACCAGGACCTAGTCACCATTACAAGACACCCAGACAGAGGCACAAGTCTGAACCCCAACTGTCGAAGAGGGCTAGGAGTGTGGCCATACAGAGGACAAAGGACATAAATCCATATGCCCCAAAAGAAAGTGTGTTCTTTTGAAGTCTCTACAATGTATTTTTAATTGTCCTTAATTAATTCAGATAGTTCTTTTTGAATGTGTCTAATTAGAATACATGTTCCCAACCCCTATTCTTATTGTAGGATGCCCTGTGGGTGAAGGTTACAAGTGGTCAATGAAGCCAACAGTGGTAAAGCAAAAAAAAAGGTGATACTTAACATTTCCCTAACATGGTTTTAGGACCCCCTCGAAAACGAGATGCTACATCTCAAGGGGATATCCTACCAATAAATTCAAATGGTTTGCTCCATGAGTAATAATTATTATTTTACAGCTGAACAATGCAGTGTGCAATTTCATCAGGTTTTCCAGTTTCTGTAATGTTTTATTTCTGTTGTTTCCTGCTATTTGTCATTGTAGGTTCCAGCAGGAAGGGGAAGAAGTGTAGATCCCGTCCAAGACCCCATCGGTGAGGAAAGGGTGCCAGTGTCTACGAATCCGAGTCCAGTTTGTTTCACTCCCAAAGGGACAGGTGGTTGAGTGGCGAAAACAGCAGTTGCTGCCGATTCCATCTTTTGATTTTCCAAAACATTTTCTGTATTTTAATTGTTTGTGTTTGTATATACGCATACTGTGAATATTTTATATTATATACTGTATTACCAACTGTTTGTGGTAACGGCATTGAATGTTTTGAAAGTGTTCTTTTATCATGTGCTTCAATATGTATAGAAATAAGGATGCACCGATACCACTTTTTTTTCAGACAAAGTACAAGTACATGTACTTACATTTGGGTACTCGCCGATACCGAGTACCGATACGAGTACTTCTCTGTGCCAAAAGACCCTCGTTAACAGCCAGCTGGATGGTGTGAGCGACACACGGCAGGCTGGGGCAACCTGCATACGAGGCGGTGCGCCACGACCAGCTCTAGGTCGGCTTGGAAAGGCTCGGGGCGAAGGTGGCTCAAGGCCACAACCACAACTTTACAGCACTCCCCTCCCGGACCTCGCCGCACCGTGGACAAAGGGCTCGCTGCGCCCTCTCTCCTCGCCAGGGAAGGACCTCTGCTCCCGGTGCGACTGTCGACCGGGGCGGACTGTCCTCAGTGCGCCCCAACCGCGTCGTGCCGCCAGATCGGGACTCGGCCTACGTAAAAAGGCGCCAGGGGTCTGCGGCGTTGTCGGCAACCCACCCGACCCGTCTTGAAAGACGGTATTGGAGCCGTTTTTTGCGAGTACGAGTACATGAGCACAGTATCGGACCCGATACCCAAAACTGGCATTGGTATCGGTTTGTCCCTATATGTAAATTCAGCGTTAAAGTTATTTTTATAAAACGGTCGCTATATCGTGACAGTAGTACATGAAACAGGTAACCTGAAAAAAATCATGTGCCTTTGTGTCCTTCGGTGCTCCTAACGGCATCTGCAAGAGTTCACAGACTTGAGGAAAACAAGCAGTCAGAGCTGATCTGAGGTCTGATGTCCACCTGCCGTCTATGAGAGCCGGCTGTCAATCATTCGGTTAAGGTTATTATGCAATTTTTGGCCAATGATGCCATAAATATACTGCCTACTGCAGCTTTAAGTTAAATCGTTTTGCTCTGAGTACATGGTACTTCAAACTTTTCAACTATTTCAGATGTTATGATTTTTTTTATACAACACGTTTTTTTGTACTTTGAAAAAAAAAAAAGCTGATTGCACTATTCCTATGGATAATGTTCTATCACTTTTTAAAAAATCAATGTGAAAATGTATAAAAAGTCTTAAATGGATCCATTGCTGTTTGTCTCGTGTGCTCTTCTATTTCACCACTAGAGGGAGACATTGATATATATAAAATACAAACAGTTGATCTCCATTTTAAATCAGTGGAGCCTTAACACCTCATCTGTCTTTTTTTTGGCTTTGGCTTTGGCTTTGGCTTCACAATCTGTAAGACGTCCTCTGTCCCTTTCACAACAGTGGAATCATTTATTTCCATGTGTCGGATGAAGAATCAGACTCAGGAGAGAAAGGCCGGTGAAGATGCAAAATACCCTTTATTTGCATGAAAGATCTGAGCTTTGCATCTCTGCAGTCAAAACAAAACTTATTTGTATGTCCGGGTACATCAGTATATCAAAACAACATAACACCCTCCCTTAATGGAGGTAATGATTCCTGTAAGTCCCAGATCTGGCCTGTTCTGTTCTAATACAAATAGATAACAAGATATCTCAGGATCAAAGTCTAATGTCACGATGGCTGTTCCTGTGCTTTCTAGAGGTCAGGTCACTTAATGCAGAATGGTTGTTTTTTTTTACATTAACCCTTCCTTGCCAGCATATTGTACTGTAGTTGTATATGATGTTCCTCTGGTGTCCTCCTAATGGCATCTGCAAGATCTCACAGACCGGAGGAAAAGAACCAGTCAGAGCCGAGCTGGAGACTTGCCGTGTCTGAGCAGCTGTCAATCACTACCCACTGAGCAAAGACACGTCCAAAAGACGTCAATTTAACGTCTCTGTCGACCGTCCAAAAGACGTCCACTGAGGAGCAAGAATGAAAGTTTTTGCGACGTCTTTTTTTAATGTCTAAGATAGTCCCTGGTCAGACGTCCAGATATCAAACCTGTTTTGCACGTCCACAGACGTCCAAGATGGTCCCTGGTCAGACGTCCAGATATCGAACCTGTTTTGCACGTCCACAGACGTCCAAGATGGTCCCTGGTCAGACGTCCAAGATGGTCCCTGGTCAGACATCCAGATATCGAACCTGTTTTGCACGTCCATAGACGTCCAAGATGGTCCCTGGTCAGACGTCCAGATGACGGTCCCTGGTCTGACGTCCAGATATTGAACCTGTTTTGCACGTCCATACACGTCCAAGATGGTCCCTGGTCAGACGTCCAGATGACGGTCCCTGGTCTGACGTCCAGATATTGAACCTGTTTTGCACGTCCATACACGTCCAAGATGGTCCCTGGTCAGACGTCCAGATATCGAACCTGTTTTGCACGTCCATAAACGTCCAAGAGGGGTCCTGGTCAGACATTCAGATATTGTACCCGCATTGCATGTCCATAGACGTACAAGATGGTCCCTGAAAGCTGCCTCTGTTGTTGAAAGAACAGCCAATAGGAATGCTCTCTCTGAAATGACCTGCGATTGGCCTTCCTTCTTCCTCGTGTCCAGCCATCTTCTATATCATGTCTGTCCAGTGGTTGGTGCAGGCGAGCGCCGCGGCATTTGGTTTCGGCCCAGGTTATCTTTGGTCCATTGTGGAGCTTGGCAACATCTCAGGATGTGTTCCATGGTTTGGGATTCGCCACACATACACACACACACACACGTGCATCGGAAGTTGTTGTTTTCCATTTCTTCATTGACACCTTGCAGCGTCCTTCGCCGGCCCGCAGGCGGTTCAGTGTTTTCCAGACAGCCCGAGGTTGATCGTGGCCAGTAGCGAGACATTCATCTGGGGCAGGGTTCTGCGACCTGCGTCTCTTCAGCTCCTCTCCAGTGGCTCCCTGTGGATTTATAAAAAGATTAGTGGAAATGAATAACTGTTGTTTTGTTTACATTTTCAATTTTATTTATCATTGTTGTATGTCTATAGTACGACGGTACGACGGAGTATTAGGGCCACATTGAGGAAGAAAATAAATCTGAGATTTCGAGAATAAAGTCATAATATTATAAAGTAGTAATTTTACATGTTATTTTCTTTTTTTCTCGTAAAGTTATGACTTTATTCATCACTTTTTAAAATGTATGCATAAAAAAAAGTCAAATGGATCCATTGCTGTTGGTCTCGTGTGCTCTTCTATTTCACCACTAGAGGGAGACATTGATATATATATATATATATATATATATATACATATATATATATATGTATATATATATATATATAAATATATATATATATGTATAATAAAACAGTTGATCTCAGTTTTAATACACACCAGAGGCTTGTGTTAAACCATATACTGTATTGTTCATGCATATATAACATATAAACACAAATTAGGTTCTTATTTTTATTTCCCTGACGACACTTTATGGTCATTTCAGTATTTTATCAAACAAAGGGGGTTAACACTTCAGTATGTTTCTACATGTTGTGTTTTTATTGAGGTCAGAAGAAGAGAGAAAATATATTTTTATGGAAAAGAGTGGTGGTGTTTATTATTATTATTATTATTATTATTATTATTATTGTTCTTACAGCACTGGAATCATTAGAATAATATCTTTTCTTTTCTTTTTTTATTTCTTTTTTAAATTTTCATCACAAACAGACAAAAAAAACAAAAAACAGAAAAGTAATATCTACAGACAGACTCACAAACATACCAACCTCACATACAGAACAATACATAAATAAAATAAATAAATACAATTAAATAATACTAATAGAAAATAAAAAATTTGAATAATTTCTAGATCGAGTTTATTCTCCTCATTGATCCCCTAAAGTGTACAAAATACTAATCTATTGGTTATGTTCCCTGTCATACACTCTAATCCTTGACTGTCTGACCTATATATATATATATATTTAAAGGATTTGTGTGCCTCTTGCAGGATAATGATCAGTGACATCATGGTGAGCTTTCTTCTTATCTTATAGAGAAGTATTTATAGGTCTGCTGGTCTGTTTATCATCCTGCAGGCAGACCCAGGTAGCCGAGTGTCGAGCTCAGGCCCCGAACACCAGCAGGACATGCAGAGCTGAGCAAACAGGAGGAAGATGGCAGAGCTGCAAAAACATTATTAATGTGATCAGAGAGATCCAGTCGCTGCAGGAGGCTCTCAGAGGTCAGTGTGTGTTTGTCTGCCTTCATGTTTACATGTGTGTGATGAAGTACGACGTGTTAGTGACGTCATTGTGTGCACATGGTGTAATTCAGGGGTCAGAGGTCAGCAACCTACTCTTTATCTTCTCTCCAGAGGCTCCCTGTGGATTATTAAAAATGGAAATGAATAAATGTTTTTTTGTTTGCATTTTCATTTTTATTTATCATTGTTGTAGGTCTATGGTACGACGGTACGACGGAGTATTAGGGCCACATTGAGGAAAAAAATAAATCTGAGATTTCGAGAATAAAGTCATAATATTATAAAGTAGTAATTTTACGTGTTATTTTCTTTTTTTCTCTTAAAGTTCTGACTTTATTCTGTAAATCTCAGATGTTTTTTCCCTCAATGTGGCCCTAATACTCCGTAGTACATTGTCTCTTTGTCCCTCACTGCATTAGACTTATATACTATATACTTAGGCTATAAACTGTGTTACCTTCATCACAATGATCACATGTTTTGCAGCTCCAGACAGATTTTTATTTAATTTTGTTTTGCTTAAAATGTCTCTTTTGATAGTAAAGGTTTCTGACCCCTGCTCTAATTTAATGAAATATATTTTGTGTGGTCCTTTTGTAAGAAGAAAAATCAGAGCCTAAATAATTTTGCAACTCCATTGGATATGTTTTAATAATAAAAAGCTGTTTTTTTTAAGGGCACTAAACTCTAAGTATTTTCTTTTTCATTTTTGTTTCCTGTTTGTGTCGTTTCTAATCTTGACTTTTAATCAACAGTATTAGTATATACAGGTCTAGTATTATATGATATGATTTTATTGAGAACCAATATATTGTAAATTGATTATTTATTATCTGGTATGATTATACCTGGTTTTAGTCTTTAAAACTATTATCTTTTACTACTTGTATTATTTTAAATAACTACTGTCTGACACTCAACATGTGAATTCCCCTTTTGACCCCGATAAAGAAAAAAGTCTTGTATTTCAATTTCAATTTTTGTATTTTAAAATGAAAATCAAATAACCACTAATTTACAGATGTTATACAACAGGGAGGGTTTCTACAGATGTTAAACAGAACTCTCACATAATTGACAATTTTCTCTCTCACACTCTCACTATGGGCTGTTTCTTTCTGTCGGCAGGTGAGAAGCACTATGTGGCTACTCCTTTCAACACACCTGACACTTCCACCTGATCCCCTTCACTCCGTTAGGAAGACTGTAGCCGAGTAGTTCTACATCATGATAATGATGATTTTTCAACCAGCGATTATGACATTAATGCCAGCTAGACAGAATAAAGCTCTGTCTGTCATGACAATACTGTACTGGACTGAAGGCCACTCCATCACTCTAGATACTGTAGATTTAACAAATACCTGCTGTCTTCAGACGGCTGTAAAGAGTCACCCGAGTAAAGGAAAGACTTTCAGTACAGTTCTATTGTCATGACAGACAGAGCTTTATTCTGTCTAGCTGGCATTAATGTCATAACCACTGGTTGAAAAATCTGCCTTATCATGATGTCGAACAAATTAACTAAATTACATATTATACCAAATAGACTAGAAATGATTGAAAAGCCTCATAAACCACCAAACAGAATACAGAAAGTTAGTGATTTCAGTTTTTTAGTGAACTGTTGGATTTATTATGTACAAAAGTGCTTACAATTACCTGAAATAACCTGCTTATAAGGGAAGCTGAAAACTGTTGTATTGTTTCATGATTGCTCAATAACTGTCTCTCAATTATTAGCTTCTAAGGGCATAACTCAGGGTGAAGGAATGAAGGACTTGGGGCTGTTCAGTTATTGTTGCACTGTTTTGTTCCTTGAGGAGGTGATTCGGTGACTGTAGATTTCTATATAGTCACATTGTAATAATCTCCGGCAGCATTTGGAGAGGCTTTGAACTACTCAAGGGCGAGGACAGGGGGGAGGCACACGGGACTGCATATTCTGTTCTTTTCACAAGGTCACGGGAGGATGGAGTCAGAAGAAGAAACAAAAAAGAAGATATGCAGCAAAAACATCACGTGCCATAAGCTCATGACTATTGATATTGTGTAAACCATAAAAACGCTGGATCAGGGATAGCTCGGGGTTCAGACTTCGCGAACTGACCCATGCATTGTATGTTGTCAGGGACACGTTGATTGGATCCAGAATTCTGTAAACTCTGTTATCTTACTTATGCAACATTAATTGTTCGGAATAAATTGTATTATTATGCTTTAACCCGTCTGTTTGGAAAATCTCTTTGTCACACAAGATTAACCAACACGTAACTGTGCCCTGACCTCTTCGAGGTAGAGGGCCGGTTCCTTCAGAACTCAGGCTGATTAATCCTCATATTAGACTATGATGTCTGAAGGTTGGCAAACATGCTGATCAACCATACTTATCTATCATTGACCAGGATTATTGACTTGACTTTTCATCTATAAATGCGTCAAAATTGAAAATTTGACTGAAAAGAAAATCCTTGGGGATTGAGGAGTGGTGACCTCTGACCCCTACGGTGGGTAACGTCACAGAAGGCCCACTCATAAAATGCACTGACTTCACTGGTACCGAATCTCCCTCCAAACTAAATTGTAAAGCTGACGGCCCCTCAATATGATCTGATCAATACAATACAATCAAACTTTATTGTCCACCAGGGTGGATTTTTCTCTTCGGCTCACAAAACACAGAAAACAACAAACAGCAGTTAGTAAAAAACAGAGACAGGTTATGTTACACATTAAAAACAGTTCATGTCAGTGTCTGTGGCTCAGATCTGCTCAGTCACTGTGTTGAGTTAAGAGTATTGATGGCGGGTGCCTGGGTTAGCTCAGTTGGTAGAGCGGGCGTCCATGTATTAAGGCTTGGTCCTGACTGCGGCGGCCCGGGTTCGAATCCGGCCTGTGGCCCTTTCCGCATCCACTCTCTCTCTCCCCCCTTTCAAGACTCTATCCACTGTCCTGTCAATAAAAATGGAAAAATGCTCCCAAAAAAATAACTTTAAAAAAAAAAAAAAAAAGAGTATTGATGGCATTTGGGATGAAAGACTTTTTAAACACATGTTTAGTTGCCAGAGGGGCTCTATAGCGCCTCCCGACTGGCTGCAGAGAGGATGGGAGCTATCTGCAAGGATGCTCCTCGCTTTCTTCCTCGTCCTTTCTGTAAAAAGTTGAGTCAAGGGCTTTTGGGGTTTATCAACTATTTTGCCTACCATTGACACAATCCTAGACAGTTTATTCTTCTATCTACAGTGTAGGTGACCGTACCAGGCAGGAAGGTTAAAGGTTAAAATCCTCTCAACAATAGTTTTGTACACTAATTCTAAAATCTGCCGGCTGACACCGAGGCCACTAAGTTTCCTTAGAAGATAAAGTCGCTGTGAGCATCTCTTGAAGATATACTCTGTATTTACAGAGAAGCTCACCTGGGTGTCCAGGACTGTACCGAGGTATTTAAAGTGTTCCACAGTTTCAACATGTTGGCCATCAAGTGAAACTGACTCTGTGATCAGATGTTGTTTTGTGCAGCACATGATTAATTCTTTCTTCTCAGCCACATTGATTTCTAGCTGGCTAGTGTGACACCGTGTTTGAAGGGCTGTAGTGTGGGCCAGATAGGCAGCTTCACCTAGTGGGCCTGTTTCCTGTAAAAGACCAACTAAGGCCATGTCATCCGCATACTTAAACAGTCTAAAATGTTTCTCATTGGTCATAAATTCATTAGTAAAAAGAGAGAATAGCACAGAGGAAAGAACACAGCCTTGTGGGCAGCCTGTCTGACATGTTCTCTCTGATCCACAGAACTAACCCTGTGTTGATGTTGAGATCAAGGAGCCTTTTCAGGAGAATATGCGTCTTCATTGAGTTAAAAGCTGAGCTAAAATTCACAAATAAAGCTCTGGCATAACCTTTAGGATGCATAAGGTGTTTAGTGACTGTGTTAAGCAGAGTCAGCACAGCGTCGTCTGGGACTCTGTCGCTCTTATTTAAGCGAACTGGAGCAGATCTAGCTTAGTCACCACTGTGCTGGTCAGGCTGGCAAGAACTCGTTCCATGGTTTTACACAATATGGAGGTTATTGCGATGGGCCAAAGATCATTTGGCTTACTTGCACCTGGCTTTTTTAGCACAGGCCTAATTATTGTGAATTTCCATGATTTTGGCACAGTGTAGGTGTCTAGGATATATAATTAATTAGGCTTTTTTAGGTACAGTATGTATTTATTTAGCCTATTTATCTTCTACTGTTACCTCGATCATGTGCTTAAATAATGTTACACTTTTATAGAATGACCACACTATCTTCTTGGCTTTTATTTTGACATGTTTGTGCAGCAATTTCTCTTTAATAGAAAACACAAAGTCAAATAGCAAATGAATCATCATCTTTTAGCCGGTACAGAACAGAAGACGCATCTTTAAAAGACAACAGAGCATCTTATTGTGCTCTGTCCTTGCACATCGAGTGAGACACTTGGTTATCTGCAGAGGAGTAAAACATTCTTCACATTTCTCTGCTTAATCTCCGTGACAAAGACAACAGTGAGAGGGGAGTTGAGACGTTTTTACGAGTTCATGTTATCTTCATCAGTTTGCACCTGGAGGCTGGAAATACAATCTCACAATGAATGAGCATTGAATTCTCATGATTACTCAGACACAATGGAAGAGAAAGCACCCGAACAAGAAAGAAAGTTTATTCAAGTGAGCTATTAGTATACTTCTTTTAAACTTAGAATAAAAGAGAATCCTTCAGATTAAGATAAATTTAACAAAGTTATACTTAAGTATACTTGGCATATACTGACAAGTATACAGAAACGTCTAAGAGACAGGTCGAGCCTTCTTCACACCCCGAGAGGTAAAGTTGCAGAAAAAATAACTTAAAAATATTTTTTTAAATAATTTAATTAGTTAATTAAAATTAAAAATAATACGTACTAAAGTAGTATAATTCATGGTAGTAAGATAGAAACATTAAATTAATTAATTAATTAATTAAATAAATGTGGAAAAAAAAGAAAACAGCATATAGAAAATAATAATTAATAATTAAGTAAATACACTAGAAAGGTTAGATTAAGAATATTCTATATAAGTGATCCTTGGATCCCATATCCTATCATAATAAATTTATTTATATAGCACTTCTTAAAACAGATGTTACAAAGTGCTTCATAAGACAATGCAAGCAGATAAATAAAGTAAAAGATATGGTAACTGCTAAAACAGAACATCACAGAACATATCAATAATAATAGAAGTGGTAAAATGGTAGGACAAGTTCATAAAACAAATATACAGTATATATACATAAATGTGTATAAGTGTACACATGCGTCCAGAAATGGATGTGTATGTCTATGTGTTTTCAAAAGTTTTTAAAAGTGGATATACAGAGTTAGATGATCGTATCTCTATAGGAAGTGCATAATATCAGGGGGATCCTCATGATTCCACTTAGATGTGATATATCTATTGGCAGCCGTGATTGTCAGGTTAACAAAAACCCATTATCCTCACGGAGGGAAGATTAGTTATCACAGTGGAAAGAGATATTTTCCTTAATTTCCGGGAACATTCTTAGAAAAGTCCTATTAAAGGGACTATTTGTAACTTTCAGAAATGCTTCTTAACAGCGACACCTGTGGCCGTTAAGTCAACGAAAGTCAGCGTCCTGTTTCTCGCGCTTGTGCTCGCTCTACATAGACATGAAGGAGCATCGCTCAACACAGTGAGGAGACACACGTCAGCTAAAAGCACAATATCACTCTATATTTCAGCTGCTTGGCAGTAATGTTAGCTGACCAGATGAAGGTCTCTCCATGAATCACTGCTGATCCTAGTGTTGGCTTCTCCTGCATCAGCGCAGGCTTCAGCAGCGGGGCTGCGCAGTGAGAAACTCGCCTCCTTCCGCCCGCACCCGGAGAGAGCAGGAAGACACCGGCACCCGGTCGGTAACAAGACGACAAGGTTTCTCTCTGCGGAGCCCCGTCACTTCACAAGACACGGGAAACCTCTGTTGGTCTGGTGAAGCTGCAGCAGTTATTTCTGCACAAACGTCCACTGTACATTCACTAGATATTCTCAGAGCTAAACTAACTCTTCTGCAGGGTGGAGTGAGCGCGCGTTCACGTCTAGAGGTGGAGCGAGTACGCGAGAACGCGCGCTCTGTCTGAGTGAAGGCGAGCAGCAGAGGAGCGGGGACGCTGGCCACACGCGAGCGCGCATATGCGAGCACGCATGTGTCCTGACCCGGTACATTTATACGCTTAAAAAGTAACAAACAGTCCCTTTAAGGAAAAACAACGGTAACCTTTCTCACAGTTTCTCCGTCTCTCTCAGTCTGAATTGTTTGTCGAACATTTCCCTTCTTCTTGACCTTGGCTGTCTGAGTGTCCTTCTAGCCTCTCTCCCACGTATTACGGTATGTGAGAAACTACCTCCCCCATCAGCCCTCCAGCTGTTTTATTATCAACATAGTTTTAACATCACAGAGAGTTATTCTCTTGGTGTGTTGTTACGTCCTGAATGAAAAGCCCTTTGCAGTGTAGGTGTGAAAAAGATGGCTTAGGTTTGATAAGCTCACATTCACACCCCTCACCCGCTCCAACCTCACAACCACTAGTTCACAGATGTGTGTGGATTACTTTGCCGTCTCCTCGTCTGTCTGGGCTGGATCCTCACCCACAACGCTCGAACAGTTCAATGAAAACAAGTTAAACTGAAAAACATCATACTAAACCTGTATTCTGTTACTGTATTATATAAGTAAGCACACTAAACATGTATTATAATCGTATTAAACATGTATTATATTACTGTATTATATCAGTAATCATACTAAACATGTAATATAATCCTACTAAACATGTATTATATTACTGTATTATATAAGTAATCACACTAAGCATGTATTATAATTAGACTAAACATGTATTCTATTACTGTATTATATAAGTAATCATACTAAACATGTATTATATTACTGTATTATATCAGTAATCATACTAAACATGTAATATAATCCTACTAAACATGTATTCTATTACTGTATAATATAAGTAATCACACTAAACATGTATTCTATTACTGTATTATATCAGTAATCATACTAAACATGTATTATATTAATAGTATTATATAAGTAATCATATTAAACATGTATTCTATTACTGTATTATATAAGTAATCATATTAAACATGTATTCTATTACTGTATTATATCAGTAATTATAGTAAACATGTATTATATTACTGTATTATATCAGTAATTATACTAAACATGTATTCTATTACTGTATTATATCAGTAATTATACTAAACATGTATTCTATTACTGTATTATATCAGTAATTATACTAAACATGTATTCTATTACTGTATTATATCAGTAATTATAGTAAACATGTATTATATTACTGTATTATATCAGTAATTATACTAAACATGTATTATATTACTGTATTATATCAGTAATTATACTAAACATGTATTCTATTACTGTATTATATCAGTAATTATACTAAACATGTATTCTATTACTGTATTATATCAGTAATTATACTAAACATGTATTCTATTACTGTATTATGTAAGTTTTTAACTTCTTTTTATTTCCTGTCAACAGGAGCAGTCTGTAGAGCACAATCACATGTTTTCATCCACAACAGGGTCATGAGTGTCCTTAGGAGACACTCAGTTACCTTGAGGACCACAAGTCTTAAGAAGTAATAATTCAAATGTCCACAGCTTGTGCTTTAATTATAAATCGTATTTTTATTGTAAGATTAGGCAGAGCAAAAGCATACAGCTCCAAAAGGTAATTCAATTATGATTAGTTCAATGTTAGATTGGTAAAAAATAGAGATTCATAACCCAGTTATAATGATCATGATAAAAAGACTAATAATATAACCTGTTCAATTCAACGTCTGTTTTGAGACGGAGGGAAAGACGGGGTTTACTGCCGTCGCAGTGTTCCTCTTTTACTGCCAGTTCAGAAACTCCTAAGTCCAAAATCACAAATCAAAGCCCAGCTCGAAGCTGGCGTCCAACCCGTGTTGGCAGCTCAAGCTGAGGAATCATGACCAGTGAATCTGTAATCCTCAGTTGGAAGTGGAAAGAGCAAATTCTCTGTAAAAAATCACAATCTCCTATTTTCTTTCCATGTCACTGAGGACACTTGATCCTTTCTCCGTCCAATCTAGCTCAGTCCAAAAGCTATTCATCCTAATCTCCGAGGCTGATCCATCCTGATGAACAGCCCAGACCGGCTCAGAGACTGTGTGTGAGAGAAAAATGATCCGATTCTACTTTGTCCTTAGTTTTTATATTTCCAGCTTGGATGTCATTACAACATCATTTCTCAATTCATCCACGGGACATGTGCCTGTAGTCACTTCTCCTTCTGGCTAACAGACATCCTCTGTGTGCCTCAGCTCAGCAAACTTCACTTCCTCTGTGTCACAAGGCCACCGGTCTCGACTTCTGGTTTTCCCCATCTTCAACTTTATACAGGCTACCATGCACAATAAAGAATCACGCCGCCCAGGGCCCTCTGTTTGGCTGCCCGTTCCAGGGCCGAGGGTGTACATATAGGGGACGAGGGAAACACTAAACCAATGTCCCGCGCGCTGTATAACGTTGGATCATTTATATTTATTCACAGTTTCACATCTCACCAGAATCAAGGGTTTATCTGTGTATTGTTCTTCTCCTCTGTTTCCATTCAGAAGAATCCAATCCAATAGGTTACATACGGTTACATACGGCACGGCACGGTCAAAAAGTGTTTCACACGCACCTAATCCTAATCATCTGAGAGCTTACGTATATGCGCTTTTCATGTCAAAGATACACCCTGTGACTGGAAAATAAGAGCATGCAGCACATTCCTGCGGACCCGACAGGTGTCTCTCATTGCCATTGAAGTCTATTTTATTTATTTATTTATTTTTTTAAGTTATTTTTTTGGGGGGCATTTTCCATTTTTTTATTGAGAGGACAGTGGATAGAGTCTTGGAAAGGGGGGAGAGAGAGAGAGTGGATGCGGAAAGGGCCACAGGCCGGATTCGAACCCAGGCCGCCACGGTCAGGACCAAGCCTTGATACATGGACGCCCGCTCTACCAACTGAGCTAACCCAGACGCCCCCATTGAAGTCTATTTCAGTTTCTGTGTTGCATTCTTGGTCAACAAACATGCAGTGTGCCTATTTGAGGTCGGGACCTTAAAAGGACAGAAGTGTCAGACAGAGAAGACTATGAGATATAAAGGACTGTGAGAGCACATACGCAAAGGTCTAAATACTGCTAAAAAAAAGAGAGAGACTCGGAGCTCTCAGCCTTGAGGAAAAACTGTCATGGTCATTTTCAAACCGATTAATTTGCGACTTAATTGTGATTAAATATTTTAATCGATTGTCAAGTCAGCACACTGACAGCTGTTGTTGCCTGTTGGGTTTGCCATGTTAAAGAAATAAAGAAATACATGTTTTTTTTTAGTTTTAGTTTTTTTATTAGTATTACTTAATTTTTTTTTATTTTTTATTATTATTACTCTGTATGTGGGGTTGGTATGTTTGTGAGTCTGTCTGTAGATGTTACTTTTTTGTTTTTGTTTTTTGTCTGTTTTTTGTGTGTTTGTGAAATTCTGAAAAGAAATTAAAGGAAAAAATGGAAAAGAAATAAAGAAAATAAAAAAAACAAATTAAAATTTAATTTAATGACATATTTATTTATTTTTTTAAATTTTTTTTATTGAGTCATTTATTCATTTATTTTTTGGCAGGTTCGATTTAGGCTATTTCATAATATTTTCCGACGGGGAGCGGAACTGAAAGTTAAACTTATTTATGCTGTTTTTTTCTAGATACGTTTCATTTCCATGATTATTGGGAGTAGCCTACATTTTTTAAATGTGAGTCAAACACTAGGTTATTGTTATTATTACAGGTTATTATATCCAATCAGAGGCTCTCTTTACAACCGACCAATCAGAGGCTGCTCTCTTTACAACCGACCAATCAGAGGCTCTCTTTACAACCGACCAATCAGAGGCTGCTCTCTTTACAACCGACCAATCAGAGGCTCTCTCTTTACAACCGACCAATCAGAGCTCACGCTGAGCGTCATATAAAAGGATCCGGTCGGCTCTGTCTCTCCTCAGTGACTCTGAGACTCTACCAGGAACTACTTCTAGAGGAACTCAGCAGCAACAAACACTCACAATTCAGAGGAAATAACCACCAGAAACCGGACCAACGGACTTCTCTGGATAACTATGATGTTTATTTCAGTTGAGGGTCTTCAGGAGTTGAGTTTTACTCGGTTTTGAGGCGTTGGAAGCTGAGAAATGAGTTAAAATCAAGTGAAATGCGGATTATAAGGTAAGAAATGTTGAAATATTTTACGCGGTTCGTCCGCCGGATGTTCTGTTAGCAGCTGCATGTTAACCTGTGCACCGCTTTAATCATTAACAAAGGAAGAACTCCAGACCAGGTGGTCAGCAACCTGCAGCTCCTCAGCTCCTCTCCAGTGGAAATGAATAACTGTTTTTGTGTTTACATTTTCATTTTTATTTATTGTTGTAGGTCTATGGTGCGACGGTAGGACGGAGTATTAGGACCACATTGAGGGAAAAACAAATCCGAAATTTAGAAAATAAAGTCATAATATTATAAAGTAGTCATTTTATGTGAGATTTTCTT
The DNA here is from genome assembly GCF_015220745.1 of Sebastes umbrosus. NCBI lineage: Eukaryota > Metazoa > Chordata > Actinopteri > Perciformes > Sebastidae > Sebastes > Sebastes umbrosus. The sequence goes on from NC_051291.1 coordinate 2,072,873, forward strand.
TTTTTCTGGTAAACTTCTGACTTTATTCTCGTTATATTATGACTTTATTCTGGAAATCTCAGATGTTTTTTCCCTCATTGTGGCCCTAATAAAGTCATATTATGAGAATAAAGTCATAATATTATAAAATAGTATTTTACGCGTTTTCTTTTTTTCATGTAAAGTTATAACTTTATTTTTGTAATATTACAACTTTATTCTCGTAAATTATGACTTTATTCTCGTAATGTTAAACTTTTTTTCTCGTAAAGTTATGACTTTATTCTCGTAATGTTACGATTTTTTTCTCGTAAAATTATGACTTTATTCTCGTAAATTATGACTTTATTCTCGTAATGTTAAACTTTTTTTCTCGTAAAGTTATGACTTTATTCTCGTAATGTTACGACTTTTTTCTCGTAAAATTATGACTTTATTCTCGTAATGTTACGACTTTTTTTTTGGTTAAGTTATGACTTTATTCTCGTAATGTTAAACTTTTTTTCTCGTAAAGTTATGACTTTATTCTCGTAATGTTACGACTTTTTTCTCGTAAAATTATGACTTTATTCTCGTAATGTTACGAGTTTTTTTTTGGTTAAGTTATGACTTTATTCTCGTAATGTTAAACTTTTTTTCTCGTAAAGTTATGACTTTATTCTCGTAATATTACAACTTTTTTTCTCGTAATATTACGACTTTATTCTCGTAATATTACAACTCTTTTCTCGTAAAGTTATGACTTTTTAATATTATTTTTGCTACATTTTAATGAAATTTTTTTTTTTTTTATTGGGTCATTTAGTTATTTATTCATTTACTTTTGTCGTATCTTTCCTGCGACAGTGCTGTTGAAGTGATGAGAAAGGATGCTCCGCGGACACTGTTCTTGCTGGTACAATAGAGTTTATTACAAACAAGCAACAAATGTCATAACGAACGTCTCGAGCGTCCGGAGGTCTCAAGTCAAATCTGAAAGTCCTGCACTTCGGGGCTCTCGCACCTCCTTATATCGGGGTCATGTCATGCAGCATCTGCTCTGAGGATATGACCCTGTATGGCTCCTTTGTCCTAAATGTTTATCTTTCAGCCCCTGGACATATCGTATGACCACAGGTCTCCACGTATGCTTCTTACACATCTGTTTACAATTAGGGGCCCCGCTGTCTTGTGCAAGACCTGAAAATATACCACACTTTTTTGGCAGGTTTGCTTTAGGCTATTTAGAATATTTTCCGATGGGAAGCTGAATGACTTTATTCTCGCAATATTCCGACTTTTTTTTCGTAAAGTTATGACTATTCTCGTAATGTTTTTTTCTTGTAAAGTTATGACTTTATTCTCGTAATATTACGACTTTTTTTTTCTTAAAGTTATTACTTTATTCTTGTAATATTGCGACTTTTTTTCTCGTAATATTGCGACTTTTTTTCTCGTAATATTACGACTTTTTTCTCATATTATAACTTTATTCTGTAAATCTCAGATGTTTTTCCCTCAATGTGGTCCTAATACTCCGTAGCACATTGTCTCTTTGGCCCTCACTGCATTAGACTTATATACTATATACTTAGACTATAAACTGTTTTACCTTCATCACAATGATCAAATGTTTTGCGGCTCCAGACAGATTTTTTTTGTTTTTGTTTTTGCTTAAAATGGCTCTTTTGATAGTGAAAGTTGCAGAGCCCTGCTCTAGAGTCTATTTGATAGAGTTATTTGTTTGATAACCTTGAAAGTAAAATTAAGCTTTGCTCTCGGCTTCCTGACTCATTAAAAAAAGAGAGAGAGCTCGCGAGGGCAAGCGGTAATGTTTCATCCACAGTTGGTACAATGAGAAAATAACTTTTCTTTCATTTGTGAATGAAAGAAAAGTTATTTTCTCATTGTTTCACGGCGGTTATGTTCTAAAGCACAAATAAATAATAGGGACAGTGCAGTATGTTGCATCTGTGTAATATTGGGCTATTGTCTGTGCAATGTGGGAAACACGGTAGACGGTACAATACCTGGGTGCAATACCTGCCATGGGGTGTGTGATGGTATGTACCATTGTGTATGTGTTGAAATATCTGTTTCTGTGAAACTGTTTCCCTGTTTTATGTGGAATCTTTTATCATTCTTGTTGTTGTTTTTATTTAGTGTTTGTTGGTGTAACTGCAGTTGGACGGAGTCCAGGAAAAATTTCCCCACGGGGACAATAAAAGTATATCTTATCTTATCTTATCACCATCAAACACTCAACAGATGATTTACTGTGGAGACCGACAATCTCTCTCGTTTCATTTTCCTCCTCTGCATTTCATTCTTTACATCCAACATAAATATATGTAGCAGTAAAATATCGGGACTAAAAGTCCCAGGAACTTTTGGAGCTTTAGAGGGACAGCTCAGGTTAGATGGCTAGTAGACAAAGCGAGAGAGGTGAGACAGAGATGGTTTGGACTAGGTGTGGAACGGTTCACAAAATTCATGGTTCGGTTCATATCACGGTTTCTAGGGTCACGGTTTTTGGTTCGGTTTGGTACATTTATGGTACAGCGAGGAGGTCAATTTATGATTTCAACATGCTTTTCATTTATTTGGCAAAAATAAGTTAACAAATGTTTGCCTAAACAAAAGTTTGGCTTATATAAATAACATAAAAACTTCTTCATTGGCAAATCTTAATGGAAAGAATGGGTCTTCTACAGTAATATTGTTTACGATCGAGCGTGGTCGTATATGCAGTGATAAACACTCTTATAGCATTAGATGTTACGGTGGCACGGTGTGAATCTGCAGTGGGAGGCTGCCAGAACGCTGTGGGGGAACGGACTCTCCGTCCAGTCTGCTTTTGTTTCGCTCCGCTAATCGACACATTCGGGTGATGCTGTCGTAAATTAAATGTTTAAAGTGTCCACATATAAACCTGACTTCAGTTGAACAGTGTCAGCGTGCAGTTTAACACAAATTGTTGTCAGTTTAGCTCGACTATCATGAGCTACTGGGCGCTACAGCGCTGCTACCATTCCTGGTGCGCTGCCAATACTTTCCGGGTAAAGCTCACGCTCCAGAGTTTCTGTTCCGTCGTGCAAGTAGTAGACATAAACAGATATTTGGGTAACGGCGTACCGAAAGGATGTCGCGGACCGAACCGAACGTCCTGTACCGAACAGTTCGGGTCAAATACACGTACCGTTCCCACCCCTAGTTTGGACATGTGCAAAGGAGAGATGCTGGGTATATCAGGAGAAGGATGCTGAAGATGGAATTGCTTGTTAACAGCGACACCTGTGGCCGTTAAGTCAATGACAGTCAGCGTCCTGTTGCTCGTGCTTGTACTTGTACAGTACCTTTTTAAAATGTGATTTTGAAAATACCAAAGCATTTAAACGTTACTGAGAAATTATTTAAAAAGTATTGTACTCCCCAACACTGTGCACACAATCTACAGTTTACAAGTACAAAGACATAACAAGGCAGCCAAACACACTTCCTTGCAATGCCTGTCTAAACACTTGAATTTACCTCCTGAGCGGTGTTCAAATTTAGGTTCAGGAACTCTGCCCAAAAGAGGGGGTTATGGGTCGTTGGGATCCTGCAGTGGAAAAGGTCTGTGTTGTAGTAAATGTGACACCAACAAACCACTAATTTTGCTTTTATTTGTTTCCTAGACCTGAGAAGCGAACTGAAGTGATCACTTGAAAGATAGCTCTACATGAGATGCAATCTGGATTTCCACGCAGCCAAGAAGGGGCCTATTCTGCATTCCAGCACTGGAGAAACGTTGCTCTCCCATCACCTGAGGACATCAACGTTACACCTGTACCAGTAGTTCACCCTGAAAATGAAATACAAAACAACATGGTAGTCACTCAATATCTCGGGGAGCTTAGAGTGGCTTACAGTCCAGCTCAGTTGCACCAAGGCTATGGACAATCACAACAGAATCTCCAGGGACTCCAACACCAAAAGGAGTCACAGGCAAGCGTAGTAAGCACTGGATTCCACCGCCCAATACCAAAAGATAGTGCATGCACTTCTCGGAACAGTCGCCACCAAGACGGTAATGCTGACTTTTATTCATCAGCACAAGTCTCTGCAGAGCCCAGCAGTTATCTTGGGACATTGGCTTATGAGAACTCTGTAAGACAATCCGTTAACAACCGTGGACATCAAATGGAAGATTCCATGCAAAATTTTGGTAGACATTTCCTGAAAAGATCAAATTTGGAGAATAATACTGGACTGCAGCAAAGACGGCATTTGAATTGTGCCTCATTAGCCTGTACCAGTTCTGCAGCACTTCAGGGAGTCGCAGCAAAGACATTTCCTTTACAGGATCAGTGTTCTTCTGTGACTGTGAGCAAAAAGCAGGCATCTAACCCACTGTTGGTGGCCTTACTGAATGGAAATCCTTCAGATTCCAAATCCTTTACCACCCCGTCTTTTCTGTCAGAGGAGATTAATGGCAAAGGTCAGCAAGTCAAAGGTTCACAAGCTGCTCTAAACTGTAGACTGACTAGAACACAAAACCCAGATCATTCAAGAGGAACTCCTTCCAGCCCCCATCAGCAGCAGGTCTTCCCTCCGTCTCTCAGCAGTCAGTCATCCACACACAAAGTCTTGCCAGTTGGAGAGACGGAACCACCTACAGATGCAGAAATATATGACTTTATTGAACGAAAGATCGCATATTTTATGACTGTTTTAACTCAGAAAGAGAGAAATTATGAACATAATGCGTGGGACGGGGACTCCACACTGCAGTCTGACGACACCATGCCAAACAGTATTGCCCATCTCCCCACAACCTCTGCCTTTGACAAAGATGTGGAGAGGCAAAGTCTCAACTGTACTGTGATTGAGGAGTGCACTGCAGCAGTTGGACAAGCACTTGAAGAGGACTGTTCAAAGGACACCAAAGCAAACGCTGAGTTAATGCCCAAGTTTAAAGAGACGGATGATTGTGTTACATATGCATCAATGAAACATTCAACAGGTACACTAGTCTCTGCTGTAGGCAACTCAAAACATGCTTGTGAAAGTGAATTTGTTAAGAAGAGTGCATCTGTAGATTTCGATTTGACCGTAAAAAAAAACTTGGACGCAACTATGCCTGCAAATGGCTATTGCAAACTTGTTTATTCCGATGACTGTGGCAAATCTTTTGAACTTGCATCACTCGTTGAAAATCAAGACGCAAATACAAAAAAGAGGAAAAATGTTGACGAACATTGCGGTGTGACCTGTGAGGAAGCAATTCCTTATTCCGAGCTAGATTCACCAGTTGATAAAATTCAGATTACTAATATAGTATCAATTGCTGCAAACCAAAGTGAATGGCTGAGCGACCAAACAAGTGATGAAGGTGCGAGGGAGGATGCAGGCTCTGTGCATTCACAAACTGATTTATGCATAGCACTTTATGAAAACAAAGTCAAAGAGCATGCCACTCAATCTGAAAGAGAGGGCGAGGAAGCACGACCAAAATATGAGGACATTTCGGACGATGACCCGTCACAGCTGATCACAACTGTCGCAAACACAGAGCATGGAGGATTAAGCATTCCAGCATGGATTAAAGACTCACAGTATGAAAATGTAAGTGACGCTGACAATCCAAAGAATGAATATATGACTGTGGAGACGTCTCAAGTACCTGAACCCAGAGATGAGCAGTCACCACTTGAAAATGAAGGCTATGGACATGTGCAGGGTCAGGCTCAGATTAAAACAGAAATCCTTACAGATGAGGAAGCGATTCCAAAGCAGCAGGTTTCACTAAAGACAGAAACACTTGAAATAGCACAGCATTGTTCTTCATGTTTTGTTGAACCTGATTACGGTTTTGAAGATCTATCAAATCCTAAATGTAACCGTGAAACACAAACAAACCACTTTGTTTCAAATATTCCCTCCTTTGTTTTGAAAGCTGAAGATGAGACTGATGATGAGATGGATTATGACTGTTTAGATATAAGCGTGTTAGACCTTAAATTTGAACCAGAAGATGAAGACCAGGATAGCCTAGAAAAAAGTGTGCTAGAAGTTGGGGAAACAGAAGACGAAGAAAGACAGTGTGACACAAGTCCAACACCTCCGAAACCAGTACTAGCTTTTGATTTTCCCCAGCTGCCAGTGTACGACACAAAAGAGAGCTTTATACAAGCTGTGACATGTAGATTTGAGGTGGCATCAGGCGAGAGCACACCTGAACATGAAATGGTCTCTGAGGAAGCTCAGAACAGGAGACAGTCTGTAGACAGCTGTGTAACTGAAGACAGTTGTGATTACTCATCTGCATCGGAACACAACTATTTGACAGTGTCCAGGAAGATGTTGAAGAAGAGGTCAGCACCTCGGCCATCCAAGACTGATGTATCCGCGTCTGAAAAAGAGGGCGAAGGCGATGAGTTTGCAAATATGCAAAAAGGTCAAACTAGGAGCTTCGACAAGTCTGGCTGTATGCAAAAACTCAGACGACTGATTGAAGCCAGAGCTGGCTGCTCTAAGGATGTTCAACCCGAGACCAATGGACAACAGATTTCAACAAAGGATGATGTAATAGTCATAGTTTCTGACACAGAGGATGAAGGTGATCACTACTGCAAAAGGGCAAAAAGGAAGAGAAAAGAAAAAAGAATCTTGTTCTCTTCAGCCTCAGAGGACAGTGGAGATGCCCCATGTAGTCAACAAAAGAGACATTCGCCTGGAACTGTGGGCCGTCAGTGTGGAACTGTTAAAGAAAAGCTTCCAGAAAACAGACTGCCATCTGCAGACTCATCAGCACCTCAGCACCGATCTAACCATGATACACCGACTGAAGAAATGCTGCAGGATGCAAGCTCTGACCTGTCACACAGTGCAGGACAGATTAAAACCAAAGCTGCCTCTGAGCATGTTGAAGGTGTAATAAATGTTGACTCTGACACCGAGGATGACAATGACCAAAAATACAAAAAGCCAAGAAGGATGAGATTTTTCTCTTCAGATTCGGACAGTGGCGATGCCCCGTGTGTTGAACCTGAAACCAGACTGTCTTCTGCAGACTCATCACTGCCACAGCGCCAGTCTAAACTTCATGATACACAGTTAAAAGACGTGATGCCGGATGCATGCTCTGACCTGTCGCACAATAGAAAAAAGAGTGGACTGCCGATTGAAGCTAAAAGTGGCTCTGCAGATGTTCGACACAAGGCCGACAGACAAACGGTATCAAAAAAAAGAGTAGTTTTCCACGATTCTGTGGTTGAAGAAGGCCATTTCAGCAAAAAGAAGGAAGATAAAAAAGGAATCTCATCAGGATCAGGGGACAGTAGTGGTGATTTATTTGCCACAAAAAGCAGACGATCAACTGAAACTGTGGACCGTCTTTGTGGAACTGCTAACAAAAAGCCTAAAAGAAAAAGACTGTCATCTGAAGACTCAGAGCAGCAGCCCTGGTCTTTGGACATGGAGGTACACTCCACTTTGGGTTCTAATCCTGTGATTCCTCGCTATATTGTGAAGTGTTCTCCATCCAATACATCCTTGATACTTTTAAAAGAACCTAGAGTCCACAGGCGGGGTAAAGATGGAACTCGGTCTTCACAGACCTCCACAGCATCCAGCAAAAAGACTGACTCCCGTGAAAAGAATAAAGCCCCATTGCACAGAAATAAACCTGTAAATGATCGACACCATGCAACAAAGCATAACGTTCAGGCAAACGTACCAAAACCCAGAATATCAAGACAACTTTCCTCACATAGGCAGGAAGGCCCATCCACCTCCTTCAGTAGCTTGTCTTCCACAAGCTCAGCTTCCTCAAGAGGTTTGTCTTCGTCTGGAGAAACCTCTGCCTCCTCTAGTCTTCCTTCATCTAAGCAGAGCACATCTATTCCCAGACAATATTTGCCTTTGTCCAAACTACAGCGGTCTCACTCCTATGGCAGCCCCTCAACATCATCTTCTGCAACCATGCCATTATCGGCAAAGGAACAACTGAACAAAGACTGGAAGGACAGCTTTTTCCCAACCAAGAGGGACAAAAAACACAGCGTGAGGATAGAGGAGGACTTCAAAGCCACAAATGATACGTTGTGGGAAGTTAGACCAGGACCTAGTCCCCACGACAAGACACCCAGACAGAGGCACAAGTCTGAACCCCCCCTGTTGAAGAAGATCAAGATTGTTGCCTTACAGAGGACAAAGGACATAAATCGGGATGCCCCAAAACAAAGTGTGTTCTTTTTGAAGTTTCTACAATGTATTTTTAATTGTCCTTAATGTGTCTAATTAGAATGCATGTTCCTAATCCTTATTCTTCATATAGGATGCACTGTTGGTGAAGGTTACAAGTGGTCAAAGAAGCCAACAGTGGCAATGCCAACAAAAGGTGATACTTAACATTTCTCTAACATGGGTTTCTCCATGCATAATAACAATTCTTTTACAGCTGAACAAGGCACTATGCAATGTCATCAGGTTCTCCAGTTTCTGAGATACAGGTGTAATGCTTTTTTCTGTTGTTTCCTGCTATTTGTCATTGTAGGTTCCAGCAGGGAAGGGAAGAAGTGTAGATCCCCTCCAAGACCCCATCGGTGAGAAAAGGATGCCACTGTCTACGAATCAGTCCAGTTTGTTTCACTCCCAAAGGGACAGGTGGTTGCTGCTGATTCTATCTTTTGATTTTCCAAAAACATGTTCTGCACGTTAATTCTCTGTTAATATGCATACTGTGAATATTTTATATTATATGTTACCAGCTGTTTGTGGTAACGCCATTGAATGTTTTGGATGTGTTCTTTTACCAGCTACCTCAATATGTATGTAAATTCAGTGTTAAGTTGTTAAATCTTTTTGCTCTTTCTAAACTTGAAACTTTTCAGTTATTTCAGATCTTTTTTATACATATATACTTTTTTATTTTTTTGTTCTTTGAAAACTCAGCTGATTGCACTATTCCTATGGATAATATTGTGTCTCTTTTTATAACATCAATGTGAAAATGCATAAAAAATCTTAAATGGATCTAGTGCTGTTTGTCTTGTGTGCTTTTCCATTTTCACCACTCGAGGGAGACATTGTTATATATATATATATTACACAAACAGTTCTCCATTTAAAATGATATACACGAGTGCCTGTGTTTAACCATATATATTGTAACCTGTCACATTCTGTTATCTGATTAGGAACAGCAGTGGCAGTAGCTACGTATATTACCACTTTAAACATGGTTACATGTTAAATTGTCACAATTTTGCCTCCATAGTGTTGAGATGGTGTCGTACATTTCAACAGCTCTGAGAGCAAAAACTGGTGACTATCAGTGGAGCCTTAAAGGTCCCATATTGTAAAAAGTGAGATTTTCATGTCTTTTATATTATAAAGCAGGTTTGAATGACATAAATACTGTGAAAATATCAGGACGCTTAATCCACAGAGAAATACACACAGCCCGCATTCAGAAACTGAGCTTTTGAAACCAATCGTTAGGATTTCTGTCCATTTGTGATGTCACAAATCTACAATATTTAGACCATTTCACAGTTTTAAACCTAAACATTCTAAATGTGTCCCAGTTTATTTCCTGTTGCAGTGTATGTAAATGACATCAGCTGACAGGATGTAAACATGGACCCAAGCTGCTGCCTAGCAATGCAATTCTGTTGCAATTCCATTGAAATGCACTAAAACGGAGCGTTTCAGACAGAGGGTAAATACAGATACAGAAGAGTATTGTGTATTTCAGTCTGTGGTGTGGATTTGTGGAATGGGTTAGGTGATGGGTTGAAGCGGAGCACAAATATAAACCAATTTAAAAAGCTATACAAAAAAGATATTTTTGGGAGGTATATGGATGAGGAAGAGTTGTGATAAGGGTCTGTTTATATTTATTTTTTAACTCCAAATCGATATGTGGGTTAGAAATAAACTTGGGATGCTGTTCATATATTTAATTTGGGATGTAAATAAATCTGGGATAGTTTATATATTATATTATCATTCTATGATATATGAATATATAATATATGAGAAGTGAGAAAGGGGTATAGGGAAATAAAAGTTTTACTTCTACCTACTCCTTTTCGGACACTATTACTCTTGTTTTGTTTGTTATTATTTTGTATCTGTTTTTATTTATTTTTATGTTCGAAATAAAGTCATTCATTCATTCAGATATATTTATTTTATGTGATATATATATATATATATATATAAGTAAATAAGTATATAAATGAATGAATGTGAATGAATGAATGAATGAATAAATGAATAAATAAATAAATGAATAAATAAATAAATAAATAAATAAATAAATAAATAAACTTCAGCTCGCAGCCAAAACAAAACAACAAAAAACAAACAAATCACTGCCCTTTCGCTACATGATGACGTAGGGCCGCGCATTGATATGCGGCCTCAGTTGTGTTTAATTGTCTAAATAATTCGGTCGTGACCGTTGGTCAGTTAGGAGAACAAACCGATGTAAATCATCACTTTTTATCTTATAATTACAACAAATAAACACGTTACATTTGTCCATCTGTGTGTGTTCAGTGATCCTCAGTGAACTAGGCTGTGAATGGACCGAGTGGACCGAATGGAGGACTAGATTTGAATATCCCGCTCTGGCAGCCTACTCACTCACTGCTCCGACGGAGGAGGAGACTCAACAACACTCCGCCGTCATCTAGATCCAGCTCAGTGTGTCAGCGAGCTGCTGACTAGAGTCACTGAGAGCGAACTATTAGCACTAAAACAACATTTAACAAGCAAATACCAAGCTTTCATTCACTGCTACTAACCCACACAGGAGAAGAAGCAGTGTCGAGCATTTTTATCCAGTTTTCTCCTCTTTTTTTCCTCCATGGAGTCGTGTTTCTTGGAGAACTAGAGAGCGGGCAGAGCTGCTCAGTGACGCCGGGATGAGTGTGAGCACGGCGGGCAGCGGAGCGGGCAGCACCGCGGGGTCCTGCCGGTTCGCTCACTACTTCGCTATCTGCGGGATAGACACAGAAACTGGACTGGAACCGGACGAACTAGCAGGTAAGACCTCTGTTCTGTGACTTATTGTTGTTGTTTTGAAGAAAATGAAGATGTTATAGAAGAATTGTTGACTATAAATATCCCTCCACCACTAAGATAAACACAGTATAGTCACAACAACAACACACAGCTGTAAGTCATCACAACATGTCACCATCACCCTATTAAACACCATCCTTTTATCCATCATTCTTTTACTTCTATCTATATACCTATTTTTATTTATTTTACTTTATTTTCTTATTCTTTTTTATTTTTCTTTGAATGTTGGCTTTTTTAAAGTTTTCTTTATTTTATTTCTTTTATTTCTTTATTTCTTTATTTTTTATTTTTTTTCACTCCATTTTGTTTTATCCATATTTAATTTAATTTAATTTTGTTATGAGGAAGGGAAAGAAAAGAAAGAAGAGAAAAAGTGTATATATATATATATATATATACAGTGTGTGTATATATATATATATATATGCATATATATATATATATACTGCCATACTGTCATACTGTGGCAGGTAAGAATTACACATTATAGGCAAAAACACCCACAACAAGACAAAGCTGTAAGTCATCACCACAAGTCACCATCACCCTATTAAACACCATCCTTTTATCCATCATTCTTTTACTTCTATCTATATACCTATTTATATACCTTTATTTTATCTTATTCTTTTTTAATCTTGCGTTTAATTGGATTTGCACTCTGACTGACAGCCAGCCACCCCCACCACACTGTACACAGTCACATGATATTGATCTTTACCATGTTATGTTGGATTTATTTTATTTATTTATTTTTTCTCCATTTTGTTTTCTCCATATTTAATTTAATTTAATGTTGTTATGAGGAAGGGAAAGAAAAGAAAGAAGAAGAAGAAAAAAATAAAATAAAATAAAATAAAATATATTTATAAAAAAAAAAAAAACTCCTCAACACCAACTTCCATCTCCTCTCTCATCCCTCCAATGATTCTATGGATAGAAAAGGCATAAGCCCTGAGCTATCAAACCAGGCTCACAAATTTACGATTTACGACGATCACCACAAGTGGCTCTATAAACCACCAAATACCTAATTAATGGTTTCCTTTACATATTATATAGTTGCACTCAGGGAATGAAATTAGCACCAGCCACCTGCCAAATAACAGGGTAAATGTTGGCTGTGGCAGGTAACAATGTCAGGTCACCTGCCACCATGGCAGACAGGTTTCCTTATAATAAGAAATATTATATTAAGAATATTTGAGCTAAATAAAATGATTGGACAGGCTTATTACAGTCCTGCGACAGCTACAGATGCTGGATTTTATTCTTTTTTTTGACAGAGCATTTGATTTATTGATTGCTGTCGGGGTGTAATGAGAATTTCAACAAATATAATAAAACATGTTTTTGAAGAGTATTATATATAGCTTTAGGTTATGTGATATATTCCATATTTCTACTGTCTTAACAAATCTAAAGCATTCTACATAGAGTTCAAAAGTGTCAGACAAAAGTATTGAGTGCCTGGTAGAAATTTTCCTCACCTGCCCTGGTTGCATACTGCATATTAACAACAGCATGCAGAGTTAAAACAGGTTTGTTTGTCTCTGCTGAGGAGCCATTGATGAGCTTCTTCTTCTTGTGTTGAGGCATGTTTTTTAAACGTTATATAATCTGATTTAAGCTTCCTGTGCTGCTCCAAAACCTGTCAAAGTGAAACTACTCTTCATACCTGTACTGTAGTTTTTTTTACTCACTGGGTTTTTTCCTTATCTTTGGTTACATGTTGTGCAACAAACAGTCTCCTAGCACCGATTTTTGTGATGAAATAAGTAAAAGCAGAGATGCATTTAAGGCTGCCACAAGTGTGGTTTGAGGTGGTGATGCTGCCTCCACAGCAGGTGGAGAAGGATTTTATTAACAAAAGCTTTGATTAAAGCTGCAGTAGGCAGAAGGTTTTTGGCATCAATGGGCAAAAAATTCCATAATAACCTTTCAGCATATTGTAAATCAAGTGTTCTGAGAGACTTCTGCACCTCCTCATGGCTCTTTTTTCAGTCTTTAAAGGTCCCATATTATAAAAAGTAAGATTTGTATGTCTTTTATATTATAAAGCAGGTTTAAGTGCTTTATAAATACTGTTAAACTATCAAAACGCTCAATATACGGAGAAATACACACAGCCCGTATTCAGAAATTTTGCGTTTGAAACAAGCTGTCAGGATTTCTGTCCATTTGTGATATCACAAATACACAATCTTTACACAATTAAATAAACGTAAACATTCTTAAATGTGTCCCAGCTTATTTCCTGTTGCAGTGAATGTAAATATCATCAGCTGACAGGAAGTAAACATGGACCCAAACTGTTGCCTAGCAACGCAATTCCGTTGAAATGCATTAAAACGGAGCGTTTCAGACAGAGGATGAATACAGGTATATTCAGGCAGACAGTATGAGGAAAATAAAGGGTTTTTTTGTACATTGCAGCATGTAAACATGTTCTAGTAGAAATACAAACATGAACCTGAAAATGAGCACGATATGGGACCTTTAATACCTCTATATATGATAGTAGGACTCCTGTTGTGTATATTCATAGGGAACCCTCTTCCTCCTCTGGCCATACTATGGTGTTGTTTACTCCGCCACCAGATACCTTCACTCATTGGCTCAGTTACTGTTATCTCACGCTTTACCCTCTGGATGTGGTTCTTTCTAACAGCGCGGAGGGCTGCATGCTTTGTTGCTGCGGGTGTTGCATCACAGTCAGATCGCTTAGCTTCTGTCTACAGGCCAAAGTTCAGAACAGTAAAGTCTATTGTGTCGAAAGTGAGCTGTGATTGCACATTTTCAGACTGATGTCAAGTGGACCTGTGTTAAAGAAATGTGCGTATGTATGTGTGTGCATGTGCAGGCATGTGTCTGTTGCCCTCAGGCTGTTCTGTAGTGAGTCTCTGAGGAGACACTGATAAGCCTCCACCATACTGAGTCCATATGCCCTCGCTGTCTGCTCCGATAACACCAATCAGACCAACTTGCTGAGCATCTGGTGTGTGACTGATTATAGTCAAAGGTGAACTCTTCAAAATGTCTTGTTTTTGTCCAGCAAGCAGTCCAAAAATCCCCAAAAGTGTACAACTGTAAAAGACAAAAGAAAACCACCAAATCCTCACATTGAAGAAGAAGTGGAGGATTTAGGTATTTTGTTTTTTCTTGCATGCATCAAAATAGTTGCTGATTAATTTTTATGTTGATTGATTAATCAACTAATCGTTGCAGCTCCAGGTTATCACATTTTTTATGATGTATGCTACAGACAGAGCTGGTAGTTGATTGAGATATCTATCTTTCTATCTATCTATCTATCTATCCATTATCCACATAACGTGTTGATGATGTCATTATTGTTGTAATTGATGAGATCATGTGAAGTGACACATCTTTAAGGGGGGGGGCTGTTCTCGCCTCAGCTGCTACACAGAATTATTACTATCTTTGCTGCTCTTGGTGTGAAAGTATCTATTCTATATCTATCTATCTATATATATCTATATAAAAATACAGCTACATGGGTTAGCACGCATGCACATATACACATGCCTGGAGGTGACCTGACATGTGAAGACGGACGATGGTGCGTGCCCATGTAAATGATATTGCTATATCTCTGCGCTGATTGGTTTGATCCAGCTCCTGTTGGGAGGCGGCAGAAAAATCTGCACTGGTGAACGAACCTTGTGCACATTCGCCCCTTGTGTGCACCCCCCGGGGGCTTTTTATGCAAGCCCACAACCCGATGCTGTCAAGAGGCACATCACTGCAGTTTGATGGACATTGACGCATCAGGGACACCGCTGTCCTGTTAGCGAGGCAGTAAGGTGGCCTGTATCACGTGTCTGGTGTGTGACATGTCGCACCAGGAAAGCAACAGTGTATGTTCCACCAGCTGATCCATGTACATGTTAACAGAATACTGAGGAACAACATGAACGTGAGTTTTACATAAATCAGGCATTAGTAGGGCATTATATCCCCCTCTCCTTCATTCACCCCCATTTCTTTATCCTCTGCCTCAGCTTGCCTCCACCCTCCTACACTTCATTAGAGATCATTTACAATTCTGATCAGGCGTGTTGCCGTCCTCCCCCCATGATGCACATCATCCGGACGACACTAACTCTGCTGTGATTGATATCAACATGTTGCCTCCGGCGCTCCATAAACCTCTTTTCTTCTGGCTACATCCCAGCACCCCGACATGTTCTTGTACCCAGAGTATGAGGCTGCCATAATTGTGGTGACCCACATTGAGTTCTACGCCATGGCTTATTTTAGGCTGTGATTCCCCTCCTCCCTGCTCTTTTGTGTGGCACTGTGGCCTTATTTCCCTCAGCCCATTGTTCCAGTCAGAGGACCAGACTTCCTGTAGACCTGCCTCGGGCTTCTCCGTGGTTTATGTTGCCTCCTCTCTCTGTCTGTGTGTGAGTCTATACAGTATTTAACCCTGTTATAGATCCTGAGCTCAGGCTGGAATGCTAATAAAGCTGGTTTAATTCTTCTCATAACTAGCCACTCCATCACCCACCCACCCCATTCCCTATGCCGTTGAGCCCGAGCGGTATAAATACACCCCGGCTGGCATCGAGAGCCTGAAATAGAGACTGCATTCTAACACCAGATGCATTTTAGGGTCGGCAGCAGCATTGTGCAGTGGAAAGGTGAGAGGAATAGCGGAGAGCTAATTTGGGGAGATGTTTGGCGTGCCGGCTGCTAGATGGAGATATGCTGCCACAGTGTGACACATGTGCACCACTTTTCCAAGTTCTACCCGTTCCAGGGAGGCGGCGGTCATCCAGCCCCGTGCAGCTGCTGGAGTGCTGATTGCACACCACTTCTACCAGTCATAAAGTCAACCAGACTTACTAGTGAGCATGATGGTTGCAGTCCAACAACAAACCTTCGTATCTCTTCTAGTCATAGGTTTCTGTGTTCCACTTTGTTTCTTTAAATGGAGGACTAAGTAAAGAGTTATTACTGTTGTCAGGATTTCTAACTAAAGACTAAAAACGCCGGCTCACAGCTCAAATCGAGCCTTTGACATTCTACAGCAGCCGAGAAGATCTGAACACGAAATGACTCGTATACATTTAAATTTGACCTTTGACTCATGTAAACATCTTATTACTTTCTATAGGGAGAATCAATCTGTCCAGTTATCACACACACACCTGACCAGAGGCTGCATTTCTGTGCAGGTCAAAGGTCACCAGACGAGCAGTAACGTGGATGTTTGGTTTAAAACAAAAACATAAAAATGATTAAATGTTTTCCTCCCCTCTGGTCGATCACTTCAGTCTCAGTAATCAGTTTTTTTTTGTCTAAACAGATAAAAGTTGAGCAGCATTTGAAACATGTCCACGATTTGCCTGTATCGGTACTGATGTGCATGCATGAACACACACACAGATGTATAATACATACTACACACACACACAGTGGAGGCTGTGATGATGGAAACAACAACAGATTCTCAGTTTCAGTTCTCAGATGATCCAGTCCGTCAGGTGTTCAACTTGCCACCACTTGTCATTTTTGGCTCCAGCAGCACCAGACCTTCTCCTCCTCCTCCTGTCTGTCCTTCGTCGTCTTCCTCCTCCTCCTCCATGTAATCCCTCTCTTCTCCTTTCATGTCCTCCTCCTGTGTCTCCATGCTTAACACCTCCCCCTCCTCACACCTGAATGTCACCCACTACACCAGTGATCCCCTACTTTGCTCCGACAGACGTGCCGTCCATAACTGTGATGTGAGTGAGTTGATATCACCTCTGCAGGGGAGAACTGGCCGGGCTGGTTTAAAGCTCAGGGATTTACAACCACCTCCGGCTCCCTAGCCAGGTGTCGATAACTCCCTGTAGAGCCGTAGAGGTTTCCTCTCTTCCCTACAAGTTTCAGCATGTCTATTTCAAGGTGAAAGTCTTTTTATGAGAGCTAGTCTTCAGGCAAGCCTTCGTGTAAAGGCTTCGACTTTTTTTTACCCGGCCTGTTAATTATATAGTTAATGTCTATGTTCTACTTCAGTTACAATGTCAAGTACATTTTCTCTGACCGATAGCCGACCCTCGTTAGATGACAACCTTGCATGCGGGGGTGCTGTGGTTGAAGTGTCCATCAACCCGATGCTCAATCAGGTTAAATCCATCATTTACCGCCAGCTGCAATGCATGTGCAAAATAGGGATGTGACGGTGAGGACATTTTCCCACATGGAGTTTTATTTGTATTTGATTTATTTTACAGAACTCGCTTCTTTCATTGAAATTCTTTCTTTACTTCTTTTTCTTGAAATTGGTTATAAAATCATTACTTTGTCCAGCGAGGCCGAAACACTGAAAGCCATTAACTGATCTACAGTGAGTGGCTTTATAAAGAAAGACCGGAGGATGCCTCAGAGTGGAGTCATGGTTATGACCATGAATGTGTGTGCAGAGGAGGCGGTGGCGAGGCCTGGCCGTGTGTTACATTACAGCGATGCGTTCAGTGTAGCCCGGAGGAACTGTCTGAAAGGATTACTCTAACAGGCTTAACGGCAGCCCGGGCCGGGCTAACGGAGCACGAGGCAACGAGCTCTGGGACAAAATGCAGAGAGATGGATGAAATCACTACGGGGGGGACGAGAGGAAGGAAGGAAGGAAGAGATGAGCCATGAAGGAAAGAAAGAGTAAAAGAGAAAGATGCTAGAATAAAGTGAATTAGAGAAACAAAAACAAAAAATGATGTTGCAAAGAAAAGTCCTAATGTTTTGAATATGAGATGAACAGGTTTGTTTTATTGAGCTACTAGCATGCACTGCCCGTTACCCAGGCATACCTTTGTCAGCATAAGTCAACAGGGGCATGCGTCAGTGTTGTTAGCCCCTGTCATCATTACCATACGTCAGCGGGCAGCCTTTGTGCTGACTGACTCCCAGGCCGGTCGGTGATGTGGACAGATGGTCCAGGCCAGAGAGGACAAAATCCTTTTGTGTCCTATACTGCAGCCTGAGGACACTCCCACCTCAGCTCCCGGCCTGCACACCTCTGTGCTCCAGTCGGATTTAAAAAGCTGCACCGGCCAACTTCATAGAGCTCCCAATGGAGGAAAAGGAGCTCTCTGAACAAACTGAATACCAATAACCAAGCACGGGATTAGACCGGCCCACCGTCCCCAAATGTCCCGGACGGTTTACATTAAACTGGCTCAATACTAGGGGTGTAAGAAAATATTGAAAAATTGCAATATTATGTTTTGTGATACTCCAAAGATTAACTCTATTTCACTTTATTTCACTTGCAAAGAGATGCACCCTCTCGGTGTATGTGTCCTCTCAAAGTAGTGCTATGATGTTGGATGTTACAGGGACTGTGATAAATGCAAAATGCAGATCTCACTGTTCTGACTGCATGAAAAAAACACGTATTACTCAGATTTTATGCATATGGTGGTGCAATAATAATTGCAATATATCGCCTTGCTTATAGTATTGAATCGCAACCTCTGTATCATGATACGTATCGTATCGCCAGATTCTTGCCAACACACAGCCCTACTCCATACGGGTGTGTTTTAGAGTTATACATTCATCACATTCATCTCATAAGACCAGGTCAAATGTAGTCTTGTTTATAAGCATAGTCCTTTTACCTCAATACGGCACCTCGTTCATCACATGACGGTTCATGTCGTGCCAAATTAAGCGCCGGAGTAACTTTTAACATAAAACAGTCACGGCCTGCAATCCCACTAGATCAGACCAGGTAATACTTCTGTAGCACTTCTATAATTTACCTCCGTTAAGGTGAGCTGTTAGATCTGTTATAGGACTGGAGAGACCCTGTGCTGTTGGCAGACGAGCAGCATCATGGGAATGATTATATAACAAGTGTCTGTTCCAAATGTTTTTAAAGTTGTTCCTCCTTGCAGTAGTGACAAATGCAGCTTTATGTCTTCACTCACACTGAAGGACATCCACACCGACGACATGTTGAGTGTGTGACTTTACCATATCTACATGCAGATAGCGTTTATACTCGTTCCAAATGGACACATCCAAAGCTTGGGGCAAAAAGCCTGCCATGTCTTTGTAGTATTGTTGTATTGAATCCTACAGAGGAGAATAATGGTGCACACTCTCAGACAGTTTCTCCTCCTAAAAGGCACTCTGGTGTGTTGCACTCTATTGCACACACAAAATGTGATTGAAGTAATTGTAAAGTGTGAAGACTGACAAAAAGGGGAGCTGGGGAGAGAAGCTCAAACCCTGCCTACTGTCACACAGCTCTGCACACCTGGCCAGCTGCTGGATGAAATGGGCATAATAGTCACATTGTCTTGTTTTGGAGTGGGACTAACAACAGACTTTTGTTGCCTCAAGTCAATGTCAATGTTTAAGTTGAAGAGCGCTGGAACCTGCCTGACATGTTGAATGTCAGGGGTATGACACCCATACAGTGAAGGAGAGGCCGCCATGTGCTGCCAGTCAAAGTTCAAGGATCGGGGGGGGTAAGAGAGGGGGGGTAATAATGATGGATCGTCTGCCAGTGGGACCTGACGACCTCCGAGGATGCTGCTAGCTGTTGCCGACCGGTCACATCTCTTTTGCAAATGCTTCTCCGTCTCCAACAGCAAAGTGAGCAGTTGATCTCGGGGAGCCGTTTCACAACCCCCCCTGAGAGTGACCTCTGACCTCTGAGCTCCATATGTTCTGTCTCTATGGGAGAGGAAGGAGACAAAAGAACCAGGAGGGAGTTTGGGGGGTTGTTGTTTTGCTGATTAGAGGGGCCCACAAAGTGTTGGTTGGTTGGAGCTGGACTTGACTTGACCATGGACGCTCAACTTCACTGTTCTTTGGTCTGTTTTTGCATTAAGAAGAGGGTTTTGGCCTTCTTTATTGTGCTTATTCAAAACCACAATGTTTCCCCCGCTTTATTTCTCTCTGCCCGCTTGGCAGCGGCTGAGCGGCTCTCGTTCTTTGGAGGCGGTGTACTCCGCTAATCGCCAATAGCCAATATGTTCGTCCAATCATCCAACTCTAGACTATACGCACCTATACGTGTTACGACTCTAGAAAAGTAAAATGAATTCCTCGTGTGGAACATCTCCCAGTGTTCGTATTACCCAGCGTAGTATAGAACCACATGCACATATGCTATTCTTGTGCGTTCTGACGTATATCAGGGTTCTACGTTGTAAAAGGTCATCAACCCAGTCCTGTTGTTTTCCCCCGGTACTATCTCTGAATGTCAAATCACGTCCCTCAGGAACTCGAGGGTTTATATGAAAATGCCACTGACATTTTCCTTGTAGCTTGTAATGAGCTCAGATATGCGTATCCCTTAACCATAGCTGTGTAGCCTGCGTCACCAGGGAAAGTCAAAAGTCTTTTAAATTGTGTCACATAATATTACAACAACCATGCTTTAATGGATCGGTTATTTTTGTAATGCTTTTAAATGCTTTTTAATAAATATACCTGAAAGTAGGGCTGCACAATTAATCGAGTATTAATCGCAATCACAATTTTGGCTTCCCACAATTAAATGAGCGTGATCAACTGCGATATTGACGTTTGAAATGCTCCGCTTGATCCAAAATAATCGTGATTATCATTTTGGCCATAATCGTGCAGCCCTACCTGAAAGAAAGTAAAGACGAGGGCTGCAAGTATATGACGTTGTTGGCTACGCGATGC
This sequence comes from Sebastes umbrosus, assembly GCF_015220745.1. Classification (NCBI taxonomy): domain Eukaryota; kingdom Metazoa; phylum Chordata; class Actinopteri; order Perciformes; family Sebastidae; genus Sebastes; species Sebastes umbrosus. The sequence continues at coordinate 2,093,588 of NC_051291.1, forward strand.
ATTCTCAACAGGATTTATTCAAATTGGACATTAAACAGCTGATTAAAGCTGTTTATTTTCAATAATCGGTCGTTTCATTCATATTTCATCTCTAAAATAGACTCATGCTGTCATCTTATTCTCTATTTTACCCTATAGCCACCCTGTAGCTGCCCTCCCCCCAATAGTGCAAAGACCGACTTGTGTTTCGTTTGCTGTGTTTACTCTAAATAAATCAATAGTACATCTTTATGTAGTTAGTGATAGTACACTCTGTGCTCTGTATGTTTATATGTGTGAGTCAAGCGGACACTGACCGGACAGAGATGCAACTTACAAGCATTGATGTGCACTCAGAAGCAGGTAAAGCAGAGATGCTTTAGAGGCTGTAACTGGGGGGGAAAACAAGCCGGCCAGATCGAAACAGCCGTGATTAATGAGCCTGAATTAATATTCATCGATTGCTGAATGTAATATAATACCTCCTAGTCCCCAGAGACACACACACACAGGCGACATCGACTCAAACGAGCTTCATCATTGTAACAGCGTGGAGTGCGATGTTATGTCAGGCAGGCTGTAAATCTCCTTACGTAACCGTGATAGGCTGCACGACGGTAACTAAAGGCCCCCTTATGACGGATTAGAGCCGCTGTGGTGCAGGCCGGGGCCCTGCTGCCGACAGACAGGCCGTCACCTCACACACACAGCGGACGCTGGATTATACGCAGCAGCATTACAGGGCTCGACAGAGTGCTTTTATTTATTATATAATTGCTTTTCAGGCTAATAAGCAACAGTGTGTGTTTGACGAAGATAGTCGGGGCTTCACAAACCTCCTCTCATGTACATATTAGGGCTGGGACGATTCATCTTAGGGCTGGGACGATTCATCTATCTCCCGATTCAATACTATCAAGATACTCGGGTGCCGATTCGATATTTATTGGGATGCGATATTGCGAATAACTTTGTTAACTTTTTTAACACTAGACCAAGGGGTCTGCAACCTGCATCTCTTTAGCTCCTCTCCAGTGGCTCCTTGTGGATTTATAACAATGGAAATGAATAACTGTTCTTTGTTTATATTTTCATTTTATTTATCATTGTTGTAGGTCTATGGTACGACGGAGTATTAGGGCCACATTGAGGAAAAAAATAAATCTGAGATTTCGAGAATAAAGTCAGAATATTATGATAATAAAGTCATAATATTATAAAGTAGTAATTTTACGTGTTTTCTTTTTCTTGTAAATTTATGACTTTATTCTCGTAATATTACGACTTTTTTTCATGGTGACATGGAGCTCTCTCTAGATCAGATTCAGTTTCACTTGAAGGAAGGAAAACTGTGTCTTTTATTATGAGGCCATTGGGTTGGTTGGTCGTGTCTACTTGATCTAGAAGAAAGACAATATGTGAGTTTGTGTTTTTGCTGGCTGGTTAATTGGACTTTGTCACTGATTGAGTTCCAACTCATGCACTGACCTCTGGCCTCAGCGATAAGGCTCGGTAGGTAAACAAAGCATGACTGCTCTGATGATATAGATAAGCTAGTCTTTGTCATATTCTCCCTCAGTGCCACTTTACAAACTTTATTTATTTGTTCTAAACCAGAGAACGGATTGAATTATCTCCTATCTCCTGTCTTTGCCGTGGTCTCTGGTGTCTCATCCTTTCTTTCCCTCCTCTGCTACTGTACTCCTTCACCTCGCCCAGCAGAACACACCATTAAGTTGAACACCCTTTGCGACCGCACAAGACGGTGAATATAGTGAATCAAACCAGTGATGCGTGTAATGAAGTCACCCAGTCATGACCTCCCTCTGCTGCAGCAGAAACATCCAGGCTGGAGGCAGCTCAGCAGAGGCTAACAGCTCCCGGGTGGCCAACGCACGCACATGCACGTGCATGCAAGTGATGAGAGGCACCGCTGGCGGCCACAACTGTCCAAAGTGTAATGCTTTAAGGGGACCTGATGTGAAGGACAGATAACGTTGATGTGTTTGTCTGTGAAGGAGTGGGCTGTGTCGACTGTTGTTTGTCTAAGTCAGAAATTAACCGTGACTGAGGGCGATGAATGTTCCCTGTAGATAAATGAAAATTAGGGGGCAAAGAAGTTTCTTTACATTATTTACAAGAGTGAAATTGAAGGTTCATCCTGTTTACATGTTATGTCCAATCTAATCATCCACAGGATTTCAAAGTCAGACAAAATCCACATAACAATAACTGTATCTACAGTAGATAAACTAGCAGCTACAACAGTAAGATGCTGCGTACACATTAATGCAGCAGTGTACAATAGGGGTGTAAGAAAATATAAAAAAAATCAAATATTGTGATATTATGTTTTGTGATTCTCAAAAACACTGTATCAATTTTAAATTAATAGTTTACATGCAAAGATTCACTCAGTCAATACTTTATTTCATTTGCAAAGAGATGTGTCCTGGCAGAGTAGTGCTATGATGTTGGATGTTACAGGGACTGTGATAAATGCAGATGCAGGTCCCACTGTTCTGTTTGCATAAAAAAAATTAACTTTTGTTAACTCAGATTTTATACATATCACAGTGTGTCTTTATACTATGACAGTTTTCCTAAAATTAGATTAAAAAATCACAATATAACACCTTGCTTATTGCAATATATCGCAATATATTGAATTGTGATACGTATCGTATCGTCAGATTCTTGCCAATACACAGCCCTACTATACAATATAATAATATCAGATAGAATAATAAATCAGCAACAGGAGACGAGAATTAGTTCTTTTACTTTTAATAGTATTTTGCTGCTAATGCTTCTGTATTTTTACTTAAGCAGGTTTTTGAATACAGGACTTTTACTTGTAAAGGAGTATTTTAACATTGAGGTATTAAGGATTTGAGTACTTCTATCACCACTGAAAGGTGGTGGGGTTGATGGCGGAGAGTCCAGAAACATGATTTTTGATTAAATAATGAGTTACAGATCAATTAGTGTTATTAGTGGGAGCTCAATCAGGACATCGGTATGATTATGTCACAGTACACAGCTGCTCAGCGTCCCCCCAGAATGTGTTCAACAAACAGCCCGAACCTCCTCCGACACCACATCATCACCAATCAGTTGACTCGGGTTTTGTGTGTGTGTGTGATTCAACACTCTCTCCCGTCCAGACGACAACATCAGGTTATGTAATTGGGCCGTCGGTGGGCTTGTCGAGGCAGATTAGACAGACTGCAGCTATTTCTGAACCAGTGCCTTGGATTGTTTATCCCGGCGGAGTGACGGGTAAAAACGTGACGCTGAGAGGAGCAAAGACTGATGGGAAGAGAAGGACGGAGGAAGGAAGGAAGGTGCCCGTTAGCTCAAAGGAAGTTTGACAGTTTTACTTGATGAAAATGTGACAGGACTCGATCGTTGTAGAATCGGACTGAAAAACCCGGTGTGTTTGGTGGAGGCAACTACTGGTTGTCTGGTAAAAAAAAGAAGTTTCACTTTGCTAATTTAAAACATCACATTTTTAAAGATTAAAACTGTGTTCCAGTGATTTAGTAGAAAGAATGTTTAAGCAGCAGAGGCTGAGATATTCTGACATTTAGTCTCCAGTTTCTAGAAGTTCCAAAACCGCTGGATCCTACATTTCCCATAATGCAACAAATGGCATCTCTTTGTCAAACGCTTCTATTACCTACATCTTTCAAACGCTACACACCCCCAATTTATAACGCAGGCTTTGTGTATACATTTGTAGTCTACAAGCCTAAGCTGAGATGACCCAGATGACATCACTGTATGACGTCATCAGGGTTACTTTGTAAGATTTGCAAGAGTTCCCCTTTAAGGTTAGGAGAAAAGTGTTTTAAACTGAAACTGTCACCTATTCTTGTATGTAAAATCTTGTCCCCAGATGCTGTGTGCTTTAACATCTGGTAGTCACTCTTCTAATTTTGGATCGATACTGCTACCTGTACACTGGTCCGGTGCTCCCAGCTGTTTTTATCTGAGCTTTAATCTGCTGTGTTTGAAGCAGGAGATCATTCAGAAGTCGTGTATGGACAGATTGGACAGATGTTTTTTAAACTGGTTTGACAGATGAGATTCAAGCAGATTGGATATTTGCATGAAATGCACCAGTAAGTTGTTGTTCCCTATGCTCCAGTGTAGCTCGTGACGTCCCTAGTCCCCATGGTTGTAGTGATTCAAACTTTTGGATCTAATCTCTCTAGAACCTACTGTCAGTTTTTACTGCGAGTTTCTGAACTAAACAGACATCCTCTGCTCCCGGTGTCTCTTCTGTTCACCTCTCCACTCTCATTATATCAGCCCTTTTGCTTCATGCCACAGTATGGGACGTACGGCTGAAGTAGCTTATGCAACTGTCTGTCACTCTACCTTTTACTCCTTCCTGTCTTTATCTCTAGCTCTAAGCCTTTATCATTTCCTTTCCAAGCGGCAGCCTCCTTGAACCTCCAGAGCCAGAAGGGTGCACCCATTATAAAACATCGCTAGCGTTGCCTGCTGCTTGTCCGTCATCCACCACACTCGGGTAGCCCCATGTGATGATGATGATGATGATGAGCTGAGGGGCCTGTTTCGAAGGCAATGCAATTAACGTGCGCCTGGGTTCAAACGGGACGACGTAACCTCCATTAACGCCGGCCCTTTTAGCCTTTTTTTCCTGTGTGCTTACAGGATGGAGGTTGCCATGGAGACAAGAGAGGCATTTAAGCAAGACAAATAATTTCACTGAAGGGGGTTGATGAGCTAAACATCTCCACACCACCCCCCCCTCCACTGACATACTCTCCTCCCTTCTCCTTCTCCTCATTACAAGCAGTAATTTATGTCATTCAGCTTCATTGTGTTTCTGCGTCCTCTTCTCCTAACAAACACACACGATCTGCATCGGCTGTCATGCAGGGTGTGAAAACACTTTCTTATTGTTCAGTGGACAGTTTGACAGTGCAGCTCCTGGGACATTAAGGGATTTTGAAAAGTGTATTAAAGGGAAATTTGCAAAGCACGCACAGTCCACAACTATGGACAATCATGGGATTGATTATGATTAAATATTTTGATCGATTAACAGCCTTAGAAAATACATTTACAGGATCTTCCCTTCACTTACTCTCTGTACAGCACGCCCTGAGAGAGTTGGAATGCATTTTGCGCTGCATGCTAAAAAGGGAAAGTGTGGTTGGATGTTGGGATTTGGTTGGTTTGAGGTTGTGTAATTGTCTAGCTGCACAGGGAACAGAGAGCCAGACCAGAGCCTGTATTTCTGCTCTTAGAGACAGTTTAAGAGTGAAACATGCCGTCGCATAATATGACGAATTAGAGACGTGTATCAAGTGACTAAATTCAGCATAATGTAGATTTCACGGCACTAATTCAACTTCATGTCCTACTCACCGCTCTGAGGTTCTCTTTTTCAACACAAATAGTGTTCATTCATTAATCTCAATCACTTCATCTTGTTTTCTATCATTGTTAAACTGACATTAATAAAAGTAAATCCTGCGAATATTTCAAAATATAAACTTACCAGCCACAGTCATGCACTTTGTTCTGCTGGAAAGCTTTTAATGTGAAACAGCTGGGCAGGAAGTGTTGAGTGTCATTCATGGTAGCTTAACTGTGATTACAAAAACATAGCATAGTAGAATGAGTAATGAGAAGACGAACTGAACAGCAGATGTTGTTGTTGTTGTACTGCGGTTTGATTACCGGCTTTTATTTGAGAATTCTTGTTGTTTGCATCCCCGACGAATGCAAAGAAAGCAGCGTAACGTTCTATTAAAACTGGTTTGTCGGTAACAACCGCTAAGCATTGGTTTGGCATTGGACGTTTCTGCAAACCACGGGATACGACTAATGTTGACATTTCATATCAGCCTCGTATCACGCTTGCACTTTGTGAATCGATTGGTTGGGTTTGGGCAACTCTAAGCATCATGGTTGGTGTTGAAATAATAACATAACATTGATAAACATCCAGACTGTCGGGTAAGCTCCCTGCAGTCGTGTTGTGGGGATTCAGTTACTGAGTTATGTCATGTCAGCTTTAAAAGAGCAGCTTTGTTTCTGTCCGTTGTAATGAAACGTCGGCTCTGTCGACTCCACAGCTGTCTGCTCTCCTTCACTTTCTCCTCCTCCTCCCAACGTCTCCTATCCAGTCTTGTTTGTGTTCCCACTGATTTTCTCTCTCTCTCTCTCTCTCTCTCTCTCTCTTTCTCTCTCGTGCCCTTTGCTTCGCGTTCGTCTCCCCACACCTCGCTGTCACACGTCTCGTTGTTTCTCAGCATCGCCGCGAGGCTCGCTGCGTCTCGGATCTGTCTTTCTGTCTCTGTTAGTCATCCCTCGCCGTGGATCTCTACATGTTTTCGTGTGATCTTCTGTAACACAGAGGCTGCGTTTGATGCTGCTTCTGTCACCTCTGCCAACAAAGATAATGTCTTATAGAGTCTCAGAAAGTTACAGATGAATTCAGTTTTTCTTCAGCCATAATGCGAGACTCGTATGTCACTAGGAAAGTCCAACATTTCAGAATTACCATAAATTCTCAATGCAGCAACAAAGTTATGTTCATTCATTTTGATCCCTTCTATGTGATTTTAATGTGCAGGAAGAGTTTCAGCAAAGCAGAATAAACTGAAATTAATTGGTGAGTGGGAACATCATGAAGTCAGGTGAGACCTGAGCCTGACACGCACACCTGACTGCCTTTAATAATAAACTTATACTATATACACAAGAGTGACTCGCTCCCATCGGGCACATCGCCATCATCACCACCTCGTCATCGCCCTGCAGCTGCTGTGAGAACAGCTGCACACAGACACACATACAGCAGCTCAGACAGCTACTTCCTGCCTGTTGATGTAGTTATTCTTCATAATAAAATGAATACGTAGAGGAGCTGTTTCTCATTAACAAGTTACTGATCTAGTTAACTCAGTATGTCCCTTTAACAGAGCGTCTACTATAGTAGCTGTCACTTTAAGAGGCTTAAACCTGTTGAATCAGTTTACATAAGAATATTCAAAAATGTAATATCATATTGTAATATTATTATATATCAAATACATCATCAAGTGCGTTATAATACACCTGCTTTTAAAGCACATTTCTAATATGATTGGCCGCGGTGCAAAAGTTTGATAAAAACAAAATGTGCTAGGGACTAAAATGTGTGATGTGTCGCAATATTTTGTTTTGTGATACTGTATTGATTTTTAATTAATAGTTTACATGCAAAGATGAACTCAGTCAGTACTTTATTTCATCAGCAAAGAGATGCACCATCTCAGTGTACGAGCCCTCTAAATGTGAATTGCACAAAAAAAGTTTTTTTTACTCAGACTTTATACATATGGTGTTGTGTTCTTTATACTATGACAATTTTCTTAAAATTAAATTAAAAAAATTGCAATATATCGCGATATATTGAAGCGTAACTAGGGATGCACCGATAACACTTTTTTTCAGACTGATTACAAGTACTTACATTCGGTTACTCGCCAATACCGAGTACCGATACGAGTACTTCTCTGTGCCAAAAGACCCTCGTTAACAGCCAGCTGGAGGGTGTGAGCGACACACGGCAGGCTGGGGAGTCCCGCATACGAGGCGGTGCGCCGCGACCGGCTCTAGGTCGGATTGGAAAGGCTCGGGGCGAAGGTTCTTCCCGGGGCCGTGGCCAAAGTGTCACTGGGGCGGACTGTCCTTAGTGCGTCCCAACCGCGTCGTGCCGCCAGATCGGGGCCTGGCACACGTAAAAGGCGCCAGGGGGTCTGCGGCGATGTCTGCAACCCACCCGGCCCGTCTTGTAAACACGGACCAAGGAGTCTAACGCATGCGCGAGTCAGAGGGTGCAAGCAAAACCCCGTGGCACAATGAAAGTGAGTGCCAGTGCGTGCCGGCTGAGGTGGGATCCCTGCCCCGCGGGGGTTGGGCGCTCCACCGGCCCGTCTCGCCCGCACTGTCAGGGAGGTGGAGTGTAAGCGCGTGCGATAGGACCCGAAAGATGGTGACGAGAGGTTAACGTCACGCTGCCGTAAAGTGGTATTGGTGCCGTTGTATCGGAGACGTTTTGTGAGTACGAGTACATGAGCACAGTATCGGATCCGATACCCGATACTGGTATCGGTGCATCCCTAATCGGAACCCTAGTATCGTGATACGTATCGCCAGATTCTCGCTGATCCACAGCCCTAGTAACCAGTGTGTATATTCGGTATCATGGGTTTGAATATTTCACTCAATATAAGCATCAGGATTTATTGAAATGTCAGACAAGCAAGACAACAGCATGTGTAAGTGATATGGTGTGTCTGTAAACATTTTTATGTAATATATTTAAAGGGAAGTTAATGGGAGGAATCTGAGTGCAACAGGTTAAAGGAGCACTGCTGGTTATTGGTTTTCATCACTTTAGCTGGTGTGTGGCGCTGCAGCAGAGCTCTTCTCTTACTTGCAGCCGGCCGGCCGACACGATGGTGTCATGAGTAAAGAATGCTGGACTGATGCCACCGTGGCGACCGCAGCTTAAAGGGGATGAATGGACTTGTTGAGGGGGGGACCATTTTCCCCTCCAAATCCCTCAGTGCAACGACGCGTTATCATCCGTTTATCATGAACACCTCCTCCTTCACTGTGCCGATCACTGACTTCATCCGATGTAGTGAGGGTTATCGGTGCTGCTCTCATCAGTCAGCTGCTAATCTGCTAATACAGTCAGGTGACAGTGAGTCATGAAGCGAGGGACACAAAAGCCTCAACATGATGGAAGGACCCCAGGGGAGCAACCGGAGCATGATGCCTGAATGAAAATGAATCGTCGGCCTCCCTTCACACACCTCCTGCCCTCTTCTCTTCCCCCTCTTCTTCTCCATCCATCCTTCTCCTCCTCGCCACCTCTTAAAGTGAATAAAAGAACAAAGCAGTGTTTGACAGCATGACAGGGTGATGACATCACCACGGTAGCGTCCTGAATGGGGCTGGTTTAGCCCTGGCACTGGGACACTGGACCATTGTAACACACACACACACACACACACACACACACACACACTTGCCCTGTGTTCTCATTGGGACTCCCTGCCGTCCTGATCCCCATCATGTAAGGATAATTCATAATGATTAAGAGATTAGAAGGTGATAACCGCCGCCTCCCCACCGCCGGCCACCCTAACAATAACGTCCCCCATCTTTAGTCCTGTTGCCAAGGAGACAGATGGGTTGCTGCTCCCACCCATCCGGTGCCAGGCGTTGGCAGCCCAGCTTGGCGTAGCAGGCGCTAGCTCCATTAAGAGAGAACGAGAAGGTTGATTGTGTTGAGTGTGTGTATGTGTCAGGCGGGATGCCCAGTTGTAGCAGGTGCTGCTGGTGAAGCGCTGGGTGGTGGAATGTGTCGGTGAAGCCAAATGGATGAGTGCTTTGGGAGCAGTAGATTAACTCCCGCTGATTTGTAGTGAGGCTTTGGCCGTGAATACGACTTTTTTCTTCTTTTCTTAACTGCTGCTGAATAGACAGAGCTGACAGTAATAGCAGTGTGGCATCTTTCACTGTCGGGAAAACCTCGCTTAAAATTCTGAACGCTGAAAAACTGAAATTATATTTAATAGGTATTTTTTATGATTTTTTTTGTTACACCACTAAAATTTTGGGAGCTTTAATTCTGCATGCAGTTATTCTTTGTCTTTCTCCTTCCATGAATCGGCTATTCTTCGTAAATCATGACTGAACAGGCCTGCTGGACACAGGCCCAGTGGTCCAAAAGGGTCAGGAGGGGGGCCTGGACAGCAACAACAAAACAAAAACGACCATATAGAGACTCAAAATGACCACGAAAAAATGCAAAATCACTCAAGCGTCTACTAAGAAACACAAAACGACGTAGAACAAAACAAAAGAGATGCAAAGCGACAACAAAGAGTTACAGAACGACCACAAAGAGATAAACAAAAAACTACAAAGAGATGTAAAAACAACTACGAGACGCAAAAGACTACAAGAGATGCAAAATGACCACAGAGACATGCAAAGCGACAACAATGAGATTCAAACGACCACAAAGAGATGCTAAGCGTCTACGAAGAAATGCAGAATGACCACAAATAGATGCAGAACATCTACAAAGAGTAGCAAAACAACTACAACGAGATGCAAAGCGACAATGACGCAGAACAAACAAGAAGAGATGTAAAGTGACAACAGAGATGCAAAATAAATCAGCAGTGACACAAAAACAACCACAAAGACAAAAGTTCAGGACTCTGCTACTTAGATTTTAACCATTCTTTTTTTCTTGTATCTGTTCCTTGCAAGTCCTCCAGTCTTATGGAATTGAAATACTGATGGAGGTACAACCTTTAAAAGTTGCATCACATTTGGAGTGAAGACCGGGTTGAGATAATCAAGAAGCTGGTTTTGGCACTCGAATGATAAATGGATCAGTTTGTATCTGCGGTTTTCCCTCCTTTCTACCGATGTGATTCTACCTGTTCAGATCCCAACCTCATCCAGTGCTGGTCTGAGCTTCATATTTCCACGTCAGTAGTGATTGTGTGCGCTCTACGGGGCTCTTTTTGTGCCCAGAATGCATCCCTTTGCTTTCAACGCATGACTGACCCGTCGTTGAGGGGGATGATTTAATGCATTCGGCAGATATTGAAGACGTGCACAGACGGATGCTTTTTGAAGTAGCACGAGACGTACGAGCCCCTGGAGTCTGTGAATAATGACGGCCACGGGCCTGCTGTCAGAGCCGTGAATACACGCCATGTCTGTACCTTTATGCTCCAGGTGAGACGATGTCGTCTCTCAGTCGGCTGGCAGTTTGGTTTTGTGTGTGTCTGCTCGGTCTGCCTCTAAAGGGACTCACAGTGATGTGAAGCCAGTCAGTCAGCCGAGCTCCCCGAGTGTCTGATCACCCGGTCTAGCAGGGCAACAGGCTCCACATACATTATGCATCAGTGTCTGCAGCCAACATATGATTAGCTCCTCTGTTTCTTGTATTTGTCTGCATGTGTGAGCTGTAATTGGGTATTTTCCCCCCGTGTGTGCCTGGTAAGGGGCTGAGCTTTAACATGTTTTGTCTAATGAGATGCTGCCTCACTCTCCTCATTGTGTACTGTGTATACAGTGCATGTGTGTTTTATGCATTTACATACTCGTGCTATATATTCTCCAGGGGCCTATTGCGTGTAATTAGAGGTGCATTAGTGATTTGTGGCTCTAATGATGCAGCTTGTGTCATATAATACCCCAACCCCTGATACCCAGCGGGGGGAGAAACCCCTCCTGCAAGGTGGCGCTGGCTGTATGAGCGTCTATTGATGGAAATGACCTCATTATTTGATGATTGTCAGCAGAAATACAGAGAGATGGAGGGAGGGGGGTGAAGAAAGCAATTTTTTGTCGGCAAATTGTTAAAGTTCAGCCTGAGAGAGGACGGCATCAACCGCTGCAGCAGAAAGAGGCACAGAAGCAAGTTTTTAACTGTCCATTATTAATCATATCATCATTATTTCCCAGTTTAAACATTATGTTGTGATAGGGAAGTACTACAAGTAAATATACGTATGTAAGTATAATCAGGAAAATGTACTTTAAAGTATTGAGAATTATAGTATTCATGCAGAAAAGTGGCCACTGTGACTAGTATATTATTAGATTATTAGATTACTATTAATCATGCATTAATGCGTAAGCAGCACTTTACTGCTTGGTTGGTTGAGCTGGAGCTCATTTCAACTATTTAGGACTGCATGGATGGATTAATTCATAATAATAATCCATATGGATTAATCTGATTATTGTTTCTCCATTAATGGATTGATCGTTTGGTTTGTAAAAAAATTCTGAAAATAGTGAGAATTTGTTTTGTCCAGCAGTCCAAACCTCAAAATTATTATAAATAAATTAAGGTCTAATAATGTTTGGCATTTCTGTATGAAAACTAACTCATATATAAATAGCAGTTATCAAAATAGTTTAAAATACACAGAAAAATCAATCTGAAAGAGCAGACTAAGTAATGTTATCACAGCATCACAGCAGGAACTGGACCGTGATAATTCAGACGTCCTATTGTTCCTTTACTCTCCTGACGCAAAAGGTCATGTTGCTCTCAGGGCCTTTGAGGTATTTAATGCTAGATTGTAGGATATAAGTTGTGTAATGAAGGTTTCATCTGATAACAAACACATCTTGTTAATAATAATAATAATAATAATAATAATAATGAAGGTTATTTATATAGCACTTATCAAAATGAGTGCTCATTACAAAGTGCTTTACAAGGCAGACATACAAATAATAAAGGATAGAATCAAATGTCAGATAGACACACATTTATTTACAAACAAATATAAATAAATCCCAACGTGGTCTGAAAACTACAAGTGGCCTACAGATCGGATCTAACAGGAAGTCACTTTTCCTGTGACTTCCTGTAAATTCTTCGAAGGCTGCTGGAAACTGTCCGACTCGACCGCAGCTTTTTTTTCACCGCCGCCTCTCGTCTGCTTTCCAGGCGAGGAGCAGTTCATCTCAAAACGAGCCGGTCGGTGATGATGATCACACAGCAAACATTGGTCGGACAGTGATGTTGTGTTGTTGTGATAATGTTGTGGTAAAGGGTTAAATTATGAATGGCTGTCGGTCTCATGTTATTGATATAAAGCCTGTCTGGTGTTTGGCTCAGTGCTGTGCGGTTTAATTCAGATTGTCATAACTATTATGTATGAAAAATCCAAAATGTAAACCACATAAACAACCTCACACAAACAGACCAAACCTCAACAACAACAGAGCCTCATGAAGAAATGACCTCAGGTTAAATTGAACGGGGAACTAAATCGCAGTGGGAGTTGAGGGTAGTGAGTGTATTATAATAAATATGTATCTGGCTGAAAACAGTCGATCCTCTGCATCAATACAGAGTCCCAGAGGGCCGTGGGGTTTGGGATCAACACTGACTCACCAATGTAATTGCTATTGTTTGCTGTACAGTGAACAGCTGAGTGAAGATCCATGCTCTCGTACAGCTTCTTGGCCTTTTCACCATATTGACCTCAGTTCAGTGGTTTGTGAATCTTAATATGTGAGCCTCGTGGACCATAAAGGGGCCCACGAGGCTCCGGGGGAAAACAATAAAAATATAATTCACAGGGAGAAGCGAAAGCTGACGCTCAACGGGATGCTCCATGGCGCAAAGACGCAACAGTGGTGGTGTTTTTTTTACTCCGACACAACCTAGACTGAATATCCTACTGCGAGGTCCGGCAGCAGTCGCGCTGAGAAGGTCCAATGACATCATTCTGCATAATAAGTAGCCATGTGCTTCTGTTTCTAGACTTTCTGTGGGAAAGTCTTGAGGCATCCCAGATGCTGCTTTGGTTGTGGTCTACTGTGAAACGCTACACGAGATAAAACGATCGATTGTCGCACACGACATTCAGTTATTGTTCCCGATCCGAGTCGACACCCTACGACGGCCGCGTCGGGCTATAATCGGGCTGATATCGTGTAGTCTGAACCGGGCATTAAAGGCTTCAAGGGTGGCAGGTGTCGCAAAAGACAGATGGCCAAGTCTTCATGCTTTAAGTCGACTGTCTGGACCGATGCTCATACTTATTAGAGGGAAACAGAGTCCTGCCAAGGTCATGCAGTAGGTCACCAAAACTCCACTTGTTTCAGTGTCAGATATATAGTTTTTATTTTTTAACAAGGCTCAAACTGGAGGATATAGTGCATTTGTCGGGGACTATTTTCAGCGGCGGATTAATCCACATTTGGTGCTCTAGTGAGTATTTGTGGCAGCAGAACGGTGGATGTGGTATCGAGTCTAAACAAACTACAGTGTGTGTGTTCATGGTGATGAAGGAACACGTCACCCAGTGACACAGTGAGGCTCAGTGATGTGTTTTTAATAGTTTTAGGACAACGATGGAGCTCTACGGCTCAGAGGAAGAAGATATATCAGGCTTGGATACACTCGGCTCTGCACATGATGGATTTATTATACTTGGTTATTGATTTAATTCCTGTGCACACAGTTAAAATGGATTACCAAGACTGAGCTGGAAGAATATCAGAGCACCATTAGATGCAATAGATGTTAGTGGCATTTAAGCAGCATCAGTAATCATCCTAAGCATGGTGTGCTCTGAGCAGCAGAACATGCAGACCAATAACTATCAGCTTAATACTGTGACTCATTGATCTTGTGTGCAGTCTTTGCATGTGAGGATCCACAATATGTCCAAAAAATGTATCTTTGTATCTTTTCACAGTATGTGACTCTGATTGATTTTATCTGCGAATGAATGAACAATGAGAAATGAGAATAGAGCAGATAAGAGCGAACAGAGCCGGGCAGACAAAGAGAAGACGGAGGTATACGGTGATTGAAGGAGCAGATAATGCCAGCAGCAGCAAACTGTGTGTGTGGTTTTCCTGTCGCACAGCAGCTGAGCAGTCTTCTGCCGTCCTTCACTTCTTATGACTGATCCGCTGTTTTCAACCGAGTGGGCACCTCGTTTTCACAGAATGACTGGCGAGACTTTCACTTCAGTCCCAGCAGGCGCCACAGCAGGTCCTGCGGAGTCATCACATGAGACAGAGAGAGAAATAAGCTCTCCTGAGGAAACTGAGAGTCTGTGAACAGGTCCGTCCTTTAGCTTTCTGCAGCTCAGGGGAGGACGATTAGATGAGACATTCTTTGGACTTACTACAAGGATTTTTACTGATTATGAAAGAGTCTCTATATGACCTACATAAATAAACGAGACCGTCAGCGAGAAGATTGGCCTTTTCTATATTCTTAATGCTTGTCATCGGTGCCACCGGGTGCGATTCCGGCAGACAAAATCATCATGCAGGTTCACCAGAAACTTCTTCAGCTCAGACTCCGTCAGCGACCAGCCCACCGCGGACAGACCCAGATACTCTGGATAAAGATATCTAGCGAGCTGTTAGCGTAAAGCTCCCTGCTTTAGAGGTTTTGTGTGTGCAGGAGAGAGCTGATTAAGGCCTCTAATCTCCGGCCTGGTGGTTCTCTCACAGGGATTAGCCTACTGTCTGTACGCTCACAGAGTACCTCCGTCAACAGATGGACTAGCTTGTTTGTATTCTGGTGTAATCTAGACATTTACAAAGTGAGCCTGTTTTCACTAAATATATACAATAAATGTCTTAAAGGGGAACTCCACCAATTTTACACATCAAGAAGATGAGTAAAATCGTCCTAGGAAGTCATAGCGGGTTACCTTTAGGTGCTAGGGGTCCATCAAATGGAAATATTTTAGATGTCTTGTGCATCATTTTCCATGCTTTTTCCAAATTGACATATTTAGTAACTTTAAAACTATTTTATCACCACATGCATACATATGGAGTTTGAGAGATCTAAATATGATGTCAGCAGTTTTTGCTGTTCCTGGAAATGTTTGTTGTTGTTGTGCAAATGCTGCTTGGTTTAACTCCATAGAGTTTGTTGCTTACTAACACTGAACCACTCACACAACTCCTCCATTATTCAAGGCAGACGCTGACATGCAGCTTCCATTGAGTCTTGCACCCCTGAAATGGCACTTTTTACTCCCTGAAACACCAAATATATTCATGAAAAAGCCTCATGAGGAGACAGAAAGGAATGTCACACTTTGCAGACGATGACCTACTATTTGTATCTAACATACTGATTTTCTGACCTCCATAATTGCGCCGGTTGTTGGTAGTCCAACACTGAAAAGTAAAAAGTGCTGTTTCAGAACGCTAACACTCTCGTCTCAGGTCCGTGTGTGTGTTATATGTCTTAAATGCTCTGTTTTGATGGTGTATGTGTCATTGTTCATGCTATACTCATTCTCATGCATTTATTAATCTGCTTCTCTGTGTGTGCATTTCTTTTGACATTGCGCTCTCTTTTTCTTTGTTTTTTTTGCTCCATGTTTTTCCTGCATGTGGCTCGTCCGTCCGTAGCTTTGTACCGATGGCTAGAAGCAGACCGCCAAGGCAGGGATCCAGATGCTGCAGCCACAGGTAAAACACCATCAACTGTTCCACATCTTCATAACATAACGGAGCGCTACACCTCACGCTGTCTGCATGCCCGCCGTCAGCTGCTCCCTTACACCTCGACAGCTACAGTATGAGACCTAATATGATGCCAGCCTCGCCCCAGTATAGATTTACACTTCCAAAGTGACACAGTCTGTGTTCATCAGGTTTTTCAGAAATGTGGGCTCGAGTCATTGTGACTTTGGACTTCACTTGACATAACTACCTGAGACTAGGACCAAATGACTTGAGTCACATGTCTGGTTTAACCTGTTTTCGTCTCTGACGGCGCTGGGTCCATTCTTGTCTGTGACCATTCTCATGAGAGATGTTACAAGATAAGGGGCAGAATAAAAATGTTTATTGTTTAAGTTAGATAGACATTATATCACAATCGTAGACGACCTCTCAGCCTTGGTACTGGTCCCACACAAACATACTCTTTGTCCCACATTTAGTTTGTTGGGATCTCGTCACTCTAGACCAGGGGTCGGCAACCTTTACTATCAAAATTAAAGAACGCTGTCTGGAGCCGCAAAATATATTTGGTATCACAGCCTATAACGTCTATTGCAGCGAGGACCCGAGTCCAACTGAGAGGCAGGACATTGAAGAAACATTTGGCTAGAAGCTCCTGCTGTCTAATCTGCAAAGGCACTGTGCTTCTTCTGAAAATGTCTTTCAATATTACTTTTTTATTGTTGAATCTGTCCACGCATTATTAAATTACTCAAAGACTTTTCTTTTTTGGGGATTTGTAATCCATAGCTGGCCTATTGAGCTGTTAAGGTTCGGCTAAATTAGATGATAAGGCGCCGGGCCGAAGACTTACATTTTTTAAATTCGGTGTATAGGCTACATATTTTTACAACTGGAGAATGTAAGAAACACTAAAGGCCTACAAAAATGATAAAATAATAACTGTTATTCATTTTCATGTAACTTTTTGTCAAAGCCACCGGAAGCCGCTGGAGAGGGGCTAAAGAGCCGCATGTGGCTCTGGAGCTACAGGTTGCTGACCCCTGCTCTAGATGTTACCTGGATGATATCTACATTGCTCTATGCCAATAAAAAGACAGATTAGAAGCAAAGGCTTGGATTCAAAGTGGAGCCGGCAATCAGAAACCGATCCTAAACTGACTAACCGACACCTCACAGAGCAATCAGCTGATAATAGAAAACAACAATAAACAGCAAGCAGCTTGTGACACGGAGTCGAGGACAAGATGGAGATAATAATATGGAAACGCTGGTGTTAATTAAACATCTGGTGTGAGGATGATGGTGCCTAACATACAACCTTTTTACACATCATCCTTCTTTATTTACAGCGTTGAACTTCTAAAACTAGTTGCAGTGAACCTGCTATCCAGGATTTGATTTGGAGAGGAATTGAATTCATTTATTTCCCCCATAGAGTCTATTTGTGTTCGGCTGGCATCACTTCTATGGTCTCTAGATCCCTGTGTATCACTCTGCCTCCACCACTTCCACCTGGATTACATCCTTCAATACATGTCATCCTCTTTGCCCCTCTCTCTCTCTCTCTCTCTCTCTCTCTTTCTCTCTCTCCCTCTCTCATTTCCTTCTTCGTTGTACAGTATTTGGGTCAACTTTTCTCTGAGCTTGTTATCCAAATCAGTCCTCCTTTCGTCCTCCCTGGTCGTATTTTTATCTCCCTCTCCTCCTCATCTGAACCCTGATGAAAGAGATGCAGTCGTCCTGTTTCCTGCCTCCAGGTTATTGTTTGTTTTTTATGTCTGTCGCTGCTCGACGACTGGAGTTTAGGGACTTAATAAAAGTAGACGATGGAAGGCAAAGCAAGCCTCTTTTCTTCCCCTCCCCTCTTCATCCTCTCCCTGTCACCTTCTGTTTGTCATGGTTAAGGACCTCGGGGGGGCTTCAGTTGTCCTTCCTCGCACTTGCAGAGAAGACACAAAGCCAGGACCTCCTGGGGCTCACGGCCAACTAGTATTTTATCTGTGTGTGAGAGAGAGAGAAAGACAAATAGACAGACAGAGAGATAATAACAACAACATGAGGCCTGCTGTTTGTACAGGTTTAAACAAATCAGACGTTGCCTTATCAGGTGCTGTAAATGTCACCTCATCCCTCACGTACAGGAGGACGTTTATTGTGCAGGTGCAGAGGAGAGAACCAGACAGACCACCTCTGACTGTGAAACATGGTTTTGCTTTGTTTTGTTCCCCAAAGCCTCCTTAAATGTCAGCTGGCCTTTTCATTATTCATCTGGCGCTGCCTCTCAACCTTTCACCCCCTCGCTCTCTCTCTCTCTCTCTCTCTCTTCCTCAAACATTGAGGCCTCAAGGATACACACAATGCAGTTTAGTGAGAAACATTGAATGCTTATATACGTAGACGCCGCATTGACTCCTGGATCGTACGTCAACGTGGGCGCCATATTGGACCGGGCAAGACTGGCCTGTAAACACATACAAGTGAACGAGGGAGCTGCCGTTATTCTGGATAAACAGCTCTATTTAGTCTACATTTCTCAAGTGATTTCAACGAGTCGTTATTATATTCAAACGTTAATGATCTACAAGGAGTAACGCTAAGTTAACTAAATAACAGACCTGTAAAATGAAGCGAAGAAATGATCTAATGTAAAAGGTTATATAAGATACTTAAAACCTTTTATTGTCCTCTTCAGTTCAGCGGTGCGTGCACAGAAAGCATCAGAAGAGAGTGAGACTGTGATGGAGTCGGTTGTAGTGAGATGTAATATAAACAGTTGTTGTGGACAGCTGTTGTGTCTGGAGCAGTTGTTGGGGCTACCCTGCATTAGACACAGTTTGTCTCTATGCTATGGGCTGTGACAACTGTCCGTCTCACACACCCACACACCCACACAGACAATGAAATCTCAGTATATGGAAGCAGACGGGGTCGTTTAGGCATAAGCGAGCTAGGCGTTCACCAGCTGGCTCCCAACGATGTATTTCATTGTTAAATAAAAAATGTCAGACTACACGATATCAGCCCGATTTTAGCCCGACACGGCCGTCGTAGGGTGTCGACTCGGATCGGGAACGATAAAGGAGTATCGTGTGCGACAATCGTTCCTTTCGATCTGGGACGCCTCACGACGTCCCGACACAAAGTCTAGCATGATTGATTTTTTTTCTTTTTTGCTTTCCACGACGTGTTTCATCACGGCCGTGGATTTGACCGGCTGAGCACAGACGCACACAGCTGTAAACAGAAGGCTACTTATTATGCAGAATGATGTCATCGGACCTTCATGGGAACCTTCCAAATCTCTACCATCCATACGATCTGAGGAGACATTTTGCAAAGCTGGAATGATGAGGTTAAAAATCATGAATGATATGTTTAATTGTTGTCGGCATTTAAAGTTTATTTAAACAGAACATGTTGAACTTCAAAGAAGCTGATCGTTGTGTTTAGTTCCACGCTGAACCTCAGGGTTAGACTAGTGTATGTGTGTGTGTCCAGTGAGGTGTGTGTTGTTATGGGGGATGAGGGGGGAACGTAGAGCGGTCCAGCTGCTGACAGAGAGGAATGTCATGCATGCAGTCAGAGTAGCTGTCAGTGACACATTCTGTTCATGAGGTCATCCTCCCGGCGCTGTACTACTGAGCCGGTGCTCCTGATTCTACACAGCTTCATACTTTCTAAGGGCGTTTTCACATTAGGTACGATTGATCCGTACCGTGCCCGAGTACGATTAAAACTCGTCGTCGTTACATAGATTTTCTGTCTCACACTCTCACACAAACATCCAACTATATAACACACACAAACATACATACACTTACACAATTTCCCACCATTTATAGAAACGTTTGTCAAATGGATATTTAAAGCTTCATGCGTATATGATAAAGATTGTTTATACTGGAGGTTGTTCAACGTGACACACCAACTGGTGGTCACGGTGCCGATGCGTTACCACTGCATCATTGTCTCTGTGTCTTCTTGTCCGTCCAGGTGAAAACTTTGAGCAGAGCCCCCTGAAGAGGACGTTCAAGTCCAAAGTTCTGGCACGCTACCCCGAGAACGTGGAGTGGAACCCTTTCGACCAGGATGCCGTCAACATGGTAGGTGGAATGTACCATTATACAGGGGAGAGGGATGTATTGTTCAGTAAGTGTGCTGAGGATTATGCAACCTAAAAGAAGAGACGTGTGTATATAAGGAGTTGAAATTGAATCAATGACCTTAATTCACACGTATATTATAGCAGCACCATTCATCAATCTGGACCTTTATCTTTCACCGTTATCACATCCGGAAGAGGAAACCATGATGAGGGATGATGCTCAGAGAGAAATAATGAACAGGAAATCTTGACAAGATAGGGACCTCTGTGAAACCTCTGTTTCAACCAGTTTTTTTTATAATACCCTAAAGTATGCAAATGTCTCCATGTAGTCCTATTATCTCACCAAACCAGACCTTGAGAGTTATTGAAACGTCCTTGAAATTGTTTTTGAAAAGTGTGATTGTTTGATGAGGCTCTGCTGAAAGTGCTAAACTGTCAGTATGTTGGGCTCTTGGTGACTCTCTCTCTCTCTCTCTCGTGGTCACCACCTATTTTTCCACCTGCCCCGGCGTCAGCACTGCTGAATAATTCAGCCGCAGGTTCTCGCGTTACGTCGGCATGGAAACGGGCCATTATGCAGCAGCGCGGCGTCTGAAATCCGACGCCCAGATGATTGCGAGCTGTCGAGGTTGACGGCTGAGACATTCTGCATCATCTCTCTCTCTCTCTCTATGTTCCGATGTCGTGTGACCAACACAGCCCCTCATTTCCCCATCTTCCTCCTCCTCCTCCTCCTCCTCCTCCTCCTCTATACCTCCATCATCCACTCCTCTCTGGAATGATCTCACTCCAGCTCCTCCTCTCCTTCTTGCTGTGATGTGAGAGATGAGGAGGAGGATGATCGGTGAAACCCTGACATTTTTTTTTGATAGAACCATAGATCCCATTTTCCTTCACATATCTGGAGGTCAGAGGTCAAGAGAAAGATCGAATAGCGGCCGGGCCCGACGTATTTTTAAGAGGTTAATTAAAAATCGCAAGTTGCGTTAATTCTTTAAAGAAATTAGTGGAGTTAAAACAAATGTAATCGCGTTAACTTTGACAGCCCTAATACATATACAGTATATACATGTGTATATATACTGTATAAACTCATATCTCGCCTTCTTATTCAGTATCAAATGTAATCCAGTTGATAGTTGTCTGTACATCCATGGTTACAGCAAACAGGACCGACTAATATCTAATGCAGCATGACTTTCCATGGTGCAGATTTGTGAAGATGAAAACAAATATAGGCACAAAAACAGTGGTGCAGATAGCTTTACGTTTGATATTCAGACATTTGGCGATGTTCATCCTTTAAAATAAACCTTAACCGATGTTACAAAGGTTTATATACATTCAGTTTAGCCTTACTTGTTTCTTGTTTGCGGGCTGACAGAATATTGTCTGTGTGTGCACAATGCTAGTTCAGCCCTCTGTGCCTCTCTAATTGGGCCATGTCTCCATCTGAAGAATTATTAAAGGAGACTGATTGGTATCGCTGCTCCCTGCCTCATAAATATCTCTGCTGGAATATCTCCGGCGTGAGACAAATCATTTCTTTGAGTTTGTCTTGTTTCCTACCAACCACCATCCCCATAAACGCACACACACTTCCCATCTCCCCCCTGCTGAATCTGAGGCCCTGTTCAGACCAGTCCTGTTTATTCACGAGGAGCGCAGGGAGACCCCGCGGATCTCAGCGGCACGTCAGTAGAGTAGGCGGTCCTTTACGTGGCCCAGGACACATCTGCGTACACACTGCTAAAAGACCGTGGCCATATGTGGCCCAGACCACGTCTGAAAGTGGTCTGAAAGATCAGATCTCAATGCGTCCTCTTGAGTGCGTTCACACCCGTACTTAAAGCTGTCCACTGATTGGATCACTCAGGACGCATGTTAATACCAGGTCTGAACAGGGTCTGAAGGTTTACAGCACATTGATGGCTCAGTCACCACAAACAGGATCACTCCACAGGATGATCTTCTTAGTCGAGCCACATTTCCACCTGGAGAGCTCCAGTTTACCAACAGAGAGAGATCTGTGATAAAGGCCTCAGCAGCTTTCCTGCACCGTGAACAATAAACCAGACGCACCGCCTCCGCTCCTGTTGTCCTCATTCCTCTCTCACATGAGCAACATAAACAGGACAAACCCTTGAATGAGGTCATTTTGTACTGCTGACTCCTGGAGTCACAGACGTGTACGGACCGTCACGTCGTTGCTTCTCACTAACTCAGCTGAGCGATTCTGAACGCGGCGAGTCGATACTCATCTGACCCAAAAGCTCGCCAAATTTCAGCTCCACGTCGTGAGTGATTTTGAGCACGTTTCTCACCGCTCCGTTTGATTTCATTACCTTCCTCAGCCCGGCGGGGGCCGAGAGGTGAAACCAGATAAATGTGGTTGTGATGGTGACTAATGTCAAACACGGGCTGGGCGTAGAGGAGATGTGATCAGTGAGACACGGAGGCACAGAGCGTCTCTCGTCTCCAGTCAGGTTCCTGTTCAGCTCTCAGCGGCCAAATAAACATAATGAGGCTAATAAGTCTGATTTATTGCAGGCTGCTGCTGCTGACTGCGTGTTTAGACCAATAGTTTATGTGGATCTGGCCTCAGAGTTTGGCTGTGAAGCACACACACTATCACTATCAGTCATTTAAAATCATGAATATTGGTTTAGAAAATTAAAAAGTATATTGTCAAGTTAAAAAAATCTGAATGTTCTTGAAGTGGATAATCCTCATACCAGTACAGTATTCTGCCTTGACTGGAGAAGACTTTTGGTTGATTGTAAGCCCCCCCTCCAACACTGATTTTGAGCTATGCCTGCAGAAGAGTGAACATACACAGCATCAACTTTCACTATGTCTGACGATAGTGAGTGTCTGACTCCTGTCCCCCCCCCTCCTCTCCCTGCAGCTGTGTATGCCTAAAGGCCTGTCGTTCAGGACGCAGATGGACCAGCGTGATCCACAGTTCCACTCCTTCATCATCACCAAGGAGGACGGCTCTCGGACCTACGGCTTTGTCCACACCTTCTACGAGGAGGTGACCAGCCCGCAGATCTGTTCCGCCATGCAGACCCTCTACCAGATGCACAACGCAGAGAGCGCCACCGCCAACACCCCTTCCTCCTCCTCCTCCTCTTCATCCTCCTCCAGCATGGACTCTCTGGCCAGCAGTGTAGACGAGGCCGACTCCCCCGCTTCCTCATCGTCCTCCTCGTCCCGCAGGGCGGGTGGCTACGACTCGTCGCGGGACACCCTCTACGTGTCCAAGGCCTTGTGTCTGATTGCGCCCATGCCCTTCATGCACGCCTGCCGCCGCTTCCTGTCGCAGCTGCACAGGGCCGTCACCGCGGCCACCGCCCCCCCGCTGCCGCTGGAGAGTTACGTTCACAACATCCTGTACGAGGTGCCGCTACCCGCCCCGGGACGCTCACTCAAGTTCCACGGCGTGTACGAGCCCATCGTGTGCCAGAGGCCCGGACTAGGGGAGCTGCAGCTGGCTGACTTCCCCCTCGCAGAGACCTTCAGTCAGCTGGGAGTGGAGAACCTGGTCCAGGTGTTCACTTGCACCATGCTGGAGATGCAGATCCTCCTCTACTCACACGGTAAGGACGCTTGAAGATAAAGTCTTTGTTTGTCGTTACAAACTCACTGTATCGGAGCCGTTTTGCGAGTACGAGTACATGAGCACAGTATCGGACCCGATACTGGTATCGGTGCATCCCTAATTCAAACAAGGCAAGATCCAAGGATGTCCGAAAATACCAGATGTATGTCAGAATTACCAGGAAATGTAATATACCTGAGATGTGATCAGATTTTCCTCCTTCTATGTTTCCCTTCATCCATTATTCACGACTGCAGTGAGGCCCCGTTGGAGGACCTCACATAGACAGCAGCTATATTGTGAACTACTCTGTGGCCTCAGATCACCGTTTGTCCTACATCCCTCTGTCCTACTCTTTCTCAGTTTCACGCCTCCAGTCTGCAGCAACACTCTGTAACACTTTCTCTGTTTGTTTAGTTTCTGTGCCGGATGAGTCATGGAAATAGCAAAAGGTCCGCACTCTGCACGCATGTGTACACCAAATCCACAACCCCAAAATAAAACCTTGTCTATACAGTATTCTGCAGCATGCACATACAGTAGGAGGATTCGTTCCTGTGGTGCAGAACCGATAGCGAGATGTGAGCAAGTGAAACCGCTCGGCTGCTCTTTGAAGAGGCTGAACTAAAATCAGAAGTGCAGCTGTAAAACCTTCTAATCTGTATGTATGTACAGTATGTCCGTGCAGAATGTCACCTAGATAACCTGTAACATCCTTTATCTTAGTATTATAAACCTCTGTGCAGACTTTTGGCACCCGAGAAGAGACTATCAAGGGACTGCTTTGACAAGCAAGGCGAGGGTCAGGTAACGAGCTGGAGTAGCCGAGCTACAACTACTGCTGCATTTGCGTTTTTACTATAAGCTACTATAAGCTAAAATCCAGAAATTGGAAAGCTAATTTTATGCTTAATTTGGTCTTAAACAGATAGTTCTGGTGTAATACCTACTAGTGTTGCACCGTATACCCATACTATATATGTATATATACCCTGCCGTTAAAAACGATACGATACCCTGTGTTATTAGTACCGATAGTTTCAGAATGACGGTGTTTTTATACGAGCCGTGAGTTGCATTGATGTGCGCCCGCGGGGCTGTGTGTCTGTCTGCAGCGCTCTGCTTTAGAGGACGCCAA
The DNA here is from genome assembly GCF_015220745.1 of Sebastes umbrosus. Classification (NCBI taxonomy): domain Eukaryota; kingdom Metazoa; phylum Chordata; class Actinopteri; order Perciformes; family Sebastidae; genus Sebastes; species Sebastes umbrosus. Next base: position 2,118,461 of record NC_051291.1, read on the forward strand.
TAGGACTGTGATCTTGCAGGAACAAGTCGTTATAACTTTGCTTGTGGGAGCAAACTGTAAAAAAATAACCTGTAGGGATAACCAGAAGGATGGTGCGGAGCCTCCCTAGACCTCCCCTTGTATTTATTCGTTCTCTCGAGTTAGTAACTCGACGAGTGGTCAGGGACCGTCTACAAAGTGCAACACCGAAAAGAGATGCTATAAAAATATTCAATAACTTCATTATTATACAGTGTAGTGCCACCAAAATTCAGCTTTTGTTACTTACTGATCTAGTAGAAAGAATGTCAGCCCGTCTCGTTTTACCTTGGTTTTTAATCACTCTCCCTCTTCGCCTTCTTTGCCTCCTCCGTCAACGTCGGGTAGACTTTCCACTTTTTGTTTTTTCCAGACTTCATTAACCACACAGTATTATTACAATACAGATTGCTCCGGTTGTTCCACCGTTCGCCATTTCCACTACCTGGATCGCTACCGATAGCTACCCAGGGAAAACAAAAGCGCTATCCTCTTCCTGTTTTGGTTTGACGCACTTCCTTTGTGCCGTAAAAGGAGCCTTCGTTTTCACCTGGGAAGATCGTACCTGGTGGCAGACAGACTTGCATAGTGAAAGCGAGGCTTATATGGGGAGCCAATCTAAATGCAGATAGTGTCATTGTTCTATATCTGTTATATTGTGCAATCAACATTTACTTCATAATGATAAGTTAAAGCAAAAAAACGCCACTTTAATGCGGAGACATCAGATTGATATCAGTCCCAGCACCACAATCACGTAGCACCAAAATGTCAAATAAAAAAAAACTTAAAAAAAAATGTAAAAAACAGGTCAGACATCTCATGAATTAAGACGGTATATCTGCTAAATTTAGGGATATCTGAGGCAGAGCAGTGTTAAAAAATGTTAACTGAAGCAGTCTCAGTGGACCTGCTTCTCTCATCCCGTCATCCTTTGATGAAAAATGGGTCTCAGTGTTTTATTCATCATGGCGTCAAAGGCAATCGCTCCTGGAGGGGAATGATTAAAACCAGACCTCACTCTTGAAAACAGCCCCGTGTTGTTCGTCATTTTTCAATTGGGGAACCACCGTCGTCATCCCACCAGGGCTCTGACTGTGTGACACGTCCGTCCAAATGAGCCCTCGTTTCTTTGTAATGAGGTGTGGGAAACACCCCCTGCGTGGGGAGCATCGTTTGTCTGGAGGCAGCTGATGGAAGGGTTCAGTTCAGTTCAGGATAAAAAAGATGGAGAACGTTCTCTGGATGTTAATGAGACGCTGCCCCCGCACCATATGTTCCCACGCTCCTCCTAATCAATCAGCAAGTAATTACACCGAGACACATAGAGGCTTCATCAGCCCCCCTACCTGTTCCCCTCACACACAGGTAGAGATGGAGAGTGACAGGCGGGTGTCTCCTCCAATCATGGGGCACAGTGGGGGGTATGAGGCGGGGCATGCAGGGATATCATTATATGGTAATCAGCGTAGTTCATTTACATTCCTGGCAGGCAGTCAGAGACAACTGATGTGTGTGTAAATGCTAATAGAAGCTGCTCACCCACATTATATAAACCTGCCACTGGTACACTATTTTTATGGTTGGTTTTAACACCACGTATAAAAGTTTGAGAATCACTGATTTTAATCTATTTTGTTGTCTAGTTTTGCACCATTTGGGGTTTTCTGTGTGTTTTCCCCGGGTCAGCTGACCAGTGGTTGACCAATGTTTTCACACAGCATTAGTGATTCTGTGAATTGTCATGGGATGAGATGCTTCTCTAAGCCTCTTCCCTTTTCATTTTCTGTCTAATCTTCCCTCCATACAGTCATTTTCTGACTCTGTTATTATATCATGGTGCAGCTGAACACATAATGTCAGCTGTTCACCACAGACAGCTCACGTCTTCTTCCCTTGTGAGACTGAGCTGCCTGTGTTTATCAGTTGCTGATGCACAGTCCCAGTTTCACAATGACTCGACGTGTCCTGTCCTGTTTCGCAGCACCCTTGAGCCCTGCCTGTACCGGGGCTTTCTGCAGCGCTACGCCTCGCCATATCAGATTTGTTCCTTTTTCTAAATGATCACATGCCTCCTCACAAGGTGCTCGTCATATTTCAAAGGGAGTTTCTTTGTGCGACGCAGCAAACGTTGTCAAAGATGAATCGGGAACACCCGTAGCTATTTCTAAAGGGAACAAAAAATTATGAATTAGTTCAACTCAGTTCAGCAAGAGGAGAAAATGTAATCAGTCACTGTCGGAGTCTGTCTTCATCATCCTCTCGTTATTCCCCGAGAGGCCTCGCTGTGTGGGCTTTGATGTTTTTCACTGTGAGGAAAAGGAAAGAGGGTGAAATTTATGAGGTGTGAAGGAAGATCGCTCAGGAGAAGCACTTTTTGGAGACACGTCAGGTTGTAACAGCGACGTGTTAATGAAGCCAGCTGAGATGCTGAGGCTAAACTTATCCTGGTGTGATGATGAGAGCGTGAAGGGGAACGGGCGGGAAAGGGTTTGATGTTGCACCGAAAAAAAAAAGAAAGAGGAGTGTTTCAGTCGGACTGTGTTTCCCACAGAGGGAGAAGCTTTGAACCTGTTCAGACTTGAGCACACACTCTCTGACTGGCATATCTTCTCTCTGAGTTGTGTGGATGTTAACATGTTGCGGTTCAAATGAAATGGAAAGTTAACTGATGGGAATGTTATTAGTTTTGCAACTATTTGGTCTTTGGTATTGGACAAATTGACGCTAGATGAAAATGTGGGGTCACCAAAGTTAAAACAATTCATCCAGAGGGAAACTTTGAAGTTAAAGTGAGGTTCAGCCGTCTATTTTTGGCATCATTGGGCAAAAAGTCCATAATAATCTTTCAGCATATTGTAAGAAAACTAGACTTTTGCACCTCCTCGTGGCTCTGTTTTCAGGCTTTAGAAAATCTAGCTCGTGACGGGAGACTTTGACCAATCACAGGTCATTTCAGAGAGAGAGAGCGTTCCTATTGGCTGTGCTCCGCTGGTGGGCGGTGCTTGGTATTTCCTCAACTTGATCTCAACATGGCTGCCGGGTCACGAACTTTCTAATTTTTACAGCTAAACAGTACACTACAAGATGTTTCTAAAACATCTGAGGAGAGAAATAGGCATTACAGTAACAGAATATTGATTCATATTTGATCAGCGCTGCCTAGTTTGACCGTTTGATCAGAGTTCTTGAGTGATTGACAGCTGCTCAGAGACGGCAATGCTCCAGCTCGTCTCTGATTGGTTGTTTTTCTCCGGTCTGAGAAATCTTGCTGATGCCATTAGGAGCACCGGAGGACACAGATTACCTGTCTCATGCACTACTGTCAGGATATAGTGACCTGTTTTTTTAATCATATTTGCTCCATCTCTACCTGCTGCAGCTTTAACGGTACACTTCATAGCTTTCTAGGCAGCGGAATAGAAGTCTAACTAAAGCAAACACATACTAATACAATATATTAATTGTCCTTGGACGACTCCAAACTACGTTTTAGTAGAGATTTAGAGAGTCTACAGTGGGATTAGAGTTGGTGTCAGCTTTTCTCTGTGGGTGACTGGCTCTTAGGGTGCTTTATGATGACCAATAGTGGAGGGATGTTTATGTTAAGTGTCTAAGGGGATCTTGAAGGGTCAAAGGTGTTGTGGGTAAGTGGTCTAGTTTAGGAGAAAAGGGATCTCGATTGTTGCTGTTTGCAGGATGTTGTAAATCCATGATGTCTTGTTGGCCAGCATTCCAGCTAAACAGTACACTACAAGATGATTCTGAAAACATCTGAGGAGAGAAATAGGCATTACAGTAACAGAATATTGATTCATATTTGATCAGCGCTGCCTAGTTTGACCGTTTGATCGGAGGTCGCGAGTGATTGACAGCTGCTTGGAGACGGCAAGGCTCCAGATCAGCTCGGTTGCGAAGCACACAATCAACGCTGGCTGAACCCTCGGTGTAAAAAGGGTATAACAGTACTGTACATGTTGATCTTCATTTCAGTACATATTAGAGGAAGCATTGATGTAAACAGCATTTATTTAGATAAAAGGCTTCTCTGCTGAATCAACAATGTTTGGTTTAGAGTTGTCAGGGTGACGGTCAAAAACAACAACACACCCTGAAGTCAAACTACATCTGTCGCTTTTGTAACCACTATTTAGTGTATTCAACCATTAGGCAAGATCTCAGCATGAAAACAACTGTCCCAGTTCTTAATCCAGCAGTAATGTGAGGCGAGGTCACCTCTCTACCTTTCAAGAAGTGACGAGAAGCTGAGGAAACACTCGGTCCAGTTATAGCTGAGCTTGCTGATGGTCCATTTAGTTCCTTTATTGAGTACTCTAATGAGTATCACAGACTTGCAAGGTTGGTAAACATAAGGAACATGAAGGAAAAAGAAAGTGTGTTGCCACTGATTTAGTGTGTGTGTATCCTTATCGTATCACTCAGCTGCTGTTCATACAGAGTCAGAGTCATTGTACAGTATGTGCGTGTTTATAAGACATGCACACACTCAGGAAGTGAACCAGCAGAGCAGCCGCCTCTCGTCAGGTTTCTCCTGTTGAATATAAATCGTTGTGGTCCGTGGTGAAGGTACCGGAGAGCTTAATGCATTTCCAATGAAAAGTGCACAGATTCCATATGTGCACATACAGACAGGACTGAACCTGACAGAGTGAAATGAAATGAGAGAGAGAGAGAGAGAGAGAGGGGGAGGGGATGTGTGACTCTATCATGTTTTATTCTACCTCTTTTCTTTCCTCGAGGTCGTGCAGGCTTTTCACTCCGACCGTCACAATAACATCTGATGAAACTGCTGCTGAACTCAATACTGAAGCCAGCCTGCAACCGCTGGCCTTAATCTGCTTTAGGGAACAGAGGCACTACTCTCTCTCTCTCTCTCTCTCACACACACACACACACACACACACACACACACACACACACACACACATGCACATGCGCGCACGTGAAAATGTGATTGAAAAGAATCCATCAGAATGTAATTCCTCTCGTTTTTAACCCCCAACTCTCTCTCAGATTCAATTTGAATCACTTGATTAAAGCATCTGGTGCACACCAATACCAATAAAAAATAGTATGTATGTATTTCATAAACCTCTCACGTCTCATGGTACGTGTCCACAGGCTCTGTCCTTTCCACGCTTCCCATTCATTGTCTATGTAAGCAGCCGTGCAATGCATTCTGGTAGCGCGATTGGAGCGACGGAGCGTCACGACGGCCGTTCCTCATTTGCATAAAGTTGGAGTCTAGTCTACTTTATGCAAATCAGGGACGTGCGACGCGTCTCACCACCTCTGGAAACTCCCGAGAATCTTTTAAAATAAACGTTGATGATCCAAAATAAAGACAGATTCAGTAACTGCGCGGATTATTTCTCGAATGGCTGGAGCACAGAGATAAAGTGTTTCTTCCCTCCATGTTCTGTCACATCTTTGTTATTATTTCCTACAAGATGAAACCATTGAGAGTTTGTAAATCTATTCCCTTTATATTATTATTATTATAATGATTCTGATTCTCTCTCCTTCTCTCAGACTACCAGCGGTTGATGACGGTGGCCGAGGGCATCACCACGCTGCTGTTTCCCTTCCAGTGGCAACACGTCTACGTTCCCATCCTGCCGGCCTCTCTGCTCCACTTCCTGGACGCTCCTGTCCCCTACCTGATGGGCCTGCAGTCCAAAGACGGCGCCGACCGCTCCAAACTGGAGCTTCCTCAGGAGGTACGCAGTCCAGACTATATGCTATAGGTTACCGCCGAGCCTCACTCAGGTTAAAAAAAAAAGTGTGAAATGAGAAATTTCTCTGGCGTTCAGGTTATCCCGGGGCTAAGAAAGATTTATTTTTAAATCAACACTTCCTGATTTCATTTCAAAATAAAAGCCCTCAAGTGTTTTTTTCTCTGGACAGAATTCCTTCATTTGTTAACACAAGGCTTTTATTCTGAAATATGTGCCGGACAGTGTTGTAGAACATGCAGTGACTTGCAGAGCTCCATGAATTAATGTAATACGGGGTTTTAATTGTGGATTATTACTATTATTTACAAAATTACAACACGCTTCATAATCTTTTTCTGTCTAAAATAAATATAAATTACATTTATAATGAAATGAAATGGCCGTTATGAAAGGCAAACTCTACGTAGAAAGAAAGGGCTGACATCAGCAGAAACGCACGTGGTCTGAACACCCGACGCGTGAATCATGAAGCCGTTCAGCGAGGCAGCCGCCACGCACTCTTGACGTTCCCTGTGTGGACAAAGAGTTACGTGTGTGACTAATTGAACAGTTCTTTTTTTCTTACAAATACAAATATTTAAACAAATAGTTTTTATTTATTTCATTTTTTTATTTTTGGGCACAAAGCAATTACGCCTAGGGCACCCAAATGGCTAGCAGCGGCCCTGCCCACAAGTATAGTAAAACAAGTACTGTAAGTGTGTGTGTGTGTGCACAAGCTGCAGCAGTTTGCAGTCGGTGCTCATTACTGCTGACAATACAATATCCAAGGCCAACAGCATCTCACACACACACACACACACACACACACACACACACACACACACACACACACACACACACAGGCAGACTAGCAGGCTCCTGTTCAGACAGACAGGAAATTGCAAAAAAACACATCTCTGTTCTAAACAACACACACACACACACACACACACACACACACAATAGGACAGGGATTTACCTATTGTTTGTTTACAAATTCACCTCCAGGCAGCGGCAGTCTGAAGTGGATCGGTCTCTGAATTCTTCTTTCTATTTCAACACTTGTCAGCCGGAGAGGAGGTCTGGATCTGAACCAGTGTTCAGCCCAGAGCAGGGTTACAGTTAATGTGTGTGTTCATGTGTTAAAGCGAGATAAGGCCCCTAACAAAGCGGAACATCCCGGCTCGCCAGCTTCCGGTTTCGCTTACATCCCCCCCTTCGCCCTCGACTCCCAGCGCTTGTTAATCCAGCCCATTCCGTATGGATGCTAATTATCCAGCCAGCCAGCGCAGGATGCTGCCGCGGAGCGCCCACGAGCCCGGCATGCCTCCCCCCGCCTCCCCCGATAAAGGGGTCCCCTTCACCCCCCCGCCTGCACAGACTGGTGAATCTCCCCGTGTTTTCTGAATGAGCCTTTGAAGTGTCTGTGACCTAGAAAATGGGCGGATGATGAAAGAAAGAATGGCTTAAAGCGAAGCAGAGAGGACACGATGAGAGAGAGAGAGAGAGAGGGAACGAGGGATGTAATTGGGGAATTAAACGCCAGATGAGGTTTGCCTTTCTGAACCCGGTACTTCAATCCAGCTCTTCTGCTTTTTTTTACTTGATGTCAAATGATAACTTTGTTTGCGTTGCAGACAAGATGATGTGGATTCTGTTATCATCCCCTCTCTACATATTCTCCTCTTTTCTCTCCTTGTGCATATAGAAGTATTACTACTGGGCTTTAAATCCAAACTAGGGCAAACTTCCTGAAGACAATAAGTGATAAGTTAGCTTGAATTCTGGTATTGTTCCTTTATTTGACAGAGTAGAGGCAAAGTAAAACGGGGGTAGAGAGAGGGGTACGACATGCAACATAGGTCCCAAGGTTGGACTCGAACCTGGGACGTAACCACTCGGCTACAAGGTGCTCCGTAGTCCACAAACCAATGGGTGACGTCACGGTGACTACGTCCACTTCTTATATACAGTCCATGGATAGAGTTCATATCTGTCCTAACCTGATGGTTAGCAATAAGTATTGTTTATTTTTTATTTATTTTGCACAATTTAAGACTACACAACATAACAACAAAAAAATAAATAATATAAAAGTGCAGGAAGAGGCAGGAAAAAAAACACTGGGCTGATCTGAAGCCTCCACCTAGAGACAAGATTAATATAAAGAAATAATATAACTACATAATATTAGAACAAGATATATATATATAATAACAACAATAACAATAAATATATCAAAAAAAGACAAGTGCGTGTGGAAGTGTATTGTTAGTGTTTAAGAGGAGGATATTGATTTAAATATCTGCAAAGACTTCTGGGCAATCGTAACCAAACAACACTGTGAGTGGAAAACAAAAATAAAAATAAAACAGATACATGGACAACATGGGGAAAAGCAACTACAAAACAGCAATTAAATGACCCTTTAAGCAACTTTTGAAACATTTGACAGATGAACAGTTTATTGATAGATGTGAAAGGCTACTCCATAATTTGGTTCCTCTAAATCTTATTGAAAATGTACCTCTACTAGTGAGACATTTCTGAAGGATGAAGATCTAGAGATTGACGGGTTGAGTAAGAATGGACCTGAGAATTTGTTTTAAAATAGTTCTTGAACTGCTCAGGAATATTCCCTTCACTAGAGAGTATCTTAGAAATAAAAACACATATTTGAGAAATATTGATATCATAAATAGTAAGAATCTGGAGTTTGTGAAATAGAGGAGCAGAGGAGATGTGTGACTCTGATCGAGTTGTAATCCTCACAAAATGTTTTTGGAGGACTAAAATTGTATGAAGGTTTGTAGGAAAAGTACTCGCCCATAATCGGCCATATAATGTACAGCTAGCAGGTCATTGTTGTGAAATAAACCCTGACGTCTCTTACTTACTGACGTCCACTTCTTATATACAGTCTCTGGCTCTGACTTTCAGATTGCAGTCTGGATCAATCTTTTCTGTCACTCTTGTTTTAAATTTGAATTTATATATCTGTGCTTTCCGGCACTGGTGTATGTCCAGTAGTAAGTGCATTCCTATTTCTGTGGTTCTGAGTGGTTTAGAGTATTATCCGGTCTTACTATAATCCCATATGAGGGTGTGATGCTAACTCCATTATATCAGATTTAGGTTGATCTCCGACAGTGTGCTGTTATCAATCACACACTGACCTACATTCCCCCATCATACCTCCTAAAACCACCTGATAATACCCCCACCCTATGCCTGTTTCTACTGTCAATGTCATCTTCTGTCTGTGAAGGAGAGATTTGAATATCAGTTTATAGGGATCATTGTGTATTCCTGAGCTATATTGTAATATGAACATATTCCCCTGTCCCAGGCCAACCTGTGTTTCGTGGACATTGACAACCACTACATCGAGCTTCCAGAGGACTTTCCCCAGTTCCCCAATAAGACCGAGTTCATTCAGGAGCTCAGCGAGGTGCTGCTCAGCTTCGGCATTTCTGCAAACACAGGAGCCCCGCCACGGACCCGCAGCAGTCCCGGTAGCGCTCCAGGCAGCGCTCCCGGCAGCACCCCTTCCACCCCCGGCAGGGAGCGTAAGACGGTAGCTCTCCGGCAGCTGGAGGACGACGGGCGTAACGGCAACCTCGCGAGGGAGGAGCTGGCCGTGCTGGAGCTGCTGCAGGGCAACGCCACGCTGGAGAGACTGCAGGCGCTGACCAAACGCACCGGGGTGACGGTGGCCCGCGTGGACGCCCTGAGGGCCGGAGTGAAAGCTCAGGTCACCGAGGGGCAAGGGGGCCGGTCGGCGGCCGAAGAGGAGGAGCTGAGGAACGCCAAGCTGAACGTCCAGCTGAGGGAGGTGTTCGCCGGCCGCTTCACCACCATGTTTGCAGACTACGAAGCCTTCGTCATCCAGAGCGCCCCGGACCTGGAGTCCTGGCTCACCAACAGGGAGCAGATGCACAACTTTGACAAGGTGACTAAATCAAGCACAAACACACATCGAGGGCAGAACAAATCACTTCTTTCTTTTTGGCATCCAAATTCCATCATAACCTTTCAGCATATTGTAATTCAAGTTGGCTTCAAAGGCTTCGTCTCTGGCTCACACATATAGTCCGTATATCTCTGTAGGCCTCGTTCCTGTCCGACCAGCCGGAGCCCTACCTGCCCTTCCTCTCCCACTTCATCGAGACGCAGATGTTCGCCACCTTCATCGACAACAAGATCATGTCCCAGTGGGAGGAGAAGGAGCCGCTGCTCCGCGTCTTTGACGCTCGCATCGACAAGGCCCGCCTCTACAACGTCCGCGCTCCCAGCCTCCGATCCTCCTGCTACCAGAGGTGCTCCATCCTCAAGGAGTCCGGTAAGCTCAGAGTCGGGCTTCAACTCATGAATGCTATTATACGGCTCTTAGGATGCTTTATGATGAACAATAGTGTAGGCTTGTTTATGTTAAGTGTTTAAGGGGATCTTGAAGGGTCAAAGGTGGTTTGGTGTAAGTGGTCTGGTTTAGGAGAAAAGGATCTCGATTGTTGCCGTTTGCAGGATGTTGTAAATCCACGATGTCTTGTTGGCATTCCAGGCGGGTTGAAGGAAGAGCTGTATCTTGTATCTTGAAGGTTTGAAACATGGAGGGACGTTTAAATTGGAGGCAAGAAAGGAGCTCATTGGTCAGCATGCTGTACATGTCTGTCGGTCCTTCAAAGCATACCAGTGGTCCATTAGCTGAGGTCAGACAGGATTGCACTGTGCCATGCAATTTAAAAACACACATAACCACTCTACATCCACGCCTCTGCCTCCTCTTCCTCCTCCTCCTCCTCCTCCTCCTCCTCCTCCTCTTCCTCCTTCATTTCTCCTTTCCCTCCTGCCATCTGGAAGCAGCTCGGCCCTCCCCAGTGACCAGAAAAACCGCACTTCTCATTTCTCTACATCCCAACACAGCAAACACTCCATCACTCTCTCTCTCTCTCTCTCTCTCTCGCTCTCTCTCTAATAAGCACAAGCACCAAGTCTTACTGCAAGAGTGTTTGGTCAGGTCTTTTTTTTTTTTTTCCTGATTGTCTCAATTAGTGCTGCCTGGGTTTCCCTTCGTTAGGCCTTTAATTGGTGCTGAATGTGCAGTGTGAGGTGTGAGGGTCAGACTCAGGACTGACTCAGACTGATGGAGGCCAACAGGGAATCTGTGAGGCTGCTCGTGGGTTACTGATGTTCTTAAAACTGGAAAAGAGCTGGATTGCAGGTTTACTTGTGTATTTATAGAAGAAGGACCACTGGGAAAAGAGTGCATGACTCTAATTTGCGTCCTGAGAGTGAGAGGAGAAGATTGATACCACTGTCTTGTCTGTGTTAAAGTTACAATCTCAGAGATCTTCGTTTCATTCTCTTGGCGGCGCCCATGATGATAAGCGGTGACTGCAGGTGTGTTTTGGGATCTCACTTTCCAGAGATCCAAACACTGTGCGCCACTGATTTTTCCCAGGAATTCGGCCAGAGACACCCAGTTCGTAAATGTAAAGGGCTTTCATCAGTGGGCCACATGCTCAATCACCACTGTGTTATCTTATTCAGAGATAGATGGTGACTTAACAGACATTTATTTAAATGAAAATCTCAGAGCTGGAGCAGGTTGCACTAACTGTTGATCAATTTAAAGTTGACCTGGCTATGACATACTGTACGTGTTTACTAAGTGGAGATTTACAGATCACTAGATTAAAATAAGTTGCACCACACTAAATAGGGGTGTAAGAAAAAATAGAAAAAATTAAATATTAAATATCGTGATTGTACGTTTTGTATCGATTCTTAAAAACACTGCATTGATTTTTAATTAATAGTTTCCATGCAAAGATTAACTCGGTCAATACTTTAGTTAATTTGCAAAGAGATGTGTCCTCTCAAAGTAGTGCTATAATCTATGGTGGCAGTTTCTGTTAAAACAAGACACAAGCCAAGGTCACAGGGAAATTTAATAAAAAGCATCTGCAGATGGAATCACGAGCACAGAACATAAGAAGAGTCAGGCTTTTATACACAATAATACATAACACACAGATGAGTGCAGAGTCATGGAAAAATAGTGCTTCACAGACAACAGAGCATCACAAGACATAACGAGTTCTTCAGCCATCTGTTGTTTACAGAGATTATCTGTCAGAAGACAAAACTGTCGGGTCACCGTTATAATGCTGATGGTGACAAGGTCTGCTAGCTGTGAGGCCCTGAGATTCTCTAAAGGAACATGGTTACCTTTGTCCTACTCCTCGGGGGTCTTGGAGTGTCTAATGCAGATATGAACTTTAACCTTCCGACATTAGTTTGATATTTATTTTTTTAATCTCGCTCTTGGAAAGAAAGCAATAAGCATATTTGTCAAAATGTTAAACTAGTTATTTAACTATATATATATATATATAGTGTTACAAGGTGTATTTCCACAATTAATATCTGTCCCCCTGAAACATTTCAGTGTTGACTGAACCACAGGAATATGAATTCATACTGAAATTGCTTTATAAGCTTTTATATGGTAATATATCAGACAGATATTGGGATGATTCAAAACAGCCGTGTGATCGTATCGACTTTCGGTTTTGGCTCGATATCCGCTGTGCAGCGTTTTATACCTCAGATCGTTATCTTCTTCCTCCTCTATGAGAATGATCAGAGTACTTCCCTGCATTCTTCTGGTGTGTGTGCGTGTGTGTGTGTGTGCATGTCGCCTGCTTTTGACCCACACTGTTTCACGCTAATGGGCCGAGCGATGTAAAGCTTTAACTGCAGATGGTGAGCTTATTTGTGGGCGATGGTGCATGCAGGTACCCAATTACCCAGACAATAGGCAGCCTCTCCCTCCGCCTGCCTCCCCTCCCTCCCTCCGTGGTGTCTCGCTCCGGTACCCTCGCTCACTGCTCACTTCTGGAGCTCCTGTCTTTGGAGTTCAGTCACACACAAAACAAGTTCAGCGCTCGAGCAGGGCAGCATGACACGGACGGTTTAACAACAAGCAGTTGCAGAGTTGGATAAGATAAAAAGCAGGTGAAGGACACAGAGGGAAGAGTCTGAGTGTGTTTGTGGGTAAGAGAGGGAGTAATGAATGGGTCAGACAGAGAGAGACAGATGAGAGGACAGCATACTTCCTCTGTGATTTATTATATAAAACAACTTGTTTTGAAGTCAGGGTTTTTTTCTTCTCTGCAAATGAGCAGCTGTCAGAGCACATTATGTTTGCTTCATTAGGCTGCAGTAGGAGATGTGTGTGTGTGTGTGTGTGTGTGTGTGCATCAGGGGGAGTTATTTGTCATAGTTCATGTTTGTCAGCTTTTGTTTACATAGCTGTCTCTTTCGCTGCATTCCCACAATGCATCTGAAAAGTGTTCTCTCATTGTCATTTTGGACGTCATTCGTTGTTCTTGCCGAGTTGCTGAGATCTGGGAACAATTGTTTGTTCATAGTTTTACCATGTGAAAGGTTTACTGATGTTGCTTAGGTCTCATTGGTGAGTCGGTTTTATCATAAACTGATAGAAAAGACGGACAAAACTAAGACCCAAGTCGTGGATAATGTAATTATCCTTTAGGTTTTTCGGTGCAATGACTTTCTGTGATTACATGGACGGCAGTAACATTACTACAGAAGACATTATACAACTGTTATTATACACAGGTTTAGTAGTACTCTTCATCACAAGTCAGTAGAGTAAACTTAGTCTTGATGTGTACAATCATACATGAAGATGCCCTCAATATATTATTTCCTAATGTCACAGTTGTCCAGCTCTGAATGAGAGTGGGTTTAGACACTGAAACGTGTCATCAAGCAGCTGGACTGCTGTATGAGTCACTAAATGTCAGATTAACGTGTGTATATACGATACAGTGTAAAATTCCCTTTAATACTATGACTATAAATAGACTCCTCCACATGTCTACATTGAGTTGTGCAAGTCGATCAAAACATAAATGTTTTGTATTGAATGTCTCCCCTACAGCTCAGGCCATCGAGCAGCGGCTGATGAAGATCGACCACACCGCCATCCACCCGCACCTGCTGGACATGAAGATCGGTCAGGGCAAATACGAGCAGGGGTTCTTCCCCAAACTGCAGGCCGACGTGCTCAACACGGGGCCGACCAACAACAAGTGAGTCGGCTTCCACCTCATGACTTGAAAATCCGCACATGATGATGAAGATTTGAATTTTACGTATCCATGATTGCCCAAGACTGCGAGAGTGGAAGAGGTTAAAATATGTGCAGTCTAATTCCACGTTGTGTGAACTGCAGGTGGTCTCACAGGACGGCGACAACTCAGCGAAGGAAAGACCGTCATCGACAACAAACGGAGCATCTGGGACTCGACAACGACCTGAAAGAGGTAGAGAAACCTCCCTAACAACCGACACGTCACCTGCCCTCTCCTTCCTCTCTGTTCTCTCTAACGTTATCTAGTCTACGAGCATGTCTTTATTTTCTCTGTCCGTCTCATAGCATCATACTTCTGTTTGTTTTTGTCCTGTAACTGTTTTTCTGTTTGAGCTTTCTTTCTTTGTCCTCCTTTTTTTGAAGACCTTATGTGCATGCTGCCTTTTGTTGTCTTTTCCATTCTTCTCTTTTTGTCCCGTCCTCTCCTGTCTGCTCGTGTGTCCTGTGGGGGTCGGCTCGTACCCCTCTTCTTCCTCCTCGTCCTCCTCCTCGTCCTCCTCCTCAGCAGGTGGAGGGCTGTCTGGTCCTGCAGAACTCCATGGCGTTTTGGGAGTGGGACAAAGCGTCCCCTCCACCTATCAAACCGCCTAAAAAATCTGCCTCTGCGTCCTGCCTGGTATGTGGAGGAGCTGCCTGTGTTGTTGGACTTCCTCTTTCAAACCCCTCCACCCCCGTACCTCCACCCGTACCTCCACCTTACAGTCTCACTGAAGCAGCAGCGGTGGGATGTATCAGTATAATCCAGCTCTCTGAACCATAAACAGTGAGGCTGATATCAATGAGATGAAATTACTCTGGATTACATGCATGCATTGTCAATCCCCAGTGCTCAGGTAGGCGGACTCCACCTCTACCAATAAAAACCTAACTGCTACTGCAGGAAAAAAACTGTTGAAACCTCCGTTCAGTCTCCTCCTGCTCTCTGTGATCGCCTACGCTGTGATTTAATGCTGCCGAGTTTATGATCACTGTTAACTGAAGTATACAATCTGGTAATTAAACTCGGAAAACAAAGTTTGGTCGATTATTTCTCTGTTGTTACAACGCTAATGACGTTGGAAAGCCTGTTTATTTACCTTACCAAAGCAGAGCAGATGGAAAGTTCTTATTTCAAGGAAGAAATAGAACATTGTGGAAAAGAGCGGCACTTCAGTTACGGCTTCAGTGGGAACCCAGCTCACCTCCCAACACTCCTCTCCTGTGTCACACCCTTTCCTCTTAACTCACATAAACCCTCTGAAGTGTTGGATTTTCACATTGAAAGCAGATAAAGCTGTCTGTGTCAGACGGACCTGTCATCGTGTGTGCATTAAAAACAGATGACGCAATTCTCTTAATTTACTGTACTGGGTTAGGTCAGTTCTCCAGAGCTCACTAACTGGTCCTGTCTGATCCTCAGAAATACATGCAGGAGGCCCGCAGCCTGGGGAAGAACCTCCGGCAGCCCAAACTGTCCGATCTGTCTCCGGCCGTCATCGCCCAGACCAACTGGAAGTTTGTGGAGGGGCTGCTCAAGGAGTGTCGCATGAAGGTGAAACATACAAACCAAAGCATGTCTCCGTGATTCATTAGCGCAGTTATTCACTGACCTCCTGACACCCTTCCTCAGTCACACACACACTTACAAACCCAAACTCATCTCTCATGAATGATGCATGCAGGGAAAGACAAAGATTATTCCTCATATTGAACATTAGACGTCTTTACATCAAGTTTTGGGAACATCTGACTAAGAATTCCCATCTGGTGATGATACAAAAAATCTATATATTTAGCATAACTGCTCCTCTTGATATTCCCATTGATTGTTCTAACAGTGTGTGTGTGTGTGCGTGTGTGTGTGTTTGTGTGTGCGTGTGTTCAGACCAAGCGTATGCTGGTGGAGAAGATGGGCCGGGAGGCGGTGGAGCTCGGCCACGGTGAGGCCAACATCACGGGACTGGAGGAGAACACTCTGATCGCCAGTCTGTGTGACCTGCTGGAGAGGATCTGGAGCCACGGACTGCAGGTCAAACAGGTCAGCGCGCACACACACACACACACACACACACACACACACACACACACACAAACAGTTTATTGCCTGATGAATCCTCTTTGTCTAGTGTATAATCTTTGTGTGATTTTGGTTCTCTGACATCACGCTTCTCTGGCCTCTCAGGGAAAGTCGGCCTTGTGGTCTCATCAGCTGCACTACCAGGCCCGAGAGGAGAAGCTGGAGCAGCAGCAGGCAGAGTCACCAGGTACACACACACACACACACACACACACACACACACACACTGTCTGTCCTGCATTGTCTAACACACATTTGTTTGATTGTAAAAAATCCTATCCTGTGTTTCTCTTCAACAGTGTCACATGTTCCTGAGAGGAGGAAGTCAGACTGTTCCATAGCGATGCCGTCGCTACGTGTGTCTCTCATACAGGACATGAGGTACGTGCTGCTACAGCAGTTCATCTCTCGACTCCTGAGAGTCACTGAACATCAGAGTGATGAGGGTTTATGAGCTTTCATCCATCTGTCTTCTGTCCCTTCCACTCTGTCCGTCTCCTCAGGCACATCCAGAGTATGTCCGAGATAAAGACAGACGTGGGACGAGCCAGAGCCTGGATCCGCCTGTCCCTGGAGAAGAAGCTGCTCTCTCAACACCTCAAACAGCTGCTGTCCCGACAAGCCTTAACCAAGTGAGCACACCCTGATACGCCTTCGTGATAAGTGTGATGTTTTGGTATCTTTGAACCTGACCTGACCTGTGCTGTGCCGTGCCATGCTGTCTACAGGAAGCTGTACAAACGTTACGCCTTCCTGCGCTGCGAGGAGGAGAAGGAGCAGTTCCTCTTCCACCTGCTCTCTCTCAACACCGTCGACTACTTCTGCTTCACCAGCGTCTTCACCACCATCAGTGAGTTCTCCCTCAGCCGCACACGACCTCTGACCTCTGTTCGATCCTAGTTAAGCTTCACCGTTATGTTCACTGCTAAGATTCAAACATCATCACAACACCGACGCCTGCTCGCTGGAACATTATGATTGGTTACCATGTGGAGCGTTCTGATTGGTCATGATCAGGTGTCAGTAACCTGCGTCTCTTCAGCTCCTCTCCAGTGGCTCCCTGTGGATTTTTAAAAATGGAAATAAATAATTGTTTTTTTGTTTACATTTTCATTTTTATTCATCATTGTTGTAGGTCTATGGTACGACGGTACGACGGAGTATTAGGGCCACATTAAGAAAAAAAAAAAATCTGAGATTTCGAGAATAACGTCATAATATTATGAGAATAAAGTTTTGCTTTTTTCTCGTAAAGTTATAACTTTATTCTCGTAATATTACGACTTTTTTTCTCGTAAAGTTATGACTTTATTCTCGTAATATTACGACTTTTTTTCTCGTAAAGTTACGACTTCATTCTCGTAAAGTTATGACTTTATTCTCGTAATGTTACGACTTTTGTGCTCGTAAAGTTATGACTTTATTCTCGTAAAGTTACGACTTTTTTCTCGTAAAGTTACGACTTTTTTTCTCGTAAAGTTACGACTTTTTTTCTTGTAAAGTTACGACTTTTTTCTCGTAAAGTTACGACTTTTTTCTCGTAAAAGTTACGACTTTTTTCTTGTAAAGTTACGACTTTTTTCTCGTAATATTACGACTTTTTTTCTCGTAAAGTTCTGACTTTATTCCTGTAAAGTTACGACTTTTTTCTCGTAATATTATGACTTTTTTCTTGTAAAGTTTTGATTTTGTTCTCGTAATATAACAACTTTTTTTCTCGTAAAGTTATGACTTTTTTCTCGTCATATTCTGACTTTATTCTGTAAATCTCAGATGTTTTTCCCCTCAATTTGGCCCTAATACTCCGTAGTACATTGTCTCTTTGGCCCTCACTGCATTAGACTTATATACTATATACTTGGACTATAAACTGTGTTACCTTCATCACAATGATCAAAAGTTTTGAGGCACCAGACAGATTTTTTTTGTTGTTGCCTAAAACGTCTCTTTAGATAGTAAAGGTCGCTGACCCCTGGTCATGATGAACCACCCTACAGAAAAAGAAGTCACATAGACCTTTTGCACTGTTCTGCAGACATGTGCTGATCTCTTATCTGTGCCTTCACAAACATTAAAACATTATCAAATGTGTTTTTTGTTCTATATTGTTCCAGCACAGTTGCTTTTTAATAGATGTAAAGTAGCCTCACTGACTCCAGCAGGCATCTATAAACCACCGCCTCCCATCTGTGAGATATCGAAAGCCTGACTGTATATATTTCCTCTTCCTGCTCTGAGTTATTTGGTTAATGTCGGCTGCTAAATGGATGAATGTGGATCAATGGCTGGCTGAGCTGTTAATATGAATAAACCATGAGGATGTACGTACAGTTTAATCAAAGATTCAGATAAATGAACACACACTGTTCAGGTGATGCTTTAAAGCCTCTGTCCTATCTGATCAGTTGTTCTGTTTCCTTCCTGCTGCAGTGTGTTTACCCCAAATCTGTAATTTTATCATGAAATTGACCCAGTTAGAGTCTAATTAGCACGTCACGGTGTTCGTATTTCTCGTCTCTGGCGCTGACATGGTTGTTTCGCCCACCCACAGTGATCCCGTATCGAGTCGTCATCATCCCCATCAAGAAGCTGAGCAATGCCATGACCACCTCCAACCCCTGGGTGTGCGTGTCAGGTGAGCTGGGAGACTCGGGCATCATGCAGATCCCCAAGAACGTCCTGGAGATGACCTTCGATGTGAGTAGTGTGACCTTTGACCTCTCACGAGCACGAGCACACTGTCTGTCAGTCACTCTGAGTGCAGTTTGGGATTGATGTTGTCTGTGTTTACCTTCTCACTCTGTCACTGTGACACCATCTCACTCTGCATGCTGGCAGCATGTACATTAAAGCAGATACAGTTTTACTTGTTTGAAGGGGAATAAAGTCGTAATATTATAAAGTAGTAATTTCACGTGTTATTTTATTTTTTTCTCGTAATATTCTGACTTTATTCTGGTAATATTACGACTTTTTTTCTCGTAAACTTATGACTTTATTCTCGGTATATTATGACTTTTTTCTCGTAAAGTTATGACTTTATTCTCGTAATATTACGACTTTTTTTCTCGTAAACTTATGACTTTATTCTCGGTATATTATGACTTTTTTCTCGTAAAGTTATGACTTTATTCTCATAATATTACAACTTTTTTTCTCGTTAAGTTATGACTTTATTCTCGGTATATTATGACTTTTTTCTCGTAAAGTTATGACTTTATTCTCGTAATATTACGACTTTGTTTCTCGTTAAGTTATGACTTTATTCTTGTAATATTAGGGCTTTTTTCCCGTAAAGTTATGACTTTATTCTCGGTATATTATGACTTTTTTCTCGTAAAGTTATGACTTTATTCTTGTAATATTACGAGTTTTTTTCTCGTAATATTGCAATTTTTCTCGTTAAGTTTATGACTTTATTTTTGAAATCTCAGATGTTTTTCCCCTCAATGTGGTCCTAATACTCCGTAGCGCATTGTCTCTTTGGCCCTCACTGCATTAGACTTATATACTATATACTGAGACTATAAACTGTGTTACCTTCATCTCAATGATCAAATGTTTTGCGGCTCAAGACAGATTATTTTTATTTTTTTTTGCCTAAAACGGCTCTTTAGATAGTAAAGGTTGCTGACCCCTGCTCTAAATATACACTATATTTTATAGTATATACTAGTGCAGAGCCCGGTCGTTATTTTTTTCCTACTACGGCGAAGGCATGCCCCGCCCTTGTTGTTGATGAGGACTTAAATATATAATTATAGTGCTGAAACGATTAAACGAGTCTATTTACAGAAACTTTACAGCCCTCCTCCCCTAGAGACATAAACCCAGTCCCGATGGGGACGACAGACCGCCTGCTGTCCTCCTCACGCTGCACGTCTGTCCGTCTGCATGTTGTTGAGGGAGGTGTGATGTTTTCATTATTCTGTTTGCATGACGTTTGATGATGTTTGTGGTTCTGAGATCGCCGCACCACCACCATTTTTGATTTGTCCATCCATTGTGTGTTAACAAGTGTTTCCGTCTCCCTCAGTCTGCTTTCAGGGCTCATACGCACATCTCCGCCTTGTTCAAGGTTAGAGGAAAGCCCCTGCTCCCTTTCATCCATCTCCCATTACCTCCACCTGTCCTGTTGCCTGTTCCCCCTGCACTGTAGGCATCGTTGTCATGTTTAGTTTGGATTGGGTCATAGCTGGTTTACACCACCGTTAACTGAGCTTCAGTCTCACCCTTGGATCTAAATGCTGCTCTGTATTATATTTCATGCCTGTACTGTAATTATTAACACTGTTTAAAACTACTAAGATCTATTCACTCTATTAAAGACAGTGAAATATAATCAGTGTGGCAGTAGGTAGTAGTTTATGATCACGGGAGGACGGCAGCAGTAGTAACAGTTCTTTGTACATCAGATGAGGTGCACTGATAAAGCTAATAAAGTATGATTTGATATTGCAGGATGATATTAATTGAAATGCTTTACATTAACTCTTCGCTGTGTGTGTCTGTGTTTAGTGTCAGAACCTGGGGAAGCTGACCACGGTGCAGCTGGGTCATGATAACGCCGGCCTCCTGGCGAAGTGGCTGGTGGACTGCGTCATGGTGCGCAATGAGATCACAGGACACACCTACAGGTGAGCGCAGGTTGTGTGTTTTTAGTTGACGCTGACGGGAATGTCATTCCAGAAGTTCTTTTTTTTCTATCATCCAAAAATGCATTTCATCATCACGACAGTTGAATCAACTGAGCATTTGTTCATGAAGTCTGTGAGATGTGGTTAAAAGTTCCAGCAAAAAAGGAAGTGTCATGGCTTTAGTCTAGTAATTTTATTACTAATTCATTTTTACGACTTTACTCTCGTAATATTAAGACTTTATTCTCGTAAAGTTATGACTTTATTCGCGTAATATTACAACTTTTTTCTTGTAATATTATGACTTTATTCTCGTAATATTGCGACTTTATTCTCGTAATATTATGACTTTATTCTCGTAATGTTACGACTTTTTTTCTCGTAATATTATGATTTTATTCTCGTAATATTCCAACTTTTTTCTCGTAATATTATAACTTTTTTCTGATAATATTATTTTTTTTCTCGTAATATTACGACTTTTTTTCTCGTAAAGTTATGACTTTTTTTCTCGTAATATTACAACTTTATTCTGTAAATCTCAGATGTGTTTTCCCTCAATGTGGCCCTAATACTCCGTAGTTCATTGTCTCTTTGGCCCTCACTGCATTAGACTTATATACTATATACTTAGACTATAAACTGTGTTACCTTCATCGCAATGATCAAATGTTTTGCGGCTCCAGACAGATTATTTTTTTGCCTAAAACGGCTCTTTTGATAGTAAAGGTTGCTGACCGCTGGTCTGAACCCCTCTGACTCTGTTGTCTCCAGGTTTCCGTGCGGTCGGTGGCTCGGTAAGGGCGTGGACGACGGCAGTCTGGAGAGGGTCCTGATCGGTGAGCTGGCGGTGCCCAGCGGAGAGGAGGATTCTGGGAGAGGCTGTCGTACACCCCCGCTGCAGCGCTCGCCATCCCAGACCAGACGCATCAGCATCACGTCGCTGTCCGGACGAGGCTACAGTCAGTATCTGTCGGGAGGGCGGGGGGACTGATCAGATCTAAATACTCACATCTGTAGACCCACTTAAATAGTAGAGAGGAGAAATGAACACTGAACAGTCAGGGACATCATCATCCCGTTAAAAGTATAATCTAGCAGTTAGGTGACACTCATAACGTCAGAGACATTCTCTGTGCTTATATATAATATATATATTAATCATATATTAATGCAGCTGTTTTCTTGATTCCAGAACCGACTTCAGCCCAAATCCAAGAGGCCATCGGGGAGGCTGTGAACAACATCTGCAAACACTTCCACAAGCCAGAGAAAGAGGTTAGTGACTGATCTTATCCTTTGTGGTGTCTGAATAAATAATGAATGAACTCGTTTTTTCTTTTGTGTTAGCTTTACTTTCTCTGAATCTTTCACAACACTAGACACTGTGTGGATTTGATTCTCTCTGAAACTGACTGGGTTCATTATGTTTTAGTCAGTAAAGTGCTGGTCTAATGGCCAAGTCCTACAGTACGGCTCAGGCCACGCTTTAAGTGCCCTCCGTCAGAGCAGTGATGGAGAGAGAGAGTAGAGAGTAGAGAGTGGAGAGCCCTGAAAGAGGCCATGAACCCGACAACAACACTGGTTTCATGCAGTCGGAGGCTGTTTCTCCTCTAAGAGCTGCAGGACGTTCTCTCCTCCACACTACAAGACCTTGAATCCTGCAGGATGTTCTCTCCTCCGCACTGCAAGACCTTGAATCCTGCAGGACGATGTAAAGATTTGTGGCATCAACAGTTTTTGTCAGATGTGTCGTCTCCTCTCAGATTTTCTTTGTTAGCGTTATTTTAAATACCATTATTGAAGTAGAGTTTATGTAAAGAGGAGACAATGTGTGATTTCCCTTCTCATGTATTGATTGTTGTCTGTGTGCAGAGAGGCAGCCTGACCGTCCTGCTGTGTGGAGAGAGCAGCTTGGTGGCAGCTCTGGAACAGTTCTTCCATCACGGCTTCAAGTCTGCCCGGCTCTTCCAGAAGACTGTGTTTGTGTGGGACTTTGTGGGTGAGTTTGGAGGGACAGCGCCATCTGCTGCTGATTTCATGAACTATTTAATTTGTACGTGCATTCATGTATTCATTTTGATCAGAAATTCCGAGATTTTAAAATCAAATTTATTTATTAAGACAGTTCAGCTGGTTGGTATACACAGTGTGGAAGGAAACATGTCCTCCTCTCCCTCTGCAGAGAAGGCTGTTGCCTACATGGAGTCAGCTGACCAGATGGGAGACCTTCAGGAGACCGCGGAGCCCCTGGGAATGACCTGTCAATCACTCTGTCGCTACGTTAACGCCATCAACTCCACCCCCAGGAACATCGGGAAGGATGGGAAGTTCCAGCTGCTGGTCTGCCTCGGAGCCAGGTCAGATTCAAAACAGAGAACACTGCTGTCAAAAAAATTCATAGTATAGTATGTCGAAAAATTTATTAAAAAAAAGTCATAGTATAGTATGTCGAAAAATTTATTTAAAAAAAGTCATAGTATAGTATGTCCAAAATTTCATGAAAAAAAAGTCATAGTATAGTATGTCGAAAAATTTATTAAAAAAAAGTCATAGTATAGTATGTCGAAAAATTTATTAAAAAAAAGTCATAGTATAGTATGTTGAAAATTTTCATGAAAAAAATTGATGTCGAAAATTTCGTGAAAAAAAGTCATAGTATAGCATGTCCAAAATTTCATGAAAAAAAGTCATAGTATAGTATGTCGAAAAATATATTTAAAAAAAGTCATAGTATAGTATGTCCAAAATTTCATGAAAAAAAAGTCATAGTATAGTATGTCCAAAATTTTCATGAAAAAAATTGATGTCGAAAATTTCGTGAAAAAAATTGATGTCGAAAATTTTCATGAAAAAAATTGATGTCGAAAATTTCGTGAAAAAAAGTCGTAGTATAGCATGTCGAAAATTTTCATGAAAAAAATTGATGTCGAAAATTTCGTGAAAAAAATTGATGTCGAAAATTTTCATGAAAAAAATTGATGTCGAAAATTTCGTGAAAAAAAGTCATATTATAGCATGTCGAAAATCTTCATGAAAAAAATTGATGTCGAAAATTTCGTGAAAAAAAGTCAGTATAGTATGTCGAAAAATTTATTAAAAAAAAGTCATAGTATAGTATGTCGAAAAATGTATTAAAAAAAAGTCATAGTATAGTATGTCGAAAAATGTATTAAAAAAAAGTCATAGTATAGCATGTCGAAAATTTTCATGAAAAAAATTGATGTCGAAAATTTCGTGAAAAAAAGTCATAGTCTAGCATGTCGAAAATTTTCATGAAAAAAATTGATGTCGAAAATTTCATGAAAAAAAAGTCATAGTATAGTATGTCGAAAAATTTATTAAAAAAAAGTCATATTATAGTATGTCGAAAAATGTATTAAAAAAAAGTCATAGTATAGTATGTCGAAAAATTTATTAAAAAAAAGTCATATTATAGTATGTCGAAAAATTTATTAAAAAAAAGTCATAATATAGTATGTCGAAAATTTTCATGAAAAAAATTGATGTCGAAAATTTCGTGAAAAAAATTGATGTCGAAAATTTCGTGAAAAAGTCATAGTATAGCATGTCGAAAATTTTCATGAAAAATATTGATGTCGAAAATTTCGTGAAAAAAAGTCATAGTATAGCATGTCGAAAATTTTCATGAAAAAAATTGATGTCGAAAATTTCGTGAAAAAAAGTCATAGTATAGCATGTCGAAAATTTTCATGAAAAAAATTGATGTCGAAAATTTTCATGAAAAAAATTGATGTCCAAAATTTCATGAAAAAAAGTCATAGTATAGTATGTTGAAAAATATATTAAAAAAAAGTCATAGTATAGTATGTCGAAAAATGTATTAAAAAAAAGTCATAGTATAGTATGTCGAAAAATGTATTAAAAAAAGTCATAGTATAGTATGTCCAAAATTTTCATGAAAAAAAAGTCATAGTATAGTATGTCGAAAAATTTATTAAAAAAAAGTCATAGTATAGTATGTCGTTAATTTTATGAAAAAAAAGTCATAGTATAGTATGTCACTAATTTTATGAAAAAAAAGTCATAGTATAGTATGTCGTTAATTTTATGAAAAAAAAGTCATAGTATGTCAAAAAAAAAAGTCATAGTATAGTATGTCAAAAAAAAAAAAGTCATAGTATAGTATGTCAAAAAAAAAGTCATAGTATAGTATATCAAAAAAAAAAAAAAAAAAGTCATAGTATAGTATGTCAAAAAAAAAAAAGTCATAGTATAGTATGTCAAAAAAAAAAAAAAAAAGTCATAGTATAGTATGTCAAAAAAAAAAAAGTCATAGTATAGTATGTCAAAAAAAAAAAAAAAAAAGTCATAGTATAGTATGTCGGGAAAAAAAAAGTCATAGTATAGTATTTAAAAAAAAAAAAAAAAGTCATAGTATAGTATGTCGGAAAAAAAAAAGTCATAGTATAGTATTTTAAAAAAAAAAAAAAAAAGTCATAGTATAGTATGTCAAAAAAAAAAGTCATAGTATAGTATGTCAAAAAAAAAAAAAAAAGTCATAGTATAGTATGTCGGAAAAAAAAAAGTCATAGTATAGTATGTCGGAAAAAAAAAAGTCATAGTATAGTATTTTAAAAAAAAAAAAAAAGTCATAGTATAGTATGTCAAAAAAAAAAGTCATAGTATAGTATGTCAAAAAAAAAAAAAAAAGTCATAGTATAGTATGTCGGAAAAAAAAAAGTCATAGTATAGTATGTCGAAAAATTTATTAAAAAAAAGTCATAGTATAGCATGTCGAAAATTTTCATGAAAAATATTGATGTCGAAAATTTCGTGAAAAAAAGTCATAGTATAGCATGTCAAAAATTTTCATGAAAAAAATTGATGTCCAAAATTTCATGAAAAAAAGTCATAGTATAGTATGTCGAAAAATGTATTAAAAAAAGCCATAGTATAGTATGTCCAAAATTTTCATGAAAAAAAAGTCATAGTATAGTATGTCGTTAATTTTATGAAAAAAAAGTCATAGTATAGTATGTCAAAAAAAAAAAGTCATAGTATAGTATGTCAAAAAAAAAAAGTCATAGTATAGTATGTCAAAAAAAAAAAAAAGTCATAGTATAGTATGTCAAAAAAAAAAGTCATAGTATAGTATGTCAAAAAAAAAAAAGTCATAGTATAGTATGTCAAAAAAAAGTCATAGTATAGTATGTCAAAAAAAAAAAAAAAGTCATAGTATAGTATGTCAAAAAAAAAAAAAAAGTCATACTATAGTATGTCAAAAAAAAAAAAAAAGTCATAGTATAGTATGTCAAAAAAAAAAAATAAAAAGTCATAGTATAGTATGTCAAAAAAAAAAAAAAAAAGTCATAGAATAGTATGTCAAAAAAAAAAAAGTCATAGTATAGTATGTCAAAAAAAAAAAAAAAGTCATAGTATAGTATGTCAAAAAAAAAAAAAAAAGTCATAGTATAGTATGTCAAAAAAAAAAAAGTCATAGTATAGTATGTCAAAAAAAAAAAAAAGTCATAGTATAGTATGTCAAAAAAAAAAAAAGTCATACTATAGTATGTCAAAAAAAAAAAAGTCATAATATAGTATGTCAAAAAAAAAAAAAAAAAAGTCATGATATAGTATGTCGGAAAAAAAAAGTCATAGTATAGTATGTCAAAAAAAAAAAAAAAAAAAGTCATAGTATAGTATGTCAAAAAAAAAAAAAAAAGTCATAGTATAGTATTTTAAAAAAAAAAAAAAAGTCATAGTATAGTATGTCAAAAAAAAAAAAAAAAAGTCATAGTATAGTATGTCGGAAAAAAAAAAGTCATAGTATAGTATTTTAAAAAAAAAAAAAAGTCATAGTATAGTATGTCAAAAAAAAAAGTCATAGTATAGTATGTCAAAAAAAAAAAAAAAAAGTCATAGTATAGTATGTCGGAAAAAAAAAAGTCATAGTATAGTATGTCAAAAAAAAAAAAGTCATAGTATAGTATGTCAAAAAAAAAAGTCATAGTATAGTATGTCAAAAAAAAAAAAGTCATAGTATAGTATGTCAAAAAAAAAAAAAAAAGTCATAGTATAGTATGTCAAAAAAAAAAAGTCATAGCATAGTATGTCAAAAAAAAAAGTCATAGTATAGTATGTCAAAAAAAAAAGTCAGTATAGTATGTCAAAAAAAAAAAAAAAAAAGTCATAGTATAGTATGTCAAAAAAAAAAAAGTCATAGTATAGTATGTCAAAAAAAAAAAGTCATAGTATAGTATGTCAAAAAAAAAAAAAAAAAAGTCATAGTATAGTATGTCGAAAAATTTATTAAAAAAAAGTCATAGTATAGCATGTCGAAAATTTTCATGAAAAATATTGATGTCGAAAATTTCGTGAAAAAAAGTCATAGTATAGCATGTCGAAAATTTTCATGAAAAAAATTGATGTCGAAAATTTTCATGAAAAAAATTGATGTCCAAAATTTCATGAAAAAAAGTCATAGTATAGTATGTTGAAAAATATATTAAAAAAAAGTCATAGTATAGTATGTCGAAAAATTTATTAAAAAAAAGTCATAGTATAGTATGTCGAAAAATGTATTAAAAAAAGCCATAGTATAGTATGTCCAAAATTTTCATGAAAAAAAAGTCATAGTATAGTATGTCGTTAATTTTATGAAAAAAAAGTCATAGTATAGTATCTCGTTAATTTTATGAAAAAAAAGTCATAGTATATTATGTCGTTAATTTTATGAAAAAAAAGTCATAGTATAGTATGTCGAAAATTTTATGAAAAAAAAGTCATAGTATAGTATGTCGTTAATTTTATGAAAAAAAATCATAGTATAGTATGTCGTTAATTTTATGAAAAAAAAGTTATAGTATAGCATGTCGTTAATTTTATGAAAAAAAAGTCATAGTATAGTATGTCACTAATTTTATGAAAAAAAAGTCATAGTATAGTATGTCGTTAATTTTATGAAAAAAAAGTCATAGTATAGTATGTCAAAAAAAAAAGTCATAGTATAGTATGTCAAAAAAAAAAGTCATAGTATAGTATGTCAAAAAAAAAAAAAAAGTCATAGTATAGTATGTCAAAAAAAAAAAAAAAAAAGTCATAGTATAGTATGTCAAAAAAAAAAGTCATAGTATAGTATGTCAAAAAAAAAGTCATAGTATAGTATGTCAAAAAAAAAAAAGTCATAGTATAGTATGTCCAAAAAAAAAAAAAAAGTCATAGTATAGTATGTCAAAAAAAAAAAAAAAGTCATAGTATAGTATGTCAAAAAAAAAAAGTCATAGTATAGTATGTGAAAAAAAAAAAAAAAGTCATAGTATAGTATGTCAAAAAAAAAAAAAAAAAGTCATAGTATAGTATGTCAAAAAAAAAAAAGTCATAGTATAGTATGTCAAAAAAAAAAAAAAAAAGTCATAGTATAGTATGTCGGGAAAAAAAAAGTCAGTATAGTATTTAAAAAAAAAAAAAAAAGTCATAGTATAGTATGTCGGAAAAAAAAAAGTCATAGTATAGTATGTCAAAAAAAAAAGTCATAGTATAGTATGTCGAAAAATTTATTAAAAAAAAGTCATAGTATAGCATGTCGAAAATTTTCATGAAAAATATTGATGTCGAAAATTTCGTGAAAAAAAGTCATAGTATAGCATGTCGAAAATTTTCATGAAAAAAATTGATGTCGAAAATTTTCATGAAAAAAATTGATGTCCAAAATTTCATGAAAAAAAGTCATAGTATAGTATGTTGAAAAATATATTAAAAAAAGTCATAGTATAGTATGTCGAAAAATTTATTAAAAAAAAGTCATAGTATAGTATGTCGAAAAATGTATTAAAAAAAGCCATAGTATAGTATGTCCAAAATTTTCATGAAAAAAAAGTCATAGTATAGTATGTCGAAAAATTTATTAAAAAAAAGTCATAGTATAGTATCTCGTTAATTTTATGAAAAAAAAGTCATAGTATATTATGTCGTTAATTTTATGAAAAAAAAGTCATAGTATAGTATGTCGTTAATTTTATGAAAAAAAATCATAGTATAGTATGTCGTTAATTTTATGAAAAAAGAGTTATAGTATAGCATGTCGTTAATTTTATGAAAAAAAAGTCATAGTATAGTATGTCACTAATTTTATGAAAAAAAAGTCATAGTATAGTATGTCGTTAATTTTATGAAAAAAAAGTCATAGTATAGTATGTCAAAAAACAAAAGTCATAGTATAGTATGTCAAAAAAAAAAAGTCATAGTATAGTATGTCAAAAAAAAAAAAAAAGTCATAGTATAGTATGTCAAAAAAAAAAAAAAAAAAGTCATAGTATAGTATGTCAAAAAAAAAAAAGTCATAGTATAGTATGTCAAAAAAAAAAAAAAGTCATAGTATAGTATGTCAAAAAAAAAAAAAAAAAGTCATAGTATAGTATGTCGGAAAAAAAAAAGTCATAGTATAGTATGTCGAAAAATGTATTAAAAAAAAGTCATAGTATAGTATGTCGAAAAATTTCATGAAAAAAATTGATGTCGAAAATTTCGTGAAAAAAATTGATGTCGAAAATTTCGTTAAAAAAAGTCATAGTATAGTATGTCCAAAATTTCATGAAAAAAAAGTCATAGTATAGTATGTCAAAAAAAAAAAAGTCATAGTATAGTATGTCAAAAAAAAAAAAAAGTCATAGTATAGTATGTCAAAAAAAAAAAAAAAAAGTCATAGTATAGTATGTCGGAAAAAAAAAAGTCATAGTATAGTATGTCGAAAAATTTCATGAAAAAAATTGATGTCGAAAATTTCGTGAAAAAAATTGATGTCGAAAATTTCGTTAAAAAAAGTCATAGTATAGTATGTCCAAAATTTCATGAAAAAAAAGTCATAGTATAGTATGTCGAAAAATTTATTAAAAAAAAGTCATAGTATAGTATGTCGAAAAATGTATTAAAAAAAGTCATAGTATAGTATGTCGAAAATTTTCATGAAAAAAATTGATGTCGAAAATTTTCATGAAAAAAATTGATGTCCAAAATTTCATGAAAAAAAGTCATAGTATAGTATGTCGAAAAATATATTAAAAAAAAGTCATAGTATAGTATGTCCAAAATTTCATGAAAAAAAGTCATAGTATAGTATGTCGAAAAATTTATTAAAAAAAGTCATAGTATAGTATGTCGAAAAATTTATTAAAAAAAAGTCATAGTATAGTATGTCGAAAAATTTATTAAAAAAAAGTCATAGTATAGTATGTCGAAAAATTTATTAAAAAAAAGTCATAGTATAGTATGTCGAAAAATTTATTAAAAAAAAGTCATAGTATAGTATGTCCAAAATTTCATGAAAAAAAAGTCATAGTATAGTATGTCGAAAAATATATTAAAAAAGTCATAGTATAGTATGTCCAAAATTTCATGAAAAAAAAGTCATAGTATAGTATTTCGAAAAATTTATTAAAAAAAAGTCATAGTATAGTATATCGAAAAATTTATTAAAAAAAAGTCATAGTATAGTATGTCGAAAAATTTATTAAAAAAAAGTCATAGTATAGCATGTCGAAAGTTTTCATGAAAAATATTGATGTCGAAAATTTCGTGAAAAAAAGTCATAGTATAGCATGTCGAAAGTTTTCATGAAAAATATTGATGTCGAAAATTTCGTGAAAAAAAGTCATAGTATAGCATGTCGAAAATTTTCATGAAAAAAACTGATGTCGAAAGTTTCGTGAAAAAAAGTCATAGTATATATCGCATGTCGAAAATTTTCATGAAAAAAATTGATGTCGAAAATTTCATGAAAAAAAAGTCATAGTATAGTATGTCGAAAAATTTATTAAAAAAAAGTCATTATAGTATGTCGAAAAATTTATTAAAAAAAAGTCATAGTATAGTATGTCGAAAAATTTATTAAAAAAAAGTCATATTATAGTATGTCGAAAAATTTATTAAAAAAAAGTCATAATATAGTATGTCGAAAATTTTCATGAAAAAAATTGATGTCGAAAATTTCGTGAAAAAAATTGATGTCGAAAATTTCGTGAAAAAAAGTCATAGTATAGCATGTCGAAAATTTTCATGAAAAAAATTGATGTCGAAAATTTTCATGAAAAAAATTGATGTCCAAAATTTCATGAAAAAAAGTCATAGTATAGTATGTCGAAAAATGTATGAAAAAAAAGTCATAGTATAGTATGTCGAAAAATTTCATAATAAAAGTCATAGTATAGTATGTCGAAAAATGTATGAAAAAAAAGTCATAGTATAGTATGTCGATAAATTTATGAAAAAAAAGTCATAGTATAGTATGTCGAAAAATGTATGAAAAAAAAGTCATAGTATAGTATGTCGTAAAATTTATGAAAAAAAGTCATAGTATAGTATGTCACTAATTTTATGAAAAAAAAGTCATAGTATAGTATGTCGTTAATTTTATGAAAAAAAAGTCATAGTATAGTATGTCAAAAAAAAAAAAAGTCATAGTATAGTATGTCAAAAAAAAAAAAAAAAAAGTCATAGTATAGTATGTCAAAAAAAAAAAAAAAGTCATAGTATAGTATGTCAAAAAAAAAGTCATAGTATAGTATATCAAAAAAAAAAAAAAAAAGTCATAGTATAGTATGTCAAAAAAAAAAAAGTCATAGTATAGTATGTCAAAAAAAAAAAAAAAAAGTCATAGTATAGTATGTCAAAAAAAAAAAAGTCATAGTATAGTATGTCGGGAAAAAAAAAGTCATAGTATAGTATTTAAAAAAAAAAAAAAAAGTCATAGTATAGTATGTCGGAAAAAAAAAAGTCATAGTATAGTATTTTAAAAAAAAAAAAAAAAGTCATAGTATAGTATGTCAAAAAAAAAAGTCATAGTATAGTATGTCAAAAAAAAAAAAAAAAGTCATAGTATAGTATGTCGGAAAAAAAAAAGTCATAGTATAGTATGTCGGAAAAAAAAAAGTCATAGTATAGTATGTCGAAAAATTTATTAAAAAAAAGTCATAGTATAGTATGTCGAAAAATTTATTAAAAAAAAGTCATAGTATAGTATGTCGAAAAATTTATTAAAAAAAAGTCATAGTATAGCATGTCAAAAAAAATTATAAACAAGTCATAGTACAGGTGTCACCAATGTAGAAACGTCATCTTGCTGCTTGTTCTGCAGAGACCGGCTGCTGCCTCAGTGGCTCCCCCTGCTGGTGGAGTGTCCGGTGATCCTGCGGATGTATGAGGACACGGCCCTGCTCAGAGACCGCACCACTGTCAACGCCCTCATCGGAGTCCTGGAGACGCTCCACGACTTCCCCATCACACTGGAAGCCTCGCTGGTCAAAGGCATCGACCTCTAGCCCCACGAGGGGAAGGAGGACGAAGTGAGGGACAAGAAATGAAAACGGGAAGAGACTTTTGGTTACCAAAGCAAAAAAAAAGGTTCCACCGCTTCACGTTGAGAGGTCGGGGCTTTGGATGCAGTATTATTACCCCACTCTGAAAGACCCTTTTTAATTCCATTACAGCCAGTGCTTCATCATGTTCTACTTCATGAACTACAAATCCCAATTACTTGACATTACTGTGTACAATTTTCCAAAACATACCGTTCGTTTCAGGTTTCCAGGCAGCCACTCGTTACACTTTTTTTCAGTAAACTCAAAATCTACTTGAAGAAACGTAAAGTTTGTATTTTACATTTTTCTTATTGATAACAAATTTCATGAGCCAACAATGCGTTAGTGTCTCAATACTTTTTTTGCTCTCAGCTCTAAGCCCATTGGTTCCTACCGAGGAGGTAAATCTTTAATAACACCTCACAAATATATAGTTTTATTTGTTTTAAAGCTCAGTAATTTCCTAAAACAGCTGGTGACTTTAGTTTTTATCAAACGTTACTGAAACTGGAGGATATAGTGCATCTGTTGGGGACTATTTTAAGCGGTGGATTAATCCAGATTTGGTGCTCTATGAGCCGTATTAGTGGCACCAGGACGGCCACAAATATAAAATATCACCAGACTTATTCTTTAAAACACACCAATGTGTAATGCTAATGTAATTTAACAGCTTTCTAAAGTTTCTGCAAGTTGATTTTCACAGTTTTACTGAGATGAATTGAGAAAGTTTCTGCCTGGAGGGAAGAAAATCAAACAAAAAACTGACTGACAGTAATATACACTGATATACACTGATATACGGGGTGAAAGCAAAACCACTGGTGTGTTTCTTTACATGTTCGTAGCCTAGCCCGCCTCCGGGAGGTACAACTAGATATAAACTGTGATAGATTCACTTCCTCGCCTGCAACCCTAGTTAGCGTTAGCATGCCTACGGGATGTAGAAAGAAGAGACGACCTCAGGAAGAGACTGAGCGATCACTGACACACTGGAACGAGGATTATGACACACAGATGGTGATGAAGTTGTGTTCTGACGAGGACGAGGACTACCTACCTGGTGTTGAGGAGTCACCAGCTCTCCATGCCTCTCTTATCTCTTTTAGTTCGCTGGACTTGTGTTGGGCATTTCCTCTGCTTTGGATGAACACAAAGAAACTGATCTCAGAGATGTGGCTCAGAGTCAGGAGCTGAACCTGTGGCTGCATGGACATTCCTACCCAACTGAGTGTGTGTGTCATATTTCAAGGACGTATGTGCTGTGGTGCATGTGTGTTTATGTCTTCCAACTCAATGTTTTCAAAGTGGTTTCTGCAGATGTGTGTGATTAATTTATCATTTTCTAACAGTTTTACCAGATCAT
The DNA here is from genome assembly GCF_015220745.1 of Sebastes umbrosus. Classification (NCBI taxonomy): domain Eukaryota; kingdom Metazoa; phylum Chordata; class Actinopteri; order Perciformes; family Sebastidae; genus Sebastes; species Sebastes umbrosus. Next base: position 2,151,779 of record NC_051291.1, read on the forward strand.
CACTTTAATAACGGCTAAAATAATCTAAAGTCCTCTTACTTACAAGAAAGCAAAATGTTCCTTTATCTAAATGAATGTAGTAATCACTGGAATAGAAACATGTTGAGTGATTCCTTCCATAGATCTTATTTCACTATTATAATGCACCGTTCATGTCACACTGAACAACAGGTTCCCATCTTGGGTGTAAAACATATAGCTGCTTACATTTTTAAGGATATTGTCAACAAATCTCACGAAAAGACCAATACCAATGAAGTGAATCTTTAGAAACACCTCACAAATATATAGTTTTATTTTTTTTTTATTATTATTTTTTTTTAAAAAGCTCAGTAATTTCCTAAAACAGCTGGTCGCTGTAGTTTTTAAACAAACATAGTCAAACAGGAGGAAATAGTGCATTTGTTGGGGATTATTTTCAGCGGTGGATTAATTAAAATAATACTTGGACATGTTTTTTCTTTTGTTTTTTTGTCACTTGGGCATTTATTGTTGGTTTTGGTCTTTTCATGGGATTTGTTGACAATATAAAAAAATATCCGTAATCCTTAAATGGTGTTTTAGCATAAAATGGAATCATTTGATATCAGTATGGGACGTTACAAGCTGTTAAAACTTTTAATTCCCATATTACATGAATACAACATGTTAGATATAAAAGGGAGGAACAGGATCTGACATTTATTTATGATATTAAAGAATTTAATTCAACCCCCGCCTACTACAAACACACACAAACTTTTTACTTTAGATTTGGATTTTTTGTTTCCCCGTAAAACTTTTGCTGCATGAGAGATCTTTCTAGTGTTGCCACTTTAAATGAATTCCTTTCTGAGAAATGGTGTAAATATTCTCCTTTAGTGCATGTTGAGCTGTATTTATCGTGACCCTCTCTAATGAACTCTAGATGGAAGATGAGTTTTGAGGGGATGAAAGAGTTCCCTGTAGTGTTTCCTCTCTCTCTCCAGTATTGACTCAGTGAAGGAGCCGCAGCCTGTCATGGTTTTGTTTTGAATGTCTTGCTTTCATGTATTTATTAATTTAATGTTAATCCATGGCAGGCTGACAACAGCACTGCTATTTTAAAGGTTGATGAAGCCTGTGGAATAACATTCATGTCTTTAACCACTGTTTCCACTTGATGTGTTTTGATCATGTTTTAACCCTCTGCTGTCCTGCTGATGCCTCACCTACAGGACGACCCACAGCTCCAAAGCACAACACCAGATCCTCGCTCTCCTCCTGGATCTGTTTGCGTCTACATGGCAGATTTCTGGTGGAATAGATTGAGATTCCTCCTTTAGACTACTGCACACTTTGCTTACTACCCTGAACACGTCGTGTGACGAGTGGTATTAACACTGAGTGGATCCGCTCAAACAGGAAACGGGAAATGCTACCGACGGCCATGACAGCAGAAACTGTGCAACCTGCTCATGGCGAGAAAACCAGCGGACAAATAGTTTCATGTCTGTGTTGGACTGACTTCTCTGTTCTGATATTTATTATGCCTATTTCAATAAAAAACACCCAGTGTGTTAAAATCATACTATGACTTATTTTTCGACATACTGTACTCTGACTTTTTAATTAATTTTTTCATCATATTATCATATCCGATCTTAAACATCGTCTTGAGTGTGTTCACACCTGTACTTAGAGCTGTCCACTTGTGACCCGATCACTGCGGACGCATGTTAATACCAGGTCTGAATGGGGCCAGTATGTGTGTTTCCAGATGTGCAACATGCAGGAAGTCCTCCAACCAGCTGTTGGCACAGAGAATAGAGAGGTGTGATAACAATCCTGGCAGAGGCAGAGCGATAACTTCTAACACTCTGAAAGTCTGCTAGGGAGCAGTATGAGGACACCATTCACAGGTAAACAGGGTTTATTACATAATCCATTTTACATATATATAACATTTAACAAGTGTTATTTCTACTTTGTTGTGGTTTACTTCAGTCAACTGAGGTGGCAGGTAAGTAGGTCCCCAAAATGTAGTACAACACAATAATAAGTTAGTACGATGTTAAAGCAACTTACTAAGCAGTCCTGACTCCACAAATATTACCTGTTGTGTTAACAAAGAGGATTAAAGCGAAAATGTCTTAAGAAAAAAGTGCCGAGCGTTCCATCTGATGCGGGGGGGGGGGGTTGTTACTGTCCAGGCCAGGAGGCTCGGAGGTTCAGGAGAATCAACACGTCGCAGGGCGCCAAGCAGTAAACCCCCAACTCATTGAGAGCAGACTCCGGCGGAGGATCCCCCAGACCGGCCCAATCTCTCGCCACCTCCTCCTCCGACTCTTTGAGGAGGTTCCTCAGCAGAATAGCAGAACCCACGTTGAGACACAAGATGATGCACGCCTCCTTCACACTGTGGAGAGACAGAGAGAGACGATGGAGAACCAAACTCATTATAATGAAAGCGGAGCTCCGTCTCTAACAGACTGATTCATCCTGTTTTAGTCCTGGAATAATCTTTCACATGTTGAATTTAAACACATCTACATCTATCTTTACTACCTCAATTATTTTTTATCTTGCATACTTTGCTTTACACTTACTGCTTAAAGAAGTTCTCGGGTCTTTTGCAGTAGTGACCGAACAGAGGAAAAAGGTTCCTGGTCATGTCGAACTGAATCTGAGCGGCTCCACCTTCGCTGAAATGATTAAACAGGATCACCTGATGGAGAGAGACACGTGGACATAATGAAGTGCACGGTGAGGAAACCATGTCGTCAGCATTTGTTCTTAATACGCTCTGCCACAGACGGTCCTATATATTCATCTCTTACATCCTGGTAGAGAACGTTGTCCAGCCTCTCCGCCAGGCCCTGCCAGGCCAGTTGGAACAGAGAAAGACTCAGGACCTGATGAAGGTTCAACAATCTGTCCCTCACACACAGCATCATGGGACACGCTGAACTGGACAGGGACATGGTGGACAGGTCCTGCTGGGCTGGGAGGGACAACCACCTGAAGAAATGACAAAGGTAGAGAATAAAATCAGTGAAATCAGGATCTTTCCTCTCTATTTTAGATCTCCTCTACCTCTTCCTGCTCAACTGTCCTAAAAACAGGACACTTTTGAAAGGCAAATAACAAAAATATGTTTTTGTTATTATTGTAAATTGTTTGTGTAATATGATGAGTCCACCAGAGAGCAGCATCAGGTAACTAAACGGCAGAATGAGAGCACAGCCGAGTCCTCTATCATTTCTTCACTCAAACTTAATCATTTAAAAATATTAAATATCATCATCATTTTGTCGTACTACGAGACATACTGCACGTTACAATGACGCCTGGCAGTGGGGGGGATATATTAGACAGCAAGTCCTAACCTGATGGTAAGAAGCGATAAAACAATAATAATAATATATGGTACACATCGACAGTCTCACCTGTCTTGGCCGTACGGTTTGGCCTTCTCTGTGATTTCTCTCATGGTCCACTCCAGTAGTCGTCCCATCATGTCTCCTTTCAGTCGATCCAACAACGCGAGCAGACCTTCAAACAGCGAGCCCTCCAGAGAAGCCAGGCGACCCACCTCCAGCACCCCAAGGCCTCCCAGTACCCCTTCCTCACCGAGTGAGACCGCTGCCTGCTGCAGCTGCAGGAAGAACTGTAGAGAGAATAAAAGAAGCTGGTGAACACAGACAGTATCTGTCTCCCTCTTCTGGCTGCTGTCTGGCAGCACGGGGCAGCCTCCTCTCACATGAAACTTATAGGGATATATTTTTGTGACGGTACAGAACACTTTCATGCCCCGTTTTCTGCATTCAGAAATGAGGCCTGGAGGTCAGGACTGACTTTTCCCAATGAAATTAGAAACAAGGGGCTTGTGCATTCATGCATGAGACACAATTTGAGAAGCGAAACATCCTAGTGGGGCTGTGGCACAACAATGCAGAAATAAGATATAATACAATTAATTAAATACATTTTTAAAAGTCCACTCACCACATTGTCTCCCCAGTCTCCCAGGATGGTGGAAACGTAGTTAACCGCATTAAGGATGGCACAATAACGGGCGCCGAGCGGGCAGCGAGACTCCTCCTTCATCACCTGGAAAGAAAAAAACACGTTATCAACCATCTCTGCCTCCGTCAGTTCTCTCTCTCGCCCTCTCTCTTTAAAAATTCTACTTGATTTCAGTCTGTAAATATTGTTACCTGGGTGAGTCGTATGCGGAAGTCATCCACCAGCTCTCTCTGTAGTGCCAGGAACTTGAGCTGCGCTGAAGGACAGGGCAAAGCCCGGTACCGCTCTACAGCAGGGCGACAAAACACACACAACCACTTTTACTTTAAATGTTTTAAAGGTGCCGTGGGGAGGCTTTGACTTTCTTGTAAAGCTGCAGCGTAACGTTGCTATGAGTGGGTTCCCAGTTTTCTTTATCTCAAGGACGCACGGTGATACACCTTCCTGTTTCACACTATTCCACAAATCAACATTTGGTGGCAAGAAACGCAGCAATGTGTCTGTAAACGGAGGGAGATGAAGAAGACTGCTAGCTGGCAACATGGATATAAACAATGTAGGTTTCAAAATGTGCCAAAATATTCTCTGCACGTGTTTTATGAGGTTCCTGCTATATTACATGTGTGTGTTTGATGCTTCTCCAAATCAAAAAGCGTACTACCGATGGCGACTTAAAGAAGCTGAAATGAGTCGTCTCACCAGTGATGACCTGTAGAAGAGTCATGAAAGTCTCGGCACAATCTGGCGCCTTCAGCTCGTCCATATCGCTGATGTCTTTGTACTGAGAGCTCCAGGCTCCCTCTGCCGACAGCATGGCGTCCATCTTCTCCACCGCCACTGTGTAAACACAGAGGAATAGACAGTAAAGTCAGTCGGGATGGTCTCAGAGGGTAAAAGAAGGTGAGAGAAAAGTCAAGTATCGGATAATTAACAGAGGCAGCAATTATGTTTTTAATTTCTAAATACATCACTTACTCTTCTTTTCCACGGTGAGCCACTTCTGAAGGGTCGCGTCTTCGAGCAGGAGGTGAAGCAGACCCGGCAGCACCGCCGGGTACGACTGGTTGCTCCGCAGCTCCTTCTCAAACTGCAGCACCTCCTCCACCAGGTGACAGAAGAGCACGTCGTCGTACAACAGCCTGGAAGCGTCGCTGGCCACCTTCTCCTGGACCAGAGACAGCAGGCCTCGACACAGCTCCACCTGCATGCACATATATACACACAACACTTAAATACCTCTGGGACTACACTTAACCAAAGGTACGGAAGCCCTGAGAGGCAAAAACTCTGGTGATCAATTTTCTAACTCTGATCTAAATTATTTTCTTCCCTGTGTTTATGACTTAAGAACATCTTTTCTAAGTCAGACAGGCAGAGCGGCACATCTTACAGAGGAAGAGCGAACTATATCAGACAAATAATATAGTGGAGTACAGCCTGTTACAGAACAGCGTACCATGGCACTGATGGTGGCCCCGGCTCGGTCTAGGATGGGTTGGATCTTTTCCTCCATGAAGGTCATGCTGTTCCCCATCCACATCAGAACCTGAGTGAGGTACCACTCTGGCTGGAAAAGGAACAAATAGAGGAGTTGTTATAAAGACAATTTTCTACTTTTATTTTCTTTAAAACTGGCGTGCTATAGGTGTCTAGAGTTACTGCCATTGTTTATACCTATTTTATTTATCATCATCATTATAGTGTTTATTTTACTCTATTATGTTTAATCAATTGCTGATCATTATCTCTTTTATTCTATTAAAATGTCATTATTTTAATACAATCTGCTTATTTTGTGTAGTTTCATAATTTTTATTTATTTATTTTTATTGTTATTTTTATTTTATTTATCTTTTATTATCTTGAATACCCATCTTTTATTGCTTTCTTATTCAGTGAACTTTTATATTGGTTGTTTTGGTGCATTAGTCTCTAAATCCATTTTTTTAACACTCTACATTTTTGTCAATCGTCACTTTGAATTGCATTTAACTTCAAGATTCCTTTATTTGTCATTTTTATGCTCCACATATAAACTAAATTGTGTTTCACACATCCACCACTCAGTAATTGAGTGCAAAACAATTGGTAAAAACTATAAAGTGATTAGCTAATAAATAAGCTAAAAGTACGCTAAAATAAAATAGAATAGAATAAATAGTTATAAATTAAAAATTAAAAATATTTTAAAGGAACCGTCTCTTAAGTGCAGTTCACATTCTCTGATTTTGCAACTTGTTTGAAATGTGCTATGTAAATAAAGTTTGATTGATTGATTGATTGATTGATTGATCATGTGTTTTCCAAGGAACTGCAATCGTATTCGACTTCTGGTTATCATTACAACTAACGTGTGACTGCTACAAGTATGTTTATGTGTCCAACCTTGCTAGGATTATACAACTGAAGTTGTGGTGTGTGTTCTGTGTGTGTGAGACCTTGTTGAGGGTGTTGGTCTGTCGATTCCCGTAGAAGTGGTATCTGAACCTCCTGCTGAGCGGCAGCAGCATGATCTGGATGGGCAGACAGAGCGGGGGACCTTGGGACGGAGGGGTGACTGAAGAAGAAGCAGCAGGCTGGGAGGAGGGGACACCTTGACAAGAGGCCAAAGCCCTCTGGGATATGAGGTCATCACTGGCAGGGGGAAGTTAGAGAAAGCAAACACTGGAGAGGGATACCCTGTCTGGAAACCATGAATGTTTGTGCCATGGTGACGATATTTCATTGGATAAATGAAAACTTTGACCTGCTGGTGGCCGGAGGTGAAACGTCCTGGATCACCAATGTCAGCAGGATTCATTTGTGTTGTGAATATGATGAAGGTTATAACAGAAATAAACGAACAGAGATGTGAAGGATACGAGGTCTGCAGGGCGACCAGCTGCGTGACGAGCAGCTCCAGCTGGCTGTTGATCTCTTGACCGTTGGCGGTGGGCGTCAGCGACTGAGTCGGAGGAGAGATGATCGGCCAGTGAAGTTGAGTCAACACTTTCTCAAAATCACTAGGAGAGAACAGAAGAGGAGGATTTAGCTCATATATTGAAGACAGGATGATGATACAGTGATTTCTGGAAGAGTACCTGGCCAGTCGGTCTTTGATGATCTTGTGCCAGAAGTGAAGTGTCTCTCGGAGGAAGTCCTGGAGGTGAGAACACCCGGACTGGTTTAGTCCGGCGTCCAGCGCAGCCATGCTGTCTACCGCCCTGATGGCCTCCCACACACTGCTGGTCATCAGACACTGCTGGACCGCAGCACTGCAAGAACACAACACTCACATATGACTGCTGTCAGCCCACAGCTCACACAGACAGGGATATATTTAACACTTGTTTACAGTACCTGAGCTCCTCTATATGTTGTAGGCACCGCAGGTATTTCACATGTCTCTCTATAGTCTCCACTTGGTTGAGCGTCTGGCCAAGATTATCCATCCAAGGCTGGGCCCCCTGTAGGTGCTACGAGATGGAACAATGAATAAAGACAAACTGCTTATTAGGGGTGTAAGAACATATCGATACACAGGAGTATTGCGGTATTATGTTTATTATAATTAATTAAGCTCTTAAGAATCTGACGGCGATAATAACGCGTTAATGTAAATTTGGTTTTAACACTAGAGTGAAGATACTGGCATCATATGAAACTAAAAAACCTAATGAATCCATCGGTGCCAACCATGTCATACTAGCTTGTCGAGAAGGAGGTTAAATAACGCTCCAAATGTACGCCAAATTTTGGTCGGAATATTACTAGAATAAAGTCATAACATTATGACATTTTTTTTTCGTAAACTTCTGACTTTATTCCCATAATATTACGACTTTTTTTTCGTAAACCTATGACTTTATTCTCGTAATATTATGAATTTATTCTCATATTACAACTTTTTTCTCACAATATTAAAACTTTTTTCTCATAATATTACGACTTTTTTCTCATAATATTAAAAAACAATTCTCATAATATTAAAAACAAATTCTCATAATATTAAAAAAAAAATCTCATAATATTACGACTTTTTTTCTCATAATATTAAAAAAATGTTCATAATATTAAAAAAAAATTCTCATAATATTAAAAAAACATTCTCATATTAGAAAACGAATTTTTCTCATATTACATTTTTTTTTCATATTAAAAATAAAATCTCATAATATTACGACTTTTTTTCTCATATTACAACTTTTTTTTCTCATATTACAACTTTTTTCTCATAATATAACTTTTTTCTCATAATATTAGGACTTTCTCATAATATTACGACTTTTTTCTCATAATATTAAAAAATTCTCATAATATAAAAAAAATTCTCATAATATTAAAAAAAAATTCTCATATTCCGACTTTTTCTCATAATATTAAAAAAATATATTTTAAAAAAATAATCTTAAAAAAATATTCTCATAATATTACGACTTTTTTTCTCATATTAATTTTTTTTTTCATAATATTAAAAACAATTCTCATAATATTACTTTTTTTCTCATAATATTAAAAAACAATTCTCATATTAGAAAACGAATTTTTCTCATAATATTAAATTTTTTTTTTATAATATTAAAAATAAAATCTCATAATATTACGACTTTTTTTCTCATATTACAACTTTTTTTCTCATATTACAACTTTTTTCTCATTTTATAACTTTTTTTTCATAATATTAAAAAAAATTCTCATATTACGGCTTTTTTTCTCATATTAAAACTTTTTTTCTCATATTACAACTTTTTTCTCATATTCAATTTTTTTTTCATAATATTAAAAAAAATTCTCATATTACGACTTTTTTTCTCATATTAAAACTTTTTTTCTCATATTACAACTTTTTTCTCATAATATAAAATTTTTTTTTTCATATTAAAAAAAATTCTCATAATGTTACGACTTTTTTTCTCATATTAAATTTTTTTTTTCATAATATTAAAAAAAATTCTCATAATATTACGACTTTTTTTCACATATTAAAACTTTTTTTCTCATATTAAAACTTTTTTTCTCATATTACAACTTTTTTCTCATAATATAATTTTTTTTTTTCATAATATTAAAAAATTCTCATAATATACATATAATATAATATTACGACTTTTTTTTCTCATATTAGGACTTTCTCATAATATTACGACTTTTTTCTCATATTAAAAAAAAATTCTCATAATATAAAAAAAATTCTCATATTAAAAAAAAAATTCTCATATTCCGACTTTTTCTCATAATATTAAAAAAATATATTTTAAAAAAAAATCTTAAAAAAAAATTCTCATAATATTACGATTTTTTTTCTCATAATATAAATTTTTTTTTCATAATATTAAAAAAAAAACTCATAATATTACGACTTTTTTTCTCATATTAAAACTTTTTTTCTCATATTATAACTTTTTTCTCATATTAAATTTTTTTTTTCATAATATTAAAAAAAATTCTCATAATATTACGACTTTTTTTCTCATATTAAAACTTTCTTTCTCATATTACAACTTTTTTCTCATAATATAAAAACATTTTTTTCATAATATTAAAAAAAATTCTCATAATATTACGACTTTTTTTCTCATATTAGGACTTTCTCATAATATTACGACTTTTTTCTCATAATATTAAAAAAATATATTTTAAAAAAAATCTTAAAAAAAATTCTCATAATATTACGACTTTTATTAAATTTTTTTTTTCATAATATTAAAAACAATTCTCATAATACGACTTTTTTTCTCATATTAAAACTTTTTTTCTCATATTACAACTTTTTTCTCATAATATAAAAATTTTTTTTTCATAATATTAAAAAAAATTCTCATAATATTACGACTTTTTTTCTCATATTAAATTTTTTTTTTCATAATATTAAAAAAAATTCTCATATTACTTTTTTCTCATATTAAAAAAAAAATTTCATAATATTAAAAAAAATTCTCATTAAAAAACGAATTTTTCTCATATTACATTTTTTTTTTCATAATATTAAAAATAAAATCTCATATTACGACTTTTTTTCTCATATTACAACTTTTTTCTCATATTATAACTTTTTTCTCATAATATTAGGACTTTCTCATAATACGACTTTTTTCTCATAATATTAAAAAACAATTCTCATAATATAAAAAAAATTCTCATAATATTAAAAAAAAATTCTCATATTCCGACTTTTTCTCATAATATTAAAAAAATATATTTAAAAAAAAAAATCTTAAAAAAAAAAATCTTAAAAAAAATTCTCATAATATTACGACTTTTTTTCTCATAATATAAATTTTTTTTTTCATAATATTAAAAAAAAATCTCATAATATTACGACTTTTTTTCTCATATTAAAACTTTTTTTCTCATATTACAACTTTTTTTTCATAATATAAATTTTTTTTTTTCATACTAAAAAATTCTCATAATATTCCGACTTTTTTTCTCATATTACAACTTTTTTTCTCATATTAAAACTTTTTTTCTCATATTACAACTTTTTTCTCATATTAAATTTTTTTTTTCATAATATTAAAAACAATTCTCATAATATTACGACTTTTTTCTCATATTACAACTTTTTTCTCATAATATAAATTATTTTTTTCATATTAAAAAATTCTCATAATATTCCGACTTTTTTTCTCATATTAAAACTTTTTTTCTCATATTACAACTTTTTTCTCATAATATAACTTTTCTCATAATATTACGACTTTTTTCTCATAATATTAAAAAAAAAATTCTCATAATATAAAAAAAATTCTCATAATATTAAAAAAAATTCTCATATTCCGACTTTTTCTCATAATATTAAAAAAATATATTTAAAAAAAATAATCTTAAAAAAAAATCTTAAAAAGATTCTCATAATATTACGACTTTTTTTCTCATAAATTTTTTTTTTCATAATATTAAAAAAAAAATTCTCATATTACGACTTTTTTTCTCATATTAAAACTTTTTTTCTCATATTACAACTTTTTTCTCATAATATAAAATTTTTTTTTCATAATATTAAAAAAAATTCTCATAATATTACGACTTTTTTTCTCATATTAAATTTTTTTTTCATAATATTAAAAAAATTCTCATATTACTTTTTTCTCATATTAAAAAAAAAATTTCATAATATTAAAAAAAATTCTCATTAAAAAACGAATTTTTCTCATATTACATTTTTTTTTTCATAATATTAAAAATAAAATCTCATATTACGACTTTTTTTCTCATATTACAACTTTTTTCTCATATTACAACTTTTTTCTCATATTACAACTTTTTTTTCATAATATTAAAAAAAATTCTCATATTACTTTTTTTCTCATAACATTAAAAAAAATTCATAATATTAAAAAAAATTCTCATATTACGACTTTTTTTCTCATAATATTAAAACTTTTTTTCTCATAATATTACAACTTTTTTCTCATATTAAATTTTTTTTTCATAATATTAAAAAAAATTCTCATATTACTTTTTTTCTCATATTAAAAAAAAAATTTCATAATATTAAAAAAAATTCTCATAATATTAAAAAAAAATTCTCATATTAGAAAACGAATTTTTCTCATATTAAATTTTTTTTCATAATATTAAAAATAAAATCTCATAATATTACGACTTTTTTTCTCATATTACAACTTTTTTTCTCATATTACAACTTTTTTCTCATAATATAACTTTTTTCTCATATTAGGACTTTCTCATAATATTACTTTTTTCTCATAATATTAAAAACAAATTCTCATATTCCGACTTTTTCTCATAATATTAAAAAAATATATTTTCAAAATATTAAAAAAAAATTCTCATATTACGACTTTTTTTCTCATATTAAAACTTTTTTTCTCATATTACAACTTTTTTCTCATATTACAACTTTTTTCTCATATTACAACTTTTTTCTCATAATATAAATTTTTTTTTTTCATAATATTAAAAAAAATTCTCATATTACTTTTTTTCTCATAATATTAAAAAAAAAATTCATAATATTAAAAAAAATTCTCATATTACGACTTTTTTTCTCATAATATTACAACTTTTTTCTCATATTAAATTTTTTTTTTCATAATATAAAAAAAAAAATCTCATATTACAACTTTTTTTCTCAGAATATTACAACTTTTTTTGTAATATGCAGTCAGTGCTTCTCCCTCTGCTCTCTGTTGATGGTACAGAAGCTCTACCTGGTGTCAGCTGTACCTGGTGCAGCATGTTCTACCTGGTGGTGTCTCTACCTGGTGTCAGCTGTACCTGGTGCAGCATGTTCTACCTGGTGGTGTCTCTACCTGGTGGTGTCTCTACCTGGTGGTGTCTCTACCTGGTGTCAGCTCTACCTGGTGGTAGCATGTTGTACCTGGTGTCAGCTCTACCTGGTGGTAGCATGTTCTACCTGGTGTCAGCTCTACCTGGTGGTAGCATGTTGTACCTGGTGTCAGCTCTACCTGGTGTCAGCTCTACCTGGTGGTAGCATGTTCTACCTGGTGTCAGCTCTACCTGGTGGCAGCATGTTGTACCTGGTGGTGTCTCTACCTGGTGTCAGCTCTACCTGGTGTCAGCTCTACCTGGTGGCAGCATGTTGTACCTGGTGCAGCATGTTGGAGATGAGTCTCTCTCTCTGCAGCAGCTCCTCCAGAGAACATGAAGCCTCCTCAGCAGCAGACAGAGCTGCAGACACTTTAGGAGGAACACAGCTGGGCACAGTCAGAACCTGGAGGACACACAGTAGACAGTCTTGACACAGTCATGGAGACATAGTGCACAAGTCCTGTGGTCTTCACAACAAGTCAACAAGTCAGCATGTCTCCTCTGATGTAAACTTCCTCACCTGCTCCTCCAGGAGATTGTTCTCCTCTTGTATTTTCTGCAGCAGTTCTCCGACATTCTTCAGGGATTTCAGGTCACAGCCGACTTCTTTCTGCAGGAAATCCACTAGATAATCCTCTCGAGTCTCTGAATCTGCTGACAAACCTTCACTGCTGCTGTAAACGGAGTTAAACGACCCGTCAGACAGCTTCTTCATCTTTGGCTCTACCGCCGCCATGTTGCTTCTCCTCAGTGACGTGTTGTTGTTGTTCTTCTTCGTTGGTGTTTTTTGGCAGCTGGTAAACCAGCTTATAGGTGCATTACCGCCACCTGCTGGACTACTGGAGGACTGGAGCAGGAGAAAATAAATAAAATAAAATAAATAAAATAAAATAAAATAAAATAAAATAAAATAAATAAAATAAATAAAATAAATAAAATAAAATAAAATAAAATAAAATAAAATAAATAAAATAAATAAAAACAAACAAACAAAACAAAACAAAAAATAAAATATATTTTTTAATAATTATTAATAATAATAATAACAATAATAATAATAATAATTAAATTCTCTCCATTATTCCTGTTGCTATCGGGAGTAGATGATGGAAATATTACAATCTGCTAGGAAAGATATCTAAGAAAGTACACAATATTCAAATTAGTTACTTAAGGGCAACAGGAATAATTGAGAGAATTTAATTATTATTAGTATTATTGTTATTATTATTAATAATTATTCATTTTTATTTTATTGTTGTTCTTTTTTCTTTTTTTTTTTTTTAAAGGGACTATTTGTAACTTTTTAAGTGTATAAATGTAGCGGGTCGCCACACATGCGTGCTCACATATGCGCGTTCACGTATGGCCGCTGCCTCTCCAACTCTGCCTGCCTGTCTTCGCTCAGAGAGCGCGCGCGTTCTCAGCTCGCTCCACCTCTAGACGTGAACGCGCGCTCACTCCATACTGCAGAAGAGTTAGTTTAGCTCTGAGAATATCTAGTGAATGTTCAGTGGACGTTTGTGCAGAAATAACTGCTGCAGCTCCTCCAGACCAACAGAGGTTTCCCGTGTCTTGTGAAGTGACGGAGCTCCGCAGAGAGAAACGTTATCGTCTCGTTACTGACCGGGTGCCGGTGTCTCCCTGCTCTCTCCGGCTGTGGGCGGAGAGAGCAGGAAGACACGCTGCAGAGCCCCGCTGCACCAGCCTGCACTGAGGCAGGAAAAGCCAACACTAAGATCAGATCTAAATCATGTTCATGGAGAGACCTTCGTCTGGTCAGCTAACATTACTGCCAAGCAGCTGAAATATAGAGTGATATTGTGGTTTTAGCTGACGTGGGTCACCTCACTGTTTTGAGCGATGCTCCTTCAGGTATATTTAGAGCAAGTAAGCGCGAGCCCGACGCTGACTTTCGTTGATTTCACGGCCACAGGTGTCGCTGTTAACAAGCATTTCTGAAAGTTACAAATGGTCCCTTTAAATAAAATTAAAATTAAAAATAACAAAATAATAATTATTAATAATAATAATAATAATAATAAACTGTCACATTTTGAACACAAACAAAAAGGCTTCTTTTGGTTTAGGCAACAAAACTACAACTTCTTTTAAGTTTCGGCAAAAAAAAAGCACTTGGTAAAGTTTAGGGAAAAACATCGTATTTTGGGTTAAAGTATCTATGAACACAAAGACAACTACACATTGTTGGAGGCGAATTCCGGTCTCCTGGGTGAGAGTCCTGTGTTTTGTGTCCCATCCAGCGTCTCCAAACCTCACCCTCTTATGGAGTTTCACACTGTCTATACTAAAGCGCCTAACTTCCACTTCTGCTCCTGTCATAATTACTACGGTTGCTAGAGGTCGCTGTCGTGTTCTTTTATACCTTCTTTTTGGTGAATAGATGATAAAGCCTACTAGTGGGTGTAGTAGGCCCCTATTGACCCACATCTATGGTGCTTATAGCGACTGATAAAGTCTATTTAACAGCCTGATAACAGTCTAATCGGCTGTATTAAAGGTGCAATGCGGTGCGGTTGCAGATTGCAACCAACTGAAACTTCTCCCGTGTGCCAAGCAAGTAGAAGGACTACGGTGTCGCTATTTTCAGGTGATTAAACACTAAAGAAAACATACTTATTAATCCATTTCCACTTATAGATCCCCATAAATATGACACACTGTTCCTTTATTAAACTGTTTCAAAATTTGACCAAAGAAGAATGTGTTGCTCAGCTTTACGGATGCATGCAGGCCTATAAATGACTGCATGATGATTGCACTACTAAAGGGGATCAATTTGCTGTGTAGTTTCTTGGGAAAAAGAAACTAAACACTTAATGAACAAAAACTATATTTCAGTGTGGTCGGTTCAGTCGCCGGTCAGTCGTCACGGGAGAAGTTCTTGTGCTTGTAAAAATGGAGTAAAAAAGGACATAGCCTGCGAGGGTGCTGGCCTGGTGGGCATGTGCGGCGGTAACAGTCACCCTGTTACCCTGCAGGTCAGTCTCAATATGACAACATGAGACCATCTGCCCAACAACCCACTATGTTCCTGTGCGTGTGTGTGTGTGTGTGCAGCAGAGTCACGTGGAGCTCCAGCCTCTCGAGTCATCACTGAAAACTTTCATTGAGTGAAACACGCATGTGCCGCCCACGTCACTGCTCGGTTTCTCTTATTGAATAGAAAGTATTTTAAACATCTTTTACTACTTTTATGGTATGTATAACATATATTCTCATTATTGTCAACTAAATATTTTGATAACAATAATAAAGTCCAGTTAAAGCCTAAAGAGTACATAAAGAGTACATAAATGTGTGAGCAAAGGGTTTAAGAAGTACACATCTGCACACCTTGTGTTTGTAATACCAAGAAGAAATGTCATTATACATAATATCTAGGTTTTCTTTCTAGTTTTTGAGAGACGGACCTGTCCTTGTGTGTGGATGTGTGTGTGGATGTGTGTGTGTGGACGGTGGGGAGATGCTTACTCGTTTGTCAGTGTTTGATGTCAGAGTTTGCACAACCTTGAATTACGCCAGATGTCGTGGTATGTTTGGGTTTCCCAGACAGCTGTTTGTTCTGTGGAGAGGTCAGACATATATTTCTCTCTAGTCCAATACATTTCAATACATTCTTCTTTTACGCATATTTAAGACAATAACATGCAATATTCTCAACTGGAGAATCATCACAAGCAATGGGTCAATTAGTCGTTAGGTGAGGCTCTAGGGATGGTCTGCAGACCTCTGTCAACACTTTGTCCAGAGGGAAGCACCTTGACCACTATTGGATGGGTTGTTGTTGTTGTTGTTACAGACATTCATGCTCCCTACAGGATGCATTTTGATTGATTTTGGTAACTCAAAAACAAAAGAATGAATTCTCTTGTATACTCGAGGGCTGATATCATGTTAAAGCTGCAGTAGGCAGAATGTTTTTGGCATCATTGGGCTAAAATTCCATAATAACCTTTCAGCATATTGTAATTCAAGTGTTCTGAGAGACTTCTGCTCCTCCTCATGGCTCTGTTTTCAGGCTTTAGAAAATCTAGCCTGTGACGGGAGACTTTGACCAATCACAGGTCATTTCAGAGAGAGAGAGAGCGTTCCTATTGGCTGAGCTCTGGCTGGTGGGTGGTGCTTTGTATTTCCTCAACCTGATCTCAACATGGCTGCAGGTTCACAAACGTTCTCATGTCACAGCTAAACCGTGCACTACAAGATGATTCTGAAAACATCTGAGGAGAGAAATAGGCATTACAGTAACAGAATATTGATTCATATTTGATCAGCGCTGCCTAGTTTGACCGTTTGATCGGAGTTCACGAGTGATTGACAGCTGCCTCTCATTGACGGCAGATGGACAGCAGACCTCAGATCAGCTCTGACTGCTTGTTTTCCTCCGGTCTGTGAAATCTTGCAGATGCCGTTAGGAGCACCGGAGGACACAGCGCTGCTCTACTGCCATGATACAGTGACCGTTTTATAAAAATAACAATACAGTTAGCTCCGATTCTTGGCCTACTTACTCTTACTGATGGATTTCCGTTTCCTCAGGAATCATAACCTTTTCTAGTTTCTGATGACGCCCGACCGACACATTGAACGATGAGTCAACTATGTACAACTGAGAGGAACTGATCCAGGTTACTTGACGTCATTCAACCGGCTTTCAGAACATCATGACATTCATTCATACTGCTGCCCTATACGATGTGATTGTGAGCTCCTGTTAAAGCTCCCTCATCAGCTGATTCTGACTCTTTGTATTAGTGCCTGGAGCACTCTTTAAATGACCTTTTTGCTTGTGTATCTGGAGGGCGAGCAGACATTAATGAGAGGTACTGGAGGAGAAGCCTGCTGAGTGGAACCTTAAAGTTTCAACGTCAAACGTGTCGTATCAGCAACCCAATGACGTCCTCGGTTGATGATGTCACTGCTCTTGCAGACTGCCTCATTATGATACTCCCACACACTCCCCCCCCCCACCCCTCTCTTTCTCTTTGATATGAAAGTGTAAAAGGGAAATGGTCAGTGAGGAACCCTCATATGAAGCAGCGGGGATCTTTGAATAGACAAGCTTCTACAACATCTGCTCCACGCCCTGCAGGATGCCTGGAAACATCAGATCAGGTACTTATTGCAGGAACTTCATGCATGATTCTGTCTCTTTATTTAATTTCAAAACACCTTAAAAGAGCCCACAGCACACGTACACTTTCTCAAAAAGCTTAAGAATATGATTCAGGTGGAGACTTGTTCTGTGTTTTCAGTGAATGTTTTGTTTTATTTAGCATCTTCTTTCTTTTCTCCTGTAGTGTCTTTTGTGTGGGTGGTGTTGGTCTGCCTGTTGTTCTGCAGCAGACTGACCAGCGTGGGTGCAGCACCCATCTGTACCAATGCCCAGGCGGGATGCCACGTCCTCTCCCTGGCAAACCTGTTTGACCGGGTCATCCAACACTCGGCCAGGACGCACAGCATTTCCAATGACCTTCACTCCGAGTTTGTAAGTCTCCTCCTCGTGCAATCTGTCTGACGATGCTTTTGTAAAGGGATATTTATGTTTGCTAAATGTGTTTTATATCTATAAATATGGATGATATGTGTATGTTTTAACTTTTGCATTTTAGACAGTCTGATACAACAGTCCTGCAATAATAATAATAATAATATAAAGGTTCTAATGTTTTAATCTTCAACTCTGTGATCATTTGAGGATGTCGTTTTTAGCTGCTGTTGAACTATACTGTGTTATACAGACAGAGATTCTATTAATCAGCCTGCTCTCATTGATAAAAAATTGATAATAATTGATAAAAAACTGGCAACTGAGTGCACACACACACACGGATATATATCAATTGTCATTTGTGATTACTTGCAACTGCAGGCCATTCTACTATTTCATTCACAGTTGACATTTAGAGGAAACCTGACCTCTGACATTTTCATTCTTGCGTTCATGTTCGTCCTGTCAGGAGCAGTACTTCCTGCCCAGTAAGAATCAAATCGGCCGGGTCAGTCGCAACTGTCACACCTCCACCATCCTCACCCCAAATGGCAAGGAGAACGCTCAGAGAATGACGGTAATTAACCTTTATAAAAAGATATCACCCTGTCGTCGGCATGCACTGTCCGCATCATATTTGCCCTTCCCTTAATCCCTCACACAACACGCTTTTTTATGTTGATTTCCCTTTACTTATGTTATGCAAATACTGTCCTTGATACACTGTCATGACTGAAAGGAAGGCTTGAGTTTGAAGTGTATTAACGGGTCCACCTGTCCTGGTGTCGCCGCAGAGAGAGGAGCTGACCGAGGTGATCCTGAAGCTCCTGGTGGCGTGGAGTGATCCTCTGTGGCACTTCCACCAGAGCATGGCTCACCACCACGACTTCAACAACTTCAGCTCCAACAAAGCTCTGGAGATGAGCGACATGGTGCACGAGCTACGCAAAGGTGTAGAGAAAGTGGCAGAGAAGGTACAGTATGTCCTGCCAAACTATAAAGATGTTTAGATGAGCAGTTAAAGTACTAGCTTTAAGTGTAGACATACGTGGCAGTATGTATAGTAGATGCTCGGAGGTGCTGTGTAATGTACTGTGGCTTCCAGGGATGTCGTTTCAGGTTGTGTAATCTTAGTGACACAGATGACAAAGACTTAATGTCACACAACAGATCCAAACTGCACCGTTCACCCTCGGGTGACCTTTTGTTCCGATTCAGTGCAAAACATTCAGCCACGATCTGGCAAGACAGGAACAGGGCACACTTTGGGCATTTCTGTCTTAGTGCAGAGAATCATACTTTAATGACGTCAAATGTTCAGAACAGCTTCCAACACGTCTTAAAAATGTTATATGAACTTAATGTACGGCCACCATTGATTGCATTAGTGTGCTGTGTTGTCTATTTTTGTAGCAAGAGGATGTTTAAGTAATATTATAAGATTAAAACTCAGTTATCGAGATTAAAGTCGTAAATTTACGGAAAAAAACTAACGTTTAAAGACCTTTTTAAGACCTATGAATGCAATTTAAGACCTACTTCACGTCCATACTGGCAAGAAAGTACTTAGAATTACTTGCAAAGTAAATTAATTTATTCACTGAAACACATTCTTTCAGTCTTTGAATTTTTTTTTGCCCATTTGCCTCTCAGGGCTTCCGTAAATATATGTTATATTATATCTATTTCTATTATTTGATATCTGTCTGCTCAGACACACACTGGGGTTTGTTATAATGTGTGTACGTGTGTCCTCTCCTCTCCTCTCCAGATGCAGGTTTTGGGGATAACAAGCAACACCGTCAGCAGCCTGGCTTCTCCCGAGGTTTCGTCGCCGTCCGACAGCGCCGATTGGCGCCTGATGAAAGACTACGACCTCCTCTACTGCTTCCGCCGAGACACCAACAAGGTCCAGAACTACCTGAAGATCCTCAAGTGTCGCATCGTTCCGGAGCACGGATGCTAAAAGGACGGAAAAAACGACGACCGATGGAGGCTGCGTTTAAACTTCTGAAGATATCAACGTGTTGGGACTGGAAATGCTTCGGTTAGAGACTACACGGATGTTAACTGATATGTTTACTCCTATCATGACCGGAGCTCTGCTGGAACCCAAAGACTCTACTCAACCCCACCACCCCCACTTCATGCCTGATATTATAGCGTGTGGACAAATGTGAGTTGAGTATGGACAGGATGGAATGAGTGTAATGCATGTTTCTGTGATGTTTAAATATAATATCATTATAAAACATTTCAAGATATCCTCGTATTTGTCATTTCTACAGAGATAATGTATTTTATTAAAATATATCTCATCTATAGGCTACATATCTACAGACTATCAGACGGCACACAGAGTGCATTATTATCACACTGTCGGAGATGTGTCGGTGTTTTTGCTCCGCTGTTCTGCACGGAGCTGACACCCGACCGCTCGCTCACTCTCTCTCCTACCCGGCTCTCTGAAGCTCTGTTCCCCGCTGTTACCCGGCAAAGGCAACGGTGTCAGCAGCACGGAGGTCCCCGGGGACCGCCGGTACAACAACCTTTTATTGTGATGTTAATAAAATGTACCTGAATCCAGGAATACGTAGGATATCACTACTGACATTCATGTAATATTACGTCACAATGTCTGCTGTATTGGCCTTGTGTTTACTACGTGTTTATTTGCGTATAGAGCGGGGAAGTGAGATCGGATCACAAGACGCATGTGGAGACGCATTCTAATGCCAGGTGTGAACAGACGTACTTAGAGCTGTCCACTTGTGATCGCATCACTGAGGAGCATGTTAATACCAGGTGTGAACAGAGCCTGTGTTCGCATATTGCCACCACCTTAGCTGCAGCTACAGGAACAGTTCAACTGAAAATGAGCACATTATTCTATGCTTGAAATGAAATCCTGAAGGTTAATACATCTGAGCATATAGTTTGGGTTTTATTATGTTTATTGAGTGAGAAAAAAACTAAACAAACAGAACATTGCACTGAAATTGTGTGGTGGTGTGCGGTTTGGACTTGCAAACCAGCAGCTTCAGGATGCAGCTGCTATGGTGACGACCTCTGGCCTTCCACTGCTCTGCTCTACACAGGACACATGAACGGAGCCGTCCCTGCAACATACAGAAAGATTAATGACGTACAAAAATCAATCAATCTAATACCATGTGCCTCGTGCTCTGAATCCTGGTGGATACCTTTTCATGGTCACCACGGCGTCGATGTCGTGGTTCTCCTCTTTGGGCTGCAGGTTCTTCAAGACAATCTATACATCATACACACATAGCAGATACAGGGTTAATTTGAATTATGAATCAGTATTTTTATACACCCTCTGATCTACACCGATCAGCCATAACATTATGACCACCTGACTTATATTGAGTAGGTCCCCCCCCCTGACCCGTCGAGGCATGGACTCCACTAGACCTCTGAAGGTCTGCTGTGGTATCTGGCACCAAGCCGTCAGCAGCAGATCCTTTAAGTCCTTTATAAGTTTTGAGGTGGGGCCTCCGTGGATCGGACTTGTTTGTCCAGCACATCCCACAGACGCTCCATCGGATTGAGATCTGGAGAATCTGGAGGCCGAGTCAACACCTCCAACTCGTTGCCGTCCACATGATGTAAAAGAAAACGCGATTCATCAGACTGGGCGACCTTCTACCATCGCTCCGTGGTCCAGTTCTGATGCTCACGACGTGCCAATTGTAGGGCGCTTTTGGCGGTGGACACGGGTCAGCACGGGGCATCCTGACCGGTCTGCGGCTACGCAGCCCCATACGCAACAAACTGCTCCTCACTGTGTGTTCTGACTCCTTTCTATCGGAACCAGCATTAACTTTTTCAGCAGTTTGAGCTCCAGTAGCTCTTCTATTGGATCGGACAACATGGGCCAGCCTTCGCTCCCCACGTGCATCAATGAGCCTCGGGTCTGACCCTGTCGCCGGTTCACCTTCCTTGGACCACTTTTGGTCGGTCCTGACCACTGCAGACCGGGAAAATCCCACAAGAGCTGCTCTGACCCGGTCGTCTAGCCAGCACTATCTGGCCCTTGTCAAAGTCGCTCACATCCTTACGCTGGCCCATTTTTTCTGCTTCCAACACAAAGTTCAAAATGTTCACTTGCTGTCTAATATATCCCCCCCACTGCCAGGTACCATGGTAACGAGATTATCAATGTTATTCACTTCACCGGTCAGTGGTTTTAATGTTACGGCTGATCGATGTAATCGAAAAATTGAAAAGCCAAAAGCTCCCTGGTGATGCCAAAGGGTTAACATTTGATCCGGTGTTACCTTCGCTAGCTTTTCTGGCTCCTCTGTGACACATCTCTGGTAAATCTCCAGACAGAGGGAGGATAGTTCCCCCCCTCCGCTCAGGACGTGATGTCTGCGGGCGGGGAGCGGCGTGCCCGACGGAAGGAGAACGGTGAACACCTCAGCTCCTGATTCGTCCACCTCCTGCAACACCACCAGGCCAGACAGGAAACATTAGAATTATATTAAAGTCGTTGGATAGAGTTACAGTTATCGAATTAAAACATTTACATTCAGGTGCATGCGACAATAACACATCATGTGTTTTCAAATTGACCAGTATACCTTCACTAGTATGTCAGAGACAGAAACATCCACTGTGACAGACTCTTCGTTCGGGGCGAGGCTTTCTTTGCCGACCAGTAAGCCGGCCTCCAGGGCTGCTCCCACAGCGATGACCTCATCGGGAGGTGCTGAGTTGAGAAGCTCCACATCAGGAAACATGTCGCGGATCATCTGCTGGAGGCGAGGGATCCTGGCCGAGCCTCCGCAGAGAACCACCTGATATACACAGACCGCGTGAAAGTCTTTATTACGGATTCGTCCGAGGCTTTTATTTTCTTGAACTCACATTCACTATCAAAATAAAGGTCACTCTCATCCACATCATTACAACTATACATGCACTTGGGTCATTTCAAATCAATGCTGCCCTCACACACCGACCGTACCTTGTTAATGTCGCTGGTGGGGAGTCCCGCCTTCTCCAGCAGGGGTCTGATTGGCTGGATGCTCTTGTTGAAGAGTGACGAGCAGAGTAGCTCAAATCGAGCTCTGAGAAAACACCACACTGAGGTTGTCATGTCGGTAACAACTATTTATCCAACAAATTTCATAAGCATAAAAACATATTTCTGCATGACAATATATAGACAATACATGCTCACACTAAATCTGCTCGTAAAGGCAAACATCACAATACATGTCTAAACAAATCCATAAGTGTGTTTCTGCTCTATCCAGCAGCAGTCCATGGTGCCTGCTAGGGGTGAGGAAAAATCATGAAAAATGATGGGGAGTGGAAAAAGCCAAAGCTTCTCATATGGACATACATTATCTACTGATTCTATACGTGCACTAACGCCTAAGTACAGTAAAGTTGGAATCCTTCGCTGTTTTTGTAGTACAGTAGGTAACATAATTTTTTATCATCTGCATGGTGAAGTGTTGTTAGTTACCTCGAGATGTTGCATTCAAAGTCCATGCCGTCGTGCAGGGAGTCAACGAAGCAGTTGGCCGACCCCAGCGTGGACAGAGAGTGTTTGGCCATGTCGGCTCCATTCATCAGCTTCATCATCGCCCGGACATTACTGCTCACGTCATGCTTATAGGTGCTGTACGACAAACGCAGACAAACAACATGAGGATGGCTGGCAGGAGTCAAATACAGCAGTACATTACTTTGCCCCCGTGCTGGTACTCCTGTCTGTTTCTCCAAACTCTATCTACTGTAGGTAATAAACTGACTATGGAGAAGTACCTCATGCAACCCCACTTCAGAACCCAATAAAGTTTACTGCTCAGTGCTGTATGTGATCTTCAATAGAAGTGTGTTACACATGGTAGAAAACATGAAGTGTGAGGAGAGCTTCAGGGAGCAGCAGGAAACACAGTAGCTACCGTTTGAATTCGGCGGCGAGGTGCTGGGCCAAAGCCTGGGTGAAGCTCTCTCCTCCGATGCTGTGGTCGGTGTGGGTGTCGAGAACCCGGATAATTCCTCCGTTGACCTGCAGCACTGTCACACTCAGGGACGTCCCGCCCAGCTTATACACTAGAACGTGGCTGCCAACACAGACATTTTGATGTCATGAGTCCATTAAGCAATAAACAGGTTAACTTCAACATGTACCAGGAACACAAGCTGCAGCTGCGTACCTCTTCCCAGAAGGACAGTCCTGTCCGATGTTGTAGGCTAACAGAGCAGCAGCGGGCTCGTGGATCAGCCTGAGTACATTGAAACCTGCAGCCTCCGCGGCCTTCCTGCACAAAGCAAACACATCGGTAGACTTTGTTAAAAGGTTTCACTGTCTCACAACAAAACGTAACAGTAGTAGATGGTAACGTGGCCTAACCTCAGAGCACGCTTCTGAGCATGTGCAAACTCAAAAGGCACGGTGATGACGGCGTCGGTGACATCGGAGTCCAGAGCGGACTGAGCTGTTTCTGTGAAAATGGAAATGATTGATCAACTTACTGTTTATCTACAAAGCATGTATCTGTGTGTGTGTGTGTGTGTGTGTGTGTGTGTGTATGTGTGTGTGTGTCACAAACTACCTTTCATTTTTTGGAAGATGAGTTTTGCGACATCATGTGGAGCAACATACTCTGGGTGATCTCCCGCTGTAATCTCATAAGAAGGCTTGTCCCCTCTGTTGACCACCTGAACACACCAATCACTGCTTTACCAGGACAGTCAGTCGCTGTGATTTATAAACTAAAACTAACAAGCCAACCGGCACACTTCTGACTGAAGATGTCAAGTTAATCAAGATGAACAGCATCCGAGAAATGAATGTTGTCTATGTTGTAAAGCATCATTTCAGACATGTTGGGGTAAAAAAACAACACAGATTGGATGTGTAACAAACTCACCTGACACTTGGTCTCTGTTTTGTGAGCTTGTGTCTCTGGATCATCGAAGCTGCCCATTGAGAGACAGGAGAAGAGAAAATCTATTAGTCACTCTGAACATCATTTGAGATTTGCAAACAAGAGAGTATTTAAGTACCTTCTCCCCAGCACTTGTTTCACTTTAACAACTGTGTTGGCGGCGTTGCGGACCCGTCCTTGCTTTGCTGCAATACCTACAATCTGCAGAAGATAAAAAAAAAAAAATCAAGCAATAATAATAATAAACAGCTACAAGGCAGAATGAGGGAGCTACAGAGGCTTTACAGCTGCATCACATACTTCAGCTGTCAATAATGGAATAATAATTAGCTTTAACCTTTACCTTAAAACTATGAAAGGTCTGATAACTGAGTCTGATGTGAAGTGAAGTATACTGTATGTTTTACCTGCTCAGTGTCTCTGTAGGACACCACAGCTGGAGTCACTCTGTCTCCTGCATCATTAGCCACCACATCAGCCCGTCCATCCTAAGAAAAACACACACACACATATATCATTTCAGTTGCAAAAGATTTATCGGAACCATTTTTCGTTCCGCCGGTTGACCGGGCCACTATTCTGTCTTTCAGAGGTTGTAGCGGGCTCAGTTTTAAAGCTAGAGTGAAGGTTCTGGCCTCATATGAAACTAGAAAACCTAATGAATCCATCCCCTAGACCCCCTGTACCCGCCTAAAGACCCTTGATTTCAAAATACTCCCGCTGGTTTACAAAGCACTAAATGGTTTAGGGCCAAAATACATTTCTGATCTTCTGCTATGTTCTGAACCATCCAGAGGCCTGTACTACGAAGCCAGTTCAACATACCCAGGGTATCTTTAGTTATCTGGCTTCACTTAACCTAACAAACGAGATCTCGCTAAACTGTACTAAGAAGCTGGTTATCAACTCAGTAAGTCAACCCAGGGTTTCTCTGTCTGGTTAGGAGTGTGTTCACATGAACGAGGAGGTGTTTGCAGTTTATAACCAATCACAGACATGGACTAGTCTACTGACGGACAGGCAGAGAGACACATTTTACAAAGGAAGAAACTAAATTAGACAAATACGAAGAAGTTAAACACTTAATCCAGACTAAAAGTAACACAGATGAAGCTGCTAAATGCAGGAAGGACAACTGGCAAAAGAAAAAACTCCGGATGTGTGAATGCGTAAATAAACAGACTAATTAATTTAACGAAATACACAAAAGTCAGATATACTCATCTAAATATAAATAGCGTTAAAGAGTGAAATAGATGAATGTATAACTCATCTTTTTACACTGCGATTATGAATTTGCGTCTATGACTATTTAAACATCCTTTCACCTGCTTCCTCCTCTCTGACGGTGTGAAACGGACTCAAGAGTAAGTAAAAAAAATATATATAAAAACATAATTCAAAGCGGTAAACACCCCCAGCATAAAGTCAGCTGTCCTTCCTGTATTTGTCAGTTTAGACTGTGTTGTTTTTAGTCTGGATTATGACTGTAACTTCTTCATATGTGTGTGATATTATCATACAATCACCGCAGTGAGCTCTGATTGGTCAGTAGGAGGTGCTTTCATAGGAGTTGATCTCTGATCTGGAACATAACCTGCTCCGGAGCAGGTCAGCCGTTCAGCATCAGTTACCATGGAGATCTACCCAGCATCAGTTACCATGGAGATCTACCCCGGTAAGAAGTGAACCAGCTTCGTAGTACAGAAAACCCAGAGTTAACCCTGAAGTCACCTCGATAACTGCAAATCCTGCTTCGTAGTACAGGCCTCTGGTAAGAATAAGTTTTTATGCACCATATACTTGGAAGAAGCTCCCAGAAACCTGCAGGACCTCCAACTCTGAGTTCTTTTAAACCAAAGCTTTAAACGTTCCTGTTTGCTGCTGCCTTTTATTAAACCAGATAATGATCTGATACTGCACTAGAGCTTTTACTCTTGTGTGTTAGATTCAATTTTAGCTTCTATCCTAGCTTTTATTTTTATCTTGTTTTTATTTTCTAATCTTTAAAGTGGTATACAAATAAAGATGCCTTGCCTGTACCCCCTAAAGACCCCCTGACATCTACTGTTGACCTGCTATCTCCCCCTAAAGACCCCTAAAGACATCCTGTACCCCCTAAAGACCCCTAAAGACATCCTGTACCTCCTAAAGACCCCCAGACATCTACAGTTGACCTGCTATCTCCCCTTAAAGACCCCTAAAGACATCCTGTACCCCCTAAAGACCCCTAAAGACCCCCTGACATCTACTGTTGACCTGCTATCTCCCCCTAAACCCCCTTAAAGACATCCTGTACCCC
Organism: Sebastes umbrosus; assembly: GCF_015220745.1. NCBI lineage: Eukaryota > Metazoa > Chordata > Actinopteri > Perciformes > Sebastidae > Sebastes > Sebastes umbrosus. The sequence continues at coordinate 2,178,792 of NC_051291.1, forward strand.
CTAAAGACCCCCTGACATCTACAGTTGACCTGCTATCTCCCCCTAAAGACATCCTGTACCCCCTAAAGACCTCCAGACATCTACTGTTGACCTGCTATCTCCCTCTAAAGACCCCTAAAGACATCCTGTACCCCCTAAAGACATCCTGTACCCCCTAAATACCTCCTGACATCTACTGTTGACCTGCTATCTCCCCTTAAAGACCCCTAAAGACCCCCTGACATCTACTGTTGACCTGCTATCTCCCCTTAAACCCCCCTAAAGACCCCCAGACATCTACAGTTGACCTGCTATCTCCCCTTAAAGACCCCTAAAGACATCCTGTACCCCCTAAAGAAGACTAAAACAGGTCTCTTGTGGGTCTCAGAGGGTTAAAGAGTCTGTAGTCTTCATATAAAGCCAGATTAACTACCTAAACCAGCCTGTTTGTCTCGTGTTGCTCCTCTAAAGTGACTTCATTCATGGTATTCATGGTTACAGTTGGTTAGCATCGTTAGCAGCTAGCAGCTGTTTCAGTGTTATTTTAGGGTTAAAGGACGAACGTGTCTCTATCTGGAGGACCAGTAGAAGTAGGACATCCTGGGACAGACCTGTTAGACCCGGTAGAGTCCATCTGCAGGTAGAACTCACCTTGAATATCGCCACGCAGCTGCAGGTGTAGCCGAAGTGAACTCCGATGGCCGCCATGATGGAGAGATGCCGGCACCACGCGCATGAAGCTCCTCTTCCGGTTCCCACGAACAACTTCCGGCGGAGCTTCCGGTAGAATATTTTCAGAACAAAAGCGAGAAGCTGAATATTTATTATATAATTATTTGATAACATTTGATAACATGTAATATTATATATATCAAAGTACTGTTTTTTCAGAAAAATATAATATGATACAATATAATATAATATAATATAATGTAATATAATATAATATAATATAGTATAATGTAATATTATATAACATAACATAACATGATGTAATATAATATAATATAATATAACATAATATAATATAATATAACATAACACAACACAACGTAATATAACATAATATAACATAATATAACATAACATAACATGATGTAATATAATATAATATAATATAACATAACACAACATAACATAACATAATATAACATAACATAATATAATATAATATAACATAACACAACACAACGTAATATAACATAACATAACATAACATAACATAACATAACATAACATAATATAACATAACATAATATAACATAACATAACATAACATAATATAACATAACATAATATAATATAATATAACATAACACAACACAATGTAATATAACATAACATAACATAACATAACATAACATAACATAACATAACATAATATAACATAATATAACATAACATAACATAACATAACATAATATAATATAACATAATATAACATAACATAACATAACATAACATAATATAATATAATAATACATAACATAACATAATACAATATAATATAATATAACATAACATAACATAACATAATATAATATAATAATACATAACATAATATAATATAACATAATATAACATAACATAATACAATATAATATAACATAACATAACATAACATAACATTACATAATACAATATAATATAACATAATACAATATAATATAATATGATATAATATAACATAACATAATATAATATCATATGTAAATATCATACTTTAGACGGTGTGATGACGTCAGTCTCGGAGTCCCCCTCTGTCTGCTGGCTGTGTCTCTGAGTCCCGGAGTCTCCTCTCAGTCCTGCAGCTAATAATAACCACTAACTAACTATCGCTGCCATGTCTGTGTTGTCCGTCGCCATTCTGCTGTTTTTCAGAGGCTTTACTGTTTCTGCTGAAGGCGACTGTGAAGGTTAGACAGCATGGTGTGAGCAGGAGTTATAATATATATATATACATATATATATATGGTTGATATCAGCAGCAGGTTCTTATTCTATCTCATGCATGAACACAGTTCTCCAACATAAATCTGCCTCCTGGCTGCATGTGTGGACGAAACTGGAGGTGCAACCCAACACGTGCTAAATAACTTCATAATGAGTCAGCTGAGAATTCATGAGTAGATGTGGAAATTAATCTAAAATGACATATAGGATATAGCTTCAGAGATTTTCAAGACAACTAATGTAGTTCAATAAAATAAACACCACACAATTACACAATTTAACTTAATATATATTTGTTAAAAACAAGAAAGGTTATAAAAAAATATTAAAAAGGGATTTATATTTTTTTTAGTATTTTCTTTCTTTTTTTATTTATTTATTTGCATATACATAAAACTGCACAAAATCCAGTCAATGAAAAAAAAAACAATAACAAAAAAGGAAGAAAGATCTAAACTAACATAATTTTAAAAATACAACAAAAGTTAAACAACAACAAGAAGCACACAACATGAGCAGAAAAAACCAAACCAAACAATCCAATAAAAACAATGAAATACATACAAAAAAAAAGTACAGAACAAAATAAAAAATATATCCAAACACATAAAAAAATAATTAGTCAAGAATTAAATGTGATGATAATTTCCTTTTAAAATATTCTAGGGATAACGAGCTCTTCATAACATGTATGTTTGGTCGTACACCATGATATCATGAGGGAGAACCAGCCATGTTCAGGTGAAGATGATTAACCTGTCTAGTATTATGTGAATGAATTTGAGAATAACAAACCATAACAAATATTTTCCTTGTAACAAACATAGGGTTAAATTGTGAAACTCACAAAATATATATTAAAAGCTTCAGTAGGCAGTATATTTTTGGCATCATTTGGCAAAAATCCCATAATAACCTTTCAGCATATTGTAAATAAAGAGCCTGTTTTCACACACTGTGAAATGTATTTTTTTGTCCACAAATGATCAGACTTGCTGAGCAGCGTGCTCAGCCTCTACTAACAGTGAACTGGTCTGCAGTGTGTGTGGACTTCCTTTACAGACTCTATGGCAGTCTGACCTCGGCCCACAGAGAACTCACTCCGTCTCTGGTGGAGGACGAGCTGATCCGGGCCTGCACCTCCGCCCAGGGGAAGGAGGCGAGGCTGGTGAGACGAACACAGACACACAGACTCTGATCCTTTCTACCATGTAACTGTATTATAGCACATTGGAGACTTGCATTGTTACTGTACTGTTGTGTTGCTTTATGACGTCTCTAAATTATTTTCTTCTACAATATCTAGTAGTAGTTTTCGAGCCTGAACTGCGACCGTTTCAAAACCGACCATGATCGAATATATGTTTCTGTGCCGTCCTAGTGTTACTACCTCGGAGCCAGCAGCGATGCAGCAACCCGCGTCACAACATCAGTGTCTCGACCTCTGGCCTCCCACGTCCCCGTTGAGAAGATCTGCCAGCGCCTCAGCAGCTCCGACACGCAGATCTGCCAGCTCAGATACGGTAAAGTGTGTTCCAATACATACATTCATTTGTGTGTGGGGACACGACATAAAGCCTCTGTCTGTGTCTCCCGGTTGTCTGCAGAGCCTCAGCTGAAGGATCTGAGCAGCGACGGGCTCAACAAGCTGAGAGTCTTGGAGCTGAGGAACATTTTAGCCTCGTGGGGAGAAGAGTGTCGAGGCTGTCTGGAGAAACACGAGTTTGTCAGCCTCATCCAGGAGAAAGCACCGATGCATGCTCACAGTATGGAACTATGAATAATAATAATAATAATATCCTCTCCACCCAACCATCCACACAGCATAACGTCTATTCACTCTTGTATTGTAAATTGTTTTTGAGTTTGAAATTTGCAGTAAAGTTAAAAGTTGTTGTTTGATTCACATCCAACTGGTACCTTTTTCTTTGAGGCAAATTCTGCAGCCTGACAGGTCGTCATGGGGGGAAACAATCATTAGAGTGCATGATTTACTAGTCTGATTCACCGGATGTAGACTTTGGGTATAAGTCTGCCATCGGCTGCTTATCTCATGTATTTTTGCACCATTCCCTCTGGGTGACGTCACAGAGACACACTTTATAGTCTATGAGCTCCACTTGAAATGAATGGCTGTATAAATAAAGCTTTACTTATTTACTTACAAACAAAACAGGGACCCACTTGTAAGAAATAAATAAATAAAAAAACGTCAAAAATTCAACAAGGTACCTTTAATTACATCAACATGTGCTTTAAAATAATGCATTATAAAAAATATACACACCTTCAACCTGAGTGAGAGCAACGTTTCTACCTTTTGTTCTCGTTTCATGTCGTAAGAATAAAATATAAGAAACCAAAATTCTCCTTACTGAAAACACAAGAGACAACCACAACGTGAAGGTATTTAAATAAAGATGCTGTTATGTTACTTGTACAAATATTAGTTTTGAGAAAATGCTTATTATCTTGAACCTGGCCGGGGTTATTCTGTGTTTCATACGGTTTAATGCCATCACATCACTCACAGTGGATCTGAACCCAGAAGACATGAGAGCAGTGAAACAGGCCGAGCTAACCGGAGGACTGCTTGCCTTGTTCCTGGCTGTGGTTTTGTCCGTTTTACCTCTAACATGCTGCTTTCTATGTTCTGCTCTGTGGCTGCAGGGATTGCAAATCGCCCCGCTTGCTTCATCTCTGAGTGGGCTTTACGAAACAGGACAGGAGTGTAACAGGAAGTCTCTCTACTACTACTACAGTCCCGTCTCAGAGAACAGTTCCTCTGTGTGAATCCGTCCTTCGTTATAAAGACTCAGTTTGTTCTTCATTCTCTCCTTGGCTGCGTTTTCCACCACGACGTCAGCTGAAGCACACAAAACACAGCAACTGATTACTATTACAACGTTAACACACACACACATATATACAGTATGTTCCCCGTGTGATGATGCAATTTTGATTGATTTTTATTTGAGGCCATTTTAAATGTTCCACTTGGCAGGATGTCCGTCACGGTCCGGTAAAGTACTTTGTGTATTTCCTCAAAAATGACTCACAAGAAGCCCTGAGAGTTGACTCACCCCTCTGAGGACATTTAGACGATCATATGTTGTAATATGCACGTTTGGTTACATGTGTTGACATCACTTACTCTGAGGACTGTCTGCGTGGTCAGGGGTGAAGCCGTTGGCCCTGCAGTCCTCACATGCCAGACCGCCGGTCTCAGCGGGGCAGCTGCACTGAACGGGACAGCTGCTGTACAGGTCCTCGCTGCTGTACAGGTCCAACACCACCACCTCCTCGCCGGAAGCCCCCATAGTGTCACTCACGTACGTCACCTCCGACTGGCTGCATTCACAGGGCCCCCCCACCGGTTTCAGAGAACCGGGGAGGCTGAGCTGCTCATCGTGCTCCACAGGTATGGAGGGTGAGAGGCTCAGCTGGGCGTTAATAGGGAGTCTGTCATCCAGGCTGTGGGGTTGGTCGGCGGGGGGGCAGCTCGGTGGAGGAAGCAGCTTGCTCAATGCCAGAAGTACCTGAAGACAGTTAAGATTTTATAGTATTTATCTCCTTCACAGTCACTTAAATATGACAGCGTATCAGGGCTACTGTAAGTAAAATAAATAAATAAATTACAGAGCTGGGGGAGCGGGTGATAGTCAGAGAAAAAACTCAGAATATACGGGAAGAAAACTTGGATATTCTCTGAGATTAAGGTCGATCCAACCTTACGAAAAAAACAATTTTCCAAGTTTTTCCTAATTTTTTTTCTTGTAGATTTGTGATTTAAATCTCAGAGAATTTCAGATTATTCTTCTCATAAACATGACTTTATAATCTCAAAGAATATTCAAGATTTTTTTCTTGTAAATTTACCAAATTAATCTCAGAGAATATCCTACTTTTTAAAAATGTTCTCCTGTATTCCCCCCTGGGCGCTGTATGCCAAATCAATGATGCGGATAATAAAGTCAGATCTCAGAGGATCCGCTGTGGTGACCCCTGACGGGAGAAGCCGAAAAACAGACAACAACACCCTCCTCCCCCCCGACTCCGTAGGTTTCTTTTTACCTACAACGGCTCGAATACGAACTTAAATGATTCCAGCAGCATGAATGAAAACCACAAGACGCAGTGGAAAGCGTTAAATATTTTGTTATGTCGACTGTTCCTGGAGGTCAAGAATGAACTTGTATATTGCTCACATTCTCCGTGCTCGGTCTGCTGCGGTGGCGGCTGGCGGTGCAGTCCAAGGACAGACGCAGGAGGCCGAGGGCCACAGCCGTCGGCCAACGACCGGCCGCCGCGTCCAAAAACTGCAGACAAGAGTCCACGCCGCCGCTGTCCTCCACCTCAGTCACAAGCAGATCTCTCTGACAGAGCAGACGGGGGGACAGAGAGTATAGCACATCATAATGTGTTATGTAGCCTATAGATAAAGGCTTCATTAAATGTGTTAACCTGTGAAGTTACTATTGCAGCTTCCGTGTTGACTCACCAGTGGTTTTTGTTTCGGTGCATCCTCTACGACCTTCCGTCCCGTTACTGTTTCCATTATAACCTGAGAGCAACAAACTGCAATTAATGGCAAAGAATACGAAGGTTTCACTCAGAAATCATCGTCCTGTTTTCAGTAAAAGTAAAAGTAAAAGTTCAGCAAAGCTTATACAGTATGATCTCGTAACAATCACCATCCCAAAGCTGTAGACGTCCAGGCTGAAGGACAGCTTGCCGTCTCGGATGTACTCCTCAGAGAGGTATCCCAGGTCAGCGTGGGCCCTCGTGTCCAGAGTGATGGTGCACTGCTGATTGGCTGAATGAGGACGGAGACGAGCCGACCCGAAGTTGAACAGCTTGGGCTGCAGGTCGTCGTCCAAGAGGATGTTGGCGCTGTGCAGAGAAAAAAGACACGGACACTGTTTGAACCTCTGAACCACACAGACGGCAGAGAGACACGAGACAGTGGAGGTCCACAATGCTGCAACTGTATGATATATATACTATATAGATGTACAGTATATATATCATTGAGTGTTGCTCTCCAAAGAGACAGCAGACAGAGGGAAGCAGTTGTTCTTTATGGAGTACCTGGAGATGTTTCCACAGATCACTGGGCAGGGCTGGGCTGTATGGAGGTGATACAGGGCCTTAGCAGTTCCTTTAATGATGGTGAGACGCTCTTGCCAGGACAGAGGTCGCTCTCCGCCCTGCACAGTAGTAACATACCATTTTAGATATATAACTCAAATGTTCTGTATGCTTTCAAATAGCCAAACTAACTTTAGGTATTGTAAAAGTGTACAAGTGTACACTACAGTAAATACCTGTTTGAGTCGTCTACATGACTGCTATAACTAGAAGCTCCCCATAATAACTGTTTGTTTACATTACAAAAACATACTCTTCTCCTCAGTCACATTGCAGATTGTGTTTTAAATCCATGTCACAGTAAAAGAAGCAAACTCAGCATACATGAAACAAGCCAACAAACACACAGAAACCTGCTCTGTCTGCTCATCTGTGCTAAGAAATGGTCTGAGCCGAAGGGTTGCACTGCACCACCTGATTTATAATTATGAAACAGAACAAGCTTCTTATGCATACTGTATATTTCCCAAAATAAAAAGCCTTTGTTAAAGGCACAATGAGTAGGAATTTCCTAAAAAACAACGTATAGACTAATACAGAAACCTTCTGACCCACTAACAGTGTGTTGTGGTGTGCCTGGGTTTTCTCTCTTCCTCTTACTCGGCTGTGTTCGGGGCATTTCTGGGCGTCATCTTCTATAAACATGTAGTGACCAGGTGCCAGACTCTCAGAGGAAGCTACAGAAATGACGGACAGCGCCGAAAAAACCCTCATATATACTGTAGCTTTCACCTGCAGGCGAGCACCGTATCCCTCGTTGAGCCGGAGAGGAGGAGGAAGAGCCAACTTTGAATATGTTTACAAACCACAACCGACTAATCCTACTCATTGTGCCTTTAATTGTTTGTTCTGCAAAAGCTAATCTCATGTACCACAAGTTCTACTTCCTATTATCTGATGATTGAAAGTATTACCTGGCAACTATTTTGCTCTGGCTCAATAAACAAGTCACACACACACAGAGACATACAGCACCTGATGGTGTAGTCTGTGGGAGAGCGATCCGTTGTGGAGGTAAGGATAGACCAGACAGTAGCGGCCCTCGTCAGAAAAACAGCACAGCAAGTCTAAGATGTTTGGATGTTGGTACCTGTAACACATCACCACACTTAATACTGAACACACTCTCTATATATAAATATATAAAGTTATCTTGAGAGTGAGGGTTGACACATACAGATGATGGATTTCCATTTCCTTTGTGAAGATATCCCACAGCTTCTTCCACGATGCCACGTTGGTCTGCAGAATGATGGATAAGGGATGCATTTCAGTTCAATGTTCTTTGCAGCGATCAACACCCCCGACATTAAACAGATAGTTCAGATGTTCCTCAGTGTTATATGTTATTGTATGAGGTACTTCTCCATAATCAGTTATACAGTTATGGAGAAGGTGTAGGACCATATACTTCTTCCAACTTCTTTTTGGACATGTAATATTTATTTATGTTGATTATTTGTTAATTGATTATTTACTGTTCATTTTACTAGTTATTCTTGTTTTGTTTTTTACTTGTTACATGTTCTTAATAAATAATGAATTCAAAATAAAGTGAAACGAAATCACTGTCCAATCATATTAAACATGAATCCCAATTAGCGTATGAAAATAATATGCAAGATCGGCATATCGTTTGTTATTATGAACGGCCGAATGGTGCGTCGCTTTAAATGCTGCGGCCGCAAGGAATAATAAAGGAAGCATTGAAGCTCCTTTCCTCAGCATTTAGAGGATTCAAACAGCTCTCATCACGGCTGCTACTGAGATACTTCCGGGTCATTTCACTCCGTTAGGAACCTTCCTAACAGAGAGAAACACTTAAATGTGAAACCACCCATCAACAATCACCTGTTTAAAAAGCTTCACTGCGACTGTTTTACTTCCTATCTGCGCTCTGTAGACGTCGGAGAAGTGGCCCTCTGCGATTCTCATTTCATGATGAAAGTCTCTGGTTCCTTCTATGACGTCCTGGAAAGTTATTATGGGCCTCGGGTTTTCTGCAGCAGAGCTCACTGGAACACAGAGAGACAGATCAGTACGAACTATGTCAAAGTTCACCCTCAGCCTGGACCGTAATGGAAAAAGGAAGTTCCACCAAAACTTTACTTACCTGGACATAATACTTGAGGTGCAGAACTCGCCTCCGGTTGGGAGGTTTCCGTTATTGCTGAAATTAACAGACAGACGGCCAAAAATATGAAACCATAGTTCTATTTCTCTTGATAATTTGATCGATTTGGTTTGATTACATCAGACACGCACCACAAAGAGGAAACAAGAAAGGGCTTTACACTTCCCCCTTTTGTAATGTAACTTCCCTCCAACGCTCATTCAGTTCCCTGGGAATTTTAACAATAATACAATACAGTTAAACACAATTTTTGCTGCAAAAATTCCGCTGTGAAAAACGTGATATCACATAGTTTAGTCTGCTCCTAAATTCACATAGACGTGACATAGACATAGACGTCAGTTTTATCACTTTAACAGCAACTCTCAACAACTGTGTGATTTGTCAAAAGTTAGAAAGCCAAGACAGATGTTTTTCCACTTACGCAACATCGCTAAAACTAGGACTTTCTGTCCCATGGCAATGAAGAGATTCTAATTCACGCCTATGAATCCCCCCAGACAGGATTATTGTGACGTTTTGTTGTAAAGCCTGTCACGTTCTAGGTCTTCAAATGGTTCAGAACGCTGCAGTTAGAACCCTAAAACTAGAACATTTGAGCGTATTTCAGCTTCCCTTCATGGCTTCCTATCCGTGTCAAATCAGACTTTAAAGGGACTCTATGTAAGAATCAGAAATTGCTTGTTAACAGCGACCCCTGTGGCTGTCAACAACAGTCAGCGTCCTGTTGCTCGCGCTTGTGCTCGCTCTACATAGATGCGAGCGAGCATCGGTCAAGACAGTGAGGCGACACACACAAGACTGATTTGACAGCTAAAAGCACAATATCACTCTATATTTCATATGTATGGCAGTTATTATACCAAACAAAGGTCTCTCCATGAATCGAAAGCCCGCCAGATGTTGATGATACTAGCGTTAACGTTTACTGCTTCAGCCTCCCGATCGTGGTCAGAAGGAACAGGGGAGACACCAGAGTTTTTGTCGGAGTCTGTAACGTTACGCGCTCCGGAGTTAACCCCCTGTTACTCCACTCAGAAGCTGGGAAACAAGACACAGGAAACCTGCGTTGGTCTGGAGGAGCTGCAGCATTTATTTCTGCACAAACTACAACTTCCACTGAATATTCACTGATATTCTCAGAGCTACAGTAACTCTCTCCTGCTCCGCTGCTCTCTTGTTTCGCACCGTCGGTCACAGTCCTGTTTTGCAAGACGGGCTTCACTAGATATAACTTTGCGTTTTTGTGCTTCCTTGTATTTTGTGTTGGAGTGTGAGTTGTGGTGGAGGCTGGTCTGTAATTTCCATTACAGAAGTGATGAATCCATTCAGTTTACTGGATCAGTGTCACCAATACTGACCTCATTAAGTGGATCTGGTACCAGCAAGACGTGACCGATCAACATTAAATACAGAGGGAGAAGAGGACTGGAGCTCACAGCTATAATTATTATTATTATTATTATTATTATTATTATTAATATAGTATGCAGTAATCTCAACATGACACGTACCATCTGCTCAATCTGAGTCTAGAGTACCAGAGATATTTTAAAAAGTGCTCTCTGCACATAAGGAAACTGACCTTGAGGTTGACCCTTGAAGAGCTGCAGAGCTCTGTGGTGGCCCATGTCCTGCAGCACCTTCAGCAGGTCCTGCACCGTTGAGTTCTCCTGAGCCCAGGACCACAGCAGCTCCCTGGTGGGACTCCGACCCGTCGCCTCGGTGCGTTCCAACATGCGAACTTCCAACGAACTGGGGACAACTCGGATAGCTGGAGACAAAGAAGGACGATGGACATGAGAAGAAGATGTCAAATATCAAGCTCACAGAGGAAAGCAGTGTCAGCAGTGTAACCCTTTCCTTACGCAAAGCGTAATAATAACTAATTGTACAATAAAAATAGGCATTAATATATTTGTTTACAAATGTATTTCTGTTTCAACAAATTAACCACAAACTATAAAAAAAAAAAAAAAAAAGTATTGTTATTGTACTACAATGGCTGTTTTGTTAGCATGTTGTCCAACAATAGCTCCCATATAGACAGTCCATGAGCCACTTTGGAGGGACCATCATGTCTCACGGTGATTTTCTTTTAAAGGTCTAAATGTCTCCACTAGTGTTGGAATAATGCATGACAGCATTGTCTTTACATTGGTTACCTGTTAGTTTACGTATTGATTTTACATTTATTTTATTAGTTTATAAGACACTACATGGCAGTGTTTTATAATTTTATGGTTTTATAAACAATAAAACCATAAAGACACTACATGAAAGCCATCTCTATTTAGTCTGGATTTTATGTAGTGTTTTATAATTTTATGGTTTTATTGTTTATACTTATTTTATTTATCATCATCATTATTATAGTGTTTATTTTACTCTATTTTGTTTAATCAACATTTTATTGCTGATCATTATTATCTCTTTTATTCTATTTTATTTTATTAAACATTTTATTATTTTAATACAATCTGCCTTTTTTGTGTAGTTTCATAATTTGTATTTATTTATTTTTTATTTCCTTGTATTTTATTTATCTTTTATTATCTTAAAGGTCCCATATTGTAAAAAGTGAGATTTTCATGTCTTTTATATTATAAAGTAGGTTTAAGTGCTTTATAAATACTGTTAAACTATCAAAACGTTCAATACACTGACAAATACACAGCAGCCCGTATTCAGAAATTGTGCTTTTGAAACAAGTCGTTAGGATTTCTGTCCATTTGTGATGTCACAAATCTACAATATTTAGACCATCATTTTAAACATAAACATACTAAATGTGTCCCAGTTTATTTCATGTTGCAGTGTATGTAAATAACATCAGCTGACAGGAAGTAAACATGGATCCAAGCTGTTGCCTAGCAACGCAATACCATTGAAATGCACTAAAACGGAGCATTTCAGACAGAGGGTAAATACAGGTATATTCAGACAGACAGTATGAAGAAAATAAAGGTGTTTTTTTTAACATTACAGCATGTAAACATGTTCTATTAGAAACATAAAATACAAGTATGAACCTGAAAATGAGCACGATATGGGACCTTTAAAATACCCATCTTTTATTGCTTTCTTATTCATTGAACTTTTATATTGGTTGTTTTGGTGCATTAGTCTCTGAATCCATTTTTTAACACACTATATTTTTGTCAATCGTCTGTCCAGCACTTTGAATTGTTTGAAAGGTGCTGTATAAATAAAGTGTGATTGATTGATTGATTGATTAAAATGTATCCAGCTTTTTTTTTTTTTTGCCATTTTACACATTGATCCAGTATAAAAGAAGGTAACCAACACAGAATATCATGAAGTCACATATCATTGTAAAACTCAGACTATAATCTATCCATCCATCACATTGTAATGACACTGTGGTCAGGAGAATTTGACCTTTGACCTCTAATGCTGCAATAGGGGCAAATTCTGAATGCCACTGCAAATGCCCTTATAACTAACTTCATCATTTTTATTTTTAAATTATAAATAGTTGTAAATATAAAACACCATAAAACAGTCAATAGAGTACACAAGCACATTTTTTTCCACTCACAATGTTATGTTTGGTCAATCACTATTATGTAGTTATATTATTTCTTTATATTAATATTGTCTCTATAGGTGGAGGCTTCAGATAAGCCCAGTGTTTTGTTTTGTCTCTTCCTGCACTTTATATTATTTATTAATTTATTTTTTATTATGTTGTGTCGTCTTAAATTGTGCAAAATAAAAAAATAAATAAAATATGACTGACTGACAGTTACATATATAGAACTACAGCCTATGGATTTGTAACAGACCAGAGTAAGAAGCTGTAGCCTCAGTCAGAAGCAGCTTCCTGTTCCAGCACACTGCGGTAAGCCTTCTTGACCTGTTATCTATCAACCAGATCTCTAAACCAGATGATAACAGCTCCTCCTCACCTAGTCCTCTCCATCCGAACCGGTCGTCTCCGCTGTCCAGGATCTTACACAACTGTTCCACCACCACTGGAGGGACGTCGTAGAGGAAGGTGGAGGGCTCCATCTCATCCGAACAGAACAGAACAGAACAGAACAGAACAGCTGCTCTGACAGCAGAACACTGACAACACTGAGCCGGAGAACAGTTCACTGTTGCACAAATACGGAAGTTCCCCCCGTTAGACCTCTACAACTACTCAGTGCTGATGCCGCTCTGACAGGAGAACACTGAGAACACTGAGAACACTGAGAGAACAGTAACAGTTCAGTGAAGTACAACAGTTCAGTTTGAGTTGTTGCTCAAACACGGAAGTTCCCCCCCACCTCTCCAGCTCAGTGCTGCAGCCGCTCTGACGGCTGATGAAGTCATGATTTATGACTCAGTGAGTAAGACAGAGAAAAACCAGAGTTACAACAACAAAGTGTTCAAAGACATGTGTGGTGTCGCGTTCCATAGAAACACACCGGATGCGGGGCAAACTGTGGCAGAGCTGAGGGGACGTCGCACGAACTGTGGCGGAGCGGAGGGGACGTCGCACGAACTGTGGCGGAGGGGACGTCAAAATCAACATGAGAGTAAGTCAGGTGAGATGGTAGTAACACTCCACCTGCAGTAGTATTCACAATCCCAATCAGTACATACATACAAGGGATTTGACAAAGACAACTTACACAGAAATATAAAACAACAGCTAGTAACAAGGACAACAAAGCTGGACAAATAAATAAATAAATATATATGTATATATATATATATATATTATATATGTATATTTATATATTAATAAATTATATATTTATTTATATATTTTATATATATCATATTTTATATATATCATATATTTATATATATTATATATATATATATATATAATATACATATTATATATATATTATATACATATTTATAATATATATATTTGTATATATAATATTATATGCATATTTATATATTATTTATTTATACATATATTTATATATTAATATATATTATATTTATATATATAAATATATATATTATATATTTATATATTATATGTATATTATATGATATACATATTTATATATCATATTATATACATATTTATATATTATATATATTCATATTTATCTATTATATATATAATATATATTATATAATATATTTATATATATACATATTATATATGTATATCTATATATATATAGATATGTATATCTATATATATAGATGTTTATGTTAAGCGTGATGATATATATAATATCTATATATATACACATCATCACACTCAACACAAACATTGCTTTCCTAACTTTCTAAAACAAAATGCAACAAATAAATACATAGATATAGATTTACTGAATTATTTATTATCAAAATAATAAATTGTACACCGGCAACGTGGTAAAAAAAAAAAATCGCCATAATTAACAATAATTACAATTCAGTTATGTGTTGATTTCGATCCGTTCATCTTAATGTTCTCAGGTCAGATCTGTGGCGTGATGGAGGATTGGCAACATCAGTATCTTCTTGGATACGACCACCAGGCGGCGCTATAGTCTGACGTTTTTAAATCCTTCACATAGTGGCTTATTTTATTGTGACAGCAGATACAACCTTTGTGACTCCAGTAGAACAGTAGCTGTACATTAAAAGGTAGGGTTGGTAGTGCAGTTTAAATTAATTTTTTTTTTAAATTCTCATATATGTATATATATATATACATATATACATATGTATATATATATATACATATACATATATCCCGACAGCTATCAACAAATCTACGACGGAGTATTAGGGCCACATTGAGGGAAAATAATAAATCTGACATTTCGAGAAAAAAGTCGTAATTTAATGAGAATAAAGTCATAACTTTACAAGAAACTCTTGTAAACTTCTGACTATATTCTCATAATATTACAACTGTTTTTCTCTTAAACTTCTGACTTTATCCTCATAATATTATGACTTTTTTTCTCCTAAACTTCTGACTTTATTCTCATCATATTACGACTTTTTTTCCTCAATGTGGCCCTAAAACTCCGTCATACAAAACAAAATCCTCAGACAAAAAAAAAGAAAACAAATCCAGTATCTGTGGCTGTCGCAGGACCGTAATAAACCCGTCATTTTACTCGACCTGATTTGAAATGATTGGACATTCTGCCCGCCTGCAAGAGTTGACAACACTGGGCTGGGTTTTTCAGTTTCTTAAATCTCATGTCCTCTTGCTAGTTTCTCAGCATTATACCGACCCTAACTTTAAACATCAAACTGTGACGTCACCGGTGAACCAGCTTCCTCCTGCCACTGACTCGTGTCCAAAGGCTTCGGGCCGTCTGGGCGATGGTCACCCTGCGGGGCAGACGGAGGCTCCTCAGAGGCTCCCTGATGCACGTCAGCACTCCTGGCTCTGACGGCTGTCCCAGATACTCATGGGAAATGTAGTTTATCCTCCTCAGCTGCTTGCTGTAATAGTTCCTCAGGTCAGAGAGCTCTTCGGCTGCAGTATCAGAGATGATGGAGGCCGTGTCGCCCCCCCCGGGGGACGGAGAGGAAACATCTGCTGCAGCTGAATCAGCGCAGGGTTTCCTTCTCGCTCTCTGAGGCGTGGTGGATTTACGTTTGGTAAAAGGTTTAACTGGATGTGGCGGTGTTTTCTGACTGTTATCTATAATGTTTATTTCAACATCAACCTCAATGCCATGTTGAGGCATAACGGACCTCCTTTTGTTCTCCTCTTCCTCTCCAGGTCCATCTGTTGGGCTGACTGGCTTCAGGTCTTGTTTCCTGGACAGGTTCCTCTGCTCTTTAACTAGTTTCTGTTTGGGTTGTGGGGGACAGCTGTTGTCCATGACAACGGCATCAAAGGTCACATCAGTCTCCTCCTCGTTGGCTGATGTGTACTGTAACCATGTGACAACATAGTGTCAGTCAACAACAGGAGAAACGGAGATGTTATTTCAATCAGTCATCATAATATGCAATTAAAATACCTACAGCGACAGATATTTATAATGCAATTTAGCCTACCTCACTGTGAAGTCAGTGAGAATAAATCCATTATGTTAGCAGAGCCAGTGTGATGAAATGTTAGTGACAGAGGGAGCATGCTCCTGAGATCATGGGTAATAGGCTTGAGCGATACAACAGGTTGTGGTGGCCAATAATGTCCTTTTATCGCCCAAGCCTGCTGGTTAGGAGCAATTAGATGAGATCATGCTTATTATCAGACTGTCTGATCCAGATGTGAAGCATGAAGTAAGAGTGTGGACAGAGCCATGCCAACAGAAGCAGTAGTGAACAGAATAAAGAATGATGGACTGTACTTAGTCAGCTTGTCTTGGGGGGGGTTAGGGGAGGCGTGTCTTGACTTTCTTGGACGCAGGGGCGTCTCCGCCACTTTGAATTGATCTCTTTCCCTCTTTGGCTTTGCCCTGGCCACTCACAGCTTTTACCTGCAGGTCATTAACAACAGTCTTTACTGGAGAGGGTTCAAAGACCTACATGGACATGTGGTGGACGAGGGAACGTTAGAGGGGACAACACTCAAGAAGTAACAACATAATCCTCCATTCATCATCACAGTGGCCGAGGCCGTGCTCACTCTGTCAGGTTCATTGCTGAATCTTTCCAGATCTACATGAAATGGTTTTAGGATCGGAGTTCAAAAATAAAAAAAATGCTAAGAATGCTGGTCAGAAATGCCGATCATAAGTGCTTAAGTGGTCATCAAAGCATTGTTTAATCCGTCCTCCTATAAACGGTGCACATGGGGACGGATGGAAGGACAGAAGGACGGACACGCAGAGTGCTATATACCCCCCAACTTTGGCCTTTAAACAGCTGTGCAGATGACAGGAGCAGCAGTGTTATCTACATCAACTACAACTATCTAATCTATGATTTCTTATGTTAGTTACTAATGATCATTATCAGTAGCTGTGAAGTGGTGTGAAGGTTATTTTTTCTTTTACAGATTGTGAAATCTTGAAAATAAAAACACAAAAATCTTCAAATCACTACGTGGACTAACGGGCTGAATGATTATCAGTATACAGTGCAAAAATCACAACATTTACTCGACTTACCTCTCTGGACTTTTAGAAACAATTAGAAAATGTGACGACATTTTAAAATGACATGTAGGAAAGACACGTTGGAAGAAGAGGAAACTGGTTAGAGAGACTTCACAAAGAGAACAGAGGACTGGAAGAAACATCACATTAATACACAGAGAACACGTTCAGTGGAGCACTAAAGAGAGAAGCCCGACATCTTACTGTACTCACAATACGTTAGCTCGTCACAGATGAACAGTTTTTACAGTATACGGTGGCCGATATGCCACAGCTGAATATAATAACTTTTCTTAAAGTCTGTATAGTCCTGAAGGTGAACTAACCTCCTTAATTACAGCAGACAATACATGCGTATGATGTAATATAGTAGACCCAGTGGAACATCTTTTGTGATGACTGTGGGCAGCATTTACTCACCACAGCAGCTCCGGTCTCCGTCGTCCTCATCTTCATGCTGAGAGTGTGAGTCGGGCTCTTCACCAGAGGAGCTTTGCGGCCCAGCTTCATGTAGAAGTAGGTGGTGTACGGAGTGAAGCTGAAATCCTCTCTGAAGTCAACACACAGAATACAGAACATAGATGAAGTCCTGTATTAGCCTGTAGAGGACAGCAGAATGACACCTGGATGTCCAGTGTTACACATATTGTCCAAAGTACCAGCCTCTGTGTGCACAATAAGGACAAACTAAGGTTAAGAAACAAGTCACCTGAGGTATCCCTGCAGCAGCAGCCGCACGATCACAGCTTCGGCCTGCAGCCGAGACAGCGTGGTGGTCTGGATCATCTTCCTGCGCTTGGCCGGGCCTTTCCCCATCCACGTCTCCACCAGCTTCAGAGGAGTCAGCTTCTCGTCCGACGAGGCTGCTAGCTCCAGGATCTGCACCACCTGCTTGGCATGCTGAGTAAGGTCTACGGTGGTGTAGTCTGGAGGGATAGGGGTCAGATAATTACCAACTCAAATAGAGAAGATGCAACCATGAATTTTATTAAAACATATCACAGACACCTTTTGCATGACGGCAAGTATCACACATCTGGTTGCATCCTTTGTCGTCCCACACCTCATCAAAATGAACAGCCATGAGAGAGCGCCGACACCTTCACACAGCAAACACGAGACTCAATAGACGTTCAATTCAGGTGCGTAAGCCATTATCTATCACACTGTTTAGTACTGTGTGTGTGTGTGTGTGCTACCTGTCAACATTCTGGCAGTAGTTGACTATCTGCAGCAGCTTCTGCTGACCGACGTTCTCCATCACCACCATGGTGCTGATCCTGAAGATGTCAGAGAAACCGAAGTAGATGATGCAGTCGGCTGGAAGGTCGTCTCGACCTGGAGACACACAGACGGAGGGATTTTAATGATATATAACAGTATAAATAAACTCGTATTCTGTCCTGATAGAAGTGAAAGAAGTCTACCTGCGCGCCCGCTCTCTTGGTAGTAGTTCTCGACGGACTTGCTGATGGTGTGGTGGATGACAAACCGGACGTCAGGCTTGTCGATGCCCATGCCAAACGCCACTGTGGCCACCACTACCTACAGGGCAACACAATCACGTACTGTAATATGTTCAAATATGTATTTTTTTATCTTTGGGTTTTGGACTGTTAATCAGATTTTTTGTAGGCTAAATGATATGAATATTTTATGTAGTAAATCAAATGCCAAAAAGTCAGTTGTCAGTAGTTGAACGGTTTACCGGCCCGATGCTGTAACACCAGCAATACCTGGATTTTGTTGGAGGTCCATTTGCGGTGAACGCTGGATTTATCGCTGGGGTCCATGTGAGCGTGGTAGGGATAGGCCAGGATGTTTCTCTTCTGGAGCTCAGAGGACACCGACTCTGCATCCTTCTGAGAGAACACGTACACGATCCCTGCGGCACACACACATCAGGCGTATGACTAGTCAGTATGTGTATATATGTATCTCAAAATCACTTATATCAGCATATTGTGATGCGTTATATTTTATCTTATCAGTACCTGACTGATCCTTGTATCTGCTCTTGATCAAAGACGCGATGTCGCTTATTGACGCATCGTAGTTCGAATCTTTAATACGAACCTGAGAAACAAATAGACTGTTAGTGTCACTGAGTTGTAAAAGGGGTGAGGTCGTATTTATAGATTACAGTATTTTATTAGTAATCATACAAAAACACCAGTATAGTCTTTCATGCTTTGTAAGGCAGTGCAGATGATTTTAAAGGGTCTGACAGGAGTGTGCTTGACAAAGAGACATGCGGTGTGTGTGTTAGTGTAGGAAGCAGGTGGCTGAAAGGTGTTTGTGTGTGTGTGTGTGTAAGCGAGAGTGTAGGTGCCATGGTTACCACCTCGTAGTAGAGGTTGGTTCGGTTAAAGGATGCAGAGAGCGTGATCGGCTTTGGCACACACAGGATCTTCTCGCAGTCCTTGAGGACGCTGCTGGTTGCCGTGGCGGTGAGCCCGAGCAGTGGGACTTTGGGGAACTGCCTCTTCAGGATGCCCAGCAGTTTGTAATCTGCACAGGGACACAGACACGTTGAAGATAAACCTAGAATTTGATCTTAGTTGGGTTGCCTTGGAAGAACTATACTTCTACATCCCTCCATCTGAGAGACCTCTCACCTGGTCTGAAGTCGTGTCCCCACTGGCTGCAGCAGTGTACCTCGTCCACGGCAACACGACTCAGCAGGTTGGCGTTGTAGGCTTTCTCCAGACGAGACATGAGCAGCTTGCTCTTGGCGATCTTCTCCGGCGTCACATACAGCAGCTTGAAAGGGGACTTGGGATCCGTCATTCCAGCCATGACGGTCTTGGCGTGCTCCTAAAATGTTTTTATTATACATTATATTATTTTTTTCACACTATGGAAGTTGACATTTCACACCAAGACATTAATATTAGTGATCATCGGCCCTTCGGCTACACTTTTTGTGGGGCCCACTACTTGGCCACACTAGCAAAAAGAGACAACCAAGTGATTCACTGACACATTTCGATAAATAGCACATGCATGTGTGCAGGAAGTACCGACCTAAACACACATGCATATGCAACGCTAACAACAGCCTGTAATATAATATGGCTGCCTGTCGTTACCTTGCTACTGGATGCATTCAGCATGACTGCTGGCACATCGATGGACTTCAGGTACATGATCTGGTCCTCCATCAGGGACACCAGGGGACTGACGACCAATGTAAAACCTGCAGTACATGTGATGTGATTACATGTGATGTGATAACAGCAGGAACCAAACATAATTATTTTATAAACTGCAAAAGAGGTGTGTGAGCGTGGGCAGCGTGGTTTAGATCCAGCGTACCCTTGGAGCAGACTGCAGGCAGCTGGTAGCAGAGGCTTTTTCCTCTTCCTGTGGGCATCACCAGATACAGATCTCTGCCTGACAGAGTCAGGTTGATGGCCCTCAGCTGCAGCGGTCTGAACGTGGAGAGACGGAACGAGTCCTTTAGCTGCTGCTCCACTTCTTCGGACCACGGGAAATCTACCAAACAGCAAAAGATTGACGCAAGTCAACACTAGAGATGTTAATAATTAACTGATGGGCAGCTTGTGAGGCACTACAACCACAGCACCTCTGCATGCAAGGTACTAATCTTGTTGGTTAATGATCAGTTAACAAGGGTCGGCTATTGCTCAGCATCCCTAGTCAACACACAAACTTATTGACTTTAATTGTATAGCCATGTGTGTGTTGTGTAGAGTACCTGTGCCATCATAGAGCTGCATCTCCTCTTTGCTCATTACCGGAGCAGCTCCAGAGGACTTTGAGGAAGATGCGGATGAAGAGGACGAAGGCTGCGCAGCATCGCAGGCCTCCTCCAGCTGTTGCAGCAGTGCATTTTTGCGAGTAGTCAGCTCAGCCTGTTTCTGCAGGAGCTCTGCGATCTGCAGCTCCACCAACTCCAGCTCCGCCTCCACGGAGTCCAGATCTGCCTGCACATCTGAACAGGAACGCACATACCAGGAAAACTGTTAGCAACAATGGATGTTGGACATGTGAATGGAGATAAGATAGTTGCAAGAGATGTGAAAGGCAACCTATTATATTTTATCACACGCGATAATGCACCATGACGTTGTTTGCCAGGAGTTCAACACCATCTGGCTGTCTTTGTGTTCCTTTAAAGATGAATTATATAAATGTGGGTAATGGCAGATCTCCTGGAGCGTGTGTAGTCGGGAGTGCTTGCTATGCCTACAGTCCGCACGGTCTCAAATTTTGCATTAAATTAGGAAACAGGGATAGAGTGGATGTTTGTAGTACAGCAGGTTCTTTCAGTGGAGTTATCCTGATAGTGTGAACAAGGAGGAGACTGTCAGGTCTCACGCCTGCACAGGTACTAATCCTCTGAGGATCACACCTCCACAGCTAATGATGTCATTCTTTCTCTTTGTGCATCCCCTAGTGTCCCTTTAGAGCTGAGGGACGGTGTTGTCTGACATCAGTCGCCATGAAATATCAACCTCCTCTCCTACAAAAACAACGGCAGGATTATCACAGTCCCCTGGGACTGTTCTTAGCACCGTTTGGTCCTTAACAAGGTTTGGCTCACTTTTCACGCAAATACAACTGACAACTGTCCCACTGCTTGGAAAGAACAGACCTACCATTATTTCCACCACCACCATCCATATTTCTCAGCGTCTCATAGATGTTGATATGAATCCCTGTAAGACAGAAGAACATATTCAATTAAATCCAGTTTCCCCTTTTCACAATAAAATACTGTATTTCTGTTCAGATGACGAGAGGAACAAACTGGGGCTACTTCTGGCTCTACTACAGTTATCTCATATAATTTAGTTATTGCTTGTTTATGTGAGTGAATACCCAATTTTTTTTTGATTGATCATTTTATTTTTAAACAAAATGTTTCAGAACATTTTAATTAAGTAAATTATTAAAATTATTATCCAGTGGAACATTCATACTGTATGTTTGCAACCACTGCCAGTACACCTATAAAGGCGCAGTGTAAGCAGAACAAAGATAAGATAAGATAAGATCAAACTTTATTAATCCCGAAGGAAATTCTTGTGCCAGAGATTGCTCAAAAATACAACAAAATTACAACAAGTTCAAGTGTATAAAAAAAAAGTACTATTTCTAGCACCAGTGCCTAAAAGAATAACAATGAAGTAAGATACATATAGTAAAAAAAACAGGAAAATCTGATTACTTTTGATGAATTTAAAACATTAATGAAAGACCTAGAAGTCAATCGGGAGCTGTCTGTGTTTCTGAATATTTTCACTTTAACGTTAGCTTCAAACACTTGATTTTAATGTGTTTTGTATGATATTATGCCATGTATTTATTTTGCATTTGTTTTATGTTGTGGCGTCTGAAACTTTACTGTATGTTTAAATGCTGCTGTCTTGGCCAGGTCTCTCTTGCAAAAGAGATTCTTAATCTCAATGAGAACTACCTGGTTAAATAAAGGTTTAAAAAATAATAATAATAAATAAAAATATAAAAAAGAGATTATTAATCTCAATGAGAACTACTTGGTTAAATAAAGGTTTAAAATAATAATAATAATAAAAATAATTAAAAAAAAGATTCTTAATCTCATTGAGTACTACCTGGTTAAATAAAGGTTTAACAAAGAATAATAATAATAAAAATATAAAAAAGAGATTATTAATCTCAATGAGAACTACTTGGTTAAATAAAGGTTTAAAATAATAATAATAATAATAATAATAATAATAAAAATGTAAAAAAAGAGATTATTAATCTCAATGAGTACTACCTGGTTAAATAAAGGTTTAAAATAATAATAATAATAATAATAAAAATGTAAAAAAAGAGATTATTAATCTCAATGAGAACTACTTGGTTAAATAAAGGTTAAAAATAATAATAATAATAAAAATGTAAAAAAATAGATTCTTATCTCAATGAGTACTAC
The DNA here is from genome assembly GCF_015220745.1 of Sebastes umbrosus. Lineage (NCBI taxonomy): Eukaryota > Metazoa > Chordata > Actinopteri > Perciformes > Sebastidae > Sebastes > Sebastes umbrosus. The sequence continues at coordinate 2,201,977 of NC_051291.1, forward strand.
CTGGTTAAATACAGGTTAAATACAAAAAATACAAAAAATAAAATGAGTAAATAAGATAAGTAAAATAAAAAAAAGGTAAAGTAAGCTAAAAAACAGAAAAAGAAGTAATATTGCACACAATGAACAGTGATATTGCACATGAGAATGGAAAAAGTAGAGTATAACTCTAACGTTAACTTACATCTTCTTACCCAATATTAACTGTAGTTAACGTTACAAAGTCACATTACTTTTGTCCCATTAACATCAAATCCCCATAGTTAGCTAACTATGGGGATTTGATGTTAATTATACTCTACTTTGTCCATTCTCATGTGCAATATCACTGTTCATTGTGCAATATTACTTATTTTTCAGTTTTTTTTAGCTTACTTTACCTTTTTACTTATCTTATTTACTCATTTTACTATATGTATCTTACTTAATTGTTATTCTTTTAAGCACTGGTGCTAGAAATAGTACTTTTTATTTTATACACTTGAACTTGTGGTAATTTTGTTGTATTTTTGAGCAATCTCTAGCACAAGCATTTCCTTCATGATTAATACAGTTCTATCTGATCTTATCTGATCTTAGTTCTGCTTACACTGAGCCTTTACAGGTGTACTGCCATGCTATGTTTAAGAGTCTTGAGCTAGTTAGCTGATAGTCATCACCTGTTTCCTCTCTCTGCATCTCCTCCAGCTAACTAGCTTCACTAGCTTCACTCCTCTACAGCTGTTCTCTCTGTTGTTGAGGGCAAAATGAGTCAATATGTCTGAGACAAGACTCTGAAACATCATTAAATACAAACAACTTACTAACCATTCAGCAGCTCCACCCTTCTCCTCTTCCTCTTCCTCCTCTTCTTCTTCTTGTTGCTGGTTGCTATAGTGAGAGGCAGACAGACTCGCGCCGGCAGAACAAGAGAAAGGGGTTAGTGAGTTGTGATTTAACGCCCTGGGTTCCGCCTGTAAGGCTGCCTACAAATTCTGCCTCCTGCTGCAGGATTGTCACACATCATTTTCATTCATAATTTTTAATGTTTTTCATAAATAAAATGTATGTACTCCATTTTTAATACATAACCTGGGATGGTTGAGTTAAAACCGACATATTTTGTTATGTCAAGTTTACATCAGCACTGCCTGACAGGTTAAACTCAGGGCAGCTACTCAAACACAAACATATGGTGCATTCAAGATACATGTTCCGTTGAAGAGTTGAAACTTTTCAGTTAATATTCTACTAATAATACTCATATGTAATCCAGTAGGTGTGTGTTATACCAGCAGAGTATATATATATTCTATATTCACACTATTACAGATGCTATGATAATTAATTATAACAACAGAGCAAAGGAGAACGAAAGTGTTAAAAATAAAATAGCCGCCTTGAACGCGACACGGCGCTTTTCCCGGATATGACGTGACGGGAAGGTGTGTTTCCGGAAGACGTGGCTGTAGCTGCAGTCAGCTGCTGTTCATCATCATCTCTCTCTAACTCTCTGCTACTCTCACCTTTATCTCCTTATTCATCCACTCCTGTTCACCCGGCGTCAGGATGATCTCTCTAACGGACTCCCAGAGTAAGAGGCTTCGTGTTTAGTAGTTTAGTTTAATAACTGAACTCAGTTAAACAGGTTTATTCTGTTAGCTAGCTGTTAGCATCCAATGCTAACAGCCAGCTAACTACCTTGACATTAAAGTAACACATGTTTATGTTGTTATTCTGTATCTTAAAGGGTTATAATAGCTTTAAATGGACAATGGAAGCTCCAGTGAAATTATTGACCTTTAACCTTTACTGTTATGCACAAAGTATCCTGTATTTATCAGATGTTTATCACCAATAACTGACAATAACTGCTCTATACTGTACACTGACTGCAATATCAGTACCACTCAGGTGTAACTTCATACTGTGCAATACTTTCAGGTGCAATTTCATTCCAATCACTTTGTCTTTGTTCAGCTGAAGAAAATTCTGGCACATCCAATTATTGACTTGTTCAATGCACTCTTTCAGTGTGCAATACTTACAGGGAAATTTCATTCCAATCACTGTGCAATATCAATTTTCCACAATTGTGTTAATAGTCTGTTTATTTTCAATACTGTACATATTGTTCCAATCTTTAATATCTCCCCTTGTTTATATTGTTCCTATTTTTATATTTCCTTCTATTTAAATTGTTCATATTTTATATGTCTGTCTACTTTTGTTTTGTATCTTGCTTTTTGTTTTTACTGCTTCTTCTTGTTTCTGCATTATCCCCTTTGCTGCTGTACACTGCAAATGTCCCCACTGTGGGACTAATAAAGGAATATCTTATCTTATTTTAACTCAAGTGAGATGAAAAATGTAAACACCTGGAGAGTAGTGAAACCATCACCTGTCTCCCTCTATAGCACATCTGTGTGACAAGAATGTTTGAATTGGCCACACATAACAATGCAAATCTCACTTTCTAGGTGATGTGTGTGTGCTTATTAACAGTTAAACAGTCAGTGACATGCAACATTTAGCAAAAATTTAGGGTGGTGTCAAATGGTGATTGGCCAATTATATTTAATTATATTATATCCAGCTCTATACTTTAATGAAAAACTCAGATGGAATAATAATAGTAACCTTCCTCTGGAATGTGTTTGTGTGTGTCCTGCAGAGATTGGAATGGGATTAACAGGCTTCGGCGTGTTTTTCCTCTTCTTCGGGATGATCCTGTTCTTTGATAAAGCACTCCTGGCTATTGGAAATGTGAGTTTCTTTTGCTTCATTAAACTGATATTATATGTGCATGTTGAGAAACACACATTTCACAAATGTTGAGCAATTTATCAACTCTCACCTGGTTAACGGTGCCAATTCATTCAGTTTAAGACAGACTTAGCACACTTTCAGAAACAGGTTTCACACCAGTCTGTAATTTTTATTATTATTATGTCTGATTGAATGCTGTACCTAAGATGCAGCATAAAAAAGGGACTAAAACTGAAATAGCCTCTTAAGTCAAGATAAATAAAAAAGGTGGTGGTGTTCCTGCAACTTCAAATGACAATATCTCTAATATCGGACAATCCCCTTTTTTAATTGTAGATCCTGTTTGTTGCTGGACTTTCCTTTGTCATCGGGCTGGAGAGGACGTTCCGCTTCTTCTTCCAGAAGCACAAGATGAAGGCCACCAGTTTCTTCCTGGGAGGTGTATTGGTGGTGCTGATTGGCTGGCCCATCATCGGAGTCGTGCTGGAGATCTACGGCTTTTTCCTCTTGTTCAGGTAAGAGGAAAACAAAGCTGAGAAACAGAGCGGTGGAGAGGGAAACGGGGTAGTGCACGAGCTTTCCACTTCCACTTTTTATTTAATGAAACCTTTTAAATGTTAAGAGCCAATCATTTCTGATTATCCATGTTTAGATGTAATTATTTGTCTTTCTCTGTTTTGTTTAGGTATCTTTACTAGTACTCTGACTAACTTCTCTTTCTCTCCCCCTTCCTCACTCTCATCACATCCAGGGGTTTCTTCCCAGTCGTTGTGGGCTTCATCAGAAGAATACCGGTCCTCGGCTCCATCCTAAACCTGCCCTTCATCAGTGCAGTACGTATCACCCAGCACTGCAGCAGTCCTGCAGCTCTGCTTTGTTTTATACGCAGCATGGCTTTTTCTTGTTTATTAATCACCGTGTTCAAACACCACAACCACAACAGATTAGCCAAACTGCCAACAATCCAATGACAGCTCAGTGATTAAGTAATCCACTTGGAGACTGCCTGTAAATGTAGTCAGAGATCAATTCAAAGGACTCAAAATCAGGAGTATACATGTTAAGAACATCGTGGTATTTCAACAACAAAAAGGTAGTTTTGGATATGAAGTGATGTCGGGGTCATCTGGGCTTTACCTCCAAGTCTTTAAGACATAATGAGGTTTCCAACGGGGACTGTCACTGTAAGTTGTAGCACATAGCTTAGTAGGTTTGTGGCTAATGGACATGCTCCGGCCATGCTGTTGTGTGGGAAGCTTTGTTTTGAGGTGAATGTCTCTCTGTGTTTGTTTTTTATTAAAGCCTTCGTAAGGCTCTGAGGACAATCAGCAGTCGTGGTCAGTCACTGCCGATTTTCCCTTGCATGCTAACATATTTAATACGCTTTACAATATTCAGAAAACAAGAATCATCATGATAGAAGACGGGGAAGCACGTACTTTGGTTTTAGGAGCCGGTAATCTATCTTAATGTGTTCATTTGGCTTTAAAGGCACACACCGCAGGTATAACTCTGAACTCTCCCAGCAAAACTCCTCCTGGAAGGTTGACGGCATAGTGACTGCTAGCAAGGCTAGCTGGTGATCTACTATAGACATATTAGTACCATGATCTGAAATCATGATCTGAAATCATGTCTCTTTTGTAAAGCAGTTTATATAGCATATGGCTAATGCAACAAAGCTCATATTTTACTGTTGCCTTGACCAGGTCTCCCTTGCAAAGAAGGTTTTGACTTCAATTTGACTTACCTGGTTAAATAGAACAATATGATCAATAATGGATAATAAATTATGAGACCGCTACAACCAGAAAAAGCTGATGGTGTTAGTAGGCTACTTTCCAGTCGCGTCGCTCGGTCCTCTACTTGTACTGTAAGAAGGTAATGACTCAAAAAGCTTGAAACGCAACTCTCAACAAAAGACTTGTTTCCATTATCAATAATCAGTTCCTACTGAAGGGTATCCTTTCTAACAGGTTTCAAAATAAACAACATTATCAAACCCATAGTGTAGCTGATAAGATAACGTTGTAAAAACAGCTTGCACAGTCAACAGAGGTCAGCTGGCATTAAACTTCCGTTGCTATGTATAACAGACCGTTGCTATGTATAACAGACCGTTGCTATGGGCGCAGCTCTGATGTCGGACTCTGGTGCACCGTTTTTGTGTCAAAATATAGTAGCCGTGTAATAAACGGGATAATGTACAGCTAGCGGGTCATTGTTGTGAAAGAAACTCCTTCAGGGCGATGAGAGGCTCTTCCACAACAATGACCTGCTAGCTGTACATTATCCCTTACCTAAAATTAAGAAATCTGCACTCGGATATAACAAACGGGTTTTCAACTTGTGCTTAAATATGCACAATGAAATACTATGTGAGTAATTTCTAAATGGTAATAACAACAAAGGTAACAATGACAGGGAGTGATTCTGTTTGTCCTGTCCTCCTGTGGTGTGTCCCCTTAAGTCATGCATGCTTTCCATTAATACAATGCTTCAGCATATAGCGGGCAAACAGTGTTTAATCCACACTAACAACTCGCACCTCATTGAAAAGCTCACAGGTCCGTGTGTCAGTCAGATGATGCTTTATACGTGAGAGAAGCTGAGAAGCTGAGAAGCGACCAGATGACACCTAACACCGTCTCCTTTCTTCTCTTCCAGTACGTGGACAAAGTGGGCGAGAGCAACACCATGGTATAACAGAGACTTTTTATACCCAGAGAAGCAGGTTTTTTCTAAAGCAACACAATCTTCCATCGGGGCTGATTGGAAAGCAGCTTAAGGTTACATATTCAGATTCCTCCTCTCCCCCCACCCCCTCCATCTCCACCTCCAGCAGGCAAAGACTTTCTGTCTGTCTGCAATATTTCACCGGTCAGTGCTGCTAATCAAAGGTTCAGCAGAGCGTCGCACCACCGGTCTGTTACTACAGGGTGGAGTCACTGAGGTCACTACGATATATACTTCAATGTTATTGATCGCCGTCACCTTCGAGTGCATCTGGTCATGAAAACGAAGGACTGGAAAGAAGGACAACTCCCTGTAAAGCACCATTGACTCCGTCTACGTGACTTTCTTACTCTGTGGAACAAACCGCTGATCCTCCACGAGGGATGACAAGTGGACGGACGGCTTGTTGCCACGTTTCTGTGCCTGTGCTTTCACTTTATTTGGACGCCATTTTTGTCTCTTTGTCAGATATTCTGTGTTTAGTTTTTGTCCCACAGCTATTTGAATACCAAGTGTGGCTATTTTCATTTTCCCCCTTTGTTACATTTGTTTACGGTTGGCTAACTTCAGTATAAATTATTTTTAAGTTCATGTGTAGTGAGGTGCTTTGGGATCATGCTAGTATTTGTTACTATTGTTATTAAAGTCTGGTCACACCAGAAAGTGGCAACACCACCTCATGTTACGATGACACGTTGGACGGTGACGTTCATCCAGGTGGTGCTGGAAGCTTGGTAATGTAGTGACTACTTAATAAGGCTAGCCATTGGTTTTTATTTAATTTAATGAACTACTAGCAGAGACTTGAAATGTGCTGCTTACAGTATATCTAGTCCAGGGGTCAGCAACCTTTACGATCAAAAGAGACATTATAGGCAAAAAATAAATAAATAATAATCTGTCTGGAGCCGCAAAACATGTGATCATTGTGATGAAGGTAACACAGTTTATAGTCTAAGTATATAGTATATAAGTCTAATGCAGTGAGGGCCAAAGAGACAATGTACTACGGAGTATTAGGGCCACATTGAGGGAAAAAACATCTGAGATTTACAGAATAAAGTCAGAACTTTAAGAGAAAAAAGTCGTAACATTACGAGAATAAAGTCCTAACTTTACGAGAAGAAAGTCGTAATATTACAAGAAAAAAAAGGTCGTAATATTATGAGAAAAAAGTCATAACTTTACAAGAAAAAAAGAAAATAACATGTTACTACTTTATAATATTACGACTTTATTCTCGAAATCTCAGATTTATTTTTTTCCTCAATGTGGCCCTAATACTCCGTCGTACCGTAGACCTACAACAATGATAAATGAAAATGTAAACAAAACACAGTTATTCATTTCCATTTTTATAAATCCCCAGGGAGCCGCTGGAGAGGAGCTGAAGAGACGCAGGTTGCTGACCTCTGGTCTAGTCTGTCACAAGAAACATTTTGTTATTGGCATATAAGTTCTCTTATTTGATGGTAAATAGTAACCTTCGTAGTGAAAGAAGAAGTTTCCCACAAAAAGCACTTAAACATGACATAAAGGAAACATTTTCAAAATGTAATGGATTACAGTCGGCCGATATGAGCAGCGAGTTGATTTTAACTGGAATCAGTAACTGTCTGGAAGATAGAAAACTAACCTAAGAGTGTATGGTCTGCTTCGGAAAAGGGTCAGTGATGTAAAAGTGTACATCATTTGTTTTTAAAGTGTCTTATGAAAGCCCAAACTATGAAAACAAGGAGCCAAACTGTAATAAAGTTTTCCTATAATGGACTATATGTTCAATAGATATTATTATTTCAGTGGTTTAGAGCGGTCAATTAACTTTGTTTTGTGTTACTAAATGAACTCTTTTCAACCTGAGGACTGAGCTTCACATATTTGTGGACCCAAACAGACCTTTTCCATCTTTAGTTTTATCAGATGGTACCACTTAGAGAATCCCTCATTCACTGAACGGACGTCCTTAAACTCTTTGTTGAGCTTTAACTTGTTTTCTTTGAGAGAGAACCATCAGCCAATAAATGAACTCTTCAGCTGCGGCTCTTTCTGTTCAGACTGAGTTACCTGTGAAACGACGACGTGTCGCTGTACGGCACTTTTGTAAATAAACTACGGAAGTTGGCTTTGTATCTTCCATCCATCTGGTTTCTGGTCATTTATTCCCGTCTTGTCGTTGACTCTACTGTACATACACTGTAAACCAGATGTTTCATCAACATCTGCATACCCTTTAACCAAGAGGTCAGCAACCTGCGTCTCTTCAGCTCCTCTCCAGTGGCTCCCTGTGGATTTATAAAAATGGAAATGAATAACTGTTTTTTGTTTACATTTTCATTTTTATTTATCATTGTTGTAGTTGTAGATCATGACTTTATTCTGGTAATATTACGACTTTTTTTCTCGTAAAGTTATGACTTTATTCTGGTAATATTACAACTTTTTTTTTCGTTAAGTTACGACTTTATTCTCGTAATATTACGACTTTTTTCTCTTAATATTCTGACTTTATTCTGTAAATCTCGGCTGTTTTTTCCCTCAATGTGGCCCTAATACTCCGTCGTACATTGTCTCTTTGGCCCTCACTGCATTAGACTTATATACTATATACTTAGACTATAAACTGTGTTACTTTCATCACAATGATCACATGTTTTGCGGCTCCAGACAGATTATTATTTTTGCCGAGATTGGCTCCTTTGATAGAAAGATTGCTGACCCCTGCCCTATATAGACAGATATACAGTATAATTTATATATAACAGTAACAGCCCAGATGTGATGCATTACTTGGAATCTAAGTGTGTATTTTTTTATAAAGAAATACGGCTTTTGTATGACAGTATAATAAACCGATGAACTGTGCTGGGTTCATTCTTCACTGGGGGACTTAATGACCTCACAGTTAAGCTCTCTCATCTCTCCCTGTTCCGCTCCAGTGAGCAAGGTGCAAACATATCAATATTTCCACAGAAGGGAGGGAAATATTACTCATTATTATTACTCATATCGACAGTGACAACGTCACCACTATAGACCACATCCTGGAACCTGCAGCAGCTTCAACATCTGGAAGTGCTGACGGCAGCCGTTTTAATTCACAAGTATTCACACCAGAGTCGTCAATGAGAGGAGCTGTATGGATGGATCGATGATGAGGAGGAGAGTTCATTCACTCCCTTCAACGCCCCCGTGTCCACAAATTGGCGTGACCTATAGCTGCTGGCACCATGAAGGAGTGTAGAGGAGGGTTCACCGCCCAGACCCGGAGGAGATAAATACTGGAGAGGAGAGGGATCACCACCAGCAGCATGTCCGCACTCAAACCCATCCAAGAAAGACACACCATCCTCACCCAGAGATATACACAGAGAGCCATCCATAACCTGCCATGACACAGTTAATCATGAAGGACAACGGGCCACCAGAACACCACCTCTCCATAATCCTCCAAAACAAACCACCATAACTATCAAACCAACACCAATATTAACCCATGATCACATTTAACTCCAGTTACAGTCCACACACCACATACAACCACATCATCCTTTTTTATCCATCACCCTATTAAACACCATCCTTTTATCCATCGTTCTTTAACTTCTATCTATCTACCTATTTATTTTACTTTATTTTTTCTTATTCTTTTTAATCTTAACCTTAATTTGATTTGCACCCTGACTGACAGCCGGCTACCCCCACCCCTCTTAAGCGCACACACACAGTCACATGATATTGATCCTTACCCAGATATGTTGGCTTTTTAAAAAAAAAAAAAAATTCTTAGTTTTCTTTCTTTATTTGTTTATTTATTTATTCTTTCTTTATTTTTTTTCCCTCTTTCTTTAATTTATTTTTCTCTCCATTTTGTTTTATCCATATTTCATTTTATTTTATTTTGTTATGAGGAAAAAGGAAGAGAAGAAGAAAATGAAAAAGAAATAAAGAAAGAAAACTTAAAAAAAAAAAAAAACTTTAAAAAAGCCAAAATAACTTTTTTTTTTTTCTAAGTTTTCTTTCTTTATTTGTTTATTTATTTATTTTTTCTTTATTTTTTTTCCCTCTTTCTTTAATTTATTTTTCTCTCCATTTTGTTTTATCTATATTTCATTTTATTTTATTTTGTTATGACGAAAAGGAAGAGAAGAAAAAAAGAAAAAAAAGGAAAAAATAAATAAATAAACAAATAAAGTAAGAAAACTTAAAAAAAAAAAAAAAAAAACGTTAAAAAAGCCAACATAACTTTTCTCTTTTTTAAAGTTATTTTTCTTTATATGTTTATTTATTTAATCTATTTTTTTCTTTCTTTAATTTATTTTTCTCTCCATTTTGTTTTATCCATATTTAATTTAATTTAATTTTGTTATGAGGAAAAGGAAGAAAAAGAAAAAATGAAAAAAGAAAAAATAATATATATATATATATAAATATAAAAGAAAAAACCAAGAAAAAAAAAAAACCTCCTCAACTGGCTGGGCATGGGCCAAGCTGCCTCAACACCAACTGGGCTCCTCCTCCATCTCCTCTCTCCTCCCTCCAGTGATCCTCTGGATAGAAAAGGGCAGAAGCCCTGAGCCATCAAACCAGGCTCACCAATTTACGAGTAAAATCACCTTGCAGCAAGTAGCCTGAACCTTTGACTCCTTATTCTCCTCCTCCTCTCTGCTGGACTCCAGACTCCTTCTCCTCTCTGCTGGACTCCAGGCTCCCAGGATCTCTCTGCTGGACTCCAGGCTCCCAGGATCTCTCTGCTGGACTCCAGACTCCTTCTCCTCTCTGCTGGACTCCAGGCTCCCAGGATCTTTCTGCTGGACTCCAGGCTCCCAGGATCTCTGACACCATGAAAGTGAGTACAGCATTTTTTTCTCTCTGTTTTTTTGTGTGTGACTCAGGGAGCCCTCTATTGGCCGGCCGCCACTGGTTACAAATTTATGAATGAAAAGCTTTTTTCCTGTATCTTCCTCAGGGTTTGAGGACCATCACTTTAACTTACCTACTCACCCTGTTACTGCTGGCATCGTTCTTCTCTCAGTCGTGGAGCGCACCGAAGGTAAAGAAGCTCTATTTCTCTTTATTAACAGTGTTCAAAGGGTTTCACTCAATAATCCAAGAATGGCAGGATGAAGCAGAAGCATTTAAAATGTATTTTTAAGATGTGTTTCTTCACTAAAGGGCTCCTTCCAACGGAGGAACTGGACCCCGCAGGCGATGCTGTACCTGAAGGGCACCCGTATGTATTAATGATCCCAAAAATGTTCAATATTAGATAAATAAATATTAAATAAATTATCATATGGATAAATACAGACACAGCATTTAATGCAATCACGGCCTTTTCAAGATTCCTTCATTTGTCATTTTTATGCTCCACATAAAATATAAAAATTGGTAAAAACTATAAAGTAATTAGCTAATAAATAAGAGCACTAATAAATAAACTAAAAGTACGCTAAAATAGAATAAATAAATAGTTATAATTTTAAAAATTAAAAATATTTTTAAAGGAACAGCCTCTTAAGTGTTTATTATTTTTTCCAAAGTCTGTTTTATTTCATAATGTTAGACAGAGATTATGTTTTATGTGAGTTTTACACTGCTGTTACTTAAAATAAAATATAAAAATATAAATAAAATAAATTAATAAAAAACAACTCTTTTATTGGGTGATTTCACAGTGTCATGGGTGTATTGCATAATGTGTGTATGTTTATTCATATTATATTATTATATATAATAAAATATAATATTATTTTTGTATATTATATTATTATTTACTTCATAAAGTATTTATTTAAGGACACTCTGGGTCTCCATGTTGCTCTACAGCGATACGTCCTGCTGTATCTGTCTCTACATTAAACTGAGTGTTGGATGCATCTTTTCTCTCCAGAAGGACGAAGGTTCATCTCAGAGGACCGAAAAGAAGGAGACGTCTACGACACGTTACACTTAGGTACTACCGAGCAGGATCGTTTGTTAACCTTCTTTATTTTATAGAAATAATTCTGAAGAACGTTCCACCAAGAGCTTTTTCCAAAACTGGAATGACCTTTGACCCCATGATAATCTGTGTTTTGGTGTGTGTGTGTGTTTTCCCGTCATCAGAGACCCGCAGTCAGAACACAGAGAAGCTGAGCGTGGACCAGGCCGCCACCGTCCTGCTCAACTTCCTGCAGCAGGCCAGAGAGGGAGGTGAGAGCCGCCTCGGTACCAGCTGGTCAATACTTCCTGTTAGAGAGGTTTGGTTTCACTAGTCGGAGGGAAAACAGTCGAGTTATTTACATCAATGGAGCAAATAACAAAATCAACAAATCAAAAATCTAATTTTCTAGAACTTCTTTTAATGTGTAATTAATAATGTGTGTTTTATATTTTTATGATGTCCTTGTTTTATGATCATTTTATCTGTGTAAAGTGTCTTTGAGTTTCCAGAAAAGCGCTATATAAATAAAATGTATTATTATTATTAACACATTATTATAAAATTATCATAATAATTATATATATATATACATTTTTAGAAAAGAAATAATATATTTCTTTCTTTAGGTATATATTTTCTTGCAATTATACACTTTTAAATAGATCAATAACTAAATTAAATAAAATATTTTTTTTTGTAAAATTACAGAAAATGTTGCTACTTTTATCAGTAAAGACTACTTTATAAATATTTATATATTTAATGTATTCCATTTAAACAGATTTTTTTTGTTAAAACACATTAAGACACATTTCAATAAACAGTTAATTATTGTAATTTTAAAAAAAAATAATTCTGTCATTTTGAAATACAGGGAAAAAATGTCAAATTTATTGAGAAAAACTGTAAAAAAATATATATATATTTTTTAAAAGTATTTCTTGGTTATGACAGTTGGAAAGACGAAGGTCACCGTTAACAGATGTTTTAATGAGTTAATTAAACTGGAACTGGAGCTGTAAAACAAACAGGATTTTAAAACGTGAAGGGAAACAAATCTGGTTTTAAACACAATAAAGCATCTTAGTGTCCTCTCTCTGAACAGCTGACTCTTAACAGGTGGAAGATGAACAGGATTCTCACTCTCAGACGTCAAATTTAAGGATCTTTCCAAGACTTTTAAGGTCTTTTATTGACGAAATTAAAAAAATAACGAGCTTTAGGAAGGTCTAATTTCAAGTCAAAAAGCTACAAAGTAAAAATGATATATATTTTAATTCCATAATGTAATGTTTAATGTTTCTCTTTCTGTCTTCTAGCCGATGAGAACCCAGATGAGGTGTATTTCCAGGATCTGCCGGTGTGGAAGAGAGAATACTTCTGATGGTACATTTCTAAAGCTGTCGTTGTTTTTGAATCTGAATCTCTGAGTTGGGTTCTGTGTGACGGAGAAGAACAGCTGCTTTTTTGTAAATATAAATTCTCTGACGATGTTTAAAATGTGTGATGTTTTAATAAAAATAGTTTGAATTCATTCATTCACTATTGGTCTGAGATTGTCTGAGTTTTTGTTTTTTTTTCTTCCTTGACAAAATATTGAGGTGGGTGTCTCGGCTAGTTGAAGCCAGGCGATGCTAGCCGACCGAGACCCGCCAGCGATAGTAAACCGAGCTGGACGGTGTTGGCTAGCTGGGACCCCGCCGGTGACAGTGAATGACTATGTTAGTTCGCCAGCTAATTTATGTGCTAAGTCAGGGGTCAGCAACCTTTACTATCAAAAGAGCCATTTTTGGCCAAAAAATAAATAAATAAATCTGTCTGGAGCCGCAAAACATGTGATCATTATGATGAAGGTAACACAGTTTATAGTCTAAGTATATAAGTCTAATGCAGTGAGGGCCAAAGAGACAATGTACTACGGAGTATTAGGGCCACAATGAGGGAAAAAACATCTGAGATTTACAGAATAAAGTCGTAATATTACGAGAAAAAAAAGTCGCAACTTTACGAGAAAAAAAGTCATAATATTACGAGAAATTATTCATTTCCATTTTATAAATCCACAGGGAGCCACTGGAGAGGAGCTGAAGAGACGCAGGTTTCTGACTCCTGGTCTAAGTAAAGGTGGCTAACTTAGCTGAGGTCTGTTCAACAAGACTGTGACAGCTTGTACTTTTCTTGTGGTCAGGCAGCAGCATCCAAGAAACGTGAGAAATCATCAGGGAAAGAAAAAGGAAAATTTGTTTATTCAGTTCAGACACACTCACCATGTAAAACACACTGGTATCCGTTGTTTTGGAAAGAAAACAAACAGACATTGGACCAAATAAAGTTAAAGATGTATTTTAAGTGATTGCGTCTTTTTCTTTTTAATGATATCGCGATAATATCGTTATATTTTTTTTACCATGATGATCGTATTGAGAAAAGACTGAAATGGTGACATCCCTACATGGAACCCAGCACAAAGGGAGCCTTGATGTTCAGACGGTCCCTTTCGGCCTCCTCGTCTTCATCGTAATCGTCCTCCTCATCACTGTGGTGGGGGGTAGAGTGGAGGGAGGCATTGGGAGAGGGCGGCACCGAGTAGGGCCGCGGGTAACGGAAACCCTCCGTCTGTGGAGACAAATTACTCTAGATGAAAATGGGTTCTATGGGTACCCACGAGTCTCCCCTTTACAGACATGCACACTTTATGATAATCACATGCAGTGCAAGTGTGTTATATTTGAATATTTCTGCATCCTGGGGTCTCTCAACAGTCTTGGAATAGCATAAATTGTGAATCAGAGAAGGAAGAGAACAGGAGAAAGAGTGAGTCTTATATTATGTAACTCTACGGATCGGCATCAGCACACTCCACCATGACGTCTCGTCATTCATCCAAATGTTAGGCTGTCAATTAAAGCCCGACAAATGTGGGTGAAATCCAAAAGTATCCGCTGTGTGTTATCAGCCAGAGGGATTCTCATGTACACGCATGTTCAGTTAGAGAAAGACTTCTATAGCAGGTTCTCCGAGAGCTGCCATGAAACTCTTTTCAGTTTGCAGCACCACTGAAATATTGTGTTTAACAACCAAATGAAATGTAAGTTGGGAGTCACAAAAGAGAAGTAGAGGCTGGCTAAAGATGTGCAAAATCAAAACCAAAACCCCACAAAACACACAAACCCAGAGAGCCAACTGAAGGTGTCGACTCTCTGCAGACACACAACCAACTAAGCAGCCAACCTGCTGATATAGAGCCTCCCAGCCAGGCTGATTATCAGCAGCTGAGGAGATCACAGGTGACTCCAATGACTCCTGATGAGCAAGACTCAGAGAAAATCATTTATATGGCATTTCCACTAACTTCCCATGAACTACTGCACATAAAACAGTTGAATTGCTCACTTTTTTTGCAGATGTGAAATGCAAAAAAACATTTCCATTATTAAAATAATTAATTTAGATGACTCTGGATCTCCGTCATGTTCTTGTGCAGTATTCCTCACCTTCAGAGGGGCCATGGGGTCCATCTTGAACTTGTCTGGGAAAGCTCTGTTGAGTGCGAGATGGCGGGCGTGGATGTAGAACTGCAAATCACAAGCCAGCAGAGATGTACATCAACAACTGAGCAACATTTGACTGAACATCTTTCTAAGTTTCCCCCCTTTGTTTTGAGATTTATTAAAAGGTATTTTATGATTTTATTGTGAGCTACAACATGAAAAAAGAGATGGGTTAAGGACAGGAGGGAATACACTAAAGAAGACTTCCAGTAGAGGAACTCTACAGTGCTTGCTCTTTAATTTGTTTATCACTCAACTTACAGTAAGTTGGCTAAAGCTCAGGTTCAAATCTAATTTGCATCTCAGTTGTGGTTTACTGTAAATGGAAATCTCTGTACCGTAACTGTATTCATGCATGCAAACAGTTCACATCATGTGAATTGTGTGTGTGCAGAACATATTCTGCCTGACAGATGTTGTATTCTCTCTTCTATTAAACATCTATTTGGTGCCGGTGCAGCAGTAAACACAGACCCGTCCCAGGTATCTCCAGTCCAGCAGGTCGGACAGCCTCTCGGTTCGGTTCCGCTGGATGACGCGCTGGCGCAGAGACTGCTTGCAGAAACTGAACATGAACTGGGTCAGCTGGTTGCAGGACTCTTCGGGCGAACAGCAGCGCCGGTCCACGATGTAAACACCTGATGGAGATGGTGAGGGGAGGAAGACAGGGGAGTCATGTTACTCCTCAAAATGAAAGGGCTCTTGGAGCTTTGAGATAAAGCGGTAATAAGCACTGATTATAAGACAAGATGTGTGTGTGTGTGTGTGTGTGTCCACACCATAGGCAGCAGGGTCTGACACATGCTCCTCCATGAAGCAGCCGAACCCTGACAGGTTGGTGGTGACACTGGGAATGCCCATCACAGTACATTCACCTGCGAAAATACAACACAGCTCAGAGAAGGTACAGATTGTTGGTTATCAGTATCACGTGACAAAATACACCATCTAGAAGGCCCTCAGCTCTTTGGTTGCATGTTTACATATGTGACTTGACCACCTTGCATCTAATAGTGTGCTGTTTTTTGTACCTCTGTATTTAAGGAACATGAAGCATATGTGTGTGTAGATGCATATTTTACCAGGTGTGTATCCCCACGGTTCATAGTAGGAGGGGAACACTCCGAGGTTACAGCCACGGACAAAGTCCTCGTAGTCCATCGGCAGCAGAGGACTGGTGGAGGACAGGAACTCAGGGTGGAAGATAATCTGAGAGGAGGAGGAGGACAGACAGGGGGACATTGTCAGAGTAGAGACGGGAGGTTCTGGAGGTAAAAATATTCTTTAGTCACCACGGGGACTTTGGACTTGTTGCTGCAGTATGTGACCTAAACTTTGCTGTGGATATTCAGGATGTTACACTGTTCGTACCTACGAAAAGTAATGCACTATAATTCGTATATAACCTGTATATCATTTTGTATATAAGGATGACTTAGTTGTCACGTAACTTGTGTTATTTTAACCCAAACCACAATCTTTTCCTAAAACTAACCACGTAGTTTTGTTGCCTAAAACAGGTTCTGCACTGCAGGAGCTCGCTGGACATTCGTAGGAAAACACATGTCTCTTCACTTGTTCACATGAAGCCTTTCTAGTTCTGACCAAAAACATTGTCAAACATCGTCCTTCATCATCACCAGGCAACTCGTGACTAAGAGATCCCCACAAACTGACTCTGGAAGATGAAAAACAACGATGATGAACACATAAAGGAAGCGTGCAGGATAGACAGAGTTCTACCTTGACGCGGTCATTCCTGGAGTTGAAGAGGCCGATGCGTCTGACGTTGGAGAGGATCGGGTCCGTTGAATCATCCAGCATGTTGTGAGTGGTCACCGGAGGGAGACTGTGTCTCTGCATACAGTTTGTTTAAAAGAGGGGACAGGTTCAGTTTGGTCTCTGGATCGTGTGTTAGCGTGATGGAACACACATTTCCATACCTGACAAGACTGTCCAGATTAGATTTATATCACGAAATGATATGACTTTGTGTTATCAAATGCATGTCCATATTCCTGTAAATTTAGATTGTATGGACAGAGTAGTAGAGGTGAAATGATGCCTCCTATTTCCTTGGAGCCTGTGGCCAGATCTTCCACATTGCCCCTTTAGAGGGGGTCAGGGTCCTGATTGTTTATTTCCCTCAGGGATAATAATGCTAATCAATGCATCAATCAATAAAGCTTATGCTCATTGCACCAGGATTAAAGACAAACACCACTGGACAGGAAAGAAACGATTGTTGTAGTCGATCTGGTTTCACGTGTGTCTCTGTGGCATGTGGAGTGAGGAGTGAGGAGAAACGACCTAATGAGTGTTTGAGTCAGTGGTCCGCGACCAGTAACCTTTCAGAGTGTGATTCAGAGAGGTATTGATCAGTGCGGGCATATCAAAAACCTAACGATATCCGACTACTGACTCACATCATGACGCAAAACAAACCAGGCAACGCTTCATTGGATTTTGTTGCTTCCTTGAAAGGAACTGTTAATTCACAGGAAGGGATTTGTAAACAAATAGAATTTGCAAAGATGTGAAATTACATATACAGAGAGTAAAGGAGAAAAAGAAGAAGAAGAAGCTCCAGTACCTGGGTGGCGTAGATGGCTCTCTTCATGATGGTGAAGTCGTCTCGATCCAGGATGGAGTCCATGTCGGGGATCTGCCCTCTGGAGACGGAGCGGACAATAAAACACAAACACAGAACAACACGTAATCACCATTCATCACAGGGAACCAGTGTTGCTGTAACACGGTGTAAAATCAATAAAGCTGTGGGTTCACTTACAGTGGTGTCCATTTACTTACTTTAACAGAGCTTCATACAGTCTTTTACCGAACTTCTCCTTCACAGTGTGAGCTGTATCCCTGTGAAGTCAACGGAAACCTTCTTTACCATTTACCATTAACTTCACCGGCATTGCTAAACCAAATCAGATTTCATGTGCCAAGAAAACAGCCATTATTAACTTTCTATTAGCATGACATCAGTGAGAGGCCATCCTCTACATCAGGGTCCTATTTTTAGGTCAAGAGACGTTTGAAAGACTGGAAGGTTGCCAAACCAAAAGTAGTTTCCCTATCTGCCACTGCTATGGTTCAGGTTTAGTTTGGGGAAAGATCACGGACACGGTTAAACGAATGTTAACAGTCACACACTTTTTCAACCTCAACCTCCTCCTTAAGAGGTTTTGCTGCTTTTACAACGTCACACCACTTTTGCATTTGCATGAACACAAGAGGTTGATCAATACTGTTGTTTTTTAGGTGAGGACAGTCTCTCAGTCGCTGCTCCAGGGTCAGCGGGTCAGATTGTCTAACTGTATATGTGAAAGCAAAAGAGAGCTTTGCTGTCACTGAAGCTACCCGGTTCATAAATTCTGCTTGGCATCAGGAGGATGTCTGTGTTCAATGATCTGGGTTAGACTGTTGGTCAAATACTTTATATACATACTATATATATACTGTACTGTATATAGTATCATCTCTTCATGTTGGTATTGGACTGTTATATAAACCACATGAGGGCATACCAGAGCTGCTTGCGTACTGCCTGTCCCTTCAGTGACTCCACATTGAAGTTGTTGGTTTTAGCTGGCATGATGAAGAAAACTACCACCGTCACATCATTTTTGTGGACCTGCGGGGAAGGGAAATGGGATGAATTAGTATTTTGGACAGGAATGTATGCTGAAGAATATATACGTCCATTCTCTTGACAAGGTTATAATTCTTTTGAAGGTGTACTTTTTGTAACAAGTGCTACTGAAAGCAAAGGACTAAAGGACCTCACCCGCAGCAGGTAGTTGAGTCTGGACAGCGATTCAATGAAGATATCAGCTCCCTTGTTGGAAAACTCATAGCGCCCGGCGATGAAGAAGAAGAGGGTTTTCTCCAGGTCGAAGTCTAGATGACTGCCAAAAGGAGAAGAATTAAGAATCTGTACTGTACATGAGATGGATCAGAACGACATTACTGTAATAAACTCCACCCACCCGTAGAAGTGTCCTCGGACAAACTCCTGGATGCGGGCCTTGCTGGTGGAGTGCAGGTTCTGAAACTCGTGCATGGCCGAGAACTTCTTCACATTCAGCCCGTTCGGGGTTACCACATCTGTATCATCAACACGGTAATAGCTTCATTGTCAAGTTATTTATTGTCATGTACACAACAATTACAGAGAAGCAGTCGTTTGGCAATGAAAATCTCAGGCTCCCTCCAATAAGTAAGAGGTAATGGACAGCGAGCCGGTCATTGTTGTGAAAGAATCCCCGACAGGGGACTGACTTAAAGAATCTATTGATACCAACCATGTCAGACTAGCTTGTCGAGAAGGAGGCTAAATAACGCTCCAAACTTACGCTAAATTTTAGCGAGGACAAACTGGCATGGCCATTTCCAAACGGGGTATCATGACCTCTGACCTGCGCATGTTGCGAAAAAATAAAGTAATCAAGAATAAAAGCAAAGTTGAGGAGGAGCTTGAGACACGGCAGCCGTCTTCTCAATATTAATGGACAACTAGTTGATTGCTAAGTTTGTCCTGATGGTGTTGCTGGAATCCAGGTATCACTGGATTCATCCTCTGGGGACCATCAATAAACTTGTCTGGATCTGAACAAAGTGATATACCAACTGTGGAGTATCAAGGTGCAACAGTGAAAAGCTTCCCCCCACCTGGCTTCCTGTGCAGCATGTGGCTGGCTTCCACAGCAGTGATCTCGGAGACGGTGGTGAAGACGTGAGCACAGTGGACCGCCGCTCTCTCAATGCAGTAACGATGGTAGATCTGCCTGTCGCCCGCCTCCTTGTCAATATTGAACTACAACACACACACACACACACACACACGCACACACGGGGACAGGTCAATATGGTGTGAGGGGCAATTATTTACAAGGATTCTCATTTTTATCCTTGTAACCCCTGAAACGGACACCAGTAAAACGTCCACCTAAAAAGTGCCATACAAAAGTACAAAAACAAAAACTCACATTATTTCTATACTCGTCATAATTTTAATGTCTCTACTGAAATGGCCTGTGTTGAACAATATAAATATTATGAATATGCATACTATTATAACTATTCACTTACTTACTTATTAAACTATTTTGCCCGGCTGCTTCCTTGAGGAGCATAAAGTGAGCAATGGTTGTAGGTCTATTTAATTTTGTCCAGAGGCATTTTGGTCTACGCCTGTTGAAAATCTTTGTTGGAAATCTTTGGAAATCGAAAATGAACTGAGAGGTTCCACAAATTTGCATTTGCGATTTGGTCTGGCGACGTAAGAACAAAGCTAATCTAAGCTAAGCTATAAAACATTTTGTTTATCTAAACAACTACTCGTCATCTCACATGAAACACAAAAAGATGAAGATAACGTTTAAGTTTATTAAACCATTTTCATTTAAACTCATTTATTTATTTTGATTTCATCTACAGCTCTCTGATTCTATGTTCTGCTTTGTTTCCTCTCTCCTGGCTGCATCGTGTGTCACAGTCAACAGAACTGAAATATGCATATTGATACGATTCCATCGATAGAATAAATGTTAAGTTCCACTGGACTTCCTTTTGAGGCCGAGGGTTACAAACACCTTCTGTCTGTCAATTATCCGTTCAGCCAGTGAGTGGCCTTTAGGTCCGTGCTGACCTTTAGGATGTGAGCAGAGCAGAGCCAATTACAAACCGATCGCTCGGCTCCACACACACAACTCAGCATCACTAATGATGCTCTAAGTGGCTGTAAAAGGCTGCAACTTTTGGGCCTGAACCTTTTGAATGTAAAAAATGAATCTGATGGAACACAACTACGTTTGCATGCAAGTTCAGAAAGTGTTTGCAAGTGTGTCCCAAATAAAATGCATATTGCTATTGTTATGGTTTGTTGATTTTAAAAGGGAACTACGCCCATCTTCAAAATTCATACATGTTCTTAATCCTATTTTCTAAAGCCTCGGCCACACCAGGAGCGTCAGCAGCGCGTGGCGGTGGCGTTAACTGTTGTTTTTTATTTCGGCGTCTGTGTTAACAGGTTAGAGCAGCCACACTGCCCGCGTGAGACGCGCGTCTCATGGCTGCACGTCAGCTGCGTCTCTTCTACAGTTTCGAGGTCTCGCTTATTTTTGATGCGAGTGATCTAAAAGTGATCTATTCACAGTATACTAACATCACACCAGCAACATTACTACAGTTTCAATGTCTCTATCTGTAGAATATGTCACGGAGATGAAAAAAAGAAAGACTTATTTTTAAATTAACACTTCCTGCCTTCATTTAAAAATAAAAGCCCTCAAGCGTTTTTTTTCTGTGGACAGAATTCCTTCATTTGTTAACACAAGGCTTTTATTCTGAAATATGTGCCGGACAATGTTGTAGAACATGCAGTGACTTGGAGAGCTCCATGAATGAATATAGTACGGGGTTTTAATCGTGGATTATTACTATTATTTATAAATTATCACACGTTTCTTAACCTTTCTCTGTCTTAAATAAATATAAATGATATTCATAATGAAATGAAATGGCCATTATGAAAGACAAACTCTATGTAGAAAGAAAGGGCTGACAGCAGCAGCTGCAGCCGCCACGCGACGCAGCCGCCGCGCGCTCCTGACGTTCCCAATGTGGAAACGCTGTAAGTCCTTCCTAATCTATTAATTGTGTGTATCCTGTCAACTTAAACGCACACGAAAGCTTTAATGTATTTCAGAAATGATCCGGTACTTGTGTTGGAAATGGATCAATATTTGATGTGTGTCGGTTAGATTGTGGTAATTTAACAAAATAGGGATCCTACAGGAATATGCATCATGTAAGCACAATACCAACTGAAATATTAAAACAAGATTTGAATCAAAGTTGCCCAAAAGATGGCCTCTAAAACAGGAGTTGCATTGTCACCTACAATGTGCATGCGTCTATACTATATATTGCATGGCCAACACTCGTGATCTCTTACCTTGTCCAGGTTGTTGTAAAAGTCAGCACTCCCAGCACAGAGATATCGTCCCAGCAGGGTGGCGTGCGTAGTGAAGACAGTTGCTATGGGAATCTTGCGGGAGCGAGTGAGAATAACCCCCGGACCGGCCTGCCACTCGTGGAAATGACAGACGACGTTGGGCTTGTCCCCCAGCTGGTCTGTTAACTGGAAAGATGCATCTGAGTTGGAAATAGCAGTGTTTACCTAAGTTCATCTTGTAACTTACCAACTTAAAGCTGCACCAGGCAGTTTGACACTTTTGCAGCCACACGATGGCGGCAGGAAGTATAAACGTTTCAAATGTAGGAGGGAATTCACTGATAAGCAGTGCTGAACACCGGCTGACCTCTTTGAAGAACCAGGCGATCAGGGAGCCCAGGATGAGCGAGTCGTTGGCCTCTCGGTCATGGTAGGGCAGGCCTATCTTGCAGGTCTCCCACAGGTCCCCCTTCCAGCGGTCCAGGTTCCAGGCCGCGGAGCCGATGTCAAACAGGATCACAAAGGGGCTGCCCTCGATCAGCCAGCGGCCGAAATGAACCTGCAGAGGAAGCCCATTGAGAGAGGAACCATTTTAGAAATCAGTTTTCAAAATCGAATAGTGACTGATAGTGGTTAGAGCGTTATGAATTGCCGTTATGAATCTCACAGACGGCCTGATACGGCAGAAAAGGGAAGACTTTCAGAGGGTAATTAACGATTGCAGCGGATGAGAGAGAGGGAGGGATCTCTTGGTGCTTTGAAGCAGATAATTCCCAAACTGTTAAGAGCTATTGCTTCAATGGGCACATCATCTGAAAGAAGACAAAAACATCTATGTTTTGATGTATTAGTTGTGTATGAGGAGTGGAAGTTGTGGAACCTACAAGGTTTTTTTGCCAGAAAATTTTGAAAAAAAGGAAAAAATGCAGGGAGTGTCATCACTGTAAAGCAGCGCAATTACACACCCTTTATAAAAAAGCATACAACTTAAACTGTGATAATTCAAAAGCTGTCAAAGATATCAAAAAGCTGAATCATACCTTAATAGTTCAAAGTCTTGTAACCCGTTAAAAGTTTAAATGAAGTCTGTAGCTGAAAGTATGCGGGAGCAGTAGCGTTTCAAAGAGGAGCATGTTTAAGAGGATTTGAATTTTTGGATTTTGTTTCTCCATTTAGGTACATTTTAAAAAAATGTTTTTGAGAAAAGCTGAATATTTTAAAAAGTATAAATAGTTGAAACAAGAGATGTCATAGCACTAATGTCCTTAAAGAGCTGAATATTTTGATAGCTGAATGGTTTCTGTAGCTGAAAGTATGCAGGAGTAGTTAAAGTCCAAAAAACGTACGGAAGAAATGGAAGTTGAAGAAGAAACCTTAGAAGAACAATACTGGGAATGCTGACATTCCCACAATTATTCATTTGGCACAAGCTTTTTATTTAGCTTTTTATTATTAAGACAGCGCTCCCCACCTGGCAGCCGTTGTTGATGAGAGCGTCCATAGCCTTCCTGATGGCGGGGTTCGGTGGCTCGCAGCCCTCCACCTGGGTTTTAAAGTTGTGTTCGAAGTAGGGCCCCATCATGTAGTAGTTCTCCCCCCATTCATCCACTGTGATCTTGGCTTTGGTCTGGATCACCGTGTAGATTCCTCCGACTGCAGAGTCACATACAGCGAACGGAAAAGACAGTTCTTTAAATATTATCATTGACTAAGATGAAGGTCATGCAGTTTTACAATTGGGACCCTGTTCTACCTCAACATACTGATAAAGGTCAAAGGTCAGATGGGCTGACAAAATGAGCTTTCTTGCTTGGTTGCAACCCCTCATTTTTTCTTTTTTTACAGCATTTCAAGTGACAGGCACACAAGTTAATTTAATAGTTATTTATTGAATGCTTTAGTAAGCTTTCATATTACAGCTGTGGATTCACTGTCATCGTGTTGACTGGTTAACTGTTGTAGTTGTGTTACTGTTCTGTTATAAGCTGTCATATCTGATGAATTTGAATGCAAATGTTTCTGTATTTCCAAAAAGCCCTGGTTATTCTGCAAAAAAAAGAAAAGGAAATGTGCCATACAACCACATCTGGATATTAAGAGACAGCGTCCCGAGACAAAAGATAATTTCAGAGCTTTATGCACTTTTTCTATAGTTCGTCAAACAGAGACATTATTTTTTTCCTATTTTATAATAAATGTTTTTCTCAGTCTCTGACGTGGCAACAAAAAGACAAATATTGATTAGAACGACCATCAACAATCAGTGAGCCCATAATGACGTCTGAACTGCATCAGCGAGCGTTATGTAAGAAGTGAGAGCGGAAAAAACAGCAGAATGGCCAATAACCTCTGAACTGTTTGACAACATGACCATGTACAGTACTAACTGCAGGGAAGTAGAGGAACTCATAGATTTATATTCACAACTGTGTAAATTAAATATGTATATATACATATACATGTATATTTATGCTGTATACACCGATCAGCCATAACATTAAGACCACTGACAAGTGAAATTCTCATCATGCATAAACATAGTACATCCTGTTTACATTCAGCTTATCCATTTGAAATACTGCCTTCCACAAATGTATATTTACATTAATTATTTTATATTTATGCATGCTAAAGGGGCTCTATGTAAGAATCAGAAATGTCTTGTTAACAGCAACACCTGTGTCCGTTAAGTCAACTAAAGTCAGCGTCCTGTTGCTCACGCTTGTGCTCGCTCTACATAGACATGAAGGAGCATCGCTCAAAACAGTGAGGCGACACACGTCAGCTAAAAGCACAATATCACTCTATATTTCAGCTGCTTGGCAGTAATGTTAGCTGACCAGACGAAGGTCTCTCCATGAATCAATGCTGATCCTAGTGTTGGCTTTTCCTGCCTCAGCCTCCCGACCGCGGCCGGAGGGAACGGGGGAGACGCCGGAGTTTTGGTCGGAGACGATAACGTTTCTCTCTGCGGAGCCCCGTCACTTCACAAGACACGGGAAACCTCTGTTGGTCTGGAGGAGCTGCAGCAGTTATTTCTGCACAAATGTCCACTGAACATTCACTAGATATTCTCAGAGCTAAACTAACTCTTCTGCAGTGTGGAGTGTGCGCGCATGCACGTGAGGTGGAGAGAGAGAGAGAGAGAAGGAGCACGGTGTGTGAGTGAAGGCAGGCGGAGGAGCAGAGGAGCAGAGTACAGCAGAGACTCCGGTCCTGGAGACCAAAGCTACGGTCTCCTCCGCGTCCTCCGACCGCGGCCAACACTGTTTAACAGACGGGCTTCACTAGATACAACCAAGAGGTTTTGGTGCTTCACTGTAGTTTGTGTTGGAGTCTGAGTCTGAACAGCGTAGCCACACGCGAGCGCGCATGGGACAACGACCCGGATTGATTTATACGTGTAAGAAGTTACAAACAGTCCCTTTAATATTTAAGCCCTATATTTTAACATGCACTATTTTATGTCTTTGATCCTCATTTTGCTTTTACTTGTGTGATTTTCCTTTTTTAATGAACATTGTTGAAGGGTTCCTAGACCCAAGTTTTTCTTTACCAACGCCTGCTCGCTGTAATTGTTGTGCATATGATAAATAAATTAACTTGAAACCGCTTGTCCAGCAATGTATTCATCCAGTTTGTTCACTATCAAATGTTTTCATGTTTTCATGCCTTTGATTTCATTATGGACACATTTTAGCATCGTCATTCTAAACCAGCCAAAGTGATAGCTTTTCATTTTTCACCACTTATCTGCAGGTTAATGTTTAACTCTTCAGAGGTAATAGACTCTGTCTCCATGCTCGCTGGATTTAAATATTTGCTCTTCTTCAAGGTGGTAAAGAGGCACAGCTTTACACAAAATAATACCAACATTGCCAGACTTTTAAAGTGTTTAAATTTATAAGCAATAGTGGATGTATTTCATTTATTACTTTTTAATGAAATGCTCTTTATGGAATTATTATACAGTTGTTATTATGCAATCAGAGAAATCTTCAGAGAAATCATGTAGAGTTTCCTGCCAAAGGCAATTTATTTTTTCACTTCATGATGGCTGTATGACTATATTCTTGAAATGAACACACCACATGTGTTTTAAGTATCGTAATATTTTTATAATTATTATAACGTACTGTATAATTTTACAATACTTTGGAAGACGTCCTTCTGTAGTTGAACTTACTGTATGTTTACTGCATAAATGCATCAATTCAAAACATCTTATTTCTTTCGGACATTTAAGGATCGTTACGCTTGTGATCTGACCTTTGTTGGTGACCTCCCAGGCCACCTCGAAGAGCAGCAGGTCCTCCACAGGCAGCTCGTCTTCCTCCCAGGCCGGCAGCACCCCGCTCAGGGACGTCATGGAGAGGGAACGTGACAGCGGCATCTTAAAAAACGTCTGGAGTTCAGACAGAACTGTGGCAGTGTGTAAAAAACAAATCCTTCAAACAGGCCTGCTGGTGGAGGTCCTGGGCTCGGCTGGGACAGTCCTCCAGGACAAGATAAAAGGGACTGAAGTTCCACTCACACTAAAACACACACACGTCGGGGTGAAAGGTTTGGTGCAGTCGTTGCTGAGCTGAACTAAATGTGATTGTGAAATGTAGATGAATGAACGCAGGTCTGCCGACTAGGACAGGAGGGGGGTGGGGACTCCCAATTGTGACAACTCAGTTTCTGTCCTGCATGTTGACCTAATGAAGGCAATGGAGCACTTGAGTTTTTATTTCTCACCTGTATAATGGGACACATACAAGCAGACAGGTCAGAGATACTGTTAAGATGGTCGGAACAGCTCGCTCCAACCACAGCGTGACAGTTTCTTTCTGCTGTTTTTACATTGTGATCTTTACACAATGACAAATAGTGCTAGAATATTCTCAAAGAATGTCACTATGGCAGCATCATTACTGGACTGTTGGATATTTTACTTTCTATTTTTCTTTTCTTTTTTTTTTAAAGATGATTACTTTTGCAGCCCCTCTCAGTAACACGATGGAGGGAGAAGGTTAAAGAGGTTTATTACATAGAAAACATCACTGCAAGGTTATAACTAAGGACAGAAACTTTTTTGTAGGTGTTTATTTGTTTATTTTCTTTGTGATTTATTATCACTATTTACTTTGTTTCTCTTTATTTTAATTTTATTTATTTATTTATTTGTTATTATTATTTTTTCCATATTTATTTTTGTCTATTTCATTTTTATTTATTTTTGTTTATTATTATTCCTATTCTATTTTTTGGATTCTTTTATTTCTATTTTCTAACTTTATCTCTCATTTTTATTTTATTTTTATTTATTTAGCTATTTATTTATTCTTTTTCAATTCCCTTTTTTATACTTATCTTTTCCTCTCTCCTAGTATAAAGTATAAATATACATGTGATTTTTCCTCCCTGTACATTTATGTATCATCTCTGGGCCTATGGACGAAAAATATTACTCATTCCTATTTAATGGAACAATGTGTGGACATTGTGGGGACGCCGAAGCTCACGGACGGACTGTCTCCTAAGGACACTTATGACCCTGTTGACATCTTGTTGCTTGTTGAACAAACAGTAAATGAGCCAGTGTTAGCCTCAAAGGTTATTTACATCTGTTATGCCTAGCCAGGTGTAAAAAGGCACCTAAAAATAGAACAAAATTACCAAAAAAAATCTTTACAAAAGCAAATATATAATGATATTTGACACTTCACAGTAGAAATATACAAGACATATGGGGAGAGGAAGGAGAGGATGGTGCAGTTGCATGTTTTGCATCAGACCAGACCAAGGGGCCAGGAAGATGACGTTTATTACTGCAGTCCTATGGAGCCCTCTGCCGGTGCAACTATGTCTAAACCTCTTTTCTTCCCATGAGAGCAGCAAGAAATCCTGATTAACCACCAGACATTTTTTGGAAAACTGAGAATATTGAATAAAACATGAGAATATGTACTGAAAATCAGAGAATATAAAAACAACAAGTTTGTTTTTTTTAAACAATATATTTATTGATTTTTCCCCTTTTTTATAGGATAGAACACAATGACGTAAGATAATTGCATGAATAAACTTAGAATATATCATAACAAAATAACAGTAGTCACAACTGTGAAAAATACAAGAAGAATTTTTTTTTTTCTAAATTAGATTTAAAAATAAATAAGGAAAAAAAAGAAAAAAGGAGAAAGTAAAAGAATAATAGAAAAAGAAGAAAAAATATACATAAACATATATATACAGTATATAACATATAAATAAAACAATAGTTTATTGCTGAAAGAATTCAGATTTTGGCGGCCTTGTATAGCACAAAACAAGTTATTATATTGGGACATTTTCTGGTATAGAATCAATAACAACAGCATACCTCTTTGGTTTAACAGGCATTTTTAATTTATCAAGAAATTCTTTATAACATAATAAACATTTTGGCCAACTGTCAATATTCCTTTATTAAACCAAGTTGTGATAGAAAATAGTCCTATTCTTATATCGAATGTCTTTATTGTTCCATATGAAATAGCTATGGGGTGAAAAGTTATGTTTGTAAGCTAATAACCATGCTGTCAGTGCTAACTTAATCGGGATTTTATCAACAGAGAAGTCACATTTTAATAGAAATTTGATACCACCGACTGAATCAGTTTACATCACTAACTCCACACAGAATACTCCCATAATAACCCATACAGTGTGTCATTTAGAAGTGCAGTTGCATATTGTTCCCAGAGGGTGGCGCAACATGCACTCTGTGGAAATTAAGGATGCTACTTGCTACAGTTTTTCCTCTCCAAAATTTAGCCCAACTTTGGAGCATTATTTAACCTCCTTCAGGACAAGCTATAGCATGACATGGTTGGTACCGATGGATTCATCAGGTTTTCACATGCCGTAGAGACATACTGTAGCAGAGAATCCAGTCATCCAGGCAGCGTTGTGTTAATAACTAGTGTGGGGAAAAGTGGCTGGTGAGGAGAGTGTGTGTGAGACTGCACGTACTGTATGCTCACAGCTGGCGGACCGGGCAGGAGGAGCAGAGGCTGTGTGTAAGTGGGTTAGGATGTGGGAGTGAAGGTTGGTTAGGATATTGGTGCCTACGTGAGGAGCATGGCATAGTCACTTTTGGAAAACGCAGATTGTGTGATATCACTGCCCACCTGACACAGATTAGTTTCCTCTGTCCACTCTGAAGTTTAGAGACACAGAAACACATTTTAAAGGGATTGTTTGTAACTTCTTACACGTATTAAATCATTGCGGGTCGGTGTCTCATGCGCGCTCGCGTGTGGCTACGCTCTTCAGATTCAGTCTCCAACACGAACTACAGTGAAGCACCAAAACCTCTTGGTTGAATCTAGTGAAGCCCGTCTGTTAAACAGTGTTGGCCGCGGTCGGAGGACGCGGGGGAGACCGGAGCTTTGGTCTTCAGGGCCGGAGTCTCTGCTGTCCTTTGCTGTACTCTGCTCCTCTGCCTGCCTTCACTCACACACCGCGATCGTTCTCAATCTCTCGCTCCTCTACACGAGCATGCGTGCACACTCCACACTGCAGAAGACTTCGTAGCTTTGAGAATATCTAGTGAATGTACAGTAGACGTTTGTGCAGAAATAACTGCTGCAGCTCCTCCAGACCAACAAAGGTTTCCCGTGTCTTGTGAAGTGACGGGGCTCCGCAGAGAGAAACGTTATCGTCTACGACCAAAACTCCGGCGTCTCCCCCGTTCCCTCCGGCCGCGGTCGGGAGGCTGAGGCAGGAAAAGCCAACACTAGGATCAGCATTGATTCATGGAGAGACCTCCGTCTGGTCAGCTAACATTACTGCCAAGCAGCTGAAATATAGAGTGATATTGTGCTTTTAGCTGACGTGTGTCTCCTCACTGTGTTGACCGATGCTCGTTTATGTCTATGTAGAGCGAGCACGAGCGCAGAGCTTTCGACGCTGACTTTCGTTGACTTAACGGCCACATGTGTCGCTGTTAACAAGACATTTCTGATTCTTACATAGAGTCCCTTTAAAGGATACCGCTGATGATACTTTTCTTTATTTTTCTTACAGTGGTGAACTAGTCCAAAGCCAGCTATGGATGTATCTACTAACAAGTATTGAGTGTGTATCCAAGCCTGACATACAGTATCTTCTTCCTCTGAGCCATATAGAGCTCCATTGTGGTCCAAAAACTATAAAAAACACATCAGTGAGCCACACTGTTGCCGGTGCACTGGGTGACACAGTGCCGGCTTAAGGCATAGGTCTTCTGGGACGTGCTGGACGCCCTCCTTAAAAAATTAATAAATAACAATGCCAGTGGGCAAATAAATAAAAAACAGAAAGAAAGAAATGCACTTTTCACCCCTCTTTCTCACACTTTTTCATCTGCCCGTCTGCACTAATCTGTTCATAAAAGTGTAAATTGTAGTGAAACTGACTAAACACTTTTAAGTCAATAATATTAGGGACCAATTGTTCATTCGTATTATAATAAATGCAGTTATTTATGATCTTAATTTCAGTCTTAAAAACCATTGTGATCTCTGATATGTGTTTACGGGTCTATGGGTTAGGGGTTCTGGGGGTCCGAATCCGAATTTCGCCTATAGGGCATCAAAAAGGGCTCACTGCACAGCTGCACAGCTGTGGAGCAAGCAGCGGTTACCTCCCCCCCCCCCAGCCTCTCAGAACATGCAGACTATGTTTGACAGAACATGCAATTTTCAGTGTCATGTCTAGTTTTCTCTAACATGAGCTGTCTCAAATGTTCCCACAGTGGGAATGTGAGGCCATGTTTGTTTCCACACACACATCCAAGATTCAAACCGTGAAGGTAAATGATGTTTGACCGAAACTGATAGCAGCCAAACTCATCTGCCTCCCGTGGTGGCGTATTGGGACGACTGCAGGCTGATCTCTGTTTACATTCAAAGTAAATGAAAGATGACAACAGGAATCCTCGTGTGTTGCTTTCTCTGTGTACTTCTGCTTGTACTTATTTCTTTAGTCTGACGTTCTCTGTAGGTGTGTGAGGCTTTGTGTGGATTCGTGTGATTGCACTGTGGTTTTCTCAAGGATTTTCTTTTGGAGTTCCTGCCCCCCTGCTCGGGTACAGTAACACGAGCCGGTGACTCACCGCCATATTCCTGTCTCAGCAAATAACATCTGACACCAGATAACTACAAGTCAAGTCAGCTTTATTTATCTAGCCAAATCAAAGCAATCATGGCACTTTTTATATAGACCAGGGGTCAGCAACCTTTACTATCAGAAGAGCCATTTTAGGCAAAAACCCCCCCAAAAAATGAAAAATGAAAAATGGTTATTTTTAACATTTTTATTTATCATTCTTGTAGGTTTATGGTGATTCTTACATTCTGCAGTTGAAAAAATCTGTAGCCTAAATACACTGATTAATTTTTTTTAAATAATTTCAGTCAACCAAAATATGCGTCATCCTTTATCCTTTAATTTTGCTCAACCTCAGTAGCTCAACAGGCCAGCTATGGATTCTAAATCCCCAAAAAGAAAAGTCTAGGAGGAAAATAGAGGAATTTAATCGTGCATGGACAGATTCGACAACAAAAAAAGTCATTGAAAGACATTTCCAGAACAAGCACACTGGATTTTCTTAAAAGCCAGCATGAGATGTTTCTTCCGTGTCCTGCCACTCATTTGCACCTGGGTCCTCACTGCATTAGACTCAATAGGCCGTGTTACCTTCAATACAATGCTCAAATGTTTTGCGGCTCCAAACAGATTCTTTTTTTATTGCATTTGACCTAAAATGGCTCTTTTGATAGTATAGGTTGCTTACCACGTTAAACCGCGTCTACTGTTACCATTTGTTCATTAACGAAGAGGCATTTGTTCATTATTATTAGTAAAGAGGCATTTTATTTCATATTATTATGTCGATGGGAAGTGGTTTTCAGTCTTCTGCCTGATCGACTAAAGTCTTTCCGAACTTTCAGATTGTTGTACTTTTTGATGATCTCCACGAGTTGTATTTTTGATGCCGTCACCTTGTTATTAATTTCCTGCCAAGCCTTTTCATTCGGGAGGTCTTTGCACATGTCCTGAATGCTTTGTTTGAGATCGGGGGTTTTCTGGGTAATCGCCTCTTTCTCTGCCGTCAGTGCATCGAAGACTTCAACCAAAGCTTTTGAAGTTTTGCGATTCTTCTCGAACTCCGCGAGCTCCTTGAGCGTCTCTCTCAATATGTCATTTTGAAGCCTCATGGCTTCAATTGTGTCCCTCTTTGCATCACAGCTTTCCTCCAAAAGCAGGCTTTCGTGGAGCTCCTCATTCTCTTGCTGCAGAGCCTCATTTTGCTGGCTCGCAGCAAGGTGCTCTGCTTTGTACAGCATCAGCGTGTTCTTTAGCTCCTGATTTTCTTGTCTCAAAGTGTCGTTGTCTTGCTCAATGGCCTCTTTGGGAAAATTCAGATCATTACACTTTGCATCCAAACCTCTTTGAGTTTGGACATTTTCACGGAGCTCCATTAGTTCTTTTTCCTGATCCTGGATCTCACGGTGTTGCAGGTCATCAAGTGGTTGGTCAACTGCTCCTCCTACTGCATTGTCCTGGTCAGTAGTATCTGTCAGCCTTTTGTGGAGCTCCTCAATCTCTTGCTGCACAGCCTCATTTTGCTGGCTCACGGCAAGGTGCTCTGCTTTTTACAGCATCAGCGTGTTCTTTAGCTCCTGATTTTCTTGTCTCAAAGTGTCGTTGTCTTGCTCAATGGCCTCTTTGGGAAAATACCGAGCATTACACTTTGCATCCAAACCTCTTTGAGTTTGGACATTTTCACGGAGCTCTATTAGTTCTTTTTCCTGACTCTCACGGTGTTGCAGGTCATCAAGTAGCGTCACCGTTTCCTAAACCGGACGTCGCTCGCCGCTATTGTCCTAAACCGGACTTATCCGGTGTGACGCATTTTCCGGTCTTTTCGCGGTCTTTTCCTTCGGAGATCCCAACTGAAATGTAAGTAGAATCACTTATACATATCCAAGTATCTATGTGTCAAATTTCATCTATATGTATGGACGTTTACATGTTGAATTCCTACAGGAAAGTGACTTTGATGAGATAAAGCAGTAAGAACACTTTAGTTGCGCTCGGGCGGCGATCTGTCCCCCTGAAAAGTGTGTCTGTGTTTTCACTGTACTGCTAATATGAGATAGCTTATGAGCGCAGTTCGTAGCTAGCTTTACCCTGCTTTGTCTAGCCAATGAAGATAGAGGATCATGTGTGACATCATCTGTTGTCAAGTGAAGAGTGGCAGAAATGTTGGATGTCTGAAAAAAAAGCGGGAAAAGACGAACAAAGGATCCCGTAGTGTTAGTGAAGGCAGGCGGCTGTTTTGTTTGTGTGTTTAGCTCTGAAACATGACTGCAGACATAAATAACATTAAAATAAAAAAATTAAATGCTTTTTCTTGTTCATAAGCCAGGCTACATGAAGTATATGTATGCATAATGATCTAATAAATAATGCAAATAATGTGTGTGTGTGAGAGAGTGACTGACTGACTGTCTCTGTACATGTGTTGAAAGCTTATGATTGGAAATATTAGTTATAGATTAACCTCCAATATATATATATATATTTATATATATAAATATACATATATATCTATATATATATATTCATATATATATTTATATCACTTCAAAAAAACAAAAAAAACAATCGAAATGTACACAAGTTGAAATACCATGCACGCTTCATATATATATATAAAAAAATATATATATATATATATATATATATATATATATATATAAATATATATAAATATACTCTCTCTATATATATATATATATATATATATATATATATATTAACCAAAAAGTAATGTTTTTGCCTCTCAACTTTCTCTCGTATGGTTTATGTTCCTGGCTAAAAAGATAGAGAACAGAGAGAGAGAAGAAAGAGGGCAAGAAGGAGGAAAAGCAAGAAGCAGGAAAGAGAGAGAGAAAAGCAGAAAAGAGACAGAAAGAAACAGCTAACGTAAGTGAAGGTAGGTAACATGTGTGTCTGTGTGGGAGAGAGTTTTTAATTTCCTTTACAGGAGCATCAAGATGTCAAAAAGAAAAGATGGATGTAGAAATTGTAATGCTGTTGTGGCTAAGGTGAATATATTTGTCTATGCCTGTGGTAAATATGCATGTCTATATGTGGTAATGTGACAGTTTATAGAATTTATCAACCTTATTCGAGACATGAAATGTGCCTTTAAACCTTTATATCTGACTGCAAAAAAAGAATGTGCATTTGCAGATGCCCAACATCTGGCAGATCCAGAAGAGGGAGAGGAAGACGAGGAAGTGGACCCAGGAGGCCATGGAACAGGCCCGTCAGGAGGTGGAAGCAGGCAGGCGGACTATACGGCAGGCAGCCCACATGTTTGGGGTCCCAAAGTCCAGCCTGAGTGACCGAGTCAGTGGAAGGGTGGCCTCTGACTGCGTCCAAGGTCAGAGGACTCTCCTCACCCCTGCAGTTGAATATTCCCTGGTAGAATACTGTTTGTATTCTGCCAGTCACGGGTTTCCACTGACGAAGCCTCAGGTCCTGGCCCACGCTCTGGCCATATACAACCTCCGCCACCAGGACGCACTTAAGACCGCGCTTGGCCAGACGTGGTGGATAAACTTTAGGGAGCGGCACCACCATCGCCTTACAGCCCGGACCCCAGACATCATTGACCGTGGGAGGGCATCCTGTGCCAAGAGGGGGGCCATCGAGGAGTATTTCAGGCTCCTCACCACCTCCCGCCCCAGCCGCAGAAAAACAGTGCCCCTCGGGGCTGCTCCAGCCACCAGCTCCGGCCTTTCCAACGCCGGTCCCTCAGCCTCTTGTGCCTCCCATGGTCCCCGGCTGCCTGCCACCACCAATACACCAGCGAGCCTGCCTGTTGAGGGACATTACCACCTTCCCCCATCTCCTGGTCAGCAAGTCTCTGGTAAAGCATACCTATTTTACATTTGAATTAATGTAAATATCAAAATTGATTTACTATTGTGATGTATAGACATTATTAGGAGTATGCATTTTAATGTCGTAATAATAAAATATGATTATTCTTTAGTGCCTTCAACATCAACCGCAGCAGGCCTCCGAGGGTCCCAAGCTCCTTCCTCTCCCTCCCACTGTAAATGCTTTATATAAACTGTAAAACAGAAAGCAACATTTTAACATGTTGGTATCATGAGCCATGATGAAGAGTAAGCAAAACATGTAAGGCTTTGTCTCTTATTTATACAGACTCTCAAGACCGGACAACAACCCTGTCATCAAGCTCCTCGTCCTCGCCTGCTGGACCCACGACATCCACCGGTAGTTTACTTATTGTTAACAGTCTTTGCATGCCAGCCCATAAGATCAGACAATTTTCTTACATATATATTTTTTTTTCTGTGAGTAGGTCACACCACTGAAGAAATGGAGCAGATGGTTCGGTGGTGTGGCCGGTGCAGGGAACCTGACCCTCCGGAGAGTTCGGAGGGATTGGTGTCGTGGGTCTAGTGCGACAACTGCCACACATGGTTTCACACCGACACTGTTAAAAAAATCGTAACGTTAACGTAACACATTTTTTATCTGTTCAGAATGTACCTTAACAAACCTTTAAAAATGGGTAACAAATATATAGTTTCATTTTGTTAGTCAGTTTTGACACGGATAAACATGGGAGTGGACAAATATGCTGCTTTATGCAAATGTATGTATATATTTATTATTGTAAATCAATGAACAACACAAAACAATGACAGATATTGTCCAGAAATCCTCACAGGTACTGCATTTAGCATAAAACAATATGCTCAAATCATAACATGGCAAACTGCAGCCCAACAGGCAACAACAGCTGTCAGTGTGTCAGTGTGCTGACTTGACTATGACTTGCCCCAAACTGCATGTGGTTATCATAAAGTGAGCATGTCTGTAAAGGGGAGACTCGTTTGTACCCATTTTCCATAGAATTATAGTGAAAGTAAATGATTCAACTTTTAGCTGCAGAGGACTCCCTGGAACGCTTCGTTTTAGCGCATTTCAGCGAAATAGCGTTGCTAGGCAACAGCTTTGGTCCATGTTTGCTGATGTCATTCACATACACTGCGACTGGAACTCAACCGAGACACATTTAGAATGTTTACGTTCAAAACTGTATAATGGTCTAAAGCTGTACTTTATGACATCATCAGAATGTTGATGATGTCTTAAAGTACGACTTTAAGACATCATCAGCTTCAAAGGAAGCTGTGAAGCCGTGAATGCAGCTGTAGGTCAAATATTGGACACACTTTAAAACTGTTTTTTCAGCACTCTTAAGAAAACTGTACTTTCAGCACTCTAAGAGAGCAGAAAATGGGTTCCACGATATCTAAAGAGATTGAGAGCATGGCTTCAAGCCAAGAGCAGACAGATACTACTGACGAAGACAATGTAGTAGGAAGAGCAGTTGATCAACAAGAGCAGACTGATCCTACTGACCAAGACAATGCAGTAGGAGGAGCAGTCGACCAACAAGAGCAGACAGATCCTACTGACCAAGACCATGCAGTAGGAGGAGCAGTTGACCAACAAGAGCAGACAGATCCTACTGACCAAGACCATGCAGTAGGAGGAGCAGTTGACCAACAAGAGCAGACTGATCCTACTGACCAAGACAATGATACTACTGACCAAGACAATGCAGTAGGAGGAGCAGTTGACCAACAACAGCAGACAGATCCTACTGACCAAGACAATGATCCTACTGACCAAGACAATGCAGTAGGAGGAGCAGTCGACCAACAACAGCAGACAGATCCTACTGACCAAGACAATGCAGTAGGAGGAGCAGTCGACCAACAACAGCAGACAGATCCTACTGACCAAGACAATGATCCTACTGACCAAGACAATGCAGTAGGAGGAGCAGTTGACCAACAAGAGCAGACAGATCCTACTGACCAAGACAATGCAGTAGGAGGAGCAGTTGACCAACAACAGCAGACTGATCCTAATGACCAAGACAATGCAGTAGGAGGAGCAGTTGACCAACAACAGCAGACTGATCCTAATGACCAAGACAATGATCCTACTGACCAAGACAATGCAGTAGGAGGAGTTGACCAACAAGAGCAGACAGATCCTACTGACCAAGACAATGCAGTAGGAGGAGCAGTTGACCAACCACCTGATGACCTGCAACACCGTGAGAGTCAGGAAAAAGAACTAATGGAGCTCCGTGAAAATGTCCAAACTCAAAGAGGTTTGATTGCAAAGTGCAATGCTCTGAATTTGGCCAAAGAGGCCATTGAGAAAGACTTGAGACAAGAAATTCAGGAGCTAAAGAATACGCTGACGCTGTACAAAGCAGAGCACCTGAGAGCAAATGAGGCTCTGCAGCAAGAGATTGAGGAGCTCCACAAAAGGCTGTCTTCGGAGGAAAGGTGTGATGCAAAGAGGGACACAATTGAAGCCATGAGGCTCCAAAATGACACAATGAGAGAGGAGTTCGAGGAGCTCAAGAAGAATCGTCAAACTATAAAAGCTTTGGATGAAGTCTTCGATGCACATCGGGCAGAGGAAGAGGCGATTAGCAAGGAAAACGACGAACTCCAACAACGTATTCAGGACATGCGCAAAGACATCCGTAATGAAAAGTCTTTGCAGGAAATGGATAACATGGTGATAGCATCACATGTGGTCCTCAGAAAACAAAGTGACGCACTGAAACAACAACTCATGGAGCAAACCAAAAAGTATGACGAACTGAAAGTTCGGGAAGTCATGTGGAAGGAGAGGAAGAGCAGCATGGACTTATTGAGCAGAGAAAATGATAACATCGAACAACAAGTTCAGGCGATTACAAGAAAGGTCCAGAACAAAGAAAACTTGGAGAAGAAAAACAGGCACATTAAATCAGAAGAAAAAGTCGTCTCGACCAGAAATACAGAGCTTCTCAAAATACGTGGAAAGCTCTACTCAAAGCTTGTATGTATCGGCGACCCTGAAAACGATTGCCAAACTGTGGCAGACGAGATAGAAGCCATGAGAGAGTTCAATCAGAATCTCCAAGAAGAAATCCAGGAGCTCAACGAGGAGGTCATAAACAAAACTGCTTTGCAAGCAAAATATAAATCAATGAAAGCAGAGAAAAAGGTTCTAACTCACGAAAATGCCAACCTGTATAAAGAACTTCAGGAGCATCACAAAACGATTGCAAAGGAACAAGCTTTGAAAGACAGGAATGCTATCCTTGCAGAAGAAAATCAATTAGTGCGTGATCAAAACCTCTCACTTGACTACGAGATCCAGGAGCTCTACAGCAGACTCCAAAGTGAGAAAGTATTGGAGGCCTCACATCAGTTGCTGAAGGTGCAAAAAAATGCCATGAGACAGCAAAATGATTCACTTCGACGAGAGGGCCGGATGCTCCATAAAAGGTTGAGAAGACAAGAAACTTTACAAAATCAGTGCAAAGCGACGAACGCGGAGAAAGAGAACATCAGCCGAGAGCGTGACATCCTACAACAACAAATCCAGCTGCTGAACAGCATGTGAGGAGCTGTGTTGTGGGTTTACTCCGGGTGCTCCGGTTTCCTTCCACAAAAATGCTGAAACAAAAACATGACAGTGCTGTCATGTTTTTGCTCTCCATAACGGTGTATTGATGTGGATGAAATGATTTCTCACCTCATCTCACCTCTTTGTTGTGGATTTACTCCCGGTGCTCCGGTTACCTCTCACAAAAAAAGCTGAAATATGACAGTTGTGTCATACCCTCGAACACCGTGGTGGACACCGGTGGTCAGGGAAGCCGTCCGACTGAAGAAGGAGGCCTTCCGGGATGTGTTATCTCGCAGGACTCCGGAGGCAGTTGCAAGGTACCGACAGGCCCGAAGAGCAGCAGCCACTTCCGTGACGGAGGCAAAGGAGGAGCTGTCTTGGATGACACGTCTCTTCAACATTGCGTGGAAGTCGGTGACTGTGCCTAAGGAGCGGCAGACCGGGGTGGTGATTCCCCTGTTCAAAAAGGGGGACCAGAGAGTGTGTGCCATTACAAGGGTATCACACTACTCAGCCTCCCTGGTAAAGTCTACTCCAAGGTGCTGGAAAGGAGGGTTCGACCGATAGTCAAACCTCGGATCGAAGAGGAACAATGCGGATTCCGTCCCGGCCGTGGCACAACAGACCAGCCCTTCACTCTCGCAAGGATCCCGGAGGGGGCCTGGGAGAGCCTATCCAGTCTAAATGTGTTTTGTGGACTTGGAGAAGGCTTTTTGCAGATTATGTGGTCCTGTTGGCATCATCGGTCTGTGACCTCCAGCACTCACTGGATCGGTTTACAGCCGAGTGTGAATTGTGAATTTCACCTCTCTGTTGTGGGTTTACTCCAGGTCCTCTGGTTTCCTCCCACAACAACAAATTCAACAGATAAACAGCTCGTGAGGAGCTGAACAAAAAATAAATGAACAATTATTTTAAAAATTACCTTAATTGTTTTTGTCTTGACATGTCTTAGTTTATATATAATATATTTAATAATAATATGATATATTATACATATTAATAATATATTATTTATTTGTATTAAGTTATCTGCTGTCCTTCACCGACCTCTGTTTGTCATTTTTACTGATCTGTGATTGACATGTAACATTTTGGATGTTTGTCTGGATGTTGTCTGTGAATTGAATTGCCCTTCTTGGGATCAATAAAATTGTCTGAATCTGAATCTGAATTTACTACTTATATTCTATTTGAATGTCCGAATTCTGGGTGTGATTTTACGGTAAAAAAGTTTTTTAAACATTTTTAAAAACGTAATTGTAACGTAAATTGAAACAAAAACAAAACTACTTGGTTTAGTTAAAAAAAACAAACATGATTTTGCTTGAACTAGGGCTGTCAAAGTTAATGCGATAACGCGTTAACGCAAATACGTTTTAACGCCACCAATATCTTTAACACAAAAATTAACACTGATGCTGAGCTAAATAATTTGCTTTCTTGTTTATCCGTGTCAAAACTGACTAACAAAATGAAACTATATATTTGTTACCCATTTTTAAAGGTTTGGTAAGGTACATTTTGAACAGATAAAAAATGTGTTATGTTAACGTTACGATTATTTCTTTTCCCAAAGATTTTGGTGAGAAACTGTTAAATACGTTAACGTCTCTGCTTCCTTATCACGGATCAGCGGTCTGTCCTTCAATATGGTGGGATTCAATCAATTATTATTAAAACTAGTACTATCATATCATGTTTTCCTTTAAGCATCTGTCACATTATCAACTGTTCAAGTTCACGTTACGTCTTTACAAAACGTTTGCCTCCGTAACTTCGGATAAGAGCTAGCTAACGTTCGTTATTGTTATCTAATGTTATCTTATTGATGTTCATATCTAACATGATACCGTGTATAAAACATGAAAAGTACAATACTTATTAAAAACCATATGTGTCTTGTATTGCAAACAATAAAACTGACGGCATGTCTTGGTTAACAATTCGAATATTTTTGTTTTTTACAATTGCTGTATCATCACTATTATTTCAATAAATTCAGATCATAACTAATATTATTATACTAATTATTTATTAAATAATAGTTAATACTGTAAAACGGAGAAAGACATTTCATCGTTCAATATATTATATTATATTATATTATATTAAATTATACACGGACCTCTCTACAAGTATTAACCTTAAACAAGGAAAATAATAAACAATAATAAATATATACATATATTTGCATAAAGCAGCATATTTGTCCACTCCCATGTTGATAAGAGTATTAAATACTTCACAAATCTCCCTTCACGGTACATTTTGAACAGATAAAAAACGTACAATTAATTTGCAATTAATTGCGATTAACTATGGACAATCATGCGATTATATACTTGAATCGCGAGGGAAAGTCTGATGAAGCAATCTGCAGTTTCACTTCTCCTGAGTCACTCTCAATCAGCTGCATTCCAACAACATACCTCCGACATTAACAGGTGTTTCAGTCTGAAGTATGTGCCTGGCCGTGTGTTGGGGGTAAAGTATATCAGTGCTGGTTGCATAAAGGTTGGCCCTGAGTCGTGTCGTGTGTTGGAATGTAAATGTTATGACAGAGAAAGAGGGTCAGTGTGGATCCAGAGGCCTCTTTGGACAGGTGCGTGAGGTGAGGACTGTGTCTGCCTTCTGTCTGTTTATCAAACCCACGGAGCCACGGAGAATTATCAGCCGACTCTGAAGCTCTGTAGGAGCTTTTTTATACTCTCTTGTTTGCAGATCAACCTCATCAACCCTCTTTTCCAGCAGTAGCACAGCCGATCGCTCGTCTCCCGGTACCGCTGTTGTCGGGGGGGGGGGCGTGCCTGTTCGGAGCTTAAATTTTCAATAAAGTTACTATCTATCTATCTATCTATCTATGCCCACTTTATGTTCATCACATGCCATTTTATGATTGGAGCATATTTTTCATGCTCAATGCAGTACCTATGAGGGTTTCTGGCTTTGTTTT
The DNA here is from genome assembly GCF_015220745.1 of Sebastes umbrosus. Lineage (NCBI taxonomy): Eukaryota > Metazoa > Chordata > Actinopteri > Perciformes > Sebastidae > Sebastes > Sebastes umbrosus. The sequence continues at coordinate 2,243,406 of NC_051291.1, forward strand.
GTGTTGTTAATTGATTTCCAATAATAAATATATACATATATTTGCATAAAGCAAATATATTTAAGAGTTACTGGGGTGAAATGTTTCTTTCTTTCTTTCTTTCTTTTGTTCATTTGTTACCTCAGTGAGTGCGGAATGAGGAAGGGCGCCCACTGGCATTTTATTTTATTTTATTTTATTTTATTTTAATTTATTTTATCTTATTTAATTTAATTTAATTTAATTTTATCTAATCTTACTTTATTTTATTTTATTTATTTATTAATTTAATTTAATTTAATTTAATTTAATTTAATTTAATTATTTTTCCAGCGTCCCCAGCCCCCCCAGAAGGTGGCACCCTCGGCGACAGCCTATATGCCTTAACGCGGCCCTGGACTTAGGACAGCGCACATCTCTTTTCCTCCTCTTTTCAGAAAGATAAAGAACTCCCAGCTTGAAGTAGCGAGGTGTTCCCGAACAAGCAGTCAGAGCTTGTATCTACTTTCTCTCTCTGTATCTCTTCTTCCTCCTCTTAGTTAGTTAGTGTCAGATTTACACTGAGTGTCTGCAGGATTGCATTCCTCTGAATGCTGTGGAGCAATGCGCTGCTCCCACGTTTGTGCAGATCTGTCATGTGTAAAATGTTGTTGGGTAGTTTTTTCCATTAGGCAACATGAACCATATCTGTGAGTTTCCACTAAATCACTGCAATAAGTCACCTATCTCCAGTCACTTGGCCCGACCAGCACTTCCGTTAGTGGATAGTGTCGGCACAAACTGTGCTTTCACCTCTCAACGTGATTTATCTGCTTTGTTTTTTTACCACTTGGAGGATGTAACTGTTTTTTAGCTGGTCTAAAGATTGACATGAGTACTTCCGTCTCAGACTACGAGCCTAAACTGTAGATGTAAGTAGAGGTTGTCCGCTGGTATGTGACACAGATTCTGCTGGCTGAACATACATCAGCTACATAATTTATGCTGGTTGACTTTTTTTGGGTATTTGTTATTTACATAGTGATTAAACCTAAGAGCGTGGTGACGGGGAATGTGTAGTTCTAGTTTTAAAAACCACAGAAGGGCCTAAAACCTCGGTACTCCCATGATTTAGAATTACACTTCCATAAAGTCGGTGGGACTCATAAGAGTTATTGGTCCCTACCATATCCTATAGGGAGATATCTGGCTCTTTAGCTGCTAAATGCTGCAGCTAGTGTCTAACTGTAACTGTGTGGTTTGGTGCTGAGCAAGTATAGATAGTGTACATATAGTTTTTAAAGTGTTTATGTTGAAAATATAAATGGGGCTCGACATTAATCACCACATGAACCAATAGCTTGTCCGCTGTTGACCCAACCTCCTGTCACTCATTAACTACGCCCCGTCATACGACCTTTACCGCCAACGTGGCTGCTGATGCCCACGATCATGTGTTTCTCAATGATTCATTCACTATTGTCCCACGCCATTTACATTTGTTGGTTTTGTCATGCAGTGACTTGTAATGATTGACTTATTTGGGTCAGAACGGTTTAGGTTAAGGGCACAGTAACACGGAGGAGGCTGGGGATGATTTAAAGAAATATACTGAATCACATATTTTTGTGAATATTTTGATGCATTCAGAGTTTTTCAAAGCCTCGCGTCATTCTATCTATGTATGTCTTTTAGTATGGAGGACCACAAGAGTCACAGAAATAGTAATAAAGCATTTAATTGATTAATAACTATTTTTTTATATTAATAAATTTGTGGCTAATTTGCATTTTTTTGCCTCGTTTCCCTATTGTAAGGCCCAAAGTGTCACGTTAACGCTAAATAAAGAGGCTAAATGACAGGAAAATGCTAATGCTAACGGGAAAAGACGTTGCCCTTTTAACTGCCTGATTAAAACCTTTATTCTTCATTCAATTTGTGAATCCAGTGATTCGTTTATTTTTTTAAACTGAATTTTCAAATATTTTTTTAAATTACATTATTTTTTATGAATTTATTAAAATACTTATTGTAATGAATTAATTAATAATGCACTTATTGACTGTTTTATGGTGTTTTTGTAAATCCCTTTTTAATTTGAAGTATTTATTGATGGTTTAATATTTCATTTGTAAATTATTCTTATAATTCTTCTTTAAAATGCCCATTAATTAATTAAATGTCAAATAATGAATTACTTATTAATAATAATAATAATAATAATAATAAATATAATAATAATAAAAGTAATTTAGTTCATTTATTCATAGATAAATAAATACATTTGTAAACAAATTTAATAATGGTTATTTTTATTGTACAATTGGTTACTAATCAATTAAATGCTCGAATCACATATTTTTGCATTTTTTGTGAATATTGTGATGCATTTAGAGTTTTTCAAAGCCTCGTGTGATTCTTTCATGTTTGTCTTTTAGTTTGGAAGACCACAAGAGTCACGGAAATAATAATAAAGCATTTAATTTATTAATAACTATTCTTTTATATTAATAAATGTGTGTCTAATTCAATTTGTGAATCCAGTTATTTATTTCTTTTTTTAAAACTGCATTTTCAAATACTTTTTTTAATTACATTATTTATTTATGAATTTATTAACATACCTATTGTAATGAATTAATTAATAATGCACCTATTGACTGTTTTAGTGTGTTTTTGTAAATCCCATTTGAAGTATTTATTGATGGATTAATATTTGTAAATTCCTCTTATAATTCTTCCTTTAATTGTCCATTAAAATGTCAAATAATTAATTACTTAATAATAATAAATAATAAACAAAAAAATAATTTAGTCCATTTATTCATAGATAAATAAATACATTAGTAAACACATTTAATAATGCCTCTTTTTATTGCACAATTGGTTACTAATCAATTAAATGCTTTATTAATATTCATGTGACTCTTGTGGTCCTCCATATTTTAGGAATGCACACACACACACACACTCTAAATACTCCATTACATTATTACAGTATAGCTCTTTATTTACAGAGTAAAGGACATTGACAAACAGTAACATTTCAACTACAGTTAAGACTTTGTTTCACTACCATAAGGTTTCATGTTTAAGGAGCAGTGGGGGAAAAAAAAGGGGGAGATAAATAGTCTTTGGTGACATACAAATATTTAACATACAAAGATAACTTAAATACATAACTTTCTTTAAATAGTTTGGCTGAATATACATATATGTATCTATATATTCACAGGTGCACACGACGTTCACAGTCATCCTGACGCCACACGGAGTGCACTGATGTCTTCAAACACAATCTCAAATGCAACATTTACAAGAGACGAGCCTTGTCCGACTTTCACAAGTTCATTACAATGAGTGAGAATCACACACGTCAGTTTGCATTAAAGTGCTTTCCTGTGACGACCCCCCAAAGGAGAAAAATCTGCTAAAAAAGAAAAACTGAGATCGACCTGTATCTACTGCACGCTATCTAACAAAACCAATAGAGACATTTTACACTCATTCTTCTTTTGCAACAGAGAAAGAGCCATGAAAGGTATTTCTACGGGGGAGGTATTCACGGTCGTGCTCACACAACTCGACGTGACGCAACTCCTGACGTCACAAAAAACACCCGTTGCGTCCAAAGAAACACAAAAACAGACTGGTGCGCACAATGGTCCGGAGCGCAGATCAAACACAGCAGATAAGTGTCCCGATAGGCTACGTACAGCAGCTCAACACACACACACACAAACACCTCATGTGTGTTTCAAAAAGCAGAGAGATCCACCAGGATTTTTTTCAGCGTTTGAAAAGCCTTTTAATGATCCGTCACGAGACATTGATTAGCTCCATTACAGCAGAGAGAGAATGGCATGTTTGACCTCAGCAAGCCTTTGAACAGATTAGATTTAAGACTATAAGGAACCACTGCTTATTATTATTACCCTGTGACCTCCACGATTATAGACAGAAGAGAAAAGAGAGCTGAGATGGGGCTGAGAGACTAAATATATATATATAAATATAAATATATATATAAAAAATAGGCAAATGAAAGTAAAATCAGAAGACACAGATTAAGATATAAAAGAATACATTATTATATGATGTAGATCACATGTAAAACTCATTCGATTTGTCAAGTATTGCCAGGTATTTGGTGAGTTCAAACTAAGGAATACCAAAACGTTCATGTTTGTGAAATTATATGCAAAATAACAAGGGGTAAAATATGAAATGTGATATATCTAAATGACCGACAGCTTGGTCTGTATAGAGCGGTGCCGGAATGAGTTTTTAGCACTTCTGGTTCCCTCGTCTGGAAGGTTTTTTGAATGGGTTTTTAATTAGATGTTACGCCTCAAAAATCATAAAAGTGGTGTTAATTTGTGGAGATTATTTTACAGAACAAAACGTGTATGTATCATAAACGTTGAGTTTATTTTCTGCAATAATCCAAAACCCAATGGAACAATCTTATTGGCTTTTTGTGGAGGGAACCAGGGCGACGCTAACTTCCTGGTTGTCCTACAAAAACACGTCATCCCTGCACCGCTCTAATTCCTACTATGAAACGCTCAACCACTCTCTGCAGGTTAGAATCAGGCTACCATATAGTACAGTCTTGGAATAGAAGTTTAGAAGTATGTATATAATATGTGGTATAATTATATTTCTCGCCATAAATGTGGGGTTTTTATACATATGGTTTAAGGCCTGTCAAATTTGAGTATGCTTGATGAGTTCGAGCTTGACCTCAGTTATTCTCAGTCCATCGCCACACCATCTCAGAGACGGACATTCCTCACACGAGGACATGTCAGGGCGTTGTGTGGTTTTTATGATGGCGCTATACGCTATTTTGTGTTTGAAATTGGGGCACACATAACATTTTGGTCGCTCTGGTCTCGCACAAGAAACCCGCAATGTAACAGTCGTCTCAGGACTACTTTCAAAACATACTAAAAGAATGATGTTGGCCTATATACTACAATGTGTTAAGTGTTGCCTATAGACCCTTTTAGTGTCGACGTCATGATTACGTCACGGTGTTATCTGGAGCTAAAGGAAAGACTGGAGGCGAACATGAATCACCTCAGAGTTTAGGCTAAAGTTACACATCGAAACTGTCTTCTTGCTGTGTTGTAGGATGCCAGAATCAATACTGCATACATTTGAGATGACAAACTGTGAGGCTCTATAGCGAGCTAAAATATCGGCGAAGAGTTTAATAGATGGAGATCCGCCACGATACGTCATCATGTTTGCTAACAGAAAAAGGGTCTATAGGGAATTGTAGGGAAGAGTTGACCTTTAATTTTCAATTCTTCTGCAACATTACTGTTAGACAACTTTTAGAGATTTGTACCTCCACACCAATACACAAGTGGTGAATGTAATTTTGTCTGTGCACTAAAAAATGGCATTAAAATAATTCAGCAACATTTCTAAGTTGTTTTTTTTTGGTGAACCGACCCTTTAATATCTTCAAACTGCATATGTGTAGAAGCCACATGCCTTGCTCTCCTCCTGCTGTGGCGGTACATATGCTTGAAGTGATTAGGTCAGTTTTATTAAACAGCTGTCAACCCAAAGTCCTGACTCGCTAAGGGCAACTTATGAATCACGTGAAAAGGCTAAGATTTCAGACTTGGCCTCCGGCGGGGGGAAAATGTCAGCGGGGGTGCGACGGAGCTCTTATCCGTGTGGCTCCAAGGCTCACTTTGCTACCTACTGCGTTGGCGAACAGGCTACTGTAATGCAACATTGAAACTGATCCTGAATTTCTGTGTAGATTCCTTCCAAGGCTCTGGATGCTGACTTTCTTTTTCATTTTCTGCGTGGAGTTTATGTGGTTTAGTCCTCAGACTCTCTGAAACTCGAGTGTAACCCGAGCGGTGCTGTGGCTGGTTTCAAACGTAAACTGCGGTCCCTGAAACACAAAAGTCCTGCTGAGTGACGAATTCCCAGTTCGACTGAAAGCTTGTGGAAGATTCTTGGGATATATCATCATATCGTGATTGTATGCAGTTGTGAAACGACTTGGGAGTTGACACAAAGGCGGGGCAAAAAAAAAGAGGTAAAAGGGTTCATCGGGGTCTTTGGGAATATATCGGTTTGGACAGAGCTCAGTGCAGGTTGAAATCCACATTAAGGGCTTAAGTGTTTGATCAATGAGATCTCAGAGAGGTCAGCTGGCAGACAGGACCGGGCCGCTGGATGGTGTCGAGGACAAGCCTTCATTCGCATATCAACAGGATTAAGACGTCAAGCGGAGGCCTTCTTTTGAGCATTCAAAAGGGAGAACCAGTAAGACTTTGACGAGACTTGAACGTCCTTCAAAAGGTCCTCAGGGTGGTGGGAGAAATTTGAGGATTTCAAGTCAGTCATGATCTTGAATTTGAATCTTCAAATCCATCAATCCGCACAAAAAGTAGAGAGGCACAACAGTCATTTACGGGAAGATAGATAAACAAACTACATCAAACTCTAATGCAGCGACTACCAGTAATACATTAAGAGATAAATGGGGATATAGATAGACTTGCTGTGGGTGTTTGGGGGTCAACTAACTCATCCAAAACTGTGGGGGCTCCTGGGGTTGATGGGCGACGAGTCTTCTCTGCCGCTCTGGCCAATGAGCTGGTAGAGCCGGTGGCTGAGGTTTTGCACTTGGCAGGTTCCCAGGACGCAACCCACTCTCATCAGCTTGGCGTGGTGGTTGTTGTAGTGGTGACCGCCTCGCGATCCCGAGTGGGCATGGCGACGAGTTCTCGCCGCCCTCCGCTCCGAAGCCTCAGCGGGTCGTGCCCACGCCAGGCCTGGCGAGGCTTTTCTCGTCGCTCCTGAAGCCTCAGCGGGTCTTGCCCACGCCAGGCTTGGCGAGGCTTTTCTCGTCGCTCCTGAAGCCTCAGCGGGTCTTGCCCACGCCAGGCTTCGCGAGGCTTTTCTCGTCGCTCCTGAAGCTGGTTGGTGTCTCAGGAAGGGGGGCAGCCATTTCGGGGATCGGCTGGGTGTCGGAGAGGGGACGGTGACGGTGACGGCGACGGCGTCGTGAGTCTGGCTTCCTGACGCTGAGGGTTCATCCTCTGTCCGGTCAATGAGCTTGTCGAAGAGGTCCGACCTGAGGAGGACACAGAAATCAGACAGACAGTCAGACAAGCCCTGACTGTTTGATGGTTCTAAAGATTATCTTGCCAGATGTTCCTGTGGTGTGAGGTATGTTAAGAGTGTTTTTTACATCCCCCGAACGGCTCGGAAGCCCATCCTGGCCGCACCGATTTCAAATCGATCGGATGTACTGTTGTGTGTGGGGAACCCAGAGGACAGCCGATGACGCGGGGAAAGAACGATAGCCAATAGAGAACCAAGCTGACTGAAGGACAACCACCGTCGTCATGGCGACTGCATGAGCTAATGCTAAACGAGAAGCATAAAGTCGTAGTGAGATGGAGCTCAGAAATGGAGGACCAACGTGCTGATTTGTGGCAACAACGCAAGTGTTTATATAACGCGTCTCCATGACTTCATCCATCCATCCTTCGTGAATTTTCAGTACAAAATAAAAACTAACATTGCTAATTCTTCCTGCCTGTCGTCCGCAAAGTTTGTTTACACTAAAGTCACGTTTGATCGCGAGAGATTTTGCGAGATTTCCATTGTTTTAGTCAGGACTCTAGTAGTCCTTGAATGAATCTGTTAGTCCTGGAACAGGAACAAAACTGTTAAATTTAACATATTATGTCGTTATGTGTGAGCTCTCTAAGATCTTCATCATCTGTTAAGATTTGAAGCATCTTTTAGTTTGGACCAGCCGTTAGACACAGCAGTGCTTTGAGCTCAAATGTCAACCGACCAACGTTGCCATTCCTAGTGGTTAATAAAAATATAAATGAACCTCTATGTCTAGATTATTGCTGCAGCTATGTAAAGAACAGGGACAGAATGAGGATGGAAAAGGTTTTTAAATTAACCTTTAGTCATGCATGCACCTGCCAGCGTTGTTACTATAACAACTAATGTTGCAGGTAATTCTGCAGAAATCCGATTAGCCGCTCAAAGCAGCTTTGATAAACAAATCATTTCTGCCCGCTGTCTGAACACAGCGTGACCGGCCTCCGCACAGCCACCCACCCGTCCACGTGGACACCATGCCCATCTCTTAATGCACAACAATAAAAGTTAATGGCTTTGTTTTCACATGTTACCTAAAAGAACAGGTGCTTCAGAGTCTGCCTCGCTTAATGCATTATACCATCGAAAACCTGCACCTCACTGCATTTTAATGCCCAGCTGGGTTTTAGCAAACGGTAACTATGGGAGATTTAGCCATGACGTCTCAGCGGTGCTGATCGGCTCCAGATGAGAACAATAAAATCTCGGTGGAGAGATGGAATCAAGTTTCACATCTGATGCAAATTCATTTGTTTCAGGATCTTATAACCCTTGCTCTGCCTTGTTTCTATGCATTATACATGAAGTGAAACTGGAGACATCTCTTGTCATACAGAGACATATTTTCACTCTTTAAAGGGGCAGTTCATCCAAATTACATAATGATATATTTTCTCACTTGATCGGATCAACGCATCGGTGACACTAGAGCCGATCTATTCAATTCTATTCTATGTTTATATACTATATAAATTATATACTGACATTTTAATTCCTGTTTAAATTTTGTCCAATGTCTTGCTGCATTAAAAAAAAGTTTACACTTGAATTGTAATTCCTGTTAATTTTAAAGTTTTTTTATAAAGTTGCTGGTGTACGATTTATTATTTTTTTTAATAATAAATACAAATACTGTTAATTTAGAAGATTTTTTTATTAAGTTCCTGGTGTATGATTTATTATTTTAATAATTAATAAGCATTCTGTTAATTTAGAAGATTTTTATGAAGTTTCTGATGCAAAATTTATTATTTTAATAATTAATACAAATTCTGTTAATTTTGAAGATTGTTTATCAAGTTTCTGGTGTATGATTTATTATTTTAATAATGAATACAAATGATGTTAATTTAGAAAAAAAATGTATAAAGTTTCTGGTATATGATTTATTATTTTTTTAATAATAAATAAAAATTCTGTTAATTTAGAAGATTTTTCATCAAGTTTCTGGTGTGCAATTTATTATTTTAATAATAAATAAAAACTATGTTTATATAAATTAAATTAAATAAAATATGTATTTGTTAAATTTTGTTTTACAAATTTAAGAAAATTATGTTTAAGTCAAGCCTGATGTTGCCTCACACGTAAAAGAATGATCCCAGTCACTTCCTTATTAATTAAACACTGGTATCGGTTCGGTACACGGTATTGGCCGATACCAAAAGCCCAGGTATCGGTGTCAGTATCCGGACTGCTTTTGGCACTTCTACGACCTCCCTAATAAAATGGAACTTAATGGAATTTGACTTGAGTTGCTCAAAGATTTGAAAAATTACATTTGAAAAACTAAAAGGGGTTTACATAGGGACTATATTTGTGAGTAGAAAGTAGTTCCTTCCTCCTCCTTAGTCTCCTTACTTAACTAGAGTTAAATGGAAAGATTTGGGTGTGGGAGGGGGGGATTTTTTTGTGCACAGACCCTTTACAAAAGAACAGGTTCTGCAGTGCAGTGGACCAGCGGGTACTGGCCGTTCAGCAAACACAGCGCCGACCAACTCGCCATCTGTTCATTAACAGCCGCTGTTTGACAAAGACAGCCGCTTCTCGCTACTTGACCTGATCCTCGCTGGACTGTCACCGCTGTGTTTGTACAGCACAGTGTGACTCAAGTCCCTGAGTGTTAGCCCATGCATCACGGCTGCTGAAGGTCGGGGACGAGTAAATAGGAAAAGTGCTTCTTGTACCTGCCAGCCGGTGGATGAATAGGATGAAAATGTTAAATGTTAGCTTTTTGTAATGAGGTTTAAATACAGCATCGGAGCAAATATATCTGCCGTTTGCTTTTCTGAGACCAAGGGAAAAAAAATCTTCCACTGCATCAGGTTTGGCAGTATTTTCCCATGTTCAGAGAGGCAGAAGCCACAGTTGATCTAATTATAACGTGGGTTCCACTTGTGAAATGCTGACTTGTACACTCAGCTTTTTTTCTCATGGTGAGAGGTTTAGATGTGAGTCATCCCAGCTACAACCGGTGGTGTGGTGGGTTTGGGATACCTCTGTGAAACGTGAAGCTTCTCTGGCTCTCTGCTGGCAGCTCTGGTAGTCTGGAGGTGACCTGTTTCTGTGCAACAGTAGCAGCAGAGGCTGAATAAATAGTTGTGCAACGCCAGGCCGCAGACGGAGGCGAGCACTATTTCCAGGACAGGGCTGGTGTGCCGTGGTGCCACATCACCAAGTTACACCCACCTAGTTGCCGAGTCACATTTGACTGCACAGGAAAGCTATTCACAGCAGTGGTGGCACTGCACCAAATTCCTGTTCTGACCTTATTCTTCTGTACGAGACAGAACTGTAATCTTCTTTTTATGTATTTTGGATTCAAAGATTAGAGAAAGAGGAAAAGAAAGTAATCCGGTCTTAAGTAGAAAGAGGACCGGATTGATCCACTCGGAGGCCTCGGTGTTAAAAGTGCCCAAGTACTGAAAAGTGACATTTGAACATTTCATAAGCGCCTTATCTTTACTGGAAACAATATCCTAGTTGCTCTGGACAATCCACAGACCTCACTGTCAACAGCTTTTAGCAGAACTACTGGAACTCTGGTGCAGTTGCCCACTTTGTCCAGTTGGTAATCCAGCTTTGTTTATAACCGTGGACGGGATTAAGTTGAAAACCCTGCAGAGAACGGACTGTAACGTGAGAAAAGCCGTCCCTTTGTTATCAACGACATCGATGCTTTGACCTCTAGAGTACCAAGTGAATGTGGAGCACTTAGCTAATTGTCTTATCTGAACATCTTCCGACTAATAAGTGACCGGGAACAAGGTTTACGTTTTGATCTTCCGCTGGAGATGATGCTCTCCCTAACGACTTTTCTACAAAAATGTAACACGAACCCTTTACACAAGATAGGATAGGTCTGCAACTCATACAACTCCAAATCGCCGAAAACCAGTTGGCTCGTAAGGACATCTGAAGTGGCTGGCACAACAACAATCACAGAGGAGAATACTTTCTGGGAGCGTAAGGTTAAACAGAGAGAACTCATAATAAGACTCACAAGATCTCATAATTTGGCTATTAGTAGCGTTGATTGGCAGACGATCAAAGATGTTCAAGCTACTTTGCCTTTAATTGTTCAGCCCGCTGTGCTTCTCGATGCCTTGCGGGGTCGCAGCTTAAGGGCTTTAAACAAAAATTCCTTTTGACAGAAGATGATTTCTAATTCTTTGATAGAAGGCCAAAGCCAATCCCTTTGTGCTGCCTTATTCGGTTTTCCTTCTGTATTAACCTCAAAGTATTGCTGCCTCGTGTTGACGGCAAGCCTCGGCTGCCATGCCCACCCTGCTGGGGGGTAAGCCCTCCCTACCCCTGACCCCATCCCCTACCTGGCAGACAGTAATCCCTCACTAACACTAATGGTACGTGTCCACAGGGGCGTTTCTTTATCGCGAGGGGATGCGACGCTTCCCAACATTGGACTCTTGGTGGGCTGTCGCTAGACACAGTCTGTCCCCACCTGATTGGACGAACGCTTTTTCCGCCGTTGGCTGCTGCGCCCAGCTTTCAAACCGGCACCAGTATGGAGGCTCGTTTGGAAACTTTCTTCTCTTATTTCATGAAATAATCCATGCAGTTGATGAATCTGTCTTTCTTTTGGATCGACAACGTTTATTTTAAAAGATTCTCGGGAGTTTGGAGAGGCGGCGAGTCGCGTCGGACGCCCGTGATTTGCATAAAGTAGACAAGCCCTCAACTTTATGCAAATGAGGAGCGGGCGTCGTGACGCCTAGTCTCTCGAATTGCGACGCCACGCTACCAGAATGCATTGCGCGGCTGCTTACATAGACAATGAATGGGGAGTGTGGAAAGCACGGAGGCTGTGGACACGTACCATGACCCCAACCCTTACCTGGCAGGGGGTAATCCCTCACTGACCCTAAGGGCTGGGTTATGCTTATGTTCCGAACAGCCACACTCAAAGGCAGGTGGCCAACTACTGTGTGAAAGGGGGCGTGAACGTTGGATTGTCAGTTTCGGGAAGTTACGGAACTTGTCGGACACAGCGTCCCCCAATTCCAACATTGGAAAAGTGTGAGACGAGGGGAAGGGTTGCTGAAGCCGACAGTCTGCCAAGTACTTCTGATTAAGTATATTGGCGCCTTAACCATAACTCCCTAACCCTTAACCCGAACCCTAGTACCATGCCGCTGAGAGGCTGAAGCTTACCGATGGCAGACTTAATCAGCAGTAAGTAAACATGGCACATTCATCTGTAATCTCCCAATGGGTAACAGTGGGGGGATTGTTGTTAGCAAGACGCAGGATAAAAATAAAGGAAAGGTGATTTATTTCACACGAAACACTGGTCCTACTTGTTCTTGTTCTGTTTTCATAACCTCCTCAGTGGGATGTGATTTACTTTATGCAAGCAATAGTGGACATTGAGCATACACTGATAGACAGGATGCCAAGTTAAAAAACTAGACATGCGGTCTGAAACCACGTCATTGTAATGTAGACAAAACACTCGCTATGACGTCAAACAACAGCAGGTTTCCTCTCCCATCAGAAGCCGCCTTTGTTTCTTAAGCCTTTTGATCCACACTCCCACTATAAGCTACTCCTCTTATATATACTGTATACATAGTATACATGCACATTCATGCCTCCACAGCGGTGTGGCTTTCTGCGTGGAGCAGAAACCTGCTCTCTAAGGATGTGGAGGGTGGAATTTAGGTCTTAGCTATTAATGGAATTCTTGCTTGGTCGCAGCTTTCACCCTCCGCAGTTTCAGTCAGATAGACCCCGACGGAGCTATATACGACTGTTTATACCGTACATATACCTCCGCAGTCCGAGCCAAAATTCCTGTTTACAAGACATACGAGAAGAGGCCTCTTTTGAGATGATTTACAGCAGAGGGAAACCTGGTTTCAATCATTCCACAAGCATAAAAGTGTTTTTCTGAGAATGTATACACGATAAAGTGAGAGTAATGTTCTTGTTGTTCCTTGATAAGGCGTAAACATGTCAGAATATAGATAGCAAATCAAGAGGATGGACCCAAAGCCAACTGCATGTGCAGAGGGACTCGACAAACATCGACAGAGCAGGAAGCCGCCCTGTGTGAGGTGAATTTCTCAGGTAAATATTATGTTAAGAGTATCTACGTTGGACCCCACGCTGCTCAAGAATGGGTTAATGATTTAGCAAATCGTTTGGGGGGAAAAACATGACTTTATTTGGCCTTGACAAAGTTCGAATAAACTTGTCGCCACAACACATACACACAAACTACTTTGTGATATCGCACCCAGGTCCAGACAGAGCAGAGGCAGAGCGGACCTGCGTAACAAAAGCTCGACCGCAAATCAGCTTTACATGTCCTGCGTCTCGACGCGAATGACACGCTTTCCACTTCTGGAATCTGTATTGTAAAGCCGCTTCGCTGCTAAAGCCATATTTAACTTGTTGTTTGGCTGCGGACCCGACTATTTTCCTTTACAAAAAAAAACTCTAGACGACAATGAAGGGTATGCGTCGCATGCGTTCCCAAGGAACATGCAATTTCTCCTTGTTTGGAAAAGTGCCTGTCAGGCATTGTTTCAGCGGCTTAGTGGGTTTTTGTCGTGTCCTCACCGGGACATATAGGGACAACATGTACACAAAGACAGAACAGGGAAGGAATGAAAGAAATCTGAGCTTAGAAACAGTATCAGAAGAAAATGTAGCCATGTCTGTTTTAATCATGTTGTCAGCATGCGATGGTAACAGAACAGGACGTCCTCTATGGAGGCAAGACAAGAGGGAGAATTTATTTTCCTAATAAAAACCAGACAGGGCATTTATGAGAGATATGCAAAGTGAGAAATGTGGAGGCTTGTGACGGGGGGAGGGAGATCTCTCACTGAGTTGTCAGAGTGAAATATATTTGTATAGACTGTGATCAGTTACAGTGCTAAAGGGCTTAAAGATGACACTGCCCAACCACAGGCCCTCAGTCAGTGTACATGCTCAACAACTCTGTGATCAGCAATCAGCCTCAGGCACATGATTTGAAGTCATGGGATTTATTTATGATTTATCAGACTTTAAGAAGTCTGATCTAAAGGAGGTAGAAGAAGTATTTGCCCGTTACCACAAAGGTCAGGGTTCAAACCCCCAACTATGTTGCTTTTAACAAGGACGGGCGCAGTGAGGGACTGTTATCTTACTGCTGTATTAGTGATTTCTGCTGGTTGGTCAGAGTTTAACTGAGATTATACCCCCCTGGTGAGGCTGGCCTGAGTCCATGTGTAATGACGCTGCCACACCATTCGGTGGCCGTTGGTGAGCGTCTGTCAGCCTAGTTTTTACGGTGTGTCCCGCATCGTCGACTATTGTCTGCCCGTGTTGGAGGTTATGTTGAATCGGCGGCGGAGAAATCACTCTGATTGGCTGTTCAGCTTAAACGAATCAAGAGTCAAGAGAACACACACAGATCATCTTCATCTCATCTGATCGTTCCAACACACAGATATTTTCACTACCACGTGGCCATCTGGAATGAAGCTAAGTGGTGAGTGAGAGTGGTGTAAAAATGGTCGGCAAACGCCGCTTTGTTTCATGTACGTATCACATAACCACGGCTTGTATATCCACCATCCTCGCTCTTCCTGTTTCCCTTTTTGAATGACGAATACGGACTACCGCCGCCTGCTGGTGTGGAGAGTTATTTCCACTCATGCAGGCACAGAACGGACGTGCACGGTAGTTGGCCGTCGCCTTTAGTGTTTGCAGCGTGTTTGAGAGACGTGAGGCGACTTAAAGGCCTTGATCAGACAGAGCGCGTTTTGAAGGTGGAAAACATGAGGCGCACTGCACTGCCTTTTTCATCCAGCATGAAAAAGCATTAAAAATGACTAATCTACTAAAGAAATCTTTGTTGACTAAGATCAAAACGACCGATTAGTCAGCTAAGAGGGGGCAACCGTAATTAAAACGATATGAATGTTGGATCCACAGACAAAACTGGAATACAGGGAACATTATTGAATGTTCTGGTGAGATATGAGGCATAATTATAAGCCAAATATATTCTACTTTCACTGCTGCATCATATCATACCCATGCTGGTAATGACAAACAAAAGAGGCAATGATGGGGGATTATAGTGCTTATTTAAATAAAGGAAAAATGCTAAAAAGTCACAACTTGAAGGTGATTCATAGACAAGATGGATTGTAGAAAATGGTTAAGGTAAAGTAGACCTTCAGGGGCCCCACATCACATCTCTGACTCTCCCTCCCTCCCATTGAGCCGTGCAGCTGTGGAGCCAACATCCACCAGAAGGGGGCGTTCACACACCAGCTCATCCACATTCCTCTCTCGGCTCCTCAACAATGCAACTCAACGGGCGGATCGCCTCCCTCACACATTAAAACAGGTAGACTGTCACTTACAGGGTGGAAAAGTACCAGTGCCGCTATATAACAGGATCCTTTACAAACATCCGTACTGGTATTTCTGGGTTGTGAAGCAAACTGGTTTTCCCACCTCGGAAAATAAGAGTTTTCCCAAACAGAATCACACGGGGAGATTAAACCAAACAAAACATCTGTAAACAGTTACTCATGTGACGGCTTGGGATCGAGACGTGGAAGAAGAAGAAGAAAATGAATTGTTCAGGGAACACAGATTAACTGCACCAATGATGCCAATAAACTGACTTTGCATATTCATACGGGTCACATTTACTGTAGATCTGCTGTAAAATGTAGATTTCCTCTCACGTCATAACCTGCATGACCTCAAGTTACTTTAAACTTTAACCTACTTTGTACTTTACTAATAGGAAGAGTGAAAGCCTATAACAAGACTACTACTGTTACAAACACAGTGAAGCTACAGAATGAGAACAATTTGGATCTTTTTTAATGTTTTGAATAGTTAATAATAGTTTATTTGAATAATGAAATAGCAAATAATCGTCTGTCACGTATTCCACAGCTGATCTAATCCAACAGAGCTTATCTCAAGGAGAGAGAGAGAGAAAGTGTTTTATTATATCATGGGAGTGCCTTCGACCTTGCAGTTCACGTTATCCTCTATCTGCCCGGCACAACAGCACAGCACTTTCTCTTTTACACACACTAGATGTGATTTATCACACCGGCTAGAGGCTCAATTCAGGAGCTGTTTGACGCAACAGAATAAAGTGAACAAAAAATGAAACTAAAACAATAAGTTAGAGTAAAAGTGAGCGCTTGTGCTCGCTCTACATAGACATGAAGGAGCATCAAAACAGTGAGGAGACACACGTCAGCTAAAAGCACAATATCACTCTATATTTCAGCTGCTTGGCAGTAATGTTAGCTGACCAGACGAAGGTCTCTCCATGAATCAATGCTGATCCTAGTGTTGGCTTTTCCTGCCTCAGCCTCCCGACCGCGGCCGGAGGGAACGGGGGAGACACCGGAGTTTTGGTCGGAGACGATAACGTTTCTCTCTGCGGAGCCCCGTCACTTCACAAGACACGGGAAACCTCTGTTGGTCTGGAGGAGCTGCAGCAGTTATTTCTGCACAAACGTCCACTGAACATTCACTAGATATTCTCAGAGCTAAACTAACTCTTCTGCAGTGTGGAGTGTGCGCGCATGCACGTGAGAGTGGAGCGAAAGAGCGAGAAGGAGCGCGGTGTGTGAGTGAAGGCAGGTAGAGGAGCAGAGGAGCAGAGTACAGCAGAGACTCCGGTCCTGGAGACCAAAGCTACGGTCTCCCGTAACACTGTTTAACAGACGGGCTTCACGAGATACAACCAAGAGGTTTTGGTGCTTCACTGTAGTTTGTGTTGGAGTCTGAGTCTGAACAGCGTAGACACATGCGAGCGCACATAGGACACCGACCCGTCATTTAACTAAATGACCATGTTGAACATGCCTATTTTATTAAATTAATTAGCTATAATGGCGGTTTAACATAATAGCGGCATTATAGCTAATTTATTTAATAATGATATAACACTGTGATTTAACCCCCATTGAAGCAGGTCAAAGTGAATATGCATGAATTTGTAACAGTAATGCGGCTCCAGACGCGTTTATATTAAAGAGTCCTATTGAGCCAATGAGAAGCCGGTATGTGACGCGTAGTAAAGTAGTAACCCCAGTAAACCGGGTCATACCTGTTCCTGTTGGGACGGTCCTCCACAGGCAGAGCCAGGAGCTGCTGGAGGGAAACCAGGCTGATGCAACACACAGCAAGCGGGAAAAGAGACTTCATCTCTGGGCCAACTCTACACCCTCTCTCTCTGGGGGAGGAGGAGACCACACTGACTGGGTGGAAGTTTAATCCCAGGCGTGGGAATAAAAAATAAAAATAAGGCAAAAAAAAAGAAAAGAAAGAAAAATGTTCCCAAAAGATGAATTCAGAAAATCCAAAGTTTGGCAAACCTGAGGAGAAAAAGTAGTAAATGTTGAATGAACCTGCAGCTCATGACTTATTACATTCATTCAACTTAATAAGAAGCTTTTAAAAAGCACTAAAAAAAAATTTGTTTCTTAACACCTTTAAACTTATGCATTAAATAAAGATTTTACATTCTTCTGAAAATGTCCAAAAATGCAATCTATTATGCAAACACTTCTAATAAAACCTACTCATAATATAAGTAAAGAGTAAAGTCTTACCTTTCTGGTAGTTGTATTTCAGATTGAAGCTTTAATTGTGAGGTTTTTTTCCCATGAATCTAAACGTGTTGGTCAAGATCAAGTTCTCCAGTGTGAAGCTGAGCTCCTGGTGACATTGTGGGTTTAAATACTGAGTGGGAGGAGTTCACTGCCTGAAAGTGCAGAGGGAAAGGTGCTGATTATCAGCTGGGCCATAGATAAACACTGGAAACACTTAATGCCAATTAAGGCTCTACATAAACACTTGAAAAAATATCTTTCATAAACTTTGGAGAGATTTTATTAATAAATTATATCACAGAAAAACTACAAGTTCCATGATAAAAAAGTAATTTAAAGTATAAAGTATGTCAAGTTTACTGTAAAATAGTGCTGAGCAGCACAAACTCACTTTAAAGTGTCAGAAATATTTATATAAATATTGTAGTGGCATCATAGTTGGGCAAACAGGGACGGCTCTAGTCCTTTTGGTGCCTTAGGCGAACTTCGGATTTGGATTTATTTGTAACTGTATTTATTGTAATATAAATAAACAATTGGTGCCTGATATTGTTGGCTTAAATGTATTTAGTCAGTTTCACTACAACGAGAGTTACAAGGGTGAAAATTATTATTTATTTATTTAATTATTTATTTATTTATTTACTTATTTATTTATTCATTCATTTGTTACCTCACTGCCCACTGGCATTTTTTTTTTTAATTTAAATGTATTTATTTATTTATTTTAGAGGGCGTCCGGCGCCCCCCAGAAGGTGGCGCCCTAGGCGACCGCCTATATGGTCTATGCCTTAAGTTGGCTCTGTGAGCATCCACCGTCATTTTTTTAAAAATGTATTTATTTTTATTTTTTTATTTTATTTTATTCTTTTATTTATTTTTTTATATTTTATATTTTATATTTTATATTTTATATTTTATATTTTATATATATTTTTATTTTTTTTATTTTTTAAGAGCGCGGCCAGTGTCCCCCAGAAGCGTATATGGCCTATGCTTATATGGACCATAAAGTATGTCAAATTTACTATAAAATAGTGCTGAGCTGCAGCACAACACTCTATGTCCCATTAGCAGTGTTATAATATATTGTAGTGATGCAATATGAGTTGTAAAATGCCATAAAATACATGAAAGGTCACTGTAAAGTCACAATCGAGCACCACAGAAACACTATAAGTTCTTACAGGCTGTGTGTGTGGCTGATAGCTCAGGATGCTAACTGTAATTATAAATTATATAGTATTTTACGTTATCATAATCACCCATGCACATTCTCAGGAAAATAGCCCCAATTTGCACGAATTTCTTGAGCCGTTTGTCTTCCCGACCAGACCACCCCCTCCTATCTCTTATCACCGCTCTCAGCCGAGTGTGTGACAGAGATAGAAGGAAGTCCAGGAATCCTCAGAGAGTCCCCAGAACGTTTCATCAGGTCACACCTACAGTCGCATCATGATGCAACGCTTCATTGATACGATCGGCTTCATTCACACCACTGACTTTCTGTTCCTGGTAGGAAACAGACTGTATTACTATTTACACATGATTCATCAGGTAGCTGTAAACCGAGCAGTTGTCTTAATAAAAATTAATTTGCATGCTGTCAGTTGTATCTTGAAATGAGTTACAACGGATATGTCACAGGTCTGAACACGTACCTCCCACCTTGGGTTAATGACTCAGATGAATCCTATTCAGCATATTTCATCTCATTAAGGAGGATTTTTGTGCTGCATCCAAACTCCCTCATTCCTCTCTACTTGTATTGACTGATCACACTCACCCACATACATACACATCATGCCTCCAGCGTGGTTAAGCAACATTCATTTCCAATGAAAGCACATGGAGCCGGTTGAGTTTCGGGTCCTGGAAAGAAGCTGCTCATCCATGTGCCAGAGAAACAACGACAGAGACTCTGTGAGGAATGTAAGGATGGGATGTTTGTTATTTGTTTTCCTCGCTGATGCAAAAATCATCCCAAGCTCGTCTAAATAAACACTGAAAACTGCACGAGTAGATGTAAAGGCATGTTTTTCAATGTAGAATATAGACAACCATCTAGAAAAATATTGACACTGCACTTCTACTAGCCCTGGAAATGTCCGTTGGGAAACAGGACTAATGTTTACATGATAGAATGACGCCCCGTCTCACACTGGCAACTTTTAGCCCTACGTTTAGTTGATTTTTAGGGGATAACCCGCAAACTCAAGCCTCGAGGGAACCCATTTGTATTCACATATCTTGAGGTCAGAGGTCAAAAGACCCTTTAGAAAATGGCCATGGCAGTTTTTCCTCGCCAAAAGTTAGCGCAAGTTTGGAGCGTCATTGGGTTACCAATTGGTACCAATGGATTCCGTAGGTTTTCTAGTTTCATTGGATACCAGTTACTTCACTCTAGCATTAAAACTGAGTCTGCGACAACCTCCGAAAGATCAAATGCGTTAATGCGTTAAAGAAATTAGTGGCCTGAAACTAAATTTGCGTTAACACGTTATTATCGCGGTAACTTTAACAGTCTTTGAGGATTCTGAAAATATCTCAGAACAGCAGTATGATTTGGGTTTTTGGTTTTGTTTTTTAGAAAATTGGATGCTCAACTTGACTTGAATGCAATAATAACACATTGAAGGTCCAAACTGTGGCGCTATATCTGATAACAGACAGAGCAAAAGAAGTTATTTAACTCCTTTAAAGCATTAAACACCATAGATCCTCACAATTCTGTGTTTTGGTGCTGTATAATTGTTGACGACACCAGGATTTCAGCCCTAATGTGTACGTGATTCCGTGTAACGTGAAGCGCCGTGTGAGTGATATTCGCTCAGACAGATTCGTCAGTGATAGTTGCCAACTTCTCACCCCCGCCGCTATCGTCTCACAGCTCGGCTCGGCTCAGGCCTTCCTTTGATCGTCTCATGTAGTTATAATACCATCAGAGTTACTGCCATGCTAATCCAGGTCGGGATGAAAGAATCCTTTTTATTTTCACAAGCCAATTTAGGTCATGTTACCAATTCATGGCCTTCGTGTTTGTTTTCATACCAATGAAACATCATGATGTGTTTTGGCCATATTGAATATTGCATATTGACCTTAACCTACAGCCTACACAGCTGTGATGACACAATGATTCATGATATATTTCCCAACACGGCCAGCGGATAGTAACTCATTTATCACTCAGAGTTGGCTATGGAAGCAGGTCACTTCTTCACTGATTCTGACCCGTTTATATAAGAGCTCTCTGGCACAGAGAACCAGTGAATCAGTACCCGCTGGGCTCTGAACAGAGGCGTCCCCGCCGGGTTTGATCTCTCAATCGTCCGCTGGTTTCACTTTTGTTTTGGGCGGCAATTAGCGAGCGTACTCTGTGGAGCCGGCCAGCGCGGCACAGCCTCCATCTGTGGCTTTTGAAGCTAGTCCGAAAAAGGAAAAGTTGGAGGGACGTAGTCAAGTGATCAAAGAGCAGATGGACCTTTGCTTGATTGTGCGGCGTTCTCTGTCTTGTCTTTGTTAATGTGAATCTTTGAATGGGCGAGACTGGAACATAGCCTGATATAAAGGTTGTGTAAACAGCGCAAATAAGCAGTTGTCTCATTAGGCGCGAACACTGACCACAGTGAAGCGAACTCTCACATGCAAGTTCACTTAAAGGCAAAAAGTATGTTGCTTGTGCCTGGTTGCTGGCCGTCGCCGTCTTGGTTGTTGGCCGTCACCATCTTGTTTTTTTGGCCATCGCCATCTTGGTTGTTGGCCGTTGCCATCTTGGTTTTTGGCCGCCACCCTCTTGGTTTTTCAGCTGTTGCCATCTTGGTTTTTGGCCGTTGCCATCTTGGTTTTTGGCCGCCACCCTCTTGGTTTTTCAGCTGTTGCCATCTTGGTTTTTGGCCGTCGCCGTCTTGGTTTTTGGCCGCCACCCTCTTGGTTTTTCAGCTGTTGCCATCTTGGTTTTCGGCCGCCACCCTCTTGGTTTTCGGCCGCCACCCTCTTGGTTTTTGGCCGGTGCTATCTTGGTTTTTGGCCATCACCATCTTGATTTTTGGCCTTCGTCATCTTGGTTTTTTGGCCTTCGCCATCTTGGTTGTTGGCCATCACCATCTTTATTGTTGACTGTAACCATCTTGGCGCGTGATGTGACATCCGTTAGATTTTCCCGGAAAAAACAGACCACATTTTTCCCATTTAAAGCGGTCTACAGGCTGAGAGAGGAAACCCAGAAAGTTGCGGAAGGTCTCATTTTTTAAGTTAGGTTACAACCTGTTCACACATTGGCAAAAAAAAACTATTAAAAAATGTGTAGAAACTTACATACAGTCCCTTTAAGTGTGTTAAATATAAATGCCAGAATGGTATAAATAAGAATTAAATAAGTGTAAGCGAGTAAATAATAAATGTCATTTTTCTGTACACCTCCAGTGTATTTGGGTGGAGGCAGATCTGCATGGCAAGATACGACTGTCATGGCTGTGAACTTATAACACAAAACAAATGGAGGCAATGTGATCTGAAGAGGCTGAGCTGAAGAGGCTTCATATACAAACACAAAACACCTGCAGGTCTGAAAAGAACTCGTGGCTCCATTGGGAGAACGGATCATGTTCTTTGAGGAAACTACCAGCTCATGTATCTCACACTTTATCCTAAGTGCATGTGTTCCTTCCTCGCAGCACCTGTCAGGCTTAAAACTCAATGTTTCCTCAGGTCTTCACTTAAGCAGCATGTAACCAGTGACATCACATCCCCTGTATCTTAACAGATCATTCTGTCCTGTACTGTTTCGTACTCCCTGCTGATTATTGAAAACCACATTTTCAATCATTCTCATATTTCAGCAAGATTTTCTTATTATAATTGTTTATTTAGTTGTGATTCCCGCAAAACAGGACACGCCTTATGAGCACACCTTCCACTTCTTCCTCCCTCCTTGCACAAATAAGACACAGACACAGCTAATGCACATAAATAGCAGCTTTTCTAAATGTTAATATCTGTGTTGTGCTCTCTGTTGAGGGTATTTTGGACTGAATCTCACTGGGTCAGGTTTGTATCAGGAGGAGCAACAGTGTGGTAGTCTAATGATTGCTGCCCCCTAGTGAAACCTCATGTTACATCAGCAGAATACACATGATGCTTCCCAAGAGGAGCAGCCTGACTTAACCTCCCAGAAACAAAACAAATATCATTTATCAGCATAAAGACAACAAAAACAAACATTATATCAGGCCGCTGTATCAGTAATTGTTGCGCAAGCCACTGTTAAGTCCCTATGAAGAATCAAGTTGGAGACATTTTCCCACCGGCGTGCTGTTAGCATCCTCTTGGCTGCTTCACTAAACTTTATTTACACTGCTTTGGTTGAGATGGTGTACAACCAGGGTTTGTTTGAAAGGCTTGTTGTCTCTGTCCGAACCCTCTCAGTCAAGTTTGTTTGGCATGGCTGCTCTCTGTGTGTGTGGGAGGAGGAGGGAGGACCTCGGAGGAGGGAGCTGACGAGGACAGTGTTCTTGTGGACAAATGAGGGATTGGATTTCAGTGTGGGAAAGATGACGGCGAAGGACAGAAGTGGCTGATAACAGAAATCACAGTGCCTAATCAAGAAAACTGAGCTGTGGAAATAGTTTGTGGGAAAAAAAGGCTGACAAAGCCAGCTGCATAAAGACATGAGTTTCACCGGTTTGGTTTGGCCCTGACCTCAACTCATCCAACACCTTTGAGATGAACTAGACCAGGGGTCAGCAACCTGCGTCTCCTCAGCTCCTCTCCAGTGGCTCCCTGGGGATTTATTAAAAAAATTAGTGAAAATAAATAACTGTTCTTTTGTTTACATTTTCATTTTTATTTATCATTGTTGTAGGTCTATGGTACGACGGTACGACGGTACGACGGTACGACGGAGTATTAGGGCCACATTGAGGAGAAAAAAATTTATCTGAGATTTCAAGTATAAAGTCATAGGTTTACGAGAAAAAAAAGTCGTAATATTCTGAGAATAAAGTCAGAAGTTAACGAGAAAAAAAGTCGTAATATTATGAGAATAAAGTCAGAAGTTTACGAGAAAAAAAGTCGTAATATTATGAGAATAAAGTCAGAAGTTTACGAGAAAAAAAGTCGTAATATTATGAGAATAAAGTCATAAATTTAAGAGAAAAAAAGTTGTAATATTATGAGAATAAAGTTAGAAGTTTACGAGAACATTTTTTGTAATATTATGAGAATAAAGTCGGAATATTATGAGAATAAAGTCAGAAGTTTACGAGAAAAAAAGTTGTAATATTATGAGAATAAAGTTAGAAGTTTACGAGAACATTTTTTGTAATATTATGAGAATAAAGTCGGAATATTATGAGAATAAAGTCAGAAGTTTACGAGAAAAAAAAGTTTTAATATTATGAGAATAAAGTCATAATATTATAAAATAGTATTTTACGGGCTATTTATTTTTTTCTTGTAATATTATGACTTTATTCTGTAAATCTCAGATGTTTTTTCCCTCAATGTGGCCCTAATACTCCGTAGTACATTTGCTCTTTGGCCCAGTTCCTAAATCTGGTGTTATAGCAGCACATTAATGCACGTGGTGTTGGAGTCAAATGTTCAACAATCACATATGGGTGTATTGTATGGGTGTCGACATACTTTTGGCAATATAGTGGGATTCAGGGTTAATACTGTAGTATAACACCACCTGAATGCATAACAAAGATACAACTGATGATATTTAGGGCTGTCAAAGTTAACGCGATAATAACGTGTTAACGCAAATTTGTTTTAACGCCACTAATTTCTTTAACGCATTAACACAATTGATCCTTGAAGTTACGCTAAATTTTGGAGAGGAAAAACTGTCAAGGCCATTTTTCAAAGGGGTCCCTTGACGTCTGATTAAATACTTAAACAAATCTCCCTTTAAGGTTCATTTTGAACAGATAAAAAATGTGATTTGCGATTAATTGTGATTAACTAAGTGATTAATGCAATTAAATATTTTTAATTAATTGACGGCCCTAATGATAATGTGTTGATCACAGTGTATGTGTCAACCTTACTCATGCTTTGTGTCAGCAGTTATACCAGAATAACTTTCAGGTTGACGTGAAACGCCCCCACTACCATCTTTCCTGTCTCCGTGCACTCTGTACTGCCTCGTGGCCCTCGGATAGATCGTATAGAAATGAATGACTTTCTTAATATTGTGGTTAAAACATCACACCGACCTCACTGCCCGATGTCCCTATAGAGTGAACGTTATATTTGTTATATTTGTTGAAATTCTCTGTACATCCTGAAAGCAATCAATAAATTAAATACTCTGAAAAAAATCCAGTATTTATTTCTTTATTTTAATTTTATTTTTTTATTTATTTTTTATGCCTGCAGAAACAAACATCTCGGCCTTTTTAGTAATATTCTCATTGCATCATTATATGTGACTTGAAATCTCGGTAAAGATCGCTTTTTTGTAGTTTGACACTGTCATATTTCCCTATCTGTGTTCATCTTCCTCGGGTGTTATGGGTAAAAACACGTTAGTTACAAATCAGGATTGACGGCAGTTTACTGTACACACAGTCTGTCACCACTTAGCAGAAATAGAGGAGCTCTAGTTACAGCAGTGAGATACAAACACACAGGGGAGTCTGTTTGTTTGTATCTGGTTTATCATTCATGCTGAGAGTAGGTCAGCATCAAATGAAAACATCGCCTCAGCTCTGGGGATTTAAACTATACTTGTTGTAAGGTCTGATTAATGAAGAAGCGTTTTCATCTGCTCTGCTTCACCTGAGCTGAAGGGAAGCCGACAGCTGGAATAGCCCCCGTGAAGAACGGTGATGTGCAGCAGTGCAAGAGGCCTTCAAGCCACTTCCTGTGTGTTGGTTAAGTCTGCAGGAAGTCACATGGCTGCTGCATCCTGCAGAGAGTGGCTGTGTTTCTGCTCTGATTGGGCTGCATGCGTAAATAACACAGAATCAGTGACCTCACCCGCAGTCGCCTGCTGTCTGCTTCTTCTGCTTCTTCTTCTTCTTCATTCCTAGAAATAAAAGGTGATAATGAGATGATGACAGAATACTGAAATAGCAAAGCTCTTACATGCATTCACATTTACTATGAACGTCTCTCTACTAGCTCTGTACTGACAAGGTTATCTTCCATTGACAGTTTGACTTGAGTTCTGTACTAATGTAACAGTAACTTTCCACCACTGGTCTTGGTTTTGCTTTAGATAGATAGATAGATAGATAGATAGATAGATAGATACTAACTATTGATTCCGAGGGATATTCAAGTTTCCAGCATCACAAAAAAGTAAAAAGACACAAGTAAGTAATACAGAGTATAAAAACATATACCAGATGTGAAAATAACAGGAGATGAAGAAACTGTTAAAAATGAATATAGTGCAGGGTAACAACTGAGATATAGGACTATTAAAATTGTGAATATAGTGCACAAAGTGATATAGTGCTGGATAATAAAAAATAGGAGATATAGATATTAAGAAATGTCAAATATGGAAAATAATGAGAACTGATTGTAGTTAGTAGCTCAGTCTATTAAAGTGCACTGTGTGCATTAACTGTCCTGCAGACCGTCCTCTTCCCCAGAGAGGTGTTGTACAGTTTGTTATCTCGGGGGACAAAGGATTTCCTGAGTCTGTCTGTGGAGCACTTGAAGAGCAGCAGCCTGCCGCTGAACGAGCTCCTCTGTTTGGTGATGACGGCGTGCAGAGGATGGCGTGCTGAGGATGGCGTGCTGAGGATGGCCAGCAGTCTGTTGAGTGTTCTTTTTTCTGCCACCGTCACCATAGAGTCGAGCTCCATGTCGACAACAGAGCCGGCCCGCCTGGTCAGCTTGTCCAGCCTCGAGGTGTCCCTCTTAGTTGCTGCCCTGCCCCCCCCCCCCCCCCCAGCACACCACAGCGTAGAAAAGGACGCTGGCGACCACAGATTGGTAAAACATCCGCAGTTGCACAAAATGTACTCTCATTCAGAGCGTCTACTGTGTATTTCTCCAGTATCTCTGACTTAATATAACACAGAAATGCGAAATATCTCCGTCATCCTCTTTGCTGATAAAAGAGGAACAACTAGAGTACAGGTTTCCACCTAAAAGCACAACATGTTTCGTTAAGTCAAAGGCAACTTCAGTGGTAACTAATGAGATGGACATTTGCAGAGTTTGTCTAGCAAAGACAACTTCATTACTGCATGTGTCCTTGTCCTGCTCTTCTCTACTTCTATCTCTCTTTCTCACCTGCTGTCTGTCTCTCTGGCAACATTCAAGCCAAGGTTGAGATACAGTTAGCGTCAACTGTAAGAATCAAAACCACAGCGGTGACCTCAGCGCGACTCCCTGAAAATAGTACTCACAAACCGGTGCATGTTATGTCCTGTTATAACATACTGTAGCTCTGGTTGTCGGAGTGTCCTCCGCCTACTCAGATAACTCGTGTGAGAAAAGAGGGAAGACAAGTTGTTACCGAGTGTTGGGAAAACAAAGCTCTTAAAGAAAAAATGTGACATCCCATGCTCGGGATTGTTTTCAACCAGGGAGTGATAAGCACTTTAGGTCAAAGGTCACAGTGCAGGAAGGGCTGCGACGGCGCTGACAGCCAAGGACAGGCCACACGGATGTGGACCATCAGGTCTTCCTCACATCCCACTGACATGTTATCTGTCCATCCAAAGTGACACCACAGCATCGTGCCAAGCTTTTCTCTCTCGCCTTAGTTTGCATTTTTATATCTTCCTCACCGAGGATACGCTGCTTGCTACTAAAGGTTGCAACCAGAATGTGGATTGTCAGTGGGGGAAATATCTGAGATGGATATTGGAGTTTGGGAAATTGTTTGGCGACAGAAACTTGGATTAATGCTGCCCCAAGCAGTTTGGTGAAATCTATCTCTTTGACATTTTATGTTTCTGGAAGCTGTAAAAAGATGTTCCATTAACAACAGTGGTTTGGCACCGTGGCTAAGACGAGTACTCAGTTAATGGCTGTGTTTTGGCCTGAACTCTGCCTTTAAATGACTACATGTTTCCGACACATCACTTAGTCTACTAATTCCCAAGATAAACTTGAGCGGGAGCTACATGATCCACATTAGAGATGGATCTTACGTTAAAGTCCTGGCTACGACACACAATACAATAGATTACAGTTGAGCTTGTACAGACTTACACTCAAAAACATCTCTTCCTGGCCAAATAAATCAGTTCATGACCAGGTCACCCTTACCAAAAAATAAGTTTATGTGTTTACTAAAAAATTACTACTTTATAATATTATGACTTTCTTCTCATAATATTATGACTTTTTTCTCGTAAATATTTTATTTTATTCTCATAATATTAAGACTTTTTTCTCATAAAATTCGTAATATTATGAGAATAAAGTCATAATATTATGACTTTTTTCTCGTAAACCTATGACTTTATTCTTATAATATTACGATTTTCTTTTCTGGTAAACATTTGACTTTATTCTCATAATATTACGACTTTATTCTCATAATATTACGACTTTTTTTCTCATAAAATTCATAATATTATGAGAATAGAGTCGTAATATTATGACTTTTTTTTTCGTAAACATATGACTTTAATCTCGTAAAATTACGACTTTTTTCTTGTAAACATTTTACTTTATTCTCATGTTATGACTGTTTCCGCATAAAATTCGTAATATTATGAGAATAAAGTCATATTATTTCGATTTTTTTTTCTGGTAAATATTTGACTTTAATCTCGTAATATTAAGACTTTATTCTCATATAAATTGTAATACAATGAGAATAAAGTCGTAATATTATGACTTTATTTCTCTTAAACTTATGACTTTATTCTCATTATTTCATGACTTTATTCTCATTTTAAATTTGACTTTATTTTCATAATATTACGACTTTTTTCTCTTAAACTTATGACTTTATTCTCATAATATTATGACTTTATTCTCATAATATTACAACTTTTTTCTAATAAAAGTCGTAATATTATGAGAATAAAGTCGTAATATTATGACTTTATTCTCATTATATAACGACTTTATTCTCATTTTAAATTTGACTTTATTCTTATAATATTACGACTTTTTTCTCTATATCTCAGATTTATATTTTCCCCTGTATGTGGCCCTGATGCATTCCTCTCCTCTCAGAGAGCCCCTCCCTGCAGCTCCGTCTCTGAGCCGCGGCCCCTCCCTGCAGCTCCTCTCAGTGCGCAGACTCTCTGCTGTCAGCAGCACCAGAGGACCAGAGAACCGGAGCACCGGAGCACCGGGAGGACTGTGACAGTATGGCGGCGGGGTGCAGCTGGAAGGATGCTTCAGTCTCCCGTCATGAGTCTACCACCGGCAGCACGTAACCGGACCACTAACAGAGGATTTACTGAGCCAGACTCCGCACCGTGAGCTCAGCATGGCCCGGCTGGCGGACTACTACCTGGTGGTCGGATACGACATCGACAAGCGAGGTGGGTCCAGTTAGCCTCCGAGCTAACAGGCTGCTAGCACTACTGACCGAGGCTAGGCGCTGTCAGCCGGGCGTTAGCATTCCACTCTAGGCCGAGGATGAGCAGGCCTCACTGGGGATTAGTGGGACTTAAATAAGCTAACATGACAACTAGTGTGCAGCATTTATGACTCTGTTAGGGGACATGTTGAATGCACAACCTCATTAGCTGAGCCTACAGGGTGTGTTTTATGGTATTTAGTAAAAAGAAAGTCTTTAATCTGTTGACAGCAAAGTTAAAGCTAACTTTATTAGCTAGGAGCTAATGTTAGCTGGGCTAGATGCTAGCTCTGAAGGGGCTGCAGGCTGCTGTGATTCACAGTTTCAGCTGCATCTTCTGCAGTTCTATCTCATGCACAAATGTTATTAATGCAACTATTTAAAAGTGGTGTATTAAAAAGCAAAACTTGCAAGATGCTAGCTCTGAAAGGGGGCTGCAGGCTGCTTGGTTTACAAATGTTACTAATGCAACCATTTAAAAGTGGTATTTTGTTGACACACAGGATCTGCTGGAGCTGCACAGCAGCAGTGTTGTGGCTGCAGGGTCCTGGTCCTGCAGGGTCCTGGTCATGTTAACTTGGGACACTAACATCCTGAGAACCTAAGACTCACAGTTTCAGCTGCATCTTCTCCAGTTGTCTCTCATGCACAAATGTTATTAATGCAACCATTTAAAAGTGGTATTTTCTTGACACACAGGATCTGCTGAAGCTGGACAGCAGTGTGTTGTGGCTGCAGGGTCCTGGTCCTGGACATGTTAACTTGGGACACTAAAATCCTGCTGATTTCTAGCTCTGAAGGGGGGCTGCAGGCTGCTTGATGGGCTGTGATTCACAGTTTCACATGCTTCTTCTCCAGTTGTCTGTCATTTACAAATGTTATTAATGCAACCATTTAAAAGTGGTGTTTTGTTGACACACAGGATCTGTTGGAGCTGGACCAGCAGTGTGTTGTGGCTGCAGGGTCTTGGTCCTGGTGCAGTTAACTTGGGACACTAAAATCCTGAGAACCTAAGACTCACAGTTTCAGCTGCATCTTCTCCAGTTGTCTGTCATGTACAAATGTTATTAATGCAACTATTTAAAAGTGGTATTTATAAAAGCAAAACTTGACACACAGGATCTGCTGGAGCTGGACAGCAGTGTGTTGTGGCTGCAGGGTCCTGGTATGCAGGGTCCTGGTCCTGGGTTAGTTAACTTGGGACACTAAAATCCTGCTGATTTCTGCTTACACTTCATTTTTTAAATTGGAAATCAATGCATGTTCTTTTAAAAGCGGTGTTTTTAAAAGCAAAAGTTGACACACAGGATCTGCAGGAGTCGGACAGCAGCAGTGTTGTGGCTGCAGGGTTCTGGTACTGGTCCTGGAGCAGTTAACTTTGGACACTAAAATCCTGCTGATTTCCTCTTACACTTTATTTTTTAAACTGGAAATCAATGCTTGTCTGTCATTTATAAATCTTACGAGTGCAACCATTTAAAATTGGTATTTTGTTGACACACAGAGTCTGCTGGAGCTGGACAGCAGCAGTGTTTTGTGGCTGCAGGGTCCTGGACATGTTAACTTTGGACACTAAAATCCTGTTGATTTCTGCTTACACTTTATTTTCTAAACTGGAAATCAATGCTTGTTGTCCTAGCTGGCTCTGAAGGAGGGCTGCATCTTCTCCAGTTGTCTCTCATGCACAAATGTTATTAATGCAACCATTTAAAATTGGTATTTTGTTGACACACAGGATCAGCTGGAGTTGGACAGCAGTGTGTTGTGGCTGCAGGGTCCTGGGTTAGTGGCTGCAGGGTCCTGGTCCTGGTGCAGTTAACTTGGGACACTAAAATCCTGCTGATTTCTGCTTATACTTTATTTTTTAAACTGGAAATCGATGCTTGTTGTCCTAGCTAGCTCTGATGGGGGGCTGCTGGCTGCTTCGTCGGCGGTGACCTAAGACTCACAGTTTCAGCTGCATCTTCTCCAGTTGTCTGTCATGCACAAATGTTACTAGTGCAATCATTTAAAAGTGGTATTTTTTTAAATGCAAAAGTTGAGACACAGAATCTGCTGGAGCTGGACAGCAGTGTTGTGACTGCAGGGTCCTGGTGCAGTTAACTTGGGACACTTAAATCCTGAGAACCTAAGACTCACAGTTTCAGCTGCATCTTCTCCAGTTGTCTGTCATTTACAAATGTTATTAATGCAACCATTTAAAAGTGGTATTTTGTTGACACACATAGTCTGCAGGAGCTGGACCAGCAGTGTGTTGTGGCTACCTGGTCCTGGTCCTGGACATGTTAACTTGGGACACTAAAATCCTGCTGATTTCACTTTATTTTAAACTGGAAATCGATGCTTGTTGTCCTAGCTAGCTCTTTTAAAAGCAAAACTTGACACACAGAGTCTGCTGGAGCTGGACAGCAGTGTGTTGTGGCTGCAGGGTCCTGGTGCAGTTAACTTGGGACACTAAAATCCTGCTGATTTCTGCTTACACTTTATTTTTTAAACTGGAAACCAATGCTTGTTATCCTCAGTGGAGTTTGCTGATTGTTTTGTGTGGATTAACCCAGATGGCTTTGCCCCTTCCTGGTTGGATTTATTCACATATTCAGCTGCATCTTCTCCAGTTTTCTGTCATTTAAAAATCTTACTAGTGTTACCATTTGAAAGTGGTATTTTTAAAAGCAAAACTTGAGACACAGCGTCTGCAGGAGCTGGACAGCAGTGTGTTGTGGCTGCAGGGTCCTGGTGCAGTTAACTTGGGACACTAAAATCCTGCTGATTTCAGCTTACACTTTATTTGTTAAACTGTAAATCAATGCTTGTCCTTTGCTGATTGTTTTTCTTTGTCTGTGTTTTGTGTGGATTAACCCAGAAGGCTTTGCCCCTCCCTGAGCCCCCTCGGACCGGAGCCCTGTTCTCTTGTGTTGTTGGGACGGAGGGTTTGGACCGTTATCTGAGCCCCCCTCCTCCCTTCAGCCAGAGCCTTGGCCTAGATCTGTGCAGTATAATGGCCCGTTTAATCATGAAATATTCAACCCGCCTATCCAATGGAAGCATGTAACGTGGTAGTCTTTTTCTACAGAGTGGATTTTTTTTGCCTATGATTTATTCAGAAGAGGCAAATTGTAACATGACAGGTAGGGATGTCACGGTACCAGAAATTTAGTGGTCGATACCAATACCAGTGAATTTACGCGATTCTCGATACCAATTCGATACCACTGTAAAAAAAACACAAAAAAGAGGCATGTAATTCAACACGCACTCCTTTATTAAAACATTTGAACATTACAAAAAACAGAGGCATGTAGCCTTTAAAGGGACTGTTTGTAACTTCTGACACGTATAAATCATTGCGGGTCGGTGTCCCATACGCGCTCGCGTGTGGCTACGCTGTTCAGACTCAGACTCCAACACAAACTACATTGAAGCACCAAAACCTCTTGGTTGTATCTAGTGAAGCCCGTCTGTTAAACAGTGTTGGCCGCGGTTGAAGTTGGCGGTGGAGACCGTAGCTTTGGTCTCCAGGGCCGGAGTCTCTGCTTTACTCTGCTCCTCTGCCTGCTTCCCTTCACTCAGCTCGCTCCACATCTCACGTGCATGCGCGCACACTCCACACTGCAGAAGACTTCGTAGCTCTGAGAATATCTAGTGAATGTACAGTGGACGTTTGTGCAGAAATAACTGCTGCAGCTCCTCCAGACCAACAGAGGTTTCCTGTGTCTTGTGAAGTGACGGGGCTCCGCAGAGAGAAACGTGTTTATTCTTACAAACAGTCCCTTTTAAGTAATAAATAAAAAGAAACGTCTATTAACATTTCAAAACAGAACAGTGGCATGTAGCCTTCAGGTATTTAAAACAAACAATATTGTCTGGATGTTTGTCTTTCAGGTGTTTAGCTAAATTCGATGTATTTCCTCCTTTGGAAAGAAAAGTACGACGGCACCGTCACTGCACCACATACTGTTTTTTGCAAATCTATTATTACTCCTTGTAAATCCGCCACGAACGCAAAGTACTTCCATACCCGACTCTTGCTATTTGTTTTCTCTACGAGTTTGAGGCGGAGGTAGCGCTGCAGCAGCTGCCATCTTTCACATCTCGTGTTGTTGTTTTTTTGCGTGCTGTTACAGCGTTCTTCTTCTTCCTTCATTTCACGGCAGATGAGAACACTTGTAAGCGTAAACTACCCCCATTAGATCCAGAAGAATCGCATCTCCAGTACCTCCGCTCCGGTACCAAATGACCATTACAGGCATGGTTCTGTACCTTCGGTACCGAAGAAAACGAGTACCGTTGTATCGGGTCTCGTGACAACCCTACCGCCTATCCAATGGAAGCATGCAGCATGTAACGTGGTAGTCTTTTCTACAGAGTGTTTTTTTTTTTGCCTATGATTTATTCAGGAGAGGCAAATTGTAACATGACAGGCCCTCTGTGGCTAAAAGCAGGCATGGAACAGGCTTTTATCTTGATGATGCTGGAGTAACTCACGTCACTTTTCTCAATGCACTTATTGCACCTTGTATATATATTTTTTTCAGAGGGGGTTGACTACAGGATGTTATAACGTGGACACTGCACTCTCTGCAGAAAGTCTCCTTCCTGTTCTACCCTGCCTCTGAATGCAACGTAGAGCAGAACAAGCCTGTAAAAAGCATCTGGGAACCAGACATTAAAAGCCACAGTGGCTCTAATGGATCAAGGCTCCCTTTGCCTCGTAAAACCAAACACTTAGGGGGCTGATGATGATTACTGGCGTTGCCCCACTACTGCCACCTCACTGTTTACTGCAACGTTACCTTGTGTTAAACATCTCCAAGAGCTTCAATGAGATTATTCTCATCGTTATCATCAGTGCCATCATTACCGTCCTAAGTTCATCCTCTGCAGTTAGATCAATATGCCTCTGCACAATCTTTACCTCTGATACTGTCTTATACATCAGACCGGCAATACCCGGAAAACAATGCTGTGTCCCTCATAAACGGTTACAGAGTAACCAGAAGAAGTTGAAACACATCTCCTAACTTCTACCAAACATGCGTCTAATTGCATTGAAGTCTATAGGACCTTTGGTTTTCTTTCCCCCCAAAAGGAGGCGCGGCCTTGACTTTTTGCATAGGTGCCGGTCTTCTCTGGTTCCTCACACATCATTGCATCATTGCAAAGCTCCAAAAAGAGATGTAGAGCAATTTTGATATTGTATATGTGTGCATGTTCCTCTTGAAAACATGCAGTAGAAGACAGATTTCTAAATTCTTGTGCATGCTTACGACAGTTTTTGATGTTAGTTTTGTGTTTTAATGTTTCTCCAGCCGTTCTGCTAAATGACTTTAAAGAAAACACTTGGCTACAAATCAAGAATCCTCGATCATAAGAATACCAGGAATTCTGAAGCACAGTGGCGTTTCCTCTCGAGTTTAAATATTTCATACATCCTGTCTACGTGTGTGTGTGAGTGCTTGCCGGTTGTCATTCAGTCAGTGGAATGTTTTGCAAGCGTGGGCCCTGACAGGTTTTCAGGGCTGACATCAGCGCCGCTCATCCCCCTCTCAGAGCGCCGTCACCAGCAGAAACCTTGTGGGTGTTTACTAACAGAACATCCTGCAGGCAGAACTGTTTTCTTACCTACTTTTCTATGATTTTTAGATGCTCTTGTTCCTTGTTGTTGGCAGTGTGGCTCGTTTAACAGATGCTAACCTGGAGGGCAGAGCCGTGAATCTTCCATTCACCCTCTACATTTGTCTCTAAGGTGTCAGGTTGCTCACATTGTGCTCAACCTAGATGCTAAGTTCTATCAGTGGATCTTACTTCGAGCCAAGATGGCTGATCGCGGGTCGGGAAGAGTTTATAGTTGCCGCCGCCGGGGTGTGGTCCTCCTAGCGAGGGGTCTCTTGAGAAACTCCACAGCATGTCGCTGTGTTTTGACAGCGATTCCTCTGCCGCGCCGAGCGCCCAGCAGCCAAGTGGATTTGCAGCCCGAGGCCCAAACAGGAAGCTTGGGAGAGGACCTGAGGGAGACTTGTGTTTAGAGCGAGAAGCCAGATTGTCTCCCCGTGTGTGTCTGAAAACCAGGAAAGGGGCGTTTGTGTATGTGAGTGTGAGGCGGTCTCATTCAAGACAGTGGGGAGACGCTTGCATTCACACACACATGCTAAACATACAGGCTCTATTGTAGCTCCATCTGTGTGCCTCTGGCGGTGCATTTTGAGAGTGTTGGTCATCGCAGAATGGTTGTTTTCAGGCTGGAGTGACAGCTCTGCCACACCAATCCTCCACTGAAGCCCAGCCTCTTCTACATACACACAACACACACACACACCCTGACAGCTTGCAGTCAATGCACAACATTAGAGGCAAGCAAGGACACAAAGAGGTGCACCCAGGGCGGACTGAGCGTGCATGCTGGCTGTTTGTGTTTACAAATCTCAGGTTGTCTCTGTTGCTGCCGTACAGTGTTGTCATGACTCATGGTTGTAGAATTGTGACATTGCTAACAATGAATAAGGTTTAAGGGTGCTATGATACCACAGTAAATAAAACAAGAAGCCATCAAGCAGTGTGCTGTAAGTCTTGACTGCAACAGTTCAGTAGCAGTGATTGTTGTCTGTCAGTTGGTTGTTAAGCAAAATTATTATCACCAGATTGATCAGTTTGACTGAGATTTGAGTTAAGCTGGGCATACACTGTACGATTTTAGCTTGTTTCTGGCCCGGATTTTGAGCTGAGGACCGATTAATTCCTCCTGACTGGTCGTCGGAACAGTTGGATGAATGTCCGAAATTTTGGTCGGCCGTCCACAGGCTCTCGCACACAGTTGAAGCAGAGCCATGAGCCGATTCCCAAACCTCAGTGCCATTTTTTCATCTTTTTAAAGTAATCAGAGCGTAGCTATCAAGATAACAATGCACAATACATATAGCAAAACGTAGCTAGCTTACCTCCAATTCTCTCTGCAAAATGGACAAGCCATACTGTCCATGTCTTCTTTGCCACCTGCAATCCAATCCATATACGCCGGCGCCTCTTTTTTCAGCAGACAGGATGGCACAGATGATGAAGGCAGCACGTTTCTGCCTTGTTAGCATTGTGACCCGCACAGACCTCTGCCAGCAAACAGCCTTACCTGCCTCGGAGCTTTCAAACTAATCTTTATTGACAACTGTCAACAGCCAGAACGGCCCTCAAGGGCCGACGGCCGTGTTTTTTTTTCTATTTTTACACGTACAGTGTGAACACTCAGGTTATGGCTGACAATCAGACCGTACAGTGTGAGCACATAAATCATGAGCTTTGGCTTTACATCACAAACGATCTACTCGTACAGTAGGAGGAGGAACTACACAACAACATTTCTAAAATCGTACAGTGTATGCCCAGCTTTAATGAAGTGACGCCAGACGGACTGACGTGATGTTTTCAGCTTGTTCAGATTCGTACATTTTACGTATTCTTAGATCAGATAGGTCTTGATTTAAATCATATTTTTTTGCCTATTTTAGACTATTCTATCCAGGCAAAGTTTGTGTGTAGACAACATTCAACATTTGAAAACTTTGGCTTGTAGAAACACATATAAAGCAAAGTAAGGTACAGGAAAAAAGGATTGTTTTGGTATCCGTACCGAATGACATGCACTCTCCACTAGCACCGCATTATTGTTGTTTGTTATCGTCACGTGAAAAACTACCTGCAGTCAGTTCTTCTACGCTGCTCTAAAAACAGTAGTTGCCAGAGGCAGCCATGATACATCCAGGGTGACAGCACAGTGAAGGCTGCTGTTTTGGAGCGGCAAAGATTTGATTGATTTCCTGTTAAACAAGTTGATTTTTTCTAGGGTTAATAAATTATGGTATCGGATCGGTGCATAGACTGGCGTACTCGCTGCAACCTGATCCCGAATTTTGGGTAGTATTGGATGCATACTGATACCAGTAGCAGAACAACTCTATGCATTATGCATGCGACAGCAAATCACATAGTGATTCATGGTCGGTGCTTTAAACCCCTAGGCCACCAAGATGT
This sequence comes from Sebastes umbrosus, assembly GCF_015220745.1. Taxonomy (NCBI): domain Eukaryota; kingdom Metazoa; phylum Chordata; class Actinopteri; order Perciformes; family Sebastidae; genus Sebastes; species Sebastes umbrosus. The sequence continues at coordinate 2,280,678 of NC_051291.1, forward strand.
TCTTAGTCAGGATTTCCGTTATCGTGACAAAACTGTGTCTAATTCATGTCGTGCTCACAGGTGCGTTCAGTGGAGTGTGAATGCAAGCTAAGGCCTACACGAGGAGGGGAAATAGAAACCTCTTGGTTGAAAGCAAGACGGAGTGAGTGAGTGGAGGAGAGAGGAGTGTGTGTGATGCTGCCAGCAGTGCCTGCCTGTGGGCAGCCACTTCCTCCATCGCTCCAGAGCAGGGCTGCAGCCTTTCAGGCCCTCCAGAAATAGCCCTCACAATCTGCCTTTCATAGGGGGGACAGAGTGACGCTGGGTCGCTGCTGCTGCTGCTGCTGTGGTGCACTGACGCTTGTGTGTGTGTGTGTGTGTGTGTGTGTGTGTGTGTGTGTGTGTGTGTGTGTGTTGGCGTGGGCTCCTCTCCCGTCTGCCATTCAGATGGCTGCCTGGATGTTTGTGGCTGTCTCTGTGTGTTTGCTGCATTACCATGGCAACGTTTGCCTCCCCCTGTGCGGTTAACGCTTGCGCATATTGACCAGTTCGTGACTCTTTTGGGGGTGAAGGTGCTGATGTGCGGTAGTTTTAAATTTGAGCAGTTGAGCAGCCAAACTTTCGACTATGTGGCACCAAATTCAGGTGTATGCATATATGTATATGTCAGCTTTATTATGGCAGTAAAAAATACAAAATGTTTTTATAAATCATAATTATGCAATTCAAAGAACAGGAAACCCCGTTTGCAGCCTTTACAGACAGCTGTTATCATGCAGTAGTCAGGGAGAACCTCCAGCAAATCACTGTTGGGATGTTGCCCTCGTCCTTGTGTGTGTGTGTGCGTGTGTGTGTTTGTGTGTGGCTGTATTACAAAAGTCTGTCTGCTGTGCTGAATACTTGTTATTCATGAGGGAGACGGTGGCCCCAGGGCCCCAACGCTGCCCTCATTCCCTCATTCCTACTACACAGATACAGAGGAGTGTGTGTGTGTGTGTGTGTGTGTGTGTGTGTGTGTGTGTGTGTGTGTGTGTGTGTGTGTGTGTGTGTGTGTGTGTGTGTGTGTGTGTGTGTGTGTGTGTGCTGGGGGTTGGGATGCAGATACACACACACACACACACACACATGCTTCTTCACTCACCCACGACCCGTGGACCACTTCTGTCGGCAGACACGTATTCTTCTGTCATACTCTGTAGAATCAAAACGTAATCCGAGGCTGTGTAGGACAACTTTACGTGTGTGTGTCTGTTGCTAAGTAAATGTGATCTGCACCGATGGGGATGGGGGGGGCCTTGGTCTTTTGCCCTAGATGTAGGTTGAGAGATACACAGTTCAAGTGTGCACAGTTAAAAGATTCATTGCAATTAGAATCATATTTCCTGTTCTTAAGGTGGTCTTCAACAAAGGGAAAGAAAAGATGGTGACGAGAGGTTAACGTCACGCTGCCGTAAGTGGTATCGGTGCCGTTTTGCAAGTACGAGTATGAGTGCATGAGCACAGTATCGGACCCGATACTGGTACCGGTATCAGTGCATCCCTAGTTAAAGTAGGGGTGGGCGGTATACCGGTGTCATCGTCACGTGCGGCCAAGACATGGATTTTGCAATACTGTCATTACCGTGATAAACACACACACATTTTGGTTTAGCGCACACAGATTAAGGAGATACAACATCCGATCAGGGATGCTTATTTAGATATATTTATTTTTTTAACCGATAACCGACAGGATTAGGGCGTCTCATGCAGCGGTGCTGTGGTTTTAGTGCCTAACAAGCCGTCCAGCTGCATTGATAAGCCGATGCACAAACAGGTTGAATCCATCATTTATCACCAGCTGCAGTGTTTGAGCACAACAGACAACTGAGTCATCTGGTTCAACCATCTGGGAGAGTTACTGTAGCAGCTATGACACTGCATGTATTGTCCCAGTAAGTCTCCACCACATCATTTTAGTTTAGCTGCGAGGCTGTCAGCTGTTTGTCTGCCTGGCGTACTCTTGTGAGCACGGCGTAACGTTAGCGAGTGTCCGGTCGAGAGACAGAGCGTGTGTGTGTGACGGCGGTGTGTGACGACACTGGTACTATGAACTCTGAATGAATCATATCACCTTTACATTATGGGGCAGGCCACTCCTCCCAAAACACATGTAGGCCTACACCTCATTTTCAATCTTATTTGGAGCCAATAAACACGTCTGTTTTTAAAAAATATTTGTATTCTTTCTTAAGATATGTGCCCTTACATTGCCAATAGAAAGAGAAGAGGTAGAATCATGTTTTGAGTGGAGTATCCCTTTTAATTTTGTAATATCGTCACCGCATTGCCCACCCAATGTTGAAATTAGATAAAGGACAAGACCAAAATATTCATCTAAACATGGTGATTCCTGTAGTTGTAAGTGTGTGAGGGTGTGTGTGAGGGTGTGTGTGAGGGTGTTAGGGATGCCCTGCTCCTTGGTGCTTTGATGGTTTCCCTGGAATTCAGAGAATGTCTCTGTCCCCTCTCAGGACAAAAGGCTGAGTCAGTGTTTCTCTCAGTCAGCGTGTCGGTGCTCCGGGGAGCAATCGTTCAGATCCCCGCGGGGTGATTCCAGCGTGTCCGGAGCACTTCTGATTTGAAGATAGGGGGTTGTTAGGATTAGTAGAGTTGGCTGTGTGAGGCTGAGGCATCACTGCAACACCCTCTGACTGTGTATGCATGGGATAAACACTTGCAAATGCAATATTAGCGCTCTTCAATCAAGTTATTGGCTTAGTTACTAATTTTGAATTAAGTGCTTAAATTTTCTCTGCGGTGGCTAAATAAATACAGCAGAAACACCGGGTGAGTGAGCGACTAGCGGTAGAAGATTAAGTCTCATCTTTATGCCTCCGGGTCAAATCTGTCGTTCAGAAAAAAAGGAAATCTGCCTCCCAGACACCCACTGTGCTCTAATCTCATGTGTAGCCTGGGATTGGTTTGAATCTGCAGATTAAAGGATCGTTATGGGTCCTCCAGACCTGGTCTGATGTTATCACTGTACTGTATTTACGGCACGTCTTGGCTGTCCTCCCCTCCCCCCCTGAAAGAGGCCTGAGTTGTTTAAAGGTTACTCAGATTATTGTGGACACTCCCGGTTACTCATGAGGGAGATATGACAGAAATATTACATCATCCATTGAGCTTTTCTTTTATGATGAACATATTAAGCTTTCACAAAAATAGTACGAACAGTACTTGAAAAGGCAGACACAGTGTACCGTTTTAATGTCGTCACATCATCAAAAAATACTCCACATGCTGCATTATAGCCCTTTTACACGTCAGTCTCATGTCTGAAATAGCCTCTGAGTCAGTTGTGCAGAATGTAAATGTCACGATTACAATCTTGCCGGTTACATATCTGTAAACCTTCGAACAAGTCCGAACGTGCTGCTAATGTAAAGGCTGCTGCTGCTGCTGCACAAGGTGAACTATGCACAGAGAGAGAGATTAAATGTACATTGTGTTCTGCCTTATTAAGACCACAGGAATATTATTTATTTTATTTCATTCACTCGTCGTCTCGCCTGCAAAAAGGAAATGAAATGAGTTTAATAAAACCGCTGTGGGTGAGGTGATGTTGAGGAGATTCTTCTCATGTCTTCTCAACCGATCATTAACTGACTATTGCGTTGCATTCAGGGGTGCTGTAAGGTTAACAAGCCACCTTGTTGTTAGTATGTAAGTTATCAGTAACGTTATAGCTGTGAACGTAGCAGTAGCAGTGTGTGTACAGTTTATTTGTTGGTGAATGAATGCTACAACTGCTCAAGAAGATCCGAGCCAACCTCACAGGTCTTGCTTGCCAGAGAAAGGGGGATCGCCCTGCAGCTAGCGACAACTTCAGTCCAGGCTCACTTAAGCCGCTCCTCTGAGTTTTTTCAGCTTTTATTTCATTTTTAATATTTCTTGTAACCATAGCGTTAATCGGTCCAAATTATTATTGTTAGTTAAACGGTTAATTATTAACATTAAAGTTTAAAATTTGTCACCAAAACTGTAACAGTTATGGTACATGTCCACAGGGATTGCCTCGCTTCCCAGCGTTGGACGCTTGATGGGCTGCCACTAGACACAAGGCACTCGGCACCTGATTGGACGAACGCTTTCCCTCCGTGGGCTGCTGCTCCCAGCTTTCTGTTTTGGAAACTCTTCTCTCGGGTCCTGAAAATCGCTCTCCGAAATGTGTTTCTGAAAACATTTTATACGAACATGCTAAATCTGTCTTCATTTAGGATCCACGATGCTTAGTTTAAAAGTTTCTAGGGTGTTTCCAGAGGCGGCAAGTCGCACTGCTGGACGCCCCCTGATTTGCATAAAGTAGCCTAGAACTGAACTTTATGCAAATGAGGACGTCTCCGGCTCTCAAATCTGTCGCCACGTTATCAGAATGCATTGCATGCCTGCTTGACAATGAATGGGAAGCATGGAAAGGACGGAGGCTGTGGACATTATTTACATATTGGACACCTGTCTGAATATGTCAGTTAAAGAGATCTGTCTGAAAATGGCACAAGTCACATGTCTACAAAACTTATTAAGTCTTTAAAAATTAAGATTAAAAGTTTTAAAGGGGAACATAGGACCTAAGTGTTGTCTCTTGAAAACCTACAGTCATTCCTATAAGCTGTGTAAGACATTGTGCAGGCACACTGTGCAGCATAAGTGAATGAAGCCAGTATATTTCCAGCAGCAAACACAGATTGTAATGTGTTTTTAGGGGCTATTTTTATGTCTCATGTTTGGCACCTTCAGTGTTGAAAGGAAATATTAAAGCATTTATTTTGGGAATTCAAAAAGGTCAGATAAAGTCAGTCAGCTTCAGATTCAGCCCAAACCTACAGTAGCTGTCTACTTGTATTGTTTCATCGTCACTCGGTCTGGTTCCTGTTTGGTTATGAGACATCACGCACACGTCTGTTTCTTAGCTATTGGTTGCCCGGGCAACAAGATGTAATTTCCGGGCCATGTGTGGGTGCTGCGGTATGAGAAAGAGTTTCGGGGGTTAATTTGCAACTGCATAGTGCTACTAGAATATGGTAGCAGTGATAGAGGAAGGAAGAAGAGTGTTGGGTTGAAGTGATTAGAGGGGATGTAATGTATCGCTGGGTAGAGACGGAGGTCTGGGTGGCAGGAGATAAGTTGTGATTGAGTGCATTAGCCCACAGCTATCGTGTTTCCTGTTGCAGTATTCTGGGGGAACACACGGAAGTCTTGTTTGCATCTTGTTCTTTGAGGAGCTGCTTGCATTAAAACCACATTTCCTGTGTGCCATTGTGTATCTGGGGTGAATTCCCAGGTTTATTAAGACAACCATAAAGCTCTGGTTATCTGGTACCGTCCTCTATATCCTCCTCTGCTCTTGCCTTTTATGCAACGCTCACAAATGCTGGGTGTGTGTCACAACTACAGATGACTGAATGATGTATTTCTGACATATTGAAGTGCACAGTGAGTTATTTAATTAACTTAACAAACGTTTCTATCGTCCCTCACCGTGCTGCCATCCTCCTCATCCTCCGCGTCCACATAAAGCTCCTTTAGACCTGCAAGACTGAACTTGATCCGTGACAGCATCATGTTAGCATGCAGGCCATGTGCCTTCCTCATCATGTGATGGTCATCCACTGATGAGTCCTAGATACTGCCCCTGATGTATGTCACTCTTGTCCTGTCACTCTTGGACGTCACAACGGCCTCAGTGTTACATTTTGGCCGCTGGACACTCTTTGCATACAGGCAAACGTTCATACCTCACATAAGATGACCTGCAACGTTTTCCTGACATCTTACTTTACCTTTTATTTGGCTGGACCGCAGAGGGTCCCTACAAACACAAAATTCTGTCACTGACTGAGTGATGAAGTTACAGGATTGGTCGGCCGACTGTTGGAGTTTCCTCATTGGCCATTGCTCTTTCAAAATGAAAAGGCGGAGAACAGTTCTGTGCTTACGTTTTCTAGGGAGCGTGCCAGCGGTTCAATGTCTCATTACATAGTGCTGTTGTTGTACATGTGCTAATGTTTATGTTCATTTAAGTTACGTTATGTTGCGCTTCGTATCGTGTTACCGTACATTCACACCAAGCGCAAAGCTAATTTTAGCCTCACTTTCCTCCAGAAATAACCCCTGTTGCTGCTTTGTACATGTTGTGGCAGTCCCAGATATGTCAGAAAACCAAACGCCGTCGTGTATGGGTTCATAACGTCACCCGGCGGCAAGCTGTATTCACATACTGTATCTGTATCTAGCACGCCACATGTCCCTACTGCAGTATGAACCCAAATTAAACAGACTATGCTGTGATTTAATTGCAATAAACGGATCAAAATGATGCCGAAACAACGACATTATGATGTCGATTTGTAAAAAGTCAGAATTTGAGCTTTGTCAGGTCTGTCCGCAACACGACAAGCAAACAAGTTTTAAAATGCTTGTTTTCTGAATGGAGTTTGGATGGATCACTGCCAGGCTATGCAGCTGCTCCATTAACACTCCATCTAGGAATAAATACGGCAGCAACAACGTCAGTGATGACATAAACTTTGTATGTTAAAGTATGTTGTTACACACCACTTTATGATGAATGCTTTTGATACACATGCTTTAATAAAAAACTGAAATACTTTTAACCTTGCATACTGTATGTCATGCTAATACCTTTACACCTTGTATAAAATGTATAATATACTGACTAGTAAATGTTACCATTTACTATTACTGAATGTCATTTGCTTCATTATAAGTTGTCTTTCAATCAAACATTAAGATATAAGTGGAACAAAACTGTTCACAAAACAATAGACATGACCACTGACTATTTGTGTAACCAATTAGCCACAACTTCACATACTGACCATATACGGTCCAGTCACGTACTCGGTTATGACAGAGTCTTGTTAACTTCTTAGATGTGTCTCTAGACAACACTTTCTTCAGATAAAAAAGCTTGATTTTAATAACTTTAAGAGATGTGACTCCTTTGGTGAATTACTGGAGTACTGATAATTAGGACCAGGATATGAATGACTACACAAGCCGAGGTCTGTTTGTGTTTAGTGGAAGTTGAATCCTGGATGTACTTTAGTCTGAAACGCTGCCCAGAGTGACTGGAAAGTAGATGGCCTGGTGTTCTGTGAGCATTTGGCAGGCTTCCCCGCTCAGACTAGAGCAGAGCAAACTTCCAGACAGCCACCTGTAGCTGCGGAGGCGAAAAGAGAAGTGAGAAGGAATAAAAAGTCATGCTATCAATCATCAGTCTGTGACAGTTTGAAGCGACCTACTACCTAAAACTGTTTAGTCACTGTAGCTGCTGTGTGTCCCTCTCTGAGGCCATTTCCCCTCCTGGAAAGCCTTTGGGTTTTTGTTTTTGGGGGTTCGGCTGATGGAGTTTTGCAGGAAGGATGTGAATTTGCTGAAGAGCTTTTTGCACAAAGAAAATGTCCCACATTGTCTCCAAGGCGACGGCGGTTTCCACATGGAGCAGGCTTTTTTTTCCTTTTCTCTATTTGGTTCCTAAATGGCAGCGTCACTCAGACAGTTGGCTTGTAAACACGGTACCGGCTCATCTATTTATGCAGGATTATCATCTTTACCGCCATCTGACACCACATTCAGACGGCTCTAAATGTCAAGTGTTTCTTACTGATGTGCTGATCCGTGTGTTGCCTCTGAGCCCGTGAGTCCGTAGTGCTGCTTTTAATCAGAGAGTGACTCACACTCATTTCATATTACTCAGCAGCACTGTCCTGCATGTGTGTGTGGCAGAAAGTGAGTACAAACTGGGTGGACAGAGCGCTGTCAGAGGGTGTGGTGTAGAGCCTGAATATAATGATGTCATGGTTTAGTGTGTTTTCACCCTCCGTGAATGTTTCTGGAGATGTTATCTTAATACTGTGAACAGTAATGCAGCGATGCACGCTGATCACCACTTAACTTGTGATGGGCTTATGTTGCTGCAAGCTGTTCGTGAGATTAAAACAAATGATACACGGACATTAGTATTATTACCAGCCTTGACAGCGGTGCTGGGATTGTTTTCACCTTGTGAGTCTGTGTGTGAGTCATCATGGCAAAATGTGGTCCTGGAGACAGCTACTGTAGCAGGAAGTACCACGTAAGCAGTTTGTTTGAGTACTTTACCAGGTGTTTATACAGTATGTCTGTCTGTCTGTCTGTCCGTCTGTCTGTCTGTGGACAGATTTGTCACCACGATAGTATCGCGTCCGTGTAAGATGCAGTCACAAAACTTTACAGATGTGTAGCTGAGATCAGAATGAAGTTTGAAGATGTAAATGGGGCAAAAGGGCCATTCACCCCATTTTCAAAGGGGTCCCTTGACCTCTTACCTCCAGATATGTGAATGTAAATGGGTTCTATGGGTACCCACGAGTCTCCCCTTTACAGACATGCCCACTTTATGATAGTCACATGCAGTTTGGGGCAAGTCATAGTCAAGTCAGCACACTGACACACTGACAGCTGTTGCTGCAGTTTGCCATGTTATGATTGGAGCTTATTGTTTTATGCTAAATGCAGTACCTGTGAGGGTTTCTGGACAATATCTGTCATTGTTTTGTGTTGTTAATTGATTTCTAATAATAAATATATACATACATTTGCAAAAAGCAGCATATTTTGTCCACTCCCATGTTGATAAGAGTATTAAATAAGGAAAAGTGTAATGCCAGTAAAACACTGCATCAGTAAGATATTGCTGCACAGTTCTCTCAGAACTGTATGCAGTAGTGAGCTTGCTTTTAGACTGAATTGCATTCCTCGTTTGGTACTTGGTTGCAAATCTGCGCACACATTACTGCACGTATGTGTGCGCACGACGACGACGCATGAAAACACACAAGGCCCAAAGCTCTTTTGTCCCGACTGCTGCAGTCGCCGTGGAAACCGCCTGATGTCGTGTCACTGTGGTTTGGAAGGCTGCGAGTGAGAGGCTGTGGTCTGGTCCAGCACCAAGAGCATGACACACACACACAGACACACACTGAGCTACACACTGAGCTACACACTGAGCTACACACTGAGCTACACACTGAGCTACATACTCATTTCAACTCTGACTGCCATCATTCAGCGATCACATGACCAGGCGGCCTCCTTCCATCCTGTGTCACAGAGTATCACTGCTAGTAGTCATCTGTGTGAGGAGTCATCGCCGGCTCTGACACACACATGCAGACACACACAGCCACTATGTGTGACCCACATTTCTTCCCCCTGACCCCCCACCTTTCATCCTTTTCAGACCTGCCTACTAGGGGTGTGACGATTCACTCGGCTCACGATACGATATTATAACTAAACAAAACTTGAATGATGAAAATATATGATTTTTGCCGTTTGACAGATGTGGAGTCGGTGTGTAAATGTGATTGACACAGCGTGAGGTTGTATATGAGACAATTTTGTACAAAAAAACGTACTTGGTGTGCAAAGACCGAAAGAAATGCATCGTCGGGATGCACCGATTTATCGGCCAAACATCAGTATCGAACGATTTTTGCTTCGTTGACTGCAAACGGCCTATCGGCAAATAGGACGACATTCACCGATGGCAGTGGCCGATTTTTGTGTTGTGATGCATTCATTTTATGCCGACTAAATGTTGTGTTGTTAGCTGCTGATTTAACGTCATTTAATTTATGTTTCACAAAATGTTTTTGTTGGGCTTTGTAAGTACTAAAATATAAAGTCCTCTCATTCAGTAGGTAGTTGTTAACAGTCTTAAGAGGCTTTTGAAGCAGTTATTTTTCATGTGAACATAGGTGATATTAAAGCTCTTTCATAAATTTGTACGATTTAATTTGCGCTCAATCAAGATATGAATGAAGGGCTGAATGACTTTAAGAGTGAAGACAGTTGTCTTTGTTTCCCTTGCACTAAAGGGGGAATAAATAACAATAAATTAAACAACAAAACATCGGTATCAGTCCATAATTTTGCAACCGGTGCATCCCTAATGCATAGATAGGCTGTGCAGGAAAAGATAAATGCAAGACGCACTGATGGAAACCTACATGTAGAGTTCACGGCCATATCCTGAGTTTGAGTTGTGAGCGTAAGGAGGAAATGATCTAAATCAGAAAAAGGAGACGCAGACAAACTGGTGCCAAAAAGACATTGTCCAGAATCTAGGACTGTTATGTTGTAGAAGATGCGACAGCATAGTGGTAGAGATAATGATCCCGCCCGCCTCAAAATGAAACTGATATCCTTCCAGTCAATAACGCCGCATAACAACAACAGGTCTGGCTGATATCACATCCCAGCAAGGCCACTCCACTGGGTTCACATTCCTCTCACACGGCAGACTGATAGTGAACCGTTGTCTTACATCTGTTGTGCAGTCAGGCCTGCAGACTGCTGCTCACTACCGCCTCAACGGCAGTTTGACTTTGTTTCACCTGCTGCTCAAACACACCCAGTGTGGACGTTTGCCAAATCCATTTGTGCATTTACCCTGGGCTGTGTAGGATTGTGGTTACAAGGAAATTACTGTAAGTGTGGTTAGCTTTGATGGTTAAGAGGAACACAAATTCTTCCTGCACTTTTGGCATCGAATATCCTCATGACTGTGTTAACAGCAGCGGGTGGTCTGACACCGTGTCCTAACTGGATGCGAGCGCCTGACTATCGCGTAGCATCGGACGTTATCTGTCCACACTGAATACGTTAAATATGCACTTTTGTTACGTCATGTAAACAAACCATGTATCAGCTGTGTGCTCCAAAGACTCCACTTCAAAGACGGGTCAGTAGTACTTGCTATCTTCCTGCGTAACAGCGAGTAGGTTGATATCTAGCGATCTTATCCCAGCCAGCTGCCACCTTATTTAGGTTTCTGTAGTGAAAGGAGGAGGACAGGTCAGGCCTTTCGTGCATCTTGCCAGACAGGTGCCGAGACACGGTAAACTAAACAGGGAGTAAAACCACAGATGAATCTAACATTATGACTGATTCTTTCACAACCACAATTTAAGTTAATAAAGAATAATTTCACTCTCCAGTTGTCGTCCCTGCTCGGCCTGCTGTACAGTGTAACATTAGTCCGTTGTGTATTCCACAATACTGAACAAAATAATCCAAACAGGGAGAAGACTTAAGAGGAGCCCAGGATGCTCTTCATACTCTCTTGGTCCTTGCGTATTAATGCACCCGATTTGTTGGCCTACTTTCTCGTATTAACTCGTACTGAAATACTGTAGTGACTGCCCACATTTCCCATAGTTTCCATAGCTGTGCTGTGTGTTTGTGTTTTGTTTTAACCATTAGTGAGATGGCTGTTACATTTCTTGAAACCAGGTAGCTCGTAATAATGTTTCACTAGTGAGCACAATGCATATAACTGTGAGCGTCAATGCCTGCGCTCATAGTGGCAATAATCAAGTTAATACCCTCATCTACATCCTGGACAGTTGACCTGTTTTTCTCCCGCTGTTAGCAGCTGTAGCGATGCTGGCAAGTTTCTGACAAACTTGTGTGTGTGGCGGCGGTGAATGTGGGTTTTGTCGGTGGCGTTAGAGCCGTGAACGTAGCTGTAGCAGACAGTGTATGTACAGTTTGTCGGTGAATCAATGCTACGAGGCTACAACTTCTCCGCTCTGCTCAAGCGAGCTATAGACGGGAGTCAACTTCCTGTCGGCTCAGACTCTGTTAAGGTGGACCAGCTTTCTTTCCCTAAAGTGACGAGTTATTCTCAGCTTTATAATTCATTATTAACATTTCTTTTAACCGTTTTAACAGATAGCGTAAACGGTTAATTATTAACATTATGTTTGATGATGAATTCTGTGTGACCTCTTAAGCCTGTACCACAGTGAGAGAAGTAAGTGCTTTAATTAAAGATGAGATGCCGCATTTGTTGAATAAAACATGAGTAAAAAATGTCACAACTTCTAAATGCCAACCTGCAGGAAACACTGAAACTGAAATCATTATCATATAGTATGAAAGGATGTGATACGTGTGTGCATCACTGCTGTATGTGGCGGCTCCTTTGCATCCTATCAGACTGTCACGAGCGATAGTGTAATGTAAACACATTTAGTTTCATCACATTGCGAGATACAGTATCATTTTCTGATACAGATATCATTGATTTCCCATCAACGTCCACTTCAATCTGCTGACCTGTGACCTTCATTTCTGAGCATAGTGTTGAGAAATTGTGCCATTGTGCAGGTGGGCATATTGCACCGTACCGCTGTGGAATGCAGCTTATCTCTTTCAGTGAGTCGTTACAAAATCATCTACAAACAATTAACAATTAGTGTTTGTTTAAAGTAAACATTTACATCACAGCTTTTATAATTGATAATGAATTACAGCAACACGTTAAAAAGAACCGATAATGTCGGAGCTTATCAATGCTGATAAGCATTCATTATTTAATAATTTAGCTGTGAAATCTTTCAGTGTGGCGTTGCAAAATCATCTACAAACAACTAACTAGTATTTGTTTAAAGTAAACATTTTCATCACAGCTTTTATAATTGATAATGAATTACACCAACACTTTTAAAAGAACTAAGGATGCACCGATACAACTTTTTTTCAGACCGAGTACAAGTACGAGTACTTACATTTGGGTACTCGCCGATACCAAGTACCGACACCAGTACGTCTCTGTGCCAAAAGACCCTCGTTAACAGCCAGCTGGAGGGTGTGAGCAACACACGGCAGGCTGGGGAGTCCCACATACGAGGCGGTGCGCCGCGACCGGCTCTAGGTTCGCTTGGAAAGGCTCGGGGCGAAGGTGACTCGCGGCCGCAGCTTTACAGCGCTCCCCGCCCGGACAGAGTGGGACTCGGCCCACTTAAAAGGCGCCAGGGGTCTGCGGCGATGTCGGCAACCCACCTGACCCGTCTTGAAACACGGACCAAGGAGTCTGTGCAGCAAAACCCTGTGGCGCAATGAAAGTGAGGGCCGGTGCGCGCCGGCTGAGGTGGGATCCCGGCCCAGCGGGGTTGGGCGCACCACCATAAAGTGGTATCGGTGCCGTTGTATCGGAGCCGTTTTGAGAGTACGAGTACATGAGCACAGCATCGGACCCGATACTGGTATCGGTATCGGTGCATCCCTATTGATGATGAATAACACCAACACGTTAAAGTACTGATAAAAGAAACCGCTAATGTCGGAGCTTATCAATACTCCGGTATTTAATAATTTAGCATCAGTGCCCTTTTAATACCAGGTTTAGGTACCCATCCCTAATTGCATCTGATTTGTGCGTGGTGACGGTGTAAATGCAGCTTTGGCTTTTAGAGAAGATGATAGGAGACTCTGTGTTACAACCTATATTTTGTTCCTTTAAGAGCTGAAGAGAGAAGTACATTTTTTAAAAACCACAAACATCCTTTACACTCAGTTAGAAGCGCTGAGATGACCGCTGTGCTCGCAGTTACCTGCTTAGTTTCATTTCACAGTCAGTGTGTTGGATCGGCACTGTGAAGTCTGTGAAGCTTTTGTCACAAGTAACATTTTGAAATTGAGATTTTGATGTCCTACAGCTGGTTTGTTCTTCAGATAGTGCCTCTATTTTTAAATATGCCATTAGTTATATCTTTGTGTGAACACCTGACTTGTGTGACCCAATCATCTAAACGTCTTGCCAAACAGATACGAGACGTTATGCAAGCTGGTGTTTCAGTAGAAATCATCTGTTTGAGCTGGAGCTTCTGTAGCTGCTGTACAAACACTCCTCCAGAATAAATACTTGGCCGGTCAAAGGGTTTCTGTTTAAAGCAAACATTTGCATCATGGTTGCATAGACGGGTGTCCTCATCACTGAGGTTTGCATCACACCGGATCACATCAGCGTGATGCTAGCAGCTGATATGGAGGTATTACTGCAGCTCCCTGCTGTTTGTTCTCCAGCCTGCTGCAGTCAGGGCCTGAAATTAACTTATTTATTTTTTTTTTATCTGCCACTGTTGGCAGAAGCTAAAGCATGAAATGAAATTCTTGGCATTAGTAGTTACTTATGTATTATAAGCTGCTTAGGGCTAATGTTAGGAAGTTAAACAGGTCTGATTGTGATTGGTCGATCACAGCGTTCTGCTGTCTGTAATTTCTTTATAACAGCTGTACAGTAAGTAGAAGTGTAATAAGCAGGATAATATACAGCTAGCGGGTCATTGTTGTGAAAGAAGATGAGACCCCTCTCGCTTTACATTATCCCTTACATAATTCTCTCTCTATTATCTATTTTATATTGCTGTGAAAACATCTCCTTCAAACAACTGGATTTATTCAAGTTTCTCGCCAAATACTACATTTTATGAGATTATATTTGAACACATCATGATAACGTTAGAATTTGCCCAATACTAATTTTTTCCCCCCACCGAATAGAGCTTGAACGCATCATAATGTAACTCAGTGGAACCTCCGTTATTTAGCAACTACCTCATTAACGTTATGGTTCCCTTATAGCATTGAGATTAAACATGAAATATTGCCAAATAGGTGCGTTGTCATAATTACTACGGTTGCTTTTCACTTCGACAATAAATCCTCTGCCTCCTGCTCCTGCTACTCTGAGCTGACGGACCAGATGAGTTCATGGTCAGTATGATGTGTCCGTCGTCTGACTATCGATCGATAGGCTGATACGCCAAAATGAACAAAATGGGTCAATTCTTTTTATTTATTACTTAAAGGCTGCATGCCTCTGTTTTGTGTAATGTTCAAATGTTTGTAATAAAAGAGTACGTGTTGAATTACATGGGATTTATTGTTGTTTTGTTTTTGCCGTGGTATCGAATTTGGTATCGAGAATCGTGGAAATTCTCTGGTATTGGTATCGACTACTAGATTACTGGTACCGTGACATCCCTATTCCCATCACTAGGCCGCATTTTGCGGTTGGCGGGTGCTAATTTCACACCCTGGCTGCAGCTCTCTGTAGAAAGTGTTACAGCTGAAGTGTTAAAAAGACTCCAGCTACAGTGAATCTGTGACACCGTCACTGAAAGAGCATGTTGAGCAGCTTGGTACTGTCATAAAAATATACGTTGGTGATTTTAGTTACATAAAGTACGAATGGAAAACAACTTTGTCTTTAGTTTTGAAAGTGATGTAGTAGTTGTGGTTATAATTAGCTCATGTCACAGTCACCATCTCGCTCTGTGCCTTCTCATTCCTCTCCAGTAATTGCTGGTTTTGTGAAGTCAATTGGAAGCCTTTAAGTCGTGTTTACATTCCACAGATTCCTTATGTATACATGAGCTTATTCTTGACATAACAGGATTAGAGTGTAAATTAGCCTCTTGTGACGAGGAGACACTCTTCTCATATCTAGCATACCCGGTGCAAGGAGAGGGCTGGGTTTAGTCTGTGTCTCTGGTCGGCCGGACTGCGTGTCACTCCCAGCAGACTCGTTCTGGCTCATTCATACACTCCTCCCTCGGCTGCAGGATGTCCTGCTTTAACTGGCTGAACGATCCCCACCCTGTCTGACTATTGGCTGATATAGTGTATCTGCACCTCTCTCTCTCTCTCTCTCTCTCTCTCTCTCTCTGTGTGTGGGTTTTCTCTTTGTGTGTGTTCCAGACACACCTACAGCTCGTCATCCATTGACAACATATTGTTACAGAACATAACATAAGGCCGTACCAGGCGACACATGCACTGTCTCTAAGGAGGTGACCAGCGTGCTCTTCACCAGCTGATTCATGAGTCACATGTTTTTAAGTGTCATAACAAAGTCCATCAGTCCCTTTATACAAGCAGACTGTGATTTATTTATTTGTATTAAGTGTCTATTAAGCACTTTGCAGCTCTCTAAATATAGTTTATGTTTATGTAGACCTTTTATTAAAATTAGACATCACTGATGAATGAAAATCTGTGATTGTACACACTGTGCAACCACAAACACACCACACAGTTGTGGTATGTTTATAGTCTCACAGACTTCATCGTGAGGTTGAAGGTCCATCTTGAGGTCCACAAACCGCAGCCGGCCGAAACGAGAAAGTAGAAAACGTCGTGGAGGGCCCGCGTGGATACGACCTGCACCCTCACATGTTAAATCCAGCGTGGTAAACACTACACATCCAGTAAAGGATGGAAACACTTTGGGTTTCACACATTGACAGGAAAAGCAGAGCTAGACATCACGGCGAAAGCTGCATGCTAACTCTGTCACGGACAGGAAACGTTATCGTAACGTGCGGTCGAGCCGGCCGTCGCTCTCATCTCCGTGTTCAAACGGGCCGACGCTACGACTGTAGAGCACCCATATACTGACATTTATGTTAAATGCATTCAAACGGCCCCGATGGAGCTGACCATGGATGGATAAAGAGAACAGAGCTGACGAGAGAGCTAGAGACCACCTTGGAGAAGTTAGAGGAAGTATACACGTGGGACTAGTTTTCAAGATAAGGTGTTAACAAAGGGAACTGTAAATACAAAATACATCTATGGACATAAGATTGATTGATTATATTCACCAAAAGTGTAAAAAATTACATGTCCCTTATGAATTAAAAAGAAAATACCACTAATCTGTGAGGGAAATGTCTTTATTCTTTGATTTTTGGGTTGCCGGATAAAAAATATAATAAATAAATCCTGTCAATGACTGATATATTTAACTTCAGGACATCTCTGACTGCATACATGCTGACAATCAAACATTCTTACTGTATTAATTTAGATATTTTCCAAAGTAAAAGTCCCTAGAAGTGTATGATTCAACCCTTTTCCCATGGTCTAGTTTTAAAAAAGTCGCAATAAATCGTAATATCGAATCGTAATACTTAAAAATTGCAATACATATCGAATCTGTGTCATTCTTGTTCCAGGTTCCAGTACTTTTTGTTGGTTAAGATCAGCTCAGAGAGGAGGGCCATTGATCTGAGAACAAAAAGGAAGTGAACCTCTTGTCTTTGATGACTTGATCCCAGAGCGCCTCTCCCACAAGCGTCCACATATCCCTGGTTCGCAAGGGAGAGAGGATGACTTCGGCGTTTCCCTGTGTGTTTGGGGAGCTGGCCTACTTTCTGTTTGTGTATTGTCTCCGTGTGTCTGCGGCGCTTCTGTTCTAGTTCCCTAGTCGGGTAAAGACCCGACCGTCTCTGGTGTTTTCTCTGAGGCAGAACCAACCTGTCTAGGTTTGGTCTAACTGCTGGTGGAAACCTCTCCTTTATTTATTATTTAGTTTTTGTGCAGTTCTCTGCTACGTTTCCATCCTTTGTATTGGGAGGATGAGCGTATTCTCTGTGCGGATGAATGCTGCCATTAAGCAGCCTGCAGGGCTTCAGATGGAACTAAGCTGAAAGACGGGCTTGTGGTGGTTACATAAGTCGCCCCTTTGTCGTGTCATTGTGCCGCTGTGGTGGGCCGGGCCCCGGCCAACAGTGGAAATGGCCTCATTAACCAGCAGCATTTTAACACATCACACTACTGTTCAACAGGCAGATATGGACTCATTTAAACTTAACTAATAGATGTTTCTCAGACTCAATCTGGATTTATTTATTGCCTCCGACATAGTGTACTATTGTTTAATGACATTCATAGTTGTAACTTTGGTACTAAAAGCAAGCCATGAAGGCTGAAAGCACGGGGAAACCACTACAGTACCTTTGTCAAAGGTCCATTCAGATCCAAAGCTGTGTTTTTTCCTTGTTGAATGAGTAGTTAATGTGCACGTTAACTATTTACTGACTAACAACAGCGGGGCCCAGCGAGTGCACGCATCACGTCCAGTCTCTGTCCAATCTCTGTGGCAAAACATCCAGATTCTTTTAACATGAATTCATAGTTTATTTATGAGCCAACATACAAATGATAAAACAGGAAAAGAAGAGTAAAGTGCAGTCAGTGTGCTGGTTTAAAAAAACAACAATTCAAAGCAGCTTATTTAAAGAAACAAACAAGACAACAAACAATGTGAATAACATGGACTGACCTCTGTATGTGTCCCTCTCTGTGTGTGTCTCTCTGCAGTGGAGGGTGAGGGTCAAGGTCGCATTCTCCAGCGGTTTCCTGAGAAAGACTGGGAGGACAGCCCGTTCCCACAAGGCATAGAGCTGGTAAGTCAACACTTGTGGACATGCTCCAGTGTAGCTCAGTTGGGTAGAACAAGGCACTCAACCCTGTCAGGGTTAGGGGTTCAATTCCCTGGAGCAAGACACTCACTGCAAGTATTACAGGTTTTACAGAATTATACGGGATATACAGGATATGCTTTTACAGCAAAAGATTTTAGACACCGAAAGATATCAGTTTAAGTGTACACTATATTTAGAGTATTTGTACTACTTTACCTCGCCGTCAGACAGCCCTTTCTGACGGGGAACTAAAGCCGTTATCTATGCTCTCTTTAAAGCCACCAGACTCCATTAAAAGAAACGTTAATTTTACCTCGCGGGCGTTTCTGGTCTGTCGCTGCCTCGATCGGTTAGTTTGTGTTAATGTGTGACTTTGGTGAATCCGAACTAACCCTTTAAAACACCAAAGTCACACGATGACACAAACTAATCCATCGATGCAGCGGTAGACCAGAAACTACTGTGTTCTGTGAGGTAAGATTACTGTTTTTGTCAAAGTAGTCTGGTGGCTCTGAATAAAGCATAGACGGATATACACTCAGTGGCCACTTTATTAGGTACACCTTGCTAGTACCGGGTGGTCTTCTGCTGCTGTAGCACATCTGCTTCAAGGTTGGACGTGTTGTGCGTTCAGAGATGGTATTCTGCATACCTTGGTTGCAACGAGTGGTTATTTGAGTTACTGTTGCCTTTCTGTCATCTCCAACCACTCTGCCCATTCTCCTCTGACCTCTGACATCAACAAGGCATTTCCGTCCACACAACTGCCGCTCGCTGGATCTGTTCTCTTGTTTGGACCATTCTCTGTGGATGTGACATATTAATTAAGGATGCTCCAATTTGTTGGAAGTTGGAAATTAACCTTTTTTGTCCACCTGCCGCTGTGGCTGGTGGATTCCTAAATCTACCAGCCACTCAATAGATTACCGTTATTTTTTTTTGGCTGGTGAGTGAAGCAAATCCAGCATGCTTGCATATTTTACCAGCATTTGGCTGGTGCTAATTTCCAACCTTGGAACGTTATTAATCTTAATCAGTTTCGCACAAAGACATTTACAAATGTTTCATTTTGGAAAATAGGAGCACTGGTTTCATATCGGTACACTGGTATTTGGTATTGGGGGAGAAGAAGTCAGATTGCTGTTTTCTTAATATTACTGTCAGTTGTCAGGCCTGTTGAGTGAGCTTGGATTCCCACATTGGTTAAAAAGGTCGGCTGGTTACCAGCATATCTGCTCTGTGAATCAGACGTGAAACGGTCAACTAAAAATTGCTTAATAAATGGTTTCAGTGTGGATTGACTTTAGATAAAAGCACCCAGTGAATGGGATTGTGTGACATGTTAACACATGCCAGAGTTACAGGCCAACAGTGAGGCAACCACAACGTGATAAATGTCATATCCTAACAAAGAAAACTGCTAATATTGACTTTTTGTTGTTTGCTCACCTCAGTCAGCAATGACTGATGATTGCTCCATTGACATTTAATGTTGTACGAGTGAATATTTGAAAATGACATACTATAAATTCTTTAATCCAACTCCATTGTGATTTAAAAAATGAGAGCAAACTGTACTTTCACGTCTATTCACTTGGTTCAGTCGGAGCTTCATCATGTTATTAAAGTAGACGGAAAGTTTTCAGAACCTGTTTAGTTGCGTTAATGCCAGCCTTGCCCTGATGAATCACCCTGAGGTGCTGTAACAACATGTGACTGTCTGATATGTCACCCAGGTTATGAACGCTAATGTTTTGGTTATTTCCATCACCATCTGATTCCAACCCCTGCCCCAATATCCCCTCTGGTCTCAATGCTGCTGCTGTCACCTTTTCACCTCTCTAACCTCCTCCTCCTCTTCTTCCTCCTCCTCTTCTTCCTCTCTAGTTCTGTCAGCCCAGCGGTTGGCAGCTGGTTCCTGAGCGGCAACCTGCCTCCTTCTTCGTAGCGGTTTTGACTGACATCAACTCGGAGCGTCACTACTGTGCCTGCTTCACCTTCTGGGAGGGCCTGGACAACCCACATGTGAGACACACTCAGTTTAATTAGTGCAATTTGTAATATTAGATGCAAAGCCAGGAGGCACCCACTGGGGACTGAACCCGGGTCTCCATCGTGGTTGCACTGTCTTTGCCGCTGCACCACTTGCACACCTCCATATTGTGTCAATTGTAAATCCTGCGTGTCTTACTGTTGTTCCACCTGTGCTTCTCTGTGTTCAGCTGCAGAAGGCTGAGGCCAGCGAGGCGGACGAGGCGGATGAGGACCTCGCCCTCGTCCAACCAGCTCAGGTCTTCGCCCCCAAGAGCCTGGTGCTGGTGTCCCGACTGGACTACACCGAGGTGTTCAGGGTACGACACGCACAAACAGCCCCAAATACTCTCCTGTTTCTGCATCTGTTGTGGGAAATAAATGACACCAACATGTGGTATGGGTTTGTGTGCATTGTACACTTCATTCAAACTCGACAGAAACTAAATTAAACCCACCAAAACCCTCTTAATTAATCTTTCCACTATTCCAAAAATCACCAAATCTGGTTTGGTCAAAATAAACCCGTAATTCATCGAGATCACTCGATTAAGTAAATAAATATGTCATTAAATGTAGAAAAAAAAAAGACGCAGCCATTACTGAATTAATAAAATGTGACATAAATTGATATTTCTGTTTTAATTTGCTTCTTTATTTATTTATCTTTGTATTAATTCCCTTATTTATATACTCTTATATTCAATTTTCCCTTTCACTTATTTATATATTTATTTTTATACATTTTTTAATTTATTCATTTCTTTTTACCTGTATTTATTTATTTTAATTAATTTGATCAATTCTTTTATTTTATATTTATTTCTAAAATATATGTATGGATTTATGCATTTATTAATTTCTGCACAATTGTCCATTTGCATTTACCCCTTATTTATTTTCCCCAAATGTATTTATTTCTGTATTCTTTTCTTTATACATTTTTTTATATTTCTTTTGAATAAATACATAAATAAATACATACAATTTAAAATAAATATATAGTAAGTAAAAAATAAATGCAAAAATAAATGAATAAATAAAAAACAAATACAAAAATAAACAAATTGTATTATAATTCTAGTTTTACTTTAATAAAAAAGCATATAATGATAAAATGCTTTATTGCACGATATACATTTTTTTAATTTTTTTTTATTATATTTGATAACATTTACGGCCGTACCATCCTTCACTGTAAATATAAATACTGTAAATATGACGTTAAACGAGCTGCCTGGCTCTGTGGCATGCCTTTGTTGACCTTTGACCTCTGTGTCCTTGATTGAACAGAACTGTCTGGGTCTGATCTACACCGTCCATGTAGACGGCCTGACCGTCCCCTTGGAAACGGTGGTCGGAAATCTCCTCACATGTGTCATCCCCATCGCTGGAGGCTCCCAGGTAACGGCTGACCTTTCACCTCTTTCTCTCTCACACACACAAACTACAGTACACTACAGAGGCAAAACGTCGAAGCTGACCCAGGATGATGATGATGACAGCATTCTTCAGTCTCTCATTGGCTCTGCTGGGTGGTAGACACTCCTTACGTTACACATGCCTTGCTCAGCGGTGCAGCTCCTTCAGGCAGTAAGCCGTGTAGAGAAGCAGAGCTTGGTTCGGCCTGCTAGTGCAGCTCCTACAGACCGCCGGCTTCGCTAAGCTTGCATCTGTGTTAGCTCGGTAGCACAGAAGCCTAGCTGTGGTTGGTCCTTCATGTGTATATGTATGCTATGGGCTATGAATATACACATGTACATTTCTTTGTGCATGCATAATTGAAAGATGTATGTATTGCTATCTACAGAGAGTCATGCGGTTCAAAATGACACTAATCTTCTTCATAGGACTGGTTTTACAGCACATCCCTGTTAGACAGTGTATTATATACTCTACAGCTCAGTTAGCCGTCCTGTAAACACACTTTAATGTTAAGTTTAGCATTATTATTTCTGTTCATTTTCATTGTTATGGGCTTACTGGGAGACATTAATTTCCAAGCTTTGTGAAACACTAAACCTCCTTTGTGGACGATTAGTTTCACTGTACAGATATAGACCGATTCATCACATTTAGTCAAGCAGTGTTGGCCGGGGAAGAAAACAACAATTCTTCCATTTACTATCAGATAAACAAAACAAACATGTTTTCTTTGTTATCATATCTGAGATACCAACGCAATACTGGTTGTTTTTTTGTTGTTGATATCTTCGTAAACTTAGTGGATATGTGAAATAACTCAGTAGAGTTGTTCCGATATCGATACCAATATTTGAAATGCGTCTGATAGACAGCCTAAAATGCTGGATTGGGATTTGGCGAGCACGCGAGTCTATGCACCGTTACAATATCATGTTATCATTTCCTTTATCAGCTCATTTACGCTACACAGGAGCAACAACACGTGTCACAGATGCTAGCAGAGAGTGTAACGTTAGACAGAGCTGGCAAAATGTCAGTGTGCTGACTTGACTATGACTCGTCCCCCAAACTGCATGTGATTATCATAAAGTGGGCATAAAAAGGGGAGACTCGTGGGTACCCATAGAACCCATTACTTAACCTCCTTCCCGACAAGCTAGTATGACATGGTTGGTAGCGATGGATTCTTTAGGTTTTCTAGTTTCATATGATGCCGGTATCTACACTCAAGAAATAAGTGCGGTTAAAACTAATTTTTCTGTAACGTATTAACTAATGTCCTAATGTACATATATACACCGATCAGTCATAACATTCAGACCACTGAGAGGTGAAGTGAATAACATTGATTATCTCGTTACCATGGCACCTGGCAGTGGGGGGGAAATATTAGACAGCAAGTGAACATTTTGAACTTTGGGAGCGAAGGCTGGCCCGTGTTGTCCGATCCAATAGAAGAGCTACTGGAGCTCAAACTGCTGAAAGAGTTAATGCTGGTTCTGATAGAAAGGTGTCAGAACACACAGTGAGGAGCAGTTTGTTGCGTACGGGGCTGCGTAGCCGCAGACTGGTCACGGTGCCCGCGCTGACCTGATGTTATGGCTGATCGGTGTATATATGTATATACATTAGTTTTGTTTTTAACTCACTGATATTAGATCGGTGCTCTGTATTGGCTGATTCAGGTATCGGAATCGTATCGGGAAGGAAAAAATGGCATTGAACATCTTTATAACTCAGCCAATGAGCAACAGTGTTTTTTCTTCATGCTGAAGTTACAGGACAGTAAATAACGTGAACTTACACCTGCAGCATTGGGTGTTATTTAACCCGTAACCTTCTTTTGTTTAAAAACAACATTTTTCTTTTCGTAATTTTTCTAATCATTTCTCCCACCCCTTTTTTTTATTTGTAAGAATTATGTTTTATTAAATTTTTCAATTTCACCTGTGGAAAAACCTTTTTTTTTGTGCAAGTAAACTAAACATCTCCATTACACGAGTTCATGCCCGTGGTGCACATTCAGTAGGAAGTGTCTGTTTTCTTCAAACACACATGGGTTGAACCCTCCCACTGTGGCTCCCAGATGTTTCTAACCCATGTGTGTCATTTTGTGTGCACCCTACTGTACACTGGTTCCTCTGTGTTACAGACAGATGAGTCCCCAGTTTGTAGTTTAGACAAGGTTCCTCAGGCCCTGGCCTGTGACTGGCTGCTGGCCTGTCTCCAGGTAACGTTCCCGATCTGCAAGCCTCACCAATCAACAACCAGCTCTGTGTTATTGATTCTGTTGATCAAACAGACCCCGGTCGGTTCTTTTTCTTTAAGGAATGTGCTCTTTTTTTTTTATCTTGCACTTCATTTCAAATCATGCGTGATTGATGGCGCTTCGGCTATTTTGTTGACCTG
Organism: Sebastes umbrosus; assembly: GCF_015220745.1. Lineage (NCBI taxonomy): Eukaryota > Metazoa > Chordata > Actinopteri > Perciformes > Sebastidae > Sebastes > Sebastes umbrosus. The sequence continues at coordinate 2,304,632 of NC_051291.1, forward strand.
CTTGTTTTGTGTGATTTTGTGATCAAATAGGATCATGTTAATCATTTCATTCCTTTTTTTTCATCTCTCTTATTTGTCATAAACCTGTTTTCAATAAGCAATTTAAGAACACAGATTATTTTCAAGTTGTTTCCTCACCCTCTGAAACACAAAGCCGTGCGCTGTGCAGGTCGTAGATCAGTTGCTGGGTGACCATATGGGACGGCAGATGGCTTCCTACCGGGCAGCACGGCGTCTGAATGAGAGAATCAGATCTAATCAGTATTGACACACACACACACACACACAGACCCAAACAGCAGAGGCTAATACTTGGCTTGCCTCACACACACTAACACACATCTGAAAACACAAACACTCATCGGTGCACAGGCGGTCTCCCAGCGTGTCTCACTCCAACAAACACCCATATATATAAGTTTGCACTGCTTCCATTCATCCCGGCACAAACAGTCCTGTTCCTCCGACTCAAGAGGACGACAAGAGTAACACACACTTACACACATTCCTGTCACTGTTTAATCACACAGGACTTCTCTATCAGCGCTACTAAATGTCTGTCATTACCACAGAGTCTGTCTGTTCACGTCAACCTCTCCCAAACACACACAACAGAATAACTCCAGCAACGTGACACTGAAATCATCTCTGCCATCAGACAGGTCGTCATGGCAACACTGTCGCACACCAAACAGCTTTTGACAGACAGTCCTCTAACCTTCTGCAAAGCCTACGTGGGCCTCGTATTTTATGTATTTGTGAATAATGTGTTGGTGAAAGAAGTTCAGGGCAGCACGGCTGTGCAGCTTGTGAAATAAGTGCACGACTTAGACAGGTTGATCAGCAGGATGTTACAACACTGCGGTCTTTTATCTGAGTATGTTTACACAACCCTGATGTGAAGTGAACTTCAGGCTGTTGGCCTGATGTCAGAAATGGTGAATTACACCATTGTAGCCTTGTGGTTAGGAAGAGCATCCTTAACACAGAAGAGACAAAACCACCGAGTTCTGTTCTAATGCATCCTTCCTGGAACAACACGGTGAATCCCATCCATTTGTACAGCACACGACCCTGATCTTTGACCTTTGTGTGTTTGTGATATGAGTGATATGAGTGATATGTGTGGGCTGACTTGTATTTAGAATGGAAGAAAGACAATTGCTTGTCTTACCGTCCATCAGTGATTGAGTTGTTACAGGAATATGTGTGAATCTATCTCAGAGGGAATTCCAGTCCATGTCTCTGGATGCTGCCCGTCACACAGCCAAGTGGCGGTCGGAGACTGACGGGATTTGGTTTAGGAACGACACGTTGGAACTTTTGAGTGCTGAGCTGTGTTTCTCAAATTAATCTTCAGGTTCTCAGCTTTCAGATGATGTACACCACTTCTATGTGACATCTACTGTTGACCTGCTATCCCCCTCTAAAGACCCCCTGTTCCCCCCTAAAAAAGACAAAAACGGGTCTATTGTGGGTCTCAGAGGGTTAAACCAAAAACACCCAGATGGTGTTGGAAAAGCCAAACAGATATTTTCAGATAAGAATATCTCTGCTTTAGAAAATCGCTCCTCCTTTGTACCTTCATAGTGTGTGTGTGAGACACTAGTGACCTCTGTATTACTTCTATATACAGTATGACTAGTTGTTGTTTATTTTGAGTTAAGAGCAGATTGACATGATGAATCATCCGTTGCTGTTATCGTGCTGCCGAATGCTAAATGATGGCTACACATTGTTTTGCACGGCGTGTCTCTCATGTCTAAATGTTACTCATCATATTTTTTTTACATCCTGCTGTTCATGTTTACGACGTTATTGTTTGTGCAGCTTACTTGTGTTGCCATGCCGAGACATTACTGCCATGTTGTTGTTAAGTTTGGGCATTCGGTGCCCTCACTCCTGATGTTTCTAACCTGTGTCTTATCCTGCGGGTGTGTGTGTGTGTGCGTGTGTGTGTGCGTGCGTGCGTGGGTGTCTGCTGGGTGCTTGCGTAGCCGGGCCAGGAGGAGAGAGAGGAGAGTTTGGTACGCCGGCCTGACTTCATTCTCCCCTCTGCTACCAATCAGCTCTGAGCTTCCTTCCCCAGCTTCCTTTTTCTCCACCCATTCCCCCATCAGCCAATCCATGCACACCTCCTGCAGCCAGGAGAGCCAATCAAAATGCTTTGATACAGACTCAATATGTGACCGACAACTGATCATTCATTTCATATTACATCTGATACAAACTCTTCCTCATATAATCTGGATAGAGATAAGATAAAATAAATGTATAATGCTGCGTTCAGACCAAAAGCGAAGCGGAATGTGGAGTTGGACTGCTCCTATCATTTGTGTTCATTCACGCTAGACGCACCAGAGAGGACATACCAACACTCTCTTTCCTTCATCAACCATGGAAGAAATAACCACTGTTGCTGCTTTCTACATGTTGTGGAAGTCCCAGATGTGTCAGAAAAACCAAACGCTGTCGTGTCTGGGTTCATAACGTCACCCGGCGGCGAGCTGTATTCACATACAGTGCTGTATCTAGCAAACCACCACTGCGGTTTGAACCCAAAATAAACAGATTGTGCTTGCAATAAATGCCGAAAAAACTACATTATGATGTCGATTTGTCTGAATTCGTGCTTTCTGAGGTCTGTCTACAAGACGACAAGCAAACAATTTTTAAAGTGCTTGTTTTCTGAATGGAGTTTGGATGGATCAGTGCCAGGCTATGCAGCTGCTCCATCAACACCCAGCATAACGTCATCTAGGCATAAATACAGCAGCGACGTTGTTGTTTCTACCATAAACAGTCTGTGGTTTATACATATACATTTATGCACAGAGTTTGCTCCGGTCTCTGTACAGATATGATGTACTATCGTAGCTCTGGGTGACCACAGACAGCTACAGCTACGTCAGTCATCAGTGACAACAGGAGGAGTCTCAACGCTGACAGGCTTTAGTGACACGCGAATTTTGAGGTTGAAATATTTCAGCTCTCGGTCTGAACACAGCTTATGTAAGTGTGTCCTAACGTTATGGCCCTCTATTTAGCAGTAGATAAACATTTAATAAATGTCTTGTATCACACTATAATTGTAGCAGTTGTATGCAGCTGTAAGGCCATTTTAATGTGTATTAATGTACAGTATTTGTCAGCAAAGTTCTCCTATGAAGACATAAAACTGTGATTTAATACATAGTGATTAACTATCTGTTCATACAGCAGCCTCCGCTCCTCGGTGCCCACAGGCTTTACATATTTACATATTTATATACTGCTTGAAAATGAGGACTTAGGTTAACACCTTTAGTTAGTTTAAGAGTTAGAGGCCATAGCTTAGTAACAAAGCCTGTAGCCTTCCTTTGGCCCCTTATTATCAAATCTCAAAAGCCAAACATTGAATTGAACACACCCGATGATCAGATGTTGGATCACAGTTTTGAGTCGCTAACAGCTCGCCTTGTGGTTACTGACGCTATTGCTGCTGCTGCTGCTGCTGCTGCTGTAGAGAGCATGAAATAAAGCTTCACTTTTCCCTCCCAGCTACACACAGCCGTACCGACTGGGTTCATTTGAACCACTTCAGCTCTTTTTCAGAAACCAATCAAACTTTTTGTGAAATGGATCACCATATTTTTTTTTTTTTCTCACTTGCATCTCAGGGCTTCCGTAGCAATTGTGACTATCTGAGAAAAATATCTGGATTTTTATTTTGTCCATATTGTGCAGCCCAAGCTGACATAAGGAAATTGGAAATTTGATTTGTACACATTAAGTCAAATGAAATGTTTCATGTATATATATAGAAATCATGTCCCCCAAGGTACACTGTGTCCAGTAGTCATGTGATCTTGCCTCAAACTACCTCATATGTTGTGCTGCTTAGTTGTACTCGTGCTCGTGCTGTATTGATTTATATTTTCGCAGTCTAAATCATCCCCATTCCCACTCCCGGATACGCTTGTTATCCAAACCCACACACAGGTCGATATTTATTGGCTTTGACTTCTGTCAGGAGCACAATAGATTTCCAGTTTTTACAAAGTCAATTTGGTTATCTGTAATGGAACTTTATAGGAGGCAGTAAGAGAGACACTTTGTTGTGAGTCAGATCAGACGAAGTGTTGGAGATGTTGGAGATGTTAATTTTTATCCCAGGACACGCTTCACTGCTCTAAATGAATCATCCATACAGATTCCACCCCGATCAATCTACTTTCCACTTGCGCTCGCATTAGACTGCTGTGGAAAATCGCCTGCGCATGATAACCTGCCATGTCGCTGGAACTTCTCCCTCCCATAAAGGCTCATTGATACGGTGGTGCCGTTGTTTTTTTTTGCAGTAAGGTCGTTGGCATGGAGTCCCGCCCGGCTCCATTCATGTCCCGATTGGCTTGAATGGCTTTGTGTTATATATATGTGATGTACCTGCTAAGCTTCTGGGATCTCTCCATCTCTTCCCTGTCGCTGACTCACGCTGCTCACTGGACACGCACAACTGTGATTAAACCACGCTGTCAAAAGCCCCCCTGATTTTTCTGAGAAAACACCATACGTTCTTTGGTTTTCTCAATCCTTCTTTTCTCTCCTCTCTTTTGTCTCTCTTAATCTATAGAGGACTATAACGTTAGGTGCTGGGGACCGGCAAGTTATCCAGACTCCCATCGATGACGCGCTCCCCGTCAGCGGCAGCACCGTGGCCCAGCTCTTCAGACAGCTTGGTACGGTTCATGAATATAATATGATTATAATATGGGATTAATTCCACACCTGCAACATTTCCAAATAGTGTTTTTTCCAGATGAATCTAACTCATGTTTTTGTTAAATGTTGATTATGTTAAATGCAATGATTGAATTCTGGTGTCAGAGTTAGTCAAACTCATTCTATAGCTGAAGATTTCTACCCTGATGATTTCAATCAGATTTAGTAATGATAGAAGGGTCTATAACTGTGTAAAATGTGTTATATTTTACTGACTGCCTAGTCCTGAAGTTTAGTACCTTTCCCAACTTCTGCTGTTAAAAAAACCCAAACAAACCTGGAAATTATCGAATATATTTTGTATTATCTTACAGAATTTTCAGAACTGCATATAGTAGAAATCCTGTTACTCACCCCATCAACTGGTTCTGAAATTAGCACCTGCCAAATGTGGGTAAATTAATGGCAGTGGCGGGTAAAATTATAGGAATAGGGAACCGAAGTCATGGTGAAGAGAAAAAAAAACGCTCAAAGGCGTGGCGCTACTAAACCTGAGGGGACGCACCCTATTATTCCCTGATAATAAACAACAAATCTGTGTTGAAATCAGCAGCAGGAGAGTTAGTAACGTTTAAAGCTTGGTTAAATAACGAAGCTACTAACGTTAACGGAGGTGCCATTGAGTTAGAGTATGGTGTGTTCAAGCTCTGCTCAGTGATGATGAAAATGAGTATTGGGGCGAAGGTAAATTCTAACTTTATCATGATGTGTTCAAATGTAATCTAGTAAAATATTTCTTTTTGTTAAGAAACTTGAACAATCCAGTTTTTTAAAGGAGATCATTTCACAGTAATATAAAATAGATATTAGAGAGAGGAATTATGACCTGTTTAACTTCCTAACACTAGCTCTAAGCAGCTTATAATACATCATTAAACCTACTGATGACAAGATTGTTTTTAATCAAAGCAAATATATATAAAAAAAATACAATAATTGTAATCAAACCTAATCATTTGAATTGTTTTTTATGCAAATAACCACTATAGATGACAATAGCAGATACATAATAAGTACAGTACAGTACTGTAGTTCACTGGAAACACTGGAATTTACCATGCATATAATGTTTTTTTTGTAAAATATATCAAACATCAGATCTAAAATGTTATTCCTTCGTTTAACGCAGAGATTTCAGAAGTGGCAGATAAAACAAATACTTGCCTGCCACAGTGGCAGGAAGTGAAAAAAGTTAATTTCAGACAATGCCGATCAGTAATAGAGGAATTAAAACGTCTAAATGTTGTTTCAGTGTTGAGTCCCAGCACACTTTTATTAACATCATTAGTTTAACACGTCTACTGGTAGAACATCTGATTATGGATTAGGTTTCTCCCTGTGATGCCTCGTCTGTGCTCTCCTCTCCCTCAGGTATAGTCAACGTGTTGTATCTGTTCTGCGCCGCCCTGACGGAACACAAGATCCTGTTCCTGTCCAGCAGCTACCAGAGACTAACGGACGCCTGCCGGGGATTACTGGCCATCATGTTCCCCCTCAAATACAGGTGGGTTTCCACTCCTCAGTCTTCAGTTCTCTCTCTGGCTGTTCCTGTTTTATATTCAGGTCACATCTGGTCTAATATCTAATAGGTAAAGCAGAGTAGAGCAGGATGGGTTTAGCTGACTGCAGATGTGCTAAACCTCTTCCTGTTTGTGTCCCCTTTTCAGCTTCACCTACGTTCCCATCCTGCCGGGGAAACTCCTAGAGGTCCTGAGCACCCCCACCCCCTTCATCATCGGCGTCAATTCATTCTTTCGTTCGGAGACGCAAGAATTGGTGAGTTCTGCTGCTGTAAGTTTGGATAAGATGAAGTGAACTTTATTGGTTGTGAGTGAAAAATGCATCACACAGAGACAATCACATGTTCACACATACAGATAAGGAGACGTAGGGAGTGTCTCAACAACAGCACCTCTGCTCAGCTGTGGGACAGAAACGTGATTTAATAAAAGCAAAGTTGAATGTGTTGTTCCATAGTTTAATAAACTTGATGAAGGAACCCTGTTATATACTAACATATACCCGCCTTAGCTACTCGGACATGATCTGAGTTTTGATTACAATGGAGAGAAAGTTTCAAATAAACTCTCACTGACCCATTAAGCAATGGTTCATCTGTCTTTTTTAATAAACCTGCCTATCTCTGGAGACTCTTTACAGACCTTGCCAAGATAAATGATACCAACATATACATGACAATAATTACTGTCCAGATCTCAGGATGAAATAATCTGTTATAAAAGCTTGATGAGAGTGTAATGAACCGTCCGACCGCGGGCTGCCCTGATGGATTCATTGTCTCGCATCACAAGGAGACACTGTGTTTTGTACAGTAGTCAACATGCCCGTTATAAATGTAGGAGCAGCCGTCAGGGTCAGGGGTCAGAGGTTATCCTTTGGGCAGCCTTTCCCGCCGTCTGCAGTGAAATGGGACTCTGTTTGGTTGTTTGATGGCGAAGCGTCCTGTAATGAGCAGCTGTCGACAGAGACGACTTTGTTCGTCTCTGCGTTTTGTCTTTCAGTATCACGCTGCTGTTCTTTTATCAGCAGTCTCGGGAGATGAAAAGTGTGTTTATGTGTGTTTTCAGTTGGACGTGATCATCGCTGACCTGGACGGCGGCACGGTGACCATCCCCGAGTGTGTCCACATCTCCCTGCTGCCTGAGCCGCTCCTCCAGCAGATCCAGACCGCGCTCTCCATGGTAAGAGCTGCAGCCTAAACTCTGTCTGAACACATCCCATAATAATTACACACACACTACTACTGGTGAGCACTGGGAAGTCTCATTAACATCCAGTGGGTGGTTTCTACCAAGCAGTAAATTCCCCAGCGGTGCTTTATGGGTGGAGATGCCAGAAAGCTTTTGAAGGATTGTTTTCCTCCTTTTTCTTTGCATTACTTTTTTAGGTTTATTTTATTTATTTTATTTATTTTATTTATTTTATTTATTTTATTTATTTTATTTATTTTTTACATTTGTTTTGTTGGTTGAGGCTAAGTTTATTTATTTGTTTTTATTTGTTTTATTATATTCTTTTTTCTTTGCATTACTTTTTCAGGTTAAGTTTTTATTTTATTTATTTTTTACATTTTTTACATTTGTTTTGTTGGTTGAGGTTAAGTTTATTTATTTGTTTTTTAATTGTTTTATTACATTTTTTTTTTGTTAATTAAATTTAGTGCAACTTTTGGACGTTTGTAAAAGATTCAAAAAAGAAAAACTGTATAAAAAACATTACAAATCTTCTCCGTCTCTCTAAATGAAATTAGAAATCACATACAGTAAAACATGTTCAGTGGTTTCAGAGAGTATTCTTTACTTTTTTGCACATTTTATCGTGTTGCAGATTTAATTTTAAATGGATAAAATTGCCATTTTTGCCCATCAATTTGCACTGAATAACGCATAACGACAAAGTGAAAACATGTTTTTAGACATTTTTGCAAATTTATTAAAATTCAAAAACGTATTCAGTACTTTTTAGAAGCCCCTTTGGCAGCAGTTACAGCTTTGAGTCTTCTTAGGTAAGTGTCTACAAGCTTTGCACACCTGAATTTGAGAAGTTTATCCCGCGCTTAAAAATTGCATCTCAATAAAGTGTGCAAAAAGTGAAGTAAAAGGCTCTGAATCGTTTAAGTTTCAGTTAAGTCTTGTGTGTTTTTATTTTGGGATTTAGTTTCATTTTAAGTGGTTAGATCACCCTCACACACACACACACACACACACACACACACACACACACACACATAGTAAAGAATGTCCTAGGTACTATTCCTGCACGGCACTAATTGTGTTCATATCAAACACTTCAGATAACACCAGCTCGTATCAACCACTTTACTGCATCCTACAGCTTCAGCCCCTTCCAGTATCCCACTATCCCAGTGCCAGCCCATTCTGAGAAACGCTTTCTGAAGTGTGTAAACGGCTTCCTCGTTATCGTATTGATATCTACATGAATGTCTTTCCTGCTTCCCTTTTGTTGCTACTGTTTACTGTTGGCACGTTTCATAACGAACGTGGGATGATCCTGTAAAACAGTGGTACGTGTTGTATCAGGTGTGTGGATCACAATGGAGCTGCTGCAGGAAGTCGCCCTCAAGTTTATGATCAATTTACTGGATAAACTGGTTATGATCGCGTGTAGAACATAATAAGGAATAATGGGTCTGGTCTCAGATAGACTCCTGACAGGTTTTAGGGTGACATCATGTTGACAATGAGCATCACTAGCAGCGCTATGATCCACTCAGCTGTCGTCGTGCTGCTCTGCACGTACTGCAGACTCGTAAACGGTCTAGTGATGATGACACTGTTTGTTTACAGAATTATACAGCGCTCATAAAAAGTATTCACTCCCCTTAACTTCTTCATGTTTTATTCTTTTACTGCATTGAATTAACAGTGTTATGTGATCAGGATTTTATGACACCGATTGCCAGAAGACCGAGAGAGTCCACAGCCACATCAGTATGCTAACATCCAGTAGAGATATGTCAGTCTAGACCAAAGTGGACCGACCGACTGACTGACCTTTCCATCCCTAGAGACATGCTGCTACACCAGCATGGCTATAAACTACTCTTTAATGTCAAATTGAGAACAAATCTCCACAAATGAAAAGAAAAATAAAGAGAACATTTATTTTCCAGCAAGACAACAACCCCAAACGTGAAGCCAAAGCTACACGTCAATGTCCTGCACATTTGTTGTTCTCTTACTGTCTCAATAGAGAGCTGCAGGAATGAGTCCTAAAACCTGGAGATGAGTTAGCATTTTAGCACTTCAGACCGGTTCCCTCGTCTGGAAGTCAATGGGTTTTTAGTTAGATGCCTGAAATGAAAGAAAAATTAAGAAGATGAAGAGATTTTAACGTTTTGTTCTACGATATAAAATACATCAGTAAATACCCCACTGGTGAATTGTGAAGCCTTTATGTGTCTTAAATAAGGCGGTTGCTAACAAGTGGCTAAATGAGACGACTAAACGTCATCATGCCGACTCACGCTCATGCAACCGTGGTGTAGTTTGTTTATAGCCTAACTTTAGCTTTTTACTTCTGGCGATTGCATTCACACTTCAAAAATCATGAAAGTGGTGTTCATTTGTGGAGATTATCTTGCTGAACAAAACGTTTAGGTATTGTGTGTTTGCCACAGAGCTTATTTTCTGCAATAATTCAAAACCCAATGGAACAATCCCTTTGGCTTTTTGTTGAGGAAACCAGGGCGATGCTAACATCATCCCTGCAGCACTCTTTGCAACTTGACGGCACTTTTGAGCAGTTTTGCAAAGAAAAATTAAGAAAAATTGCAGTGTCCATATTGTGCAAAGTTGATACCACCTGTCTACTGAGACTCTAATAAACGTTTTTGGCCATAACTCAAGAATTCATATGATAATTATGACATTAACCACAATAACTGACAGGATAAAATAACGAGGTGATGATATTTTGGACAGACATGGATGCAAACTGACACTTGATTGGTTGGCGAAGGCGTGCTGTACAACCGCGAGTCATTCTAGTTATTTTTATCTTTTTATATTCAGAGACATTTGTAGAAGTGTTTTGCATTTTAATTCACAGAAACTCCATATTGTAAAACAGTAAACATGAAACCATTAAAGATAAAAAACAATCCATGTTTATAAGAAGTGGATTGCTTCTCGTCAGTTGTGGGAAAATCCTCCTCACGTGTGTTATGATGCCGAGTCATCCCTTCCTGATAGTCCAGTTTGTTTGCAGCTGTTGTGATTGCAGTCACGTTTTTCAACATGATGACTCACTTTATTAGGATTATTATCTCTCTGTATGAAATATAACTGATGAGTTTCTGGTAAAAGTTTGGCACAAACCAGAGAACAGTTTCCCCCTCTGTGCTGGTTGCACAGCGTTGGAGTTCTTGGAGATGTGATGATGTCACCGAGGCAGAGGGTAGCATGTGTTTATTTGGAGCTGGCATCCACTGCTGTGTCTGTCTCTGCTCCAGTGTGTATTTGGATGCTGTTGAGGAGTTTGGGAATCGATCACGTTCTTCCCACGCACTCTCGCTCGTATTTGAAATATTTGCGCCGTAAGAAATGTCCTGTTTTTGTTACTTTAAGAAAATAGAAGCTGAAGATGCAGCCTCTCTGTCTGCAGACGGGATCTGTAAACCCAGTTTAAGAACTGTTGTCCCACTAAAATATTGTGTACAATCCCAACATCAGCATATTTTCTCCCACCATCAGCTGTGTGTCAAAGTGTCCTCAGGCGGACGCTGAACCTCGACACACTGACCGGGGCCGCTGCTGAGACTGAGAATTCCTGAGATGACTCAAAATACATCGGATCTAATAAAAAAATAGTTTTCTTGTGAAACTTAGAGATCATCCCACATGTTTTTGTGTTCTGGGCTGTTTGTGTCACTGGTTGCTCCGCGTGCTTTATGGCTTCTAACCTGGAGACTCTTGTGTGTTGTGGTCCTTGCTCTGCATTGATGGAATGAGAGCTGGGAACAAGTTCACTGGGTTATGGGACTTTGTCCTCAGCCAGCAGAGCTGTGTATACGGACTAGAGATGTCACGAGAACCGACACTTCGGTACCAGGTCGATGCCAAAATTCTAAAAACGTGATGGTACTCGTTTTCTACTGTACCATACGATGCCTACAAGGTTAGAAATGAACACCTGCCAAGCGCCAAATGCGGCTGCTTCTGTCCTCTGCTCTCTGTGTCGGAGTTTGACACACAGACACACACAACAGCGAGATGCAGAGATGCAGAGATGCAGAGATGCAGAGATCCTCTATGTTCGATAAGAGGATTCACTCGTGGGGGAAAAACTGAACTGAACAAACTGAATTTCTATCTTTTGTTGCTTATTGCTAAATCTATTGAACTCTGGTCTCTTTATTTCCGGTGAATGTTTTTGGGACTTGCATTTGATTATCTTACACTTTAACTCCCAAAATCCACTTAGTTTGAACCAATCCAACAGCATCCTCTAACATTATGTTACTGAGCACCAGTTGGATCCAGTTACTCTGCTGTTAAAATGACGTTACATTTGATAAAGAGCGCATATGGCCTGTTTAGGACTCGAGACCTGAGTTGGGACTTGAGTCACAGACTGGAGACTTACTTGTGACTTGCAAAACAATGACTTGGTCCCACCTCAGGTAGCCTTTACCCAGTGAAATGTCACCATGTCAGTGAATTTAAACTTTTTACCGTGGTATCGAATTTGGTATCGAGAATCATGACTGACCTCCCTCCCTGAAAGAGACACTAGAGAGAGAGAGACAGGATAACTGCAAAGCTGGATAACTGATCGTGGGGTTTGGGTAGCGGGTCTTTAATCAGTTGCATTGTGTAGAAAACGTTCCCCTGGAAATGTAGCAGCTGGTTTGGATGAAGGCTGCGGGAACGATGATGCTGTAGATTGTTGGGCAGCAACCGTGAATCAGGGCTTAGCTGCTGAGCTCTCCTTACACATCAGCCGGATTGAATTTCATGTAATGGCCTGACACCGAAGGCTATTCGATATTTGTTGATGGTTTCTGGATATGTTGGCCATATTCAAACGGGTCCCTTGACCTCTGACCTCCAGATGTGTGAATGTAAATGGGTTCTCTGGGTACCCACGAGTCTCCCCTTTACAGACATGCCCACTTTATGATAATCACATGCAGTTTGGGGGCAAGTCATAGTCAAGATCTGATCTGATAGACGTACCCGGTAAATTTCTGCTACTAAAAGTCACCAGATTTCTCTCAGGGGTCGACTCCGTTACCCAGAATTCCACTGATGCAGCAGCCAGGAACAAGCTCCAGTAGAGATAAGTGTAGTACTGTAGATAGTGACTGATGGTGGCTTCATGTGTTGTTGTTGTAGGTTTTGGATCCAGAGCTGGAGATGGCTGATCGGGCCTTTCCCCCGCTCTCCACCCAACCCGCCGCACTCAAGATCCAGGTAAGACACTTTTTAATTATGTCTCTATATTATCTTTCTTGTGAGAAGTAAAGTCACAATGACACATTCTGGGCATTAACTTCAAGAGGCAACACTTTATAATAGACAGCATGATGAATTACTGCAATCTGAGACGTCTCCAGAGTAAACTATTGTTACAGCCAGACTAAAACTGTTGTCTAAAGGGGGCAGATTTAGTCAAACGTCTGAACACTCTTGCTGCTCTTAGAGATCTGATGTCTAACTAGCAAAAACAAAAATGTAACTGGATTAAATCTGCACGTCCAGGATTCATGAAGTTCTTCAGACTCTGTGTACTGTTCAGTTCCTTACTCCGTTATTCCTTCAGTTTCGGTGTGTGACTGTGTGCGTGTGTTTCAGGATAAGGAGATCCGGGGAATCTTCCTGTGGCTGTTCGCTCGGCTCTTCTATGGCTATCGCTGGTGTTTACACATCATCCGCATTCACCCAGAACCAGTGATCCGCTTCCACAAGGTCTGTAAACAATACTGCATATGATAACATCTGTGTGTTCTAAAGAGAAAGAGTGACTGCGGCAGTAGGCGGTATATCTTTTTGCATCAAATTCTATAATAACCTTTCAGCATATTGTAAAGATATAGAGAAAACTAGACTTGTAGCGACTACTATCAGTTAAAAAGCCACTAAGAGGCTGAAGTAGGACTACAAAAAGTCCAAAACGGGAGACTTTGGACAATCACAGGTCGTCTCAGAGAGAAAGAGAGCGTTCCTATTGGGTGTTTATTCAACGGAGGCAGCTGTCAATCACTTACAAACTCCGATCAAACGGTCAAACTAGGCAGCGCTGATCAAATATGAATCAATATTCTGTTACTGTAATGCCTATTTCTCTTCTCAAATGTTTTCAGAATCATCTTGTAGTGAACTGTTTAGCTGTGAAACGAGAAAGACATCAGTAATAGTAACGTGTATTTTTCCAACAGGCTGCCTTCCTCGGTCAGAGGTCGCTGACGGAGGAAGACTTCCTCATGAAGGTGTTGGACGGCATGGCGTTCGCAGGCTTCGTGTCAGAGAGGGGGCCTCCTTACAGAGCCACCGACCTGTTTGATGACGTGAGTCCGCGTTGCAGCACATCGTGCATGGCTGTCTGTCACTGTTTGACTTTAGTATGTAGAACATAATGTGGCTCAGGTATGAAAGGCCTGTCCTGTTTCCACAGCTGGTGGCCAATCACGGGGAGCGGATACGACAAGAGGAGACCTGTCCACACAAAGTCATGAACCACGTCAAGGAGCTGGCTGAGCAGCTCTTCAAAAACGTATGTGCTCTAATGAAATTGAATACTTATTACTTATCTTTAATTCCGCTGTTTTCCTGGTAGTCCACTTTCTTTCTCACCAGTTTCCTTTCATGAGACTCTCTACTCTCTCACTGTTTTGGCCCAGTATCTTTCTTAACTTTTCTTCTTCCCTCCCTGTCTCTAATAACTAACATCATGAGACATATCCTTGTCTCTTAGAGCTCTTTTTTTTGTTCAGTTCGCTTCTTTGTTTTCACTATCTCACCAGTTTTCCTCTTCTTTATTCTTTCTCCTCCCTGCAGGAGAATCCTTACCCCGCCGTGGCGATGCACAAAGTCCAGCGGCCGTCGGAGAACAGCCAGAACAGTGCACAGAATCAGACGCCGTTCCCCGCGCTGGACGACGTGGCGGTGCAGCTCTTCATCGACCACGCTGCCGCCAAGCTCAAAACGGCACCTCCCGTGGTCAAGGCGGAGGTCAAGCGCATGGTGCCATCTGGGCCCCCACTGGGTGAGCTGGGGGGGAGAGGACTGGGACTGTGTTGGATCATTTGAAATAAGAAGACGTGCAGTTGTAAAGTGTAAAATGTGCAGCAGTGAAAATGGCATCGGTTAGACAGAAGGTGGTAAACACTTGACAAAAGTTTGTTGAAAGGCAGCGGGTTGGGTTAACACCAACTTTAATACCTCCACTTTCACCCTCAAACTTCCTGTGCGAACTCCTCACCCCGACAATCTGTCTCACAGTGTGGGTTTAATGGGGTTGAGTTCTGTGCCGCAGTGATGAATGAGTGTCTGATCAACTTCTCCCCACGTCTCCGCAGGAGACACCGTGGACAGGAACGGCCACGTGATGGCCAACAGCGCTCGCAGGCTGGAGGTGGTCAGGAACTGCATCACATACATCTTTGAGAACAAGATGCTGGAGGCCAAGAAGGTAAGAGTGACACATTCCTGATGCATGACCAGACTGACTGAGGAGAGTTCCCTACAGAACGTTTGGTGAACTCTAACACAAACACACTGCATACCTACTTAGCAGAAACAAAACAGTTGCTTTTTGCTTTTGTGTGTGTGTGATTGAGCTGTCGTGCTTGTTCTCCTCCTCCCCTGTCCAGTTAATGCCGGCTGTACTGCGGGCGTTGAAGGGTCGGGCAGCCCGGATTTGTTTGACCCAGGAGCTCAATCAGCACGTCCTCCAGAACCGAGCGGTGCTGGATGACCAGCAGTTTGACTACATTGTCCGAATGATGAACTGCACCTTACAGGTGAGCCTGCAAATACTAGAATACCATTAGAATCATGGTATGGTATAAAAGAAACTTAGAATTAAATGCTCTAAACTGTCCTAAACTGTTGTGAAACATGGCAGGAAAACATCGAGATAAATAAGATAGCTAAGATAGCTGAGGCTGATGGGAATGTCATGTCAGTTTTGCAGGTATTTGGTTTATAAGCCAAAGTATTACTAAGTAGTAAAGTATTATTTAAGTACAAATTGCAGTTTTGAAGTGAGGGTGGTGCTAGAGGAAAAGTCACAGGCCCAGGGGCCTTACAAAATGTCAGAGTCATGTACCAGCCAGGAACACACTTAAAATGACCACAAATCGACACAAAGCAACTACAAAGAGACTCAAAGCAACTACAAAGAGACTCAAAACAACTACAAAAAGACACAAAATGACCACAAAGAGACACAAAGCAACAACAAAAAGAGGCGAAACTACTATAAAGTATCTGTGAGTCTTGCTCCTACAGCATGTAGGACAGGTGGTGGGGCGTTTTGCTGTCCGTCCCATAATCCGCCCATGACTTAAGTCATCACTATTCATCCTGGCATGGCTAAAACAAAAATGACAATTAAAAAAAAATAACTTTGACTTGAGTTTTTACTGCCAAAACAAATCACATCTGTAATTTCAGCTGGACTCTACTGCTGCTGAAGGAGAAGTAGTTCAGAAGGTCTAACATACGAGATCTACCTGTGTTACGAATAATCCAATAATTAGCCTCCAAAGATATACAGTATGTTAAATGTAGTTGTGTTTTCGGTGTCACATCATTCATTGCTTCTCTGTTTCTGTTCAGGACTGCTCGCATATAGATGAACACGGTATTGCAGCTGCCCTCCTTCCACTGGTCACGGCCTTCTGCAGAGTAAGTTCATATCCAGCATCACCAAAGTCATCCCACATTGCCCAAATTCAGCCTTAACCACAGCAAAGAACTCATTAAGCCATTAAAAACCCAGTGTTCCCTCGTCGTGGTGAGGGGATTTTGGGGTTGGTTGGATGTTTTTGTCTGAACATGAGTGCTCCAGTTCTTGTCTCCCTCATAAACATCTGTTTTGTCTGACAGAAAATGGGCGCAGGCATCACTCAGTTTGCCTACAGCTGCGTACAGGAGCACATGGTGTGGACCACCATGCAGTTCTGGGAGGCCATGTTCTACAGCGACGTTCAGAACCACATCAGAGCTCTGTACCTGGAGACGGAGGAGGGGGAGCAGCACAACAACTATGTGAGCATCTCTGTCACACTCAGAGTGAACATGATGAATGATGGTCCTCGGTGCATCTGTCACCGCAGCTAGTAGTCTAATGAGTCAGTGTCCCAGCCTGCTGAGCCGTTTGAGATGATTAATCACTAACGATCTCCTCCTCCTGATTGGTTCTCAGGAGCAGCACGACGGGGCAGGCGACGGGAGGGAGATCAGCGCCCTGGAGCTGGCGTCCGAGCAGAGCCGGCTGTGGCCGACGCTCAGCAAGGAGTCGCAGACGGAGCGCGTGCAGAAGGAGGAGAGCACGGTGTTCAGCCAGGCAATCCACTACGCCAACAGGATGAGCTACTTGCTGCTGCCGCTGGACACCAGCAAGAACCGTCTGCTGAGGAGCTCCGGCCTCGGAGACGTGGAGAGCGTCAGCAACAGCTACGTCACTAACAGGTACGCACAAAGGAATCAAGGATCTTTGTTTTCTGCTGTAGCGCTTCTCTAAAGCTGGTTGTGTAGATATAGAAACGTAAATGTTCACAGCCGTTGTTCTTTGTCTCATAGTATTGCAGGCAGCATGGCGGAGAGCTACGACACAGAGAGCGGCTTCGAAGACGCAGAGAGCTCCGACGTGGCGAACTCCGTGGTGCGCTTCATCAACCGCTTCGTAGACAAAGTGTGTAATGAGAGCGGCGTCACCAACGAGCACCTGAAGGCTCTCCACACCATGATACCAGGTACGGAGGCGACCAAGACGACCATCACTGATCTCTCTTTGTTACAACTTCACACCAAAACTTCATGGCAAAAATCTGCATCTCCATCTTTGTCTTTCTGCGCAGATATCGTTCAGATGCACATCGAGACGTTAGACGCAGTCCACAGGGAGAGTAAGAGACTGCCTCCGATCCAAAAGGTAACCAATTCCTATTTTTACGTCCCCCTGGACAAAGGCCACGCAGACCCCCAGCCAGCCCCGCCCACTCCCCTCTCCACCAATCCCTACAGCTCAGACTCACAGTGTCACAGCAGGTACGTCTGTCCGCACAGAGACAGAACCGTGTGACTCACAGCACGCCTTGAGCAGTGCATGCTGGGTGATTGCTCTCCCTTGTTGTGGTCTCTGTGAGGCTCGGTGGAGCTCAGCCTGGCTGCTGCAGCTCCCCGAGGCCCTGCACAGCTGAGTGCCTTCAGTCTGAAGGGTGCTGTTGTTATGCTGTGGTCAGACCAAGAGAGAAGCAAATTTTTTGCACGGCGCGATTACATACAAAGTCGATGCAAAGAGGCGAATTCGGACCAGGTGACACAAACTCGTCATTCGCATGACGTGTCGTTAAAGCCTATCAGCGTTGAGATTTTCCTCCTGTTGTCACTGACGTCCTGACGTGTAAAAACAGGAATGTCGATCCAAACTCCATTCAGAAAAATGCAATTTAAAAGCTGCTTGATTGTCGTCTTGCGACTTTTTACTAATCGGCATCATGATGTAGTTATTTCGGGATCCTTTTGATCCACTTTCAACAACGTCGCTGCCGTATTTATGCCTAGATGACGTTACGTTGAGTGTTGATGGAGAAGCTGCATAGCCTGGTACTGATCCATCCAAACTCCATTCAGAAAACAAGCATTTTAAAAGTTGTTTGCTTGTCGTATGGCGGATAGACCTGACTGAGCATGAACTCAGAATTTTTACAAATCGGCATTTTTATGTAGTCATTTCGGCATCCTTTTGATCCCTTTTATTGCAATTAAATCTGTTTATTTTGGGTTCATAACACAGTAGCGACATGTGGCTTGCTAGATACAGTCAGTGCAACAGTGCTGTATGTGAATACAACTCGCCGCCGGGTGATGTTATGAATCCAGACACAACGGCGTTTTGGTTTTCAGACATATCTGGGACTTCAACAACATGTACAAAGCAGCAACAGTGGTTACTTCTTCTATGGTTGATGGCGGAAAGAAACGTTGTTAGTATCTATGGAGACAAGCTCCTTTTCCTCTATGGCGCGTCTAGAGCAAATAAACACAAAAATTTGCATCGCTCTCTGTCTGAACACGGCAGTAGTCCTGCGTGCAGTGTGTCGGAGAGGGACGGCGGCTGCACTGAGCTTAACGTGACATGTTTTGTCATTTCACTAAACACTTGAGAGTGGATCGTGTCTTTCCTCCCTGCCTCCCTGCTCTCACAATGTCCTGTCACCAGGTTCTTTTCTAACATGCAAGCTCATGTCGTGAGCAGGCGGCATCAGTTCAGCGAGTGGATATGAGATTGTAGGCTGAGCAGAAACACACAAAACATTTGTGTTGCTACTTGCAGCTAAAGAGCTCTCAGCAGTTTAAATGCCTGCAAAGGAAACTCTGCCCTTTCTCTGCTGTGGGATTGCAGCTGGAGAGCGTGACATGTGTGGCATTAGGTGTTGCGTAACAGATTAGGAAACAGGTTCACAAAGTTGTAATTCATTTCCTATCAAGAGGTGGAGTTCCTTAGGAAGCTCTCCGGGCCTCACTGGGGGGACAGGAAGTGATGTAAAGGTCCAGAGGACAAAGCCAGCTGCATATTTCATACTGTTGGTATTCAGAAAAGGCTCAACAGCTTCTACTACAGAGGCCTCTTGGTCTGAAAATGAGTCCTGTAATAAAGATCTGGATCCTCAAAACAGTCCTTATTATTTTATTCTTTCTGTGTATTTATCTTTTATTGTTTGTAACATCCTCCCTGCCAAGATCCCAGCTATCCACATCATGTTGTGTCAGTCAGCCTCTCTGTCATTTTCTGCTCCAAAACCTCCCAAACAGTGCAGGTCATCGAGCCAGTAACCTCAGCATGGTTGTGTTGAACGCATGAGATTTTGATGAGTGGAGTGGTTGCTGTTTGGTCATGAAATATACAGTGTATGTACTATAACAGTTGCAGCAGGTGCCACATTTAATTAGTGCAGCATGTTGCCGTTTCATGAATGAATAATGGTAACGAGTATCAGCATCGTGCAGTCGTGTTATCCTGCTGAGCCCAGATAACTAAACAGGGTTTCCCACTGGAACACCATGCAGTTTAGAGCAGCTTGTGACCCCTTAAAGGGATAGTTTGGATTGTTTTACTTCTCCATAGTCAGTGTACAGTAGATGGAGTTTGGAGAAACAGAGAGGAGCAAAGCAATGTACTGCTGTGGACGTAGGCAGCAGCTAAACGGATTTTAGACACCTAAAAGAATCAAAATCAGTTTAAGTGTACGCTTTATTTAGAATATTTTCACAGCTTTACCTCGCTGTCAGACAGCCCTTTCTGACGGGGAACTGAAGCTGGTATATAACTGTCTTCAAAGCCACCAGACTCCATTGACAAAAACAGTAATTTGACCTCTCAGAACACAGGATTAGCTGGTCTACCTCTGCATCGATCGGTTTAGTTTATATGCATTTATTTTATTTATGCATTTATTAACTTGTGCACTTATTTTTGATAATTTATTTATTTATTAAATATTTATTTATTATTGCACTTATTTTTTTATTTTTGTTTGTTTGTGTTATTGTGTGACTTTGTTTTTTTAAGGGTTAATTCGGATTCACTAAAGTCACTCAAAAATGCAAACAAACAAAAATAATAAAATAAGTGCAAAAATAAATAAATAAAAAATAAATAAATAAAAAATAAGTGCAAAAATGTATAAATACAAAAATAAAATAAATGCATATATACATAACCGATCGATAGCCGTTATATCCATCTATACTCCCGCCAAAGCCACCAGACTCCATTAACAAAAACAGTCATTTTTTAACTCTCAGAACACAGGATTTGCTGGTCTAGCGCCACCTCGATCGTTTCAGAGTATCATTTAGAGCCTTATCCTGCTAATGTTCTGTAAATCAGACTGGAAATATTTGACTAAAAACATCTTCATGAATATTAAAATATCATCATTAACCTCTCCTCCTGTCTCTGTGCAGCCCAAGCTGCTGAGGCCGACGCTGCTGCCCGGTGAGGAGCTGGTGATGGACGGCATGCGGGTCCACCTGATCCCCGACGGCCGCGAGGAGGCCACGGGGCTGATGGGAGGTCCGCCTCTGCTCCCCGCCGAGGGCGCCATCTTCCTCACCACCTACCGACTCATCTTCAAGGGCACGCCCAACGACCCGCTGGGTGAGAGAGGATACACACTCAACTGTGAAAGCTTCCATGAGAAGGTCTGTGGGTCCTCTAAACCCTGCTCTTTGTCTTCCTCCTGCAGTGGGTGAGCAGGTGGTGACTCGCTCGTTCCCCATCGCCTCTCTGACCAAGGAGAAGAGGATCTCAGTCACTATACCCATGGACCAGTTTGTCCAGGAGGGGCTCCAGCTACGCTCCTGCACCTTCCAGGTACTCTCACATTGTCAGCTCCTATCACAACCATCCAGTCCCTCTTACAGTACTCTTTCCTTTTACTGACTGTTCTGTGATTTCACCGCTTCTCTCTCTCTCTCTTTCTCTCTCTGTCTGTAGCTGATGAAGATTGCGTTCGACGAGGAGGTGGCGTCAGACCTGGCCGAGGTCTTCAGGAAGCACATGCACAAGCTGCGCTATCCTCAGCACGTCCAGGGCACCTTCGCCTTCACCGTGGGTCAGTGTGGGAAGATGGTGGTGGAGCACAAGACCAAGGACAAGAACCAGTCGCTCAAGTAAGGAACCATCCACGTAGAATTTATCAATATTTGTATTATTACTGTTTTTTTCTCCTCCATTTTTTTGAATACTTTGTTTTTCAATTAACAGTTATTATATGTACATATTACTTTATTTTAGTTTTATTTATTTATATTTCTTTTTTATTATTATTATTATTATTATTATTATTAGTAGTAGTAGTAGTAGTATTTATTTATTTTAAATTATATTATATATGTATATATTTTATTATTATTTTTTTATTTAATATTATATTTTTATTATTTCTATTATAACCATTTTTCTCCTCACTTTTTTGAATACTTTGTTTTTCAATTTACACTTACTGTCTGTAATTATATGTACGTATTACTTTATTTTATTTTAATTTATTTATATTTCTTTATTATTATTATTATTATTATTTATGTATTATATATGTATATATTTTTATTTTTTTGAAATCTTTGTATTTAATATCTTTTTATTATTTGTATTATTATCATTTTTTCTACTGTGTTTTTTTGACTACTTTGTTTTTCAATTTACACTTACTATCTGTTATAATATGTATGTACACATTACTTTATGGTTTAGGTGTGTTAAGAGTAATCTTCTAGTAACGTTATGATGCCTCAAATGTGAGTTTCTTGATGAAAATAATATATTGATGAAAACCGTGGCCGAGCCACGATGTGACTTTATGTTTTTATCTCGTACCTTTTAGTTTCCTCTTTATTCAAAGTCTCAGCAACCAACCCCCCCGACCACACACACACACACACACACACACACACACACATTCTTCTCCGTAGAGTGAAAGGAGCATGGGAAAAGCCTCTGAATAATTCATCAGTGGAAAATGTGGCAGCCGTTTTATCGGCCCTGTTGTTTCCATCTCTGCACTGTTTTGTGTCTGTGTGCTAAAAAACCTCCATTCAGACACATGAATCCAGAGTGTGGCGGTGCGGCATGCTAAACCAGCGACACACCACTGAATTCATGGCCGTCCATTATGCACTGAGAAGGACATCGAGTCAAATCAGCTCATTGTCGGCTGCTAAAAGACCCAACAGGAAGTGGATTCCGAGTTTGAATGGGATAGAATCAGCACAATGATAGTATTTTTAAAACTCTCTCCCTCCTCGTCTTTGTCAGGACGCTTTCCAAAAACCTGGTGAAGACTGCCAAGAGGACCATCGGCCGGCAGTACGTGACCAGGAAGAAGTATTCCCCTCCCACCTGGGAGAACCGGAGCAGCTTCCAGTCGGAGCTGGATGAGGATGAAATCTCAGGTAAGGACATTTCATTTAGCTCGCCTGTAGAGAACCATGTTAGGTGGTGAAATGTCTTTAATGTCTTTGTCCTGTGTGCCTCCACAGTTTCAGAGGAAGTAGAGCAGAGTTCCCTCACCCTCTCCTCCACCATGCGCTCATCCGACAGACAGACCATGAGCAACGTCGTGGAGCGCGCCTGTTGCCGCGACTACCAGCGCCTGGGCCTGGGCACGCTCAGCAACAGCCTGACGCGCTCTAAAAACGAGCCCTTCAGGATTTCCACCGTCAACCGCATGTACACCGTCTGCAGGAGGTGAGAGCCCCCGCCGGAAGACGACACGCAGAGACACAAGGGGTTATCTCTTCATCAGTGCTTAATCAATGTGTGTGTGTGTGTGTGTGTGTCACAGCTACCCCGGCCTGCTGATTGTACCTCAGAGCATCCCGGACACGACTATCCAGAGAATCTGCCGCTGCTACCGGCAGAATCGCTTCCCCGTGGTTTGCTGGAGGAATTCACGAACCAAGGCCGTCCTGCTGCGATCTGCAGGCCTCCACGCGAAGGGGGTGGTGGGCTTCTTCAAGTCCCCCAACGCCCCGGCTTCAGGTAAAAAGAGTTCATTCCTCTTTGCATTTTGTATATGGTCTTAGATATGATGTCCATCCCCATGCTCTATAATGTCTCATAAGTTGTTGCAGAGAGAGAGAGAGAGAGAGAGAGAGATGTACCTGAAACATTAAAGGTTCATTCATGTGTTTCCTTTTCCTGTGCAGTGCCCTCCCAGGCCGACTCCACCAGTCTGGAGCAGGAGAAGTACCTGCAGGCCATCATCAGCTCCATGCCTTCTTACAGCGAGAGCAGCGGCAGGAACACACTCAGCGGCTTCACCTCCACGCATATGAGCACCTCCGGTGGGTGGACCAACACACACTGACACAACACACACACACACACACACACACACACACACACACACACACACACACACACACACACACACACACTCTGACATGACACACACACTCTGACATGACACATAAACACACTGACATGACTGACATGACACACACACACACTGACATGTCACTAGTAATGTCCAGGTCTGGATAAGTATGGAAAAAAGAAAACAGAGTGTGGAAAAAACATTTCTGTTTCCAGACTGTTTCCCCGATTTTGTTTTCTAAATAGGAAAATTCTGATTTTATAAAAAAACAAATTGATCTTACAAACAGCTGGGTGTTTTTCACGGCGTTTGGAGCAGCCAAAATGTTTGCCTCTCTGTGTGAGAGAGCGCGGGCCCGAACGAGCTTAATGTCGTCGACAGCAAGGCTAGACGTATGACTGAACGCACACTCCTACGCAGAGCTGCCTCTACGCCTGTACGTCACAGCCGGGGCCGGCGCGTTCATATAGGCGAACTAGGCAGTTACTATGGCGGCACTTTGGCAGAACGCTGCCTGTCAGACTAGGCTGTTTTTGCTTAAATCTGATTGGCTCAGTCATCTTTGATTCAGTGCAGCGGTAACGTGCTTATACAAACTACGGAGATGTTGAATTTGGCTCCGGTCTTGAGCTCGCTTGAGCGGAGGAGTTGCAGCATTTATTTACCGACAAATAAACTGTACACACACCGTCTGCTACAGCTACGTTCACAGCTAGAACAACACCGACAAACCCCACACTCACCGCCGCCACATACACAACCGGTCTGTCGGAAACTCGCTAAAGTTTCACCGCGCTAACAGTATGACCGTATGTGTGTGGCTACGGGGAGCACGCATCCTCCAGCAGCACTACAGCTGCTAACGTACCGTTAACGGTTAATAATCAGTTTACTAGGGTCGGTTATCATATGGTGTAAAAAATCTACCCAGAAGACTGTTGGTAGATTTGTTGGAACGCTATGTCTTACTGTCTCTGGGACCGTGGCGTCAACAGACTCCTCAGACAAGTTGAGGCAGCCCAAGATCGGCGCTCTGATGAAGCAGGTGATGGGCACCAAGGAGGACGTTCCTGGAACCTTCAGCAGAGGAGGTGAGACGCCTCCGTGTGTCCTCCTGTAGTGTCTCTGTTAGTTTCAGTCTGTTGCAGCTCCTGGTTTCAAAACAAAATGTGTGAACTGTGTTTCAAGTGTTAAATTTGTTACTGAAACTGGGACTGGACGAGGAGGATGATGTGCGTGTGTGCGTGTGTGCGTGTGTGTATGTGAGTGAAACCATCCTCCATTGTGTGGCGTTGTTGGTTAACTGGCCTCCTCTGTCGTTTGACCTCAGCTCTGGGTCAAAGGGCGAAAGTCATCTCCCTCTCTCAGCCCAAAGTGTCTGGCAAGGCCAGGAACACCCCTAGAGGTACAGTAGGCCACGCCCCCCCTCCCCTCCTGTCTAACCAATCCCATCTGTTTAACCGTAGCGTCCGTGTGTCTGCCGCGGTTCCTCCCGTCTCTGAGGACTAACGGTGTGTTGTTAGTGCATGCTGCCGCTGCAGCTCTGCTGTCTGACGTCCTGTCTGTTGTTTCCTGTTTGATTCTTCTCTCTGTTGAATGTCAGCAGCAATCTGAGTCGACTCTGTTTCGGCCTAACGTAGCGGTCACAGAGCTAGATGTGACCGGGCTGGGTACTTCTCTCAATCCTTTCTGCCTTGTTTACCAGCATGGCTGTCAGTCGCTGTGGACATCGCACACACACACACACACACACACACATCAGTGTGTTTTAAAGGATCACTCCGATCTTTTAATGGCTCTTTCTAACATAGGAATGACCGCCACATGACCTTTGATGATTGTGTTCTCATGTCGGGGTTCCTTTGAAGACTCTACTTTGTGTGTGTTTGTGGCAGGTAAATGGGGGAGTATCCGGGGCAGCGGGCGTCTAAGTGCCTACAACCCAGATGTGGGGACGCGCCTGGCGAAAGATTCTCCGCAGTCCAATGGGGGGCCGAGCGAGGCGCTGTTTCTCCGCCAGCAGAAGGCCTACCTCTACATCATCGGAGACAAGGCCCAGCTCAAGGTAACCACAGTCAACGCCTCGTTTCCACAAAGCACTTTGTACGTATGCCAGTACGTATGCCTGGTTGGGAGTTCCCAGTGTTAACTTAGACGGTGTTGTTGCGTCCAGGGAGGGAAGCAGGATTCGTTCCAGCAGTGGGAGGTGGTTCCCATCGAGGTGTGCGACGTGCGGCAGGTGAAGAACAGCTTCAAGAAGCTGATGAAGGCCTGCGTGCCGAGCACCTCCACCACGGACCCCAACATGAGCTTCCTGCGCTGCCTGGAGGACTCTGAGTGGATGGCTCTGGTTAGTGCTCCCTGCTGTAGCACATTTACTGCGACCCCTGAGTGTTGTTCTTACTGACCCTGTGTGTGTGTGTGTGTGTGTGTGTGTGTGTGTGTGCAGCTCCACAGGGTGCTGCAGGTGTCCGTGCTGGTGGTGGAGCTCCTGGATACGGGCTCATCAGTCATGGTCAGCCTGGAGGACGGCTGGGACGTCACCACGCAGGTCTGACCGACACCCAGAAACGTTAACTCCTGATTCTCAGCGCGAGGCTCAGTGTGACACGATGCTGCTGTGTGTGTGTGTGCAGGTGGTGTCCCTGGTGCAGCTGCTGTCCGATCCGTACTACCGAACCTTCGATGGCTTCCGGCTGCTGGTGGAGAAGGAGTGGCTGTCGTTCGGCCACCGATTCAGCCACCGCGGAGCGCAGACGCTGGGCAGCCAGAGCAGCGGCTTCACCCCTGTCTTCCTGCAGTTCCTCGACTGCGTCCACCAGGTGAGTAAACCTGAGGTTTCTGCCTTTATTCACAGCAGAGATGCTGGAGAGGAGCTGAAGAGACGCATGTTGCTGACCTCTGGGTTAGAGTCCAGAAGCAGTGTATAATGATATATATATGTGTTTTCCTCTTACTATATATAATTCTAATGCTCTGTGTGTTTACCTGTACGTCTGACTTTATTTCCTGTTTTGCCGATCCGTGACGTGGGTTATGCCCTCTTATCACACGCAGGAAGTGTGGTTTCATTTAGCTTCAGTGGCCCCCCGAGTCGTGACCCCGCTGTCTGTGACACTTGTAGATATTCTGCTGTCCCCCCACCCCCTCGGCACACCAGGAGGACCGTGTTGTGGTTGTTTCCGTTCTCTGTTCAGCCTCTGTGCTGTATGAAAATAGCGCAGAATTAGCGGATAGTCTGATTTTTAAGCGCTTAAACTGTAACCCTGACCTGTGTTTCCTCCCCACCCTCAGATCCACCTCCAGTTCCCCATGGAGTTTGAGTTCAGTCAGTACTACCTGAAGTTCTTGGCCTACCACTATGTGTCCAACCGCTTCCGAACCTTCCTGCTCGACTCCGACTACGAACGCATCGAGCTGGGTAAGAACATTTCTCTGACATTCTGTCATTTATTTCGAGTAACTGTATCGCTGCTCCATCTTCAGTCGTAGATAGAGAGTCTGTGTTCCTGATGAACCTTTTATGTGTGTGTGTGTGTGTGTGTGTGTTTGTGTCTGTGCAGGAGTGCTGTACGAGGAGAAAGGAGAGAGGAAAAGCCCTCAGGTGTGTAAGTCTGTGTGGGACTACATCGACAGACTGAACAAGAAAACACCCGTCTTCTACAACTACATGTTCTCTCCTGAAGACGAGGAGGTGAGACCGCTGCACCCGACAAGAAGCTCCTAAATATTTAATACAACTCAGTTTATTCAAAGAAGCATTGAAATCAAGTTAGTTAAAGTGAGTATTGTGTGTGCGTGTGTGTGTTCCAGGTTCTGCGGCCGTACACCTTCAACTCCAACCTGAAGGTGTGGGACTTCTACATGGAGGAGACCCTGTCGGAGGGTCCGTCCTACGACTGGGAGCTGAGAGGCCGGCAGGAGCGCGTGGCGGAGGAGACGCTGGACAAACCCGACAGCGGCCCCAAGTCTCAGCGGCGCATCGTGTGGCCGTGCTACGACAGCCTGAGCAAGGCGGTACCCGACGCCATCACCAAGCTGCTGCAGGACCTGCAGAGTCTGGAGGCGGAGCTGGGCCAGACGTCGGAGAAGTGGAAGGACACTTGGGACAAAATCAAGACCGTGCAGAGAACCGAGGCCAAACTGGAAAGCAAGGTGAGACCTATGGTTTCATTTTTTGGATCTCTTTGTATTTTTTATAGCTGATAAACTGCACAGTTAATAATGAATTGGTACTGATGGATTCATTAGGTTTTTTTAGTTTCCAGTATTATTCACTCTAGTTAATATAAGCTAATAACACATTAATCAAATCATGTCACATTTGTTGAAGATGAATGGTGGGAGATGTTTTCCACTGACATCTTGTGGTGAAAAAGCAGAATGCAGTTGAGAACTTAAAGGACCACACGGTGGTGTTTGCATGTTTTAACATCACGGACCATTTTAAATTATACTAAAGGTTTTAGATTTCTACTTCCTACTTCCCAGCAAGCCGTTGATTTGTTTTCAATATGTAAATCAACTTGAGATGATCACATGTAGACCTTGGGTCTGCTGTAGTAGACTTATCACCTGACCCGTTCCCCGCGTCTCCTTCCTCCACAGCAGTCGTTCTCCAGCTCCTTGCTGATGTCGTCCAACCTGAGCCACCAGCGGCGCTCTCAGGGCGTCTACCTGCAGGAGACCGGCGTGGGATCCTCCATCAACCTGGCTATGGACTGCGAGGCCAGCGCCACCTCCACCCCCGTCGCCGGTCGGCCCAGCACCAGCACGCTCTACAGCCAGTTCCAGAGCACGGAGAGCGAGAACAGGTCTGTACACACACATACATAGTTTGTATAATCTGCTGCTCTGCTGAGCTGATGGTAGACTTGTCCATGTTTGTGATTGGTCATAAACTGCAAACACCTCCCGTTTTATGTGAACTCGCTCGTAGCCAGACTGGGAAACCCTGGCGGTGATTTACTTTACTTGAGTTGATGACCAGCGTCGTAGGACGGTTTAGCGTGATCTCGGTGTTTAGGGTTAGTTAAGCCAGATAACGAGAAGACAGGTATGGATAAGGAGGGTATGTTGAACTGGCTTCGCTTTGTCAAACATCTGTTCATGTTTGTTTTGACCTTCTCCCATCAGGAGTTTTGAAGGCATCCTGTATAAGAAAGGGGCGTTGTTGAAACCATGGAGACCACGGTGGTTTGTGCTGGACAAGACCAAACATCAGGTGAGATGGAGGGCTGACTGGATTCAATGTTAAAGCCCATACATTCTTTGAAAATTCAAAAGGATTCACCTTCTTAGTGTTTTTAACAATCCATCCCCGTCTCCAGCTGAGATACTACGAGACCCGGCAGGACAAGGAGTGCAAAGGGATGATCGAGCTGGGCGAGGTGGAGTCCATCATTCCAGGAACGCCTACCATGGGAGCGCCGAAGAACATCGAGGAGAAAGCCTTTTTTGATGTGAGTTCACCTTCACTTCACTTTGTCTAATCAGCATGAGAGGAACGGAGAGACCTCCCTTTATTCACACATTATTCCATGATGGTTACCCATCACGTTACACGTTGGAGTCACAACAGCAGATAAATAGAAGTGAAACCTAAATTGTTGTGGTACATGTAGCAGCTAAGCGTCGTCCTTTTTTAATCAACCGAATGTATAGGTGTCAATAACGGATTTTATCTAAACGCAACTGCCAGCGATGGTGGCTTTGAAGACATCTTGTCTCCGGTTTGTTGACAGTTGTGTCTAGAAGGTAACACGCAAATTGTGAAATCTGACCCTACTATTAAGGGGCCGGCACGCGCCGGCCCCTTAATAGTAGGTCGGGCGCACCACCGTAAAGTGGTATCGGTGGCGTTGTATCGGAGCCGTTTTGCGAGTACGAGTACATGAGCACAGTATCAGACCCGATACCCGACTGGTATCGGTATCGATGCATCCCTATATACGATACAGAAAGGCAAAAGTCTGCTTCTTTACCTTATTTTATGTGATGATTGTATTGATGTGTTCAGATATCTGGAGTTAATTTCTCTCCCGTCTTCTTTCAGCTCAAGACGACCAAACGAGTGTACAACTTCTGTGCCCAGGACAGCCAGAACGCTCAGCTGTGGATGGACAGCGTCCAGAACTGCCTGTCAGACGCCTAGAGAGGAGGAGGCGGGACTCTTTTAGGGAGCGATGCAACCCAAGGACGAATGAGCGGCGGCGGCGGCGCGGCACCTGACGGGACAGACACACCTCCGCCTGGAGGGAGGAGGAGGGAGGAGGGGGGGGGGAGGGGCCTTTCACCACTTAAAGCTCTGTTCTGTTCGCTAGTGTTGAACTAATAACCTCGCGTCACAACGTTTCAGTGTTTTTGTTATAAAAAAAAAATCGGAAAAAGACAAAAAAAAAAAAGAACCACTTTGCTGTCGTCTCACCGAGCAGCTGCAGCTCCCCCACCCCCCCGACAGTCTGACCACTATGTGCGCTGGATGTCTGGATTTTAAAGGCGTCCTGCAGCTCGGACCAGCATGAAGATGTTTCCAGACCCTCCACCTGTAAACCCACCTGTACTAACCCTGCTCGACCTTTAACACACCCCGGGGGAGGAATGACGGAGGAGCTGCAGCCGCGCACGTACAGGACCCGTCAGACTGCTCCGGAAACAGGATCTAAAAGATCGACACGCTGACAGCAGAGACGCTCTTCCTTCTCAGTCCTCACAGCTCTCACTGCCTGACGTCGCAGGAATATCCAGAAGGAGCTTCACAGGAAGTTGAGCGTGACGCTGCGGCAGCTGCACGGGGAGGAGGAAGGAGCTCCTCAACGGTTCATGAAGGATTTCCTTTTCTTTCTTTTTTCCAAAATCTTCAAATTTGTACCAGAAAGAGATCATCACCGGTCCTCAGCAGGAGACGGAGATATTACTGTGAAAGCCATGAATCAGTCGCGGAGATCAAAAACCAGGAGAGCCGGTCGGAGTCCGTCAGGTATATTGAGTGTCGGTGAACTTTTTCACTGAGAGTGTTTACAAAGTAGACGACCCCCCCCCCCTCCCCTCACTCACTAAGCTAAACTCTGCTCTCCACCTGAGTGTGTGTTTCTAATCATCAGTACAACCACTATTAACATTCAGATTTATTAAGGGATGCTGAAGGAAAAAGGAGGGATTTATTTTGTAGTGATATCTTTAAAAAAAACAAAAAAACAATCTATAGAAGGAGATCTGGAAGGTAGAAGATTAAGAAGAGGGATACTAATGAACAGAGTGATATTATGGGATGCTTTGGGGAGATTTTTAGAGATGGACGTTCGACTGAGTGGCGGAAACTGGATGTTTGTTAAAGGACACTTCAGGTATTTTTCAGCCCAGGTCTTATTCTCATGATTGTGTCCATTATAGGACATGCTACATGTGTCTCTTATTTGCTGGAGTTGCATTCTCTGACTCCAGCAAACAATGAAGTAATAAACTGTATATCACGGCGAGAAGTGTCATTTTAAATATAGAAATAATTTCAAACGCACTAGATTAGCTATCGTAGCTAACTGCAAGCTAATTTGGTAAAGCAGGGGCAACCGTATGGAGGACGGAACTGCAAAAATGAATAAATAAATGACTTGATAAATATATAAACATGTCATTAAATGTAGCAAAAGTAATATTAAAAATTAATATAGCCATCTTTGTATTAATTCCCTTATTTATTTACTCATCTGCTTAATTTTTCTTTATATTATATTATATTACATATTTCATCTATATTTTTTATTAATTTTTAAATTTATTTATTTATGAATGAATGCATGATTTTCCCTTCGCATTTCACCTCTTATTTATTTCCCCTATTTATTTATGTATTCTTTACTTTATACATTTCTGCCTCATTATGCAAATGCATAAATAAATTTTAAAAGAAATGTGTAAAGATGTGCATAAGGGAAGAATACAGAAATAAATAAGTTTGGGGAAATTAATATAGAGGGAAATTGCAAAGGGAAATTATGCATAAATAAATACATATAATTAAAAAAATTATATTAAATAATTAAAAAATTAATGCAAAAATAAATAAATAAATTTAAAATAAAATAAATAAATAAAAGAGAAAATAAACAAGAGCAAATAAATAAGGGAATTAATACAAATAAATAAAGAATCAAATTAAAAACAGAAATATCAATATGTCACATTTTATCAATTAATTAATGGCTAGATTTATATTTAATATTATTTTTGCTATATTTAATGATGTTTATTGAGTCATGTATTGATTTATTTTTTATTTTGGCAGGTTCCGTCCTCCATACAACCAGCTGTATGGTTAATGTATGGTTATGGTTAATGAACAGGCAGCCGGCAGGTTGCCCTGGAAGTAGATCCCTAAGCTATCTAGCTACAAAAGCTAATCCAGGAGGCTACTTCCTGTTTACTTTGGTCTGAACTCTTAGACGAGTGTGTGATTTAATTCAAGTTGATTTGGAAAGCTTCAGGAGGCTCACACACTGCTCACCCCATGAGCTAAGAAAAATAACCTTCAGCTTTGTGCATTTTTATTGCGTACAATGTATTTTTAAATGTTTTATTTAGCTTAATATGTATGGGAGGAAAATGGCCACAACTATGGAAATAAGACTCAAGTTGAATAATAGCAGAATCTTTCCTTCACGGATGCTGCAACATGGAAACGTGTGGAGCTGCTCAGACTCCCTCTTCCTGTTTCAGATGCGTCAGCGGTCCACTCGTTGAAGCTTGTACATAGACGAGTCTCCACCCGTTAGAGAGTTCTAGAGGAACAGTACGTTTAGCTGGAAGGTTTCAAACATCAAGTCACTTTTTTTATGTCAATGGTTTATCAGTCCCCCCCCGACCCCATGACCTCCACACACACAACCACTCAGACCCACACTTCTTAACCCTGCTATGTAAAATAAGGTTCTACTGCTGTCTTTGTTGAACTTAAAAATTTAAAAATTGTAGATTTTTTTTGTGTCTAATAACTCCTTTTTGTATATACTACTCCAGATTTGTATGTAACGTTTATGGTAGTAATTTATTTAACTTGTCTCCTCAGTAAGAAAGTTCCTGAAGCACCACTTTATTTTTAAATTAGGAATTCAATGTGCCATTTGTTTATTTCTGTATTAATGTGACTAATGCTTTTTTTTTTTTTTTTTTTGGAAAAATGTACAAGTAAATCTTCTTTTTTTTTTTTTGTATACACGGTTGTCCTTACGTAATACCAACCATTAATGCGAGAGTGGAAACGGTGTGTTAGTGGGAGAGGATTGGATTTGACGGTGTTGCTCACCCACAGCGATGGGATGTTCTGGATGGAGGTTACAGTCACAATAAATGTCCACACATGAAGTTCTCCTGGTGCCGGGTTCTGCTGCTCGCTTAATGGACCTCCTTTAGTGTTCCATTAAATAGTCAGCGACGAGATGTGGCAGCCTAAATGTGCTGTATGTCAGCCTCCATAATTAACTGAAGAATATCGGCAGGTTCATTTAAAATGCACGGTGTAGGCAAAAATAGTTTTATATTAATCACATATTTCAAACATACTATATGTATTTATTATGTTTAGTAAGTTTTTGGGAATATGGTGGGTTCACAAATGTTGTTCAGTGCACTCTGGTTGAAAGTTTCAATCAACCTGTAACACATTATCAGTAACTCTGATATTTAAATGGTAATTTTACACGAAAAAACTTTGATATTCACTGAGAATTAAATGGTAAATTTACATGAAAAAACTTTGATATTCTCGGAGATTTAAGAGGTAAATTTACATGAAAAAAAAAAAACTAATTTACGGGACAAAAACCTCAAAACAATGTGTTATTTTCTTCTGAATAGGCCCAATTCACAGCAATGTCTCTTAAAAGACTGGATGTTTGTGATTTTGTGAAGTATAATTTCATTAAGTCATCAACTGCAGGCATACAACACGACCAAAAATATAGAGTTTTTCAAATTAATTCGCATAAATTTATGACTTTAATCTCAGAAATTCTGAGTTTTTTCTCAGAATATCACCCCACTCCGCCCGGCCTGACACACTGTCGTAGGACTGGTTGCCATCTTGCCACTAAATATTTAATGGTACCCCGTTCCCTGACAGTAGCTGCCTGATCCAAACTAACGTACACAGCCAACATCACGACCAAACATCGTTAAGTTTCATTTGACCTTGTGGATCTTAAAATAATTCTTCCTCTGAGAGACAGATGGACCGGAGTGACAGCAGGAGTTGCTGCAGCAGCCAGAACCCGACCTGTGGGAGGACTCGGTGTGTCCTCGTGTTCTGACTGCAGTCTGCATCCAGTTAGACCCAGCTCATCTTTACACTCTCTAGTTCACTCATCTCTCTCTGTGGTAACGCTCTACAGCAGCTAATATTAACCACAACAACATGACATAATACTTTTTATTTATTTTTCTTCTTTTTTTTTTTTTTTTTTTATTAGAGATGACTTTCTGAGCCGGGTTATGTTGTCAATCATGTCAATATAGTTTTTAGAATTCAAATAAAAACTGTGGGTTTAAATGTTCATCTGTGTTGTGTGTATGTCGACTAACTCGAATAACAGAACATCCTAAAATATCAGCTATTTTAGAGTAGGAATGTTCTTCATGCTGGTATATTTTGAGTTCAGTTATTATATGTTCCTTGGGTTGAATTCTCACTCCTTGTTCAGCAGCTTGTAGCTCCTGTCAGCTGGTTTTAAAAGGACCATACCTGTTTACCAAACAGTTTTTGCATGTGACAACTTACATTATGAATACTCCACATTACAGCTGAGCATTGTTAAAGTAACTTTAGGTTAATTTTATTATACCTTTCAGACAGCCATTTGTGCCCATTTCTTTTGGTGTGCGATCTTATGTCAAAATAATCATAGTACAGTATATCATAAAAAGTTCTAAAAACTCATAGAATGTCAAAAAAATCATAATATAGTAGAAACTTGTAAAAAGTCATAGTATAGTATGTCGAAAATTTAATTAAAAAAAGTCATTGTCTAGCATGTCGAAAATTTTCATGAAAAAAATTGATGGCGAAAATTTCATGAAAAAAAAGTCATAGTATAGCATGTTGAAAATTTCATGAAAAAAGTCATATGTTGAAAAATTCATGAAAAAAGTCATTTTATAGTATGTCGAAAATTTCATGAAAAAGTTATATTATAGTATGTCGAAAATTTCATGAAAAAAGTCATAGTATAGCATGTCGAAAATTTTCATGAAAAAAATTGATGTCGCAAAATTTCATGAAAAAGTCAGAATATAGTATGTCGAAAATTTCATGAAAGTCATTTTATTACATGTCGAAAATTGTCATGAAAAAGATTGGTCGAAAATTTTCATGAAAAAAATTGATGTCGAAAATTTCATGAAAAAAAGTCATATAGTATGTCGAAAATTTTCATGAAAAAAATTGATGTCGAAAATTTCGTGAAAAAAAGTCATATAGTATGTCGAAAATTTTCATGAAAAAAATTGATGTAGAAAATTTCGTGAAAAAAATTGATGTCGAAAATTTTCATGAAAAAAATTGATGTCGAAAATTTCGTGAAAAAAAGTCATAGTATAGTATGTCCAAAATTTCATGAAAAAAAGTCATAGTATAGTATGTCGAAAAATTTATTAAAAAAAAGTCATAGTATAGTATGTCGAAAAATTTATTAAAAAAAAGTCATAGTATAGTATGTCGAAAAATTTATTAAAAAAAGACATAGTATAGTATGTCCAAAATTTCATGAAAAAAAGTCATAGTATAGTATGTCGAAAAATTTATTAAAAAAAGTCATAGTATAGTATGTCGAAAAATTTATTAAAAAAAAGTCATAGTATAGTATGTCGAAAAATTTATTAAAAAAAAGTCATAGTATAGCATGTCGAAAATTTTCATGAAAAAAGTTGATGTCGAAAATTTCGTGAAAAAAAGTCATAGTATAGCATGTCGAAAATTTTCATGAAAAAAATTGATGTCGAAAATCTTCATGAAAAAAAATTGATGTCGAAAATTTAATGAAAAAAAGTCATATAGTATGTTGAAAATTTTCATGAAAAAAATTGATGTCGAAAATTTCGTGAAAAAAAGTCATATAGAATGTCGAAAATTTTCATGAAAAAAATTGATGTCGAAAATTTCGTGAAAAAAAGTCATAGTATAGCATGTCGAAAATTTTCATGAAAAAAATTGATGTCGAAAATTTCGTGAAAAAAAGTCATATAGTATGTCGAAAATTTTCATGAAAAAAATTGATGTTGAAAATTTCATGAAAAAAAGTCATAGTATGTCGAAAATTTTCATGAAAAAAATTGATGTCGAAAATTTTCATGAAAAAAATTGGTCGAAAAATGTATTAAAAAAAGTCATAGTATAGTATGTCCAAAATTTCATGAAAAAAAGTCATAGTATAGTATGTTGAAAAATATTTTAAAAAAAAGTCATAGTATAGTATGTCGAAAAATTTATTAAAAAAAAGTCATAGTATAGTATGTCGAAAAATGTATTAAAAAAAGTCATAGTATAGTATGTCGAAAATTTTCATGAAAAAAATTGATGTCCAAAATTTTCATGAAAAAAATTGATGTCCAAAATTTCATGAAAAAAAGTCATAGTATATATCGCATGTCGAAAATTTTCATGAAAAAAACTGATGTCGAAAATTTCGTGAAAAAAAGTCATAGTATAGCATGTCGAAAATTTTCATGAAAAAAATTGATGTCGAAAATTTCGTGAAAAAAAGTCATAGTATGTCGAAAATTTTCATGAAAAAAATTGATGTCGAAAATTTTCATGAAAAAAATTGATGTTGAAAATTTCGTGAAAAAAAGTCAGTATAGCATGTCAAAAATTTTCATGAAAAAAATTGATGTCGAAAATTTTCATGAAAAAAATTGATGTCGAAAATTTTCATGAAAAAAATTGATGTCAAAAATTTCGTGAAAAAAAGTCATAGTATATATCGCATGTCGAAAATTTTCATGAAAAAAATTGATGTCGAAAATTTCGTGAAAAAAAGTCATAGTATAGTATGTCCAAAATTTCATGAAAAAAAGTCATAGTATAGTATGTCGAAAAATGTATTAAAAAAAAGTCATAGTATAGTATGTCGAAAAATTTATTAAAAAAAAGTCATAGTATAGTATGTCGAAAAATTTATTAAAAAAAGTCATAGTATAGTATGTCGAAAATTTTCATGAAAAATATTGATGTCGAAAATTTCGTGAAAAAAAGTCATAGTATAGCATGTCGAAAATTTTCATGAAAAAAAATTGATGTCGAAAAATGTATTAAAAAAAGTCATAGTATAGTATGTCGAAAAATTTATTAAAAAAAAGTCATAGTATAGTATGTCCAAAATTTCATGAAAAAAAGTCATAGTATAGTATGTCGAAAAATATATTAAAAAAAAGTCATAGTATAGTATGTCCAAAATTTCATGAAAAAAAGTCATAGTATAGTATGTCGAAAAATTTATTAAAAAAAAGTCATAGTATAGTATGTCGAAAAATGTATTAAAAAAAAGTCATAGTATAGTATGTCGAAAAATTTATTAAAAAAAGTCAGTATAGTATGTCGAAAATTTTCATGAAAAAAATTGATGTCGAAAATTTCGTGAAAAAAAGTCATAGTATAGCATGTCGAAAATTTTCATGAAAAAAATTGATGTCGAAAATTTCGTGAAAAAAAGTCATAGTATAGTATGTCGAAAAAATGTATTAAAAAAAGTCATAGTATAGTATGTCCAAAATTTCATGAAAAAAAGTCATAGTATAGTATGTCGAAAAATTTATTAAAAAAAAGTCATAGTATAGCATGTCGAAAATTTTCATGAAAAAAACTGATGTCGAAAATTTCGTGAAAAAAAGTCATAGTATAGCATGTCGAAAATTTTCATGAAAAAAATTGATGTCGAAAATTTCGTGAAAAAAAGTCATAGTATAGCATGTCGAAAATTTTCATGAAAAAAATTGATGTCGAAAAATTTAATGAAAAAAAGTCATATAGTATGTCGAAAATTTTCATGAAAAAAATTGATGTCGAAAATTTCGTGAAAAAAAGTCATAGAATGTCGAAAATTTTCATGAAAAAAATTGATGTCGAAAATTTCGTGAAAAAAAGTCATAGTATAGCATGTCGAAAATTTTCATGAAAAAAATTGATGTCGAAAATTTCGTGAAAAAGTCATAGTATGTCGAAAATTTTCATGAAAAAAATTGATGTCGAAAATTTCGTGAAAAAAAGTCATAGTATGTCGAAAATTTTCATGAAAAAAATTGATGTCGAAAATTTCGTGAAAAAAAGTCATAGTATGTCGAAAATTTTCATGAAAAAAATTGATGTCGAAAATTTCATGAAAAAAAGTCATATAGTATGTCGAAAATTTTCATGAATAAAATTGATGTCGAAAATTTCGTGAAAAAAAGTCATAGTATAGCATGTCGAAAATTTTCATGAAAAAAATTGATGTCGAAAATTGTGAAAAAAAGTCATAGTATAGCATGTCGAAAATTTTCATGAAAAAAATTGATGTCGAAAATTTCGTGAAAAAAAGTCATATAGTATGTCGAAAATTTTCATGAAAAAAATTGATGTCGAAAATTTCGTGAAAAAAAGTCATATAGTGTCGAAAATTTTCATGAAAAAAAATTGACGTCGAAAATTTCATGAAAAAAAGTCATATAGTATGTCGAAAAATTTATTAAAAAAAGTCATAGTATAGTATGTCGAAAATTTTCATGAAAAATATTGATGTCGAAAATTTCGTGAAAAAAGTCATAGTATAGCATGTCGAAAATTTTCATGAAAAAAATTGATGTCGAAAAATGTATTAAAAAAAGTCATAGTATAGTATGTCGAAAAATTTATTAAAAAAAAGTCATAGTATAGTATGTCCAAAATTTCATGAAAAAAAGTCATAGTATAGTATGTCGAAAAATATATTAAAAAAAAGTCATAGTATAGTATGTCCAAAATTTCATGAAAAAAAGTCATAGTATAGTATGTCGAAAAATTTATTAAAAAAAAGTCATAGTATAGTATGTCGAAAAATATATTAAAAAAAAGTCATAGTATAGTATGTCCAAAATTTCATGAAAAAAAAGTCATAGTATAGTATGTCGAAAAATTTATTAAAAAAATGTCATAGTATAGTATGTCGAAAAATTTATTAAAAAAAAGTCATAGTATAGTATGTCGAAAAATTTATTAAAAAAAGTCATAGTATAGTATGTCGAAAATTTTCATGAAAAATATTGATGTCGAAAATTTCGTGAAAAAAAGTCATAGTATAGCATGTCGAAAATTTTCATGAAAAAAATTGATGTCGAAAATTTCGTGAAAAAAAGTCATAGTATAGCATGTCGAAAATTTTCATGAAAAAAATTGATGTCGAAAATTTCGTGAAAAAAAGTCATAGTATAGTATGTCGAAAAATGTATTAAAAAAAGTCATAGTATAGTATGTCCAAAATTTCATGAAAAAAAGTCATAGTATAGTATGTCGAAAAATTTATTAAAAAAAAGTCATAGTATAGTATGTCGAAAAATTTATTAAAATAAAGTCATAGTATAGTATGTCGAAAGATTTATTAAAAAAAAGTCATAGTATAGTATGTCGAAAATTTTCATGAAAAATATTGATGTCGAAAATTTCGTGAAAAAAAGTCATAGTATAGCATGTCGAAAATTTTCATGAAAAAAACTGATGTCGAAAATTTCGTGAAAAAAAGTCATAGTATAGCATGTCTAAAATTTTCATGAAAAAAATTGATGTCGAAAATTTCGTGAAAAAAAGTCATAGTATAGCATGTCGAAAATTTTCATGAAAAAAATTGATGTCGAAAATTTAATGAAAAAAAGTCATATAGTATGTCGAAAATTTTCATGAAAAAATTGATGTCGAAAATTTCGTGAAAAAAAGTCAGAATGTCGAAAATTTTCATGAAAAAAATTGATGTCGAAAATTTCGTGAAAAAAAGTCATAGTATAGCATGTCGAAAATTTTCATGAAAAAAATTGATGTCGAAAATTTCGTGAAAAAATCATAGTATGTCGAAAATTTTCATGAAAAAAAATTGATGTCGAAAATTTCGTGAAAAAAAAGTCATAGTATGTCGAAAATTTTCATGAAAAAAATTGATGTCGAAAATTTCGTGAAAAAAAGTCATATAGTATGTCGAAAATTTTCATGAAAAAAATTGATGTCGAAAATTTCATGAAAAAAAGTCATATAGTATGTCGAAAATTTTCATGAATAAAATTGATGTCGAAAATTTCGTGAAAAAAAGTCATAGTATAGCATGTCGAAAATTTTCATGAAAAAAATTGATGTCGAAAATTTCGTGAAAAAAAGTCATAGTATAGCATGTCGAAAATTTTCATGAAAAGAATTGATGTCGAAAATTTCGTGAAAAAAAGTCATAGTATAGCATGTCGAAAATTTTCATAAAAAAAATTGATGTCGAAAATTTCGTGAAAAAAAGTCATATAGTGTCGAAAATTTTCATGAAAAAAATTGATGTCGAAAATTTCGTGAAAAAAAGTCATAGTATAGCATGTCGAAAATTTCATGAAAAAAAGTCATATAGCATGTCGAAAATTTTCATGAAAAAAATTGATGTCGAAAATTTCGTGAAAAAAAGTCATATAGTATGTTCGAAAATTTTCATGAAAAAAATTTGTCAAAAATTTCGTGAAAAAAAGTCATAGTATAGCATGTCGAAAATTTCATGAAAAAAGTCATATAGCATGTCGAAAATTTTCATGAAAAAAAATTGATGTCGAAAATTTCATGAAAAAAAGTCATATAGTATGTCGAAAATTTTCATGAAAAAAATTGATGTCGAAAATTTCGGGAAAAAAAGTAATAGTATGTCGAAAATTTTCATGAAAAAAATTGATGTCGAAAATTTCGTGAAAAAAAGTCATATAGTGTCGAAAATTTTCATGAAAAAAATTGATGTCGAAAATTTCATGAAAGAAAGTCATATAGTATGTCGAAAATTTTCATGAAAAAAATTGATGTCGAAAATTTCATGAAAAAAAGTCATATAGTATGTCGAAAATTTTCATGAAAAAAATTGATGTCGAAAATTTCGTGAAAAAAAGTCATATAGTATGTCGAAAATTTTCATGAAAAAAATTGATGTCGAAAATTTCGTGAAAAAAAGTCAGTGTCGAAAATTCTCATGAAAAAAATTGATGTCGAAAATTTTCATGAAAAAAATTGATGTCGAAAATTTCGTGAAAAAAAGTCATAGTATAGCATGTCGAAAATTTTCATGAAAAAAATTGATGTCGAAAATTTCGTGAAAAAAAAGTCATAGTATAGCATGTCGACAATTTTCATAAAAAAAATTGATGTCGAAAATTTCGTGAAAAAGTCATATAGTGTCGAAAATTTTCATGAAAAAAATTGATGTCAAAAATTTCGTGAAAAAAAGTCATATAGCATGTCGAAAATTTTCTTGAAAAAAATTGATGTCGAAAATTTCGTGAAAAAAAGTCATATAGTATGTCGAAAATTTTCATGAAAAAAATTGATGTCGAAAATTTCGTGAAAAAAAGTCATAGTATAGCATGTCGAAAATTTTAATGAAAAAAATTGATGTCGAAAATTTTCATGAAAAAAATTGATGTCGAAAATTTCGTGAAAAAAAGTCATAGTATAGTATGTCCAAAATTTCATGAAAAAAAGTCATAGTATAGTATGTCGAAAAATGTATTAAAAAAAAGTCATAGTATAGTATGTCGAAAAATTTATTAAAAAAAAGTCATAGTATAGTATGTCGAAAAATTTATTAAAAAAAGTCATAGTATAGTATGTCGAAAATTTTCATGAAAAATATTGATGTCGAAAATTTCGTGAAAAAAAGTCATAGTATAGCATGTCGAAAATTTTCATGAAAAAAATTGATGTCGAAAAATGTATTAAAAAAAGTCATAGTATAGTATGTCGAAAAATTTATTAAAAAAAAGTCATAGTATAGTATGTCCAAAATTTCATGAAAAAAAGTCATAGTATAGTATGTCGAAAAATATATTAAAAAAAAGTCATAGTATAGTATGTCCAAAATTTCATGAAAAAAAAGTCATAGTATAGTATGTCGAAAAATTTATTAAAAAAAAGTCATAGTATAGTATGTCGAAAAATGTATTAAAAAAAAGTCATAGTATAGTATGTCGAAAAATTTATTAAAAAAAGTCATAGTATAGTATGTCGAAAATTTTCATGAAAAAAATTGATGTCGAAAATTTCGTGAAAAAAAGTCATAGTATAGCATGTCGAAAATTTTCATGAAAAAAATTGATGTCGAAAATTTCGTGAAAAAAAGTCATAGTATAGTATGTCGAAAAATGTATTAAAAAAAGTCATAGTATAGTATGTCCAAAATTTAATGAAAAAAAGTCATATAGTATGTCGAAAATTTTCATGAAAAAAATTGATGTCGAAAATTTCGTGAAAAAAAGTCATAGAATGTCGAAAATTTTCATGAAAAAAATTGATGTCGAAAATTTCGTGAAAAAAAGTCATAGTATAGCATGTCGAAAATTTTCATGAAAAAAATTGATGTCGAAAATTTCGTGAAAAAGTCATAGTATGTCGAAAATTTTCATGAAAAAAATTGATGTCGAAAATTTCGTGAAAAAAAGTCATAGTATGTCGAAAATTTTCATGAAAAAAATTGATGTCGAAAATTTCGTGAAAAAAAGTCATAGTATGTCGAAAATTTTCATGAAAAAAATTGATGTCGAAAATTTCATGAAAAAAAGTCATATAGTATGTCGAAAATTTTCATGAATAAAATTGATGTCGAAAATTTCGTGAAAAAAAGTCATAGTATAGCATGTCGAAAATTTTCATGAAAAAAATTTATGTCGAAAATTTCGTGACAAAAAGTCATAGTATAGCATGTCGAAAATTTTCATGAAAAAAATTGATGTCGAAAATTTCGTGAAAAAAAGTCATATAGTATGTCGAAAATTTTCATGAAAAAAATTGATGTCGAAAATTGTGAAAAAAAGTCATAGTATAGCATGTCGAAAATTTTCATGAAAAAAATTGATGTCGAAAATTTCGT
Organism: Sebastes umbrosus; assembly: GCF_015220745.1. NCBI lineage: Eukaryota > Metazoa > Chordata > Actinopteri > Perciformes > Sebastidae > Sebastes > Sebastes umbrosus. The sequence continues at coordinate 2,347,082 of NC_051291.1, forward strand.
GAAAAAAAGTCATATAGTATGTCGAAAATTTTCATGAAAAAAATTGATGTCGAAAATTTCGTGAAAAAAAGTCATATAGTGTCGAAAATTTTCATGAAAAAAATTGACGTCGAAAATTTCATGAAAAAAAGTCATATAGTATGTCGAAAAATTTATTAAAAAAAGTCATAGTATAGTATGTCGAAAATTTTCATGAAAAATATTGATGTCGAAAATTTCGTGAAAAAAGTCATAGTATAGCATGTCGAAAATTTTCATGAAAAAAATTGATGTCGAAAAATGTATTAAAAAAAGTCATAGTATAGTATGTCGAAAAATTTATTAAAAAAAAGTCATAGTATAGTATGTCCAAAATTTCATGAAAAAAAGTCATAGTATAGTATGTCGAAAAATATATTAAAAAAAAGTCATAGTATAGTATGTCCAAAATTTCATGAAAAAAAAGTCATAGTATAGTATGTCGAAAAATTTATTAAAAAAAAGTCATAGTATAGTATGTCGAAAAATATATTAAAAAAAAGTCATAGTATAGTATGTCCAAAATTTCATGAAAAAAAAGTCATAGTATAGTATGTCGAAAAATTTATTAAAAAAAAGTCATAGTATAGTATGTCGAAAAATTTATTAAAAAAAAGTCATAGTATAGTATGTCGAAAAATTTATTAAAAAAAGTCATAGTATAGTATGTCGAAAATTTTCATGAAAAATATTGATGTCGAAAATTTCGTGAAAAAAAGTCATAGTATAGCATGTCGAACATTTTCATGAAAAAAATTGATGTCGAAAATTTCGTGAAAAAAAGTCATAGTATAGCATGTCGAAAATTTTCATGAAAAAAATTGATGTCGAAAATTTCGTGAAAAAAAGTCATAGTATAGTATGTCGAAAAATGTATTAAAAAAAGTCATAGTATAGTATGTCCAAAATTTCATGAAAAAAAGTCATAGTATAGTATGTCGAAAAATTTATTAAAAAAAAGTCATAGTATAGTATGTCGAAAAATTTATTAAAAAAAGTCATAGTATAGTATGTCGAAAGATTTATTAAAAAAAAGTCATAGTATAGTATGTCGAAAATTTTCATGAAAAATATTGATGTCGAAAATTTCGTGAAAAAAAGTCATAGTATAGCATGTCGAAAATTTTCATGAAAAAAACTGATGTCGAAAATTTCGTGAAAAAAAGTCATAGTATAGCATGTCTAAAATTTTCATGAAAAAAATTGATGTCGAAAATTTCGTGAAAAAAGTCATAGTATAGCATGTCGAAAATTTTCATGAAAAAAATTGATGTCGAAAATTTAATGAAAAAAAGTCATATAGTATGTCGAAAATTTTCATGAAAAAAATTGATGTCGAAAATTTCGTGAAAAAAAGTCAGAATGTCGAAAATTTTCATGAAAAAAATTGATGTCGAAAATTTCGTGAAAAAAAGTCATAGTATAGCATGTCGAAAATTTTCATGAAAAAAATTGATGTCGAAAATTTCGTGAAAAAATCATAGTATGTCGAAAATTTTCATGAAAAAAATTGATGTCGAAAATTTCGTGAAAAAAAGTCATAGTATGTCGAAAATTTTCATGAAAAAAATTGATGTCGAAAATTTCGTGAAAAAAAGTCATAGTATGTCGAAAATTTTCATGAAAAAAATTGATGTCGAAAATTTCATGAAAAAAAGTCATATAGTATGTCGAAAATTTTCATGAAAAAAATTGATGTCGAAAATTTCGTGAAAAAAAGTCATAGTATAGCATGTCGAAAATTTTCATGAAAAGAATTGATGTCGAAAATTTCGTGAAAAAAAGTCATATAGTGTCGAAAATTTTCATGAAAAAAATTGATGTCGAAAATTTCGTGAAAAAAAGTCATAGTATAGCATGTCGAAAATTTCATGAAAAAAAGTCATATAGCATGTCGAAAATTTTCATGAAAAAAATTGATGTCGAAAATTTCGTGAAAAAGTCATATAGTATGTTCGAAAATTTTCATGAAAAAAATTTGTCAAAAATTTCGTGAAAAAAAGTCATAGTATAGCATGTCGAAAATTTCATGAAAAAAGTCATATAGCATGTCGAAAATTTTCATGAAAAAAATTGATGTCGAAAATTTCATGAAAAAAAGTCATATAGTATGTCGAAAATTTTCATGAAAAAAATTGATGTCGAAAATTTCGGGAAAAAAAGTCATAGTATGTCGAAAATTTTCATGAAAAAAATTGATGTCGAAAATTTCGTGAAAAAAAGTCATATAGTGTCGAAAATTTTCATGAAAAAAATTGATGTCGAAAATTTCATGAAAGAAAGTCATATAGTATGTCGAAAATTTTCATGAAAAAAATTGATGTCGAAAATTTCATGAAAAAAAGTCATATAGTATGTCGAAAATTTTCATGAAAAAAATTGATGTCGAAAATTTCGTGAAAAAAAGTCATATAGTATGTCGAAAATTTTCATGAAAAAAATTGATGTCGAAAATTTCGTGAAAAAAAGTCAGTGTCGAAAATTCTCATGAAAAAAATTGATGTCGAAAATTTTCATGAAAAAAATTGATGTCGAAAATTTCGTGAAAAAAAGTCATAGTATAGCATGTCGAAAATTTTCATGAAAAAAATTGATGTCGAAAATTTCGTGAAAAAAAGTCATAGTATAGCATGTCGACAATTTTCATAAAAAAAATTGATGTCGAAAATTTCGTGAAAAAGTCATATAGTGTCGAAAATTTTCATGAAAAAAATTGATGTCAAAAATTTCGTGAAAAAAAGTCATATAGCATGTCGAAAATTTTCATGAAAAAAATTGATGTCGAAAATTTCGTGAAAAAAAGTCATATAGTATGTCGAAAATTTTCATGAAAAAAATTGATGTCGAAAATTTCGTGAAAAAAAGTCATAGTATAGCATGTCGAAAATTTTAATGAAAAAAATTGATGTCGAAAATTTTCATGAAAAAAATTGATGTCGAAAATTTTGTGAAAAAAAGTCATAGTATAGCATGTCGAAAATTTTCATAAAAAAAATTGATGTCGAAAATTTTGTGAAAAAAGTCATATAGTGTCGAAAATTTTCATGAAAAAAATTGATGTCGAAAATTTTGTGAAAAAAGTCATAGTATAGCATGTCGAAAATTTTCATAAAAAAAATTGATGTCGAAAATTTTGTGAAAAAAAGTCATATAGTGTCGAAAATTTTCATGAAAAAAATTGATGTCGAAAATTTCGTGAAAAAAAGTCATAGTATAGTATGTCAAAAAAAAGTCATAGTACAATATGTGATAAAAAAAGGTCATAGTATAATATGAGATAAAAAGTCATAGAATGAGATAAATGAGATAAAAAATGCTTAAACAGTCCATAGAGTTGAGGGAAACTGCAGCGAGGTGATAATTCTCTGTGGGTTTACCACCTTTCACGTACACAAATTAATTTCATGCATTGATGATATAAAAATAGTGATAAAGAGCAGCTTTAAGAATAGGTGATCCACCACTGTTAACACCGGCTGACTTTTGAGATTTATTTGGTCAAAGCTACATTTTTTTTTGCTGTGAGGATCTGCAGTGAAAATATTCTAAATATAGAGTACACTTAAATGGATACTGATTTTTTTAGGTGGCTTTTTTAGTTGAAAATACTGAAGCCGTCCACAGCAGTACGCTGCTTTGTTCCCGTGCTGGTACTCCTGTCTTTTTCTCCAAACTATCCCTTTAACTCAGGAGGTCAGCAACCTGCGTCTCTTCAGCTCCTCTCCAGTGGCTCCCTGGGGATTTTTAATAATGGAAATTAATAACTGTTTTTTGTTTACTTTTTCATTTTTATTTATCATTGCTGTAGGTCTATGATACGACGGAGTATTAAGGCCACATTGAGGGAAAAAAATAAATCTGATATTTACGAAAAAAAAGTCGTAATATGAGAATAAAGTAATAGTATTATAAAGTAGTAATTTTACATGTTATTTTCTCGTAATATTCGACTTTGTTTCTTGCAAAGTTATGACTTTATTTTCGTAATATTTCAACTTTTTTCTCGGTAAGTTACGACTTAATTCTCATAATATTGCGACTTTTTTTCTCGTTAAATTATTACTTTATTCTCGTAATGACTTTTTTCTCCTAAAGTTATGACTTTTTTCTCGTAAAGTTATAACTTTATTTTCGTAATATTACAAGTTTTTTTCTTGTAAAGTTATGACTTTATTCTCACATTACAACTTTTTTTCTCGTTAAATTATGACTTTATTCTCGTAATATTACGACTTTATTCACGTAAAGTTACGTCTTTATTCTCGTAATATTACGACTTTATTCTGTAAATCTCAGGTATTTTTTCCCTCAATGTGGCCCTAATACTCTGTAGTACATTGTCTCTTTGGCCCTCACTGCATTAGACTTATATACTATATACTTAGACTATAAACTGTGTTACCTTCATCACAATGATCACATGTTTTGCAGCTCCAGACAGATTTTTTTTTTGTTGCCTAAAATGGCTCTTGATAGTAAAGGTTGCTGACCCCTGGTCTAACCACATACAGCACCTCTGTAACTTCCATTACAGCGTCAGTTCATCATGAAACAGCTCACACACAGCGGTATGTTTAGTGGTTGCCTACCAGCTCCTGGGCTGCTGCTCTGTAGCGGATCCTGAGACCTCGTCTACTGACAGATTTGTTGGACCTGTTGGGGGGCGGCGGGACAAATTCCGCCTTGTACAGGTAGCTGGATCTTTGCAGAGGTGGAAAGACAACAACCAGACGGGCAAAGCAAAGCTTTTTGGTATTAATGTGGTCAACCAGACACTTTTAATTTCAAATTTGTTTTTTTGTTTTTTTTTTAACAATGATCGTAGAACCTGATCGCTGTCAAATGATTTAAGTAAGTACACCAAAGAGGCCTGGAGCTCTGCAGAACCCAGACCTGCCCTCTTTCCAATCCTGCTGCTCAGAGACAAATAAAATTAAACTTTAAAAAAAGAAAAGAAAAAAAAAAAGAACACATACAGCGTCACTCTTACCAGATGCCACTCTCGCCCTGTGAGTAAGTGCTTGGTGGAGAGAGAGAAAGAGAGAGAGAGAGAGAGAGAAAAAAAGGAACAGACAATAGTAATCTCAAGATTGCTTGTAAAATTACTTTTTAAATGTAGATAATATTTGTATATAGGTAGATAAAGTTTGGTTGATTTTTAAGGGGGGATAGCAATAAGAACTTAAAGGTCAATACAATCAGAAGGTCTTAGCTCACTAGCTAGGTCAACAGAGAACCGGTTATACATGCACTAAAAAGAAAAAAAAAAGAATTTTAAAAAAATCGATCAAGTTGAGATTATATCCAAATTTATCTGCCCCCAAAACTACACCAAATGAGTCTCCAACGCTATAGATTCTTTTTAAAAAGACAAAAAAAAAATGTTGAATTTCATTTTTTTTAAATAAAATGGCTAATTGACATTATTGCACATGAGCAAAAGACAGTAATACTATTAGAGCTCTGTTCATCAACCTGCCCCTCCACCTCCTCCTCCTCCTCGACCCTCCTGAAGCACTTCAGAACATTCAGAAAACCTGGTGATGTACAACAACAAGAGATGTTTTCATCAACAGCTACCAAAAAGAGAGAAAAAAAACAAAAAAAAAACGGAAACAACGGATAAAAACCTTGATCTGGGTGCGAGGACAGATAAGACAGCCAGCAGAGATGAGGGTAGAACACTTACATTGTGCTATAATGTACAGTAAAATGGCTGCATAAGTGCTTTTTCTTAAGCTTGAAAAAAAAAAAAAAAAGTTTTCTCAAAAAAAAAGAAAAAAAAAAAGAAGGTATTTATTGTTGAGGCATCATTAAAAGTTAGCCTGTGCTATCCATTCAGGGGTGACGATGTAAAATCCCTAACAATGGGATTCCAACAGCAAGTAGGAGAGAAATCTTTTCAGGACATAAAAAAATAACGATGACGATGTTTTACCCCTTTGGATTCTGTCGTTTTTCAAAGATCGCTGCTACATTAAAACCGCACGTTAATTATGTGCAACATCAGAAAAAAGGCTTTGAAGATGATTCCTCTTACACTCTTCTGTCTGTTGGTTTTTCTTATTTCTTTTTTTTCTTTCTTTTTTTTTTTTTACATGTTCCGCCGCCGCCTCATTATTGGTGTCGATTGGCAGTGTCCAGGGTCCAATAACGTGGCCGAGTGATTCAGTAAAAAAAGAAAAAACACTGTAGTTGCAGTGAGGTTATTTAAGGGGAAGTCCACTCTGGAGGAGGCTTGACAGTCCGCGGAGAAGCCGGCCCGTCGCTGATGGATTTAGCAGAACCGCTCGGCCGCTCAGACCGGCCCATTGACCGACACTTCCTGCTGGGGCGGTGGCGTTTCCTCTCTGTTGGAGAGGACAGAGGAACACACGGTCACATAAACACACAGAGCCTGAAGAGGATGAGCGTGGACTGGATGTGGGTTTAGCTGGAAGAAAACACACAGTAATGAGGACAAACTATACAACGCCTTCAACCTGAGCACTCATCGCTCACTGATGGAAGACAAAAAAAGTTTTCTAAAAAGAGAAAACCACAGACAGTTGCTTGAATTAGATACACAATGCCATCTGGAGCCAACTTCAGCCCTCAGACAGTGTCAGCAGAGTTAAGTGACACAAAGACAAACATGTTCTTGACAGAATAAAACTGTCAATTACACTTCCGGTGCAGTTCTTTGAGTCAACTATTAACCTACAGATTCCTTTCTGTAAATGGATTCATTTTTTGATCTATATCACATCAGAAAATATAATATATAGGGCTGCCAATCCATGATTGTCCGGAGTTAATCACCATTAATCGTAAATTAATCGCACATTTTTTAGCTGCTCAAAACGTGCCTTAAAAGGGAGATTTGTTTTTCGACATACTATACTATGACTTTTTTTATTTTTTCGACATGACTTTTTTATCATAAACTTTTACATACTATGACTTTTCTTTACAAACTATATAATTACTTTTTTACGACTTTTTTCAACATATTGTACCATGAATTTTTTTACATATACTATGACTTTTTTCAACATATATAAGATTTTTTTTAAGACTTATTTTTTATTTTCAGACATATTATACTATGACTTTTTTTTCGACACACTATGACATTTTCTTTTATATGCTATTCTATGACTTTTTTTTTTAAATTTTGACATACTATACTTTGACTTTTTTTTTTTTTTTTTCGACATACTATACTTTGACTTTTTTTTTTTTTTTTTTGACATACTATACTTTGACTTTTTTTTTTTTTTTGACATACTATACTATGACTTTTTTTTTTTTTTTGACATACTATACTTTGACTTTTTTTTTTTTTTTGACATACTATACTATGACTTTTTTTTGACATACTATACTTTGACTTTTTTTTTTTTTTGACATACTATACTATGACTTTTTTTTTTTTTTGACATACTATACTATGACTTTTTTTATTATTTTTCGACATACTACACTGACTTTTTTTTTTGACATACTATACTTTGACTTTTTTTTTTTTGACATACTATACTATGACTTTTTTTTTTTTTTGACATACTATACTATGACTTTTTTTATTATTATTTTTCGACATACTACACTGACTTTTTTTTTTGACATACTATACTTTGACTTTTTTTAAAAATTTTCGACATACTATACAATGATATTTTTTTTCAGCAACTTATCAACATGGGAGTGGGTAAATATGCTGCTTTATGTAAATGTATGGATATATTTATTATTGTAAATCAATTAACAACACAGAACAATGACAGATATTGTCCAGAAACCCTCACAGGTACTGCATTTAGCATAAAACAATATGCTCCAATCATAACATGGCAAACTGCAGCCCAACAGGCAACAACAGCTGTCAGTGTCAGTGTGCTGACTTGACTATGACTTGCCCCAAACTGCATGTGATTATCATAAAGTGGGCATGTCTGTAAAGGGGAGACTCGTGGGTACCCAGAGAACCCATTTACATTCACATATTTGGAGGTCAGAGGTCAAGGGACCCCTTTGAAATGGACATGCCAGTTTTTCCTTGCCAAAATTGAGCGTAAGTTTGAAGCGTTATTTAACCTCCTTTGCGACAAGCTAGTAAGACATGGTTGGTATCGATGGATTCGTTAGGTTTTCTAGTTTCATATGAGCCTGCTACAACCTAAAAAATTGCAAGTTGCATTAATGTGTTAAAGAAATTAGTGGCGTTATAACAAATTTTATCGCGTTAACTTTGACAGCCCTGGATAATAGCAAAAAGGAAATGCTTATCACAAGTTTCTAGGTGATGTGAGCAAAAAGCTTTAGTCTAAAAGAAATTTTAATTTTACTATCAAAGAAAATCAGCATCAATTACATTTCTCCAGAATTAGTAATCAAAGACTCTTACTTCCTGTCGGTCTGTGTGGTTACGGGTGATTCCTCAGCAGGCTGCTGCTCCGACGCTTTAGGAGGATCTGACAGAGAGAGTTTCTCCAGAGACACTGGACACTCCTCGCTGCAGGACACAGACAGACAGACAGTTACCGATTAGTCCACTCCAACACACTTTCAGGTTCAAGTCAGTGTCTTTGAGCCATTTCTTCACTCTTTGTTCTATAGCTGACCTTTGACCCCACTGCAAGGGCAAAAGAAAACAGCATTTTCTATTTTTTGGGCTCAATAAACAAAGCACTTAATTTCGCTTTTTTTATGCCAGGATCAGACTACACAATATTTTTGACGGTTACGATGGTCACTATGTCAGATTAGACGATTGAGAGTCATAAATTCTTGTTGTGACTCGGCCGCGACACGTGACAGACTACACGTCGGTCCCCTGTTCCGACAACACACACTCTCCCGGCACCGGCGTCTTAATATGCGCTAAGCCCCCGGGCCCGACCATGTAAAGGGGCCCACGAGGCTCCGGGGGAAAACAATACAAATATGAAGCACAGGGAGAAGCAAAAGTGGGCGCACATCGGGATGCTCCATGCGCAAAGACGCAACTGCAGTGGTGTTTTTTTACTCCGACACAACTTAAATTGAATATCCTGCTGCTCTTGGGAAGGTCCGATGACATCATTCTGTATAACAAGTAACCATGTGCTTCTGTTTACAGCTGTGTGCGTCTGTGCTGATCGAGCACGTCGTTGAAAGCAAAAAAAACAAAAAAAAAACATGCTAGACTTTCTGTCGGGACGTCGTGAGGCGTTCCAGACGCGGCATCGGTTGTCGTGTACTATGACACACTACACGAGATAAAACCATCGATTGTCGCACACTACACTCATTTATCGTTCCCGATCCGAGTCAACACCCTACGACGGCCGCGTCGCGCTATAATCGGGCTGATATTGTGTAGTCTGAACCGGACATAAGTGTATGGACAAGTTGAGTGACAGTGTTGACAATCAGTGCCAACTATGAATGTTGTGTTTACAAACTGAGAGGATGACAAAGGAAGTGGGACATATTGAGACTAATCCAAAAGTGAGATGATAAAATTGACCTACAGTATATTTATTGGTAACTTTATTGCTATAACTGAATTTTTGTAAAGTATAACACTGCCGTTCCTACCCAGTAACTCGCCAGCTGTGGAGTTAAAAACTTATTTTACTTTCTGAACTTGCAATTCTCAGTTTAAGCTGAAGTTTGTGTGGAGTAGCAGAGAAGCTCCCAGGATGTACTTTACTTAGAAAGGCAAAACTGAATGAATCCAGTAATTTCAAATCCCAATCCAGTCTATAATTACCTCTATGTGGTAATTATGTTTCAAATATAGACGTTTCTACAGACACACGGAGCAGCTTCTCGTGTGTGGCTGCAGAGTGGACCGGTCAACGGAGGAGGATTTTACCACTCCAGCGCCGTTACGGCAGAGCTCTCCAGCTAAAAAGATGCAAACCTTTTGAGGTCAGCTGTCTTGTTGCCGGGGGCGCCGGCTGTTTCCGAGGCGGCGACGACTGCTGTGGCGGGAGGAGCAGCAGCAGCAGCAGCGGCGGCGGCGGCGGCGTTTTTGTCGTCCTCCTCGCTGTCGGATCCCCCGGAGGAGCTGCTGTCTGAGGCCACGATGGGAGCCTTCCTCCCTTCTCCCACCGGCCAAGCACCAGAGGAGGCACTAACGTCTGCTTAAAAGAGAGAGAAAATTAGTTTTTCAAATCAGTTAAGACGGAGGTTGTTGTAAGCTGAGGTCTGAAGGATGCAGGGAAACACTCACCACCCTTGTCGTGGTTTTGTTTGGCTTGTTTATCTGCATCACTGCCGGCCGAGTCCACAGGAGAGCTGCTCCTGGGCTCAGTCTCTGTACTGGAGAATATCAAGAAGAAACACAAGGTGTTAACAAAGTGTAAACACTTTCTACAGAATCTCCCCTTTCTGTGACTGTCTGGTCTGTGTTCAATACGTCAAATGGTAAAAAGGCAATGCAGCTGTTAGATGGCACACATCGGTCTATAGATGAACAATGTTACACTGTGTGAAATGACATGGGCTACTCAAAGCCGGTCAATGGATCATCATGATCACTACTAATCATCAAACTTTACTTTTTTTCAAGCTCGTTGTTTTCCTCCCTGTATTAAAGCTGAAGTCCTTCAGCCATAGCTGATGTCATCCTGCTGTTCTTTGTATTTACTAGGACGATATACGCCTATCTCCCGATTCGATACTATCACGATATTCGGGTGCTGATTCGATATGTATTGTGATTTGATATTTTCATTTATTTTTGTTAACTTCTTTAACACTAGACCATGGGAAAAAGTTGAATCATACACTTCTAGAGACATTTTCCCTTTTTTTTCCCCACCCCTAGTATTTACTTGGTATTTTCAAATCGCACTTGAAGGCAGCTTCATTCATTTCACAGAAGCTAGACAGGAAAAGAAGGAGGGACTGAGCCTTCTGTAGCTTGTTGCAGGAAACACGTTACCGGATTCCCTGTGGAGTTGCTCCAACGAGCATCCATGTAGTCAGCTGTTACACAAACACCTCGCAGTTGGGGTAAGTGTTTGTGTTTTGTTTTTACATGATTGGCTACCGCAGCATGACGTCGGGCTGCGTTTCTCCAAAAGGTGAGTCTGTTTCCGCAGCAGGTAAGCTGCGTTTCTTATTCGCATCCCCTGAGGCACCGACCACCGCAGACCAAACGCAAGACCCCGACTATTATTTCTCTCCTTCACCCGCTTTGTTCTCTCATCACCGCTTCCTCTCCTTCATTCACTCTAACTCCCTCATGTCACTTTCTCTCACTCTTTTTTTAAAACAAGACGAGATGACGACAACAAAGCCTACTCTTAAAGTTAATTAACAATGAAAACGGTCTAACCCTCATCCAAATAGCGATACGATATTATATTATATTTGTGAATGAAGCGGTACACGAGCTGAAGCAGCTGCATGTATGTGTTCAATCAGCAACTTAAAACTTCACCTCTAATGTTCCTGAACCTTTGCAAACACTACACCCAGAGTAGTTGAACTATTATACAACTAAATGTAGTCCCCGTTTCCTCCAGTCGAAACGCTGTTTTAGTTCGGGAGTTCCTCAAAAACGTCTTGGTCCCCTGGGAGAGTTCCTAACAGTGACACCTGTTGCATCAATCAATCAAACCTATAACCTAGTAAAACTAATTTCCGTTATTTCTTAGAAGACCATCCTAGCAGACTTGCTAATTTTGGCTCAACAGGTTTGCTCTCTCACCCGGAGAAAGGCTGGAACTCAGTGAAGTTGGCCCAGCCACTTCCCTGTGTCTCCCCTGCTCCACTCCTCGATGAGCTGTCCCACGCTGCTGGGGTCTGGGATGCTGCAGTCCCTCCAGATTCCCTGAAATTTGCTGTCCAGCCTGGGCCTGGACCTGGAAACAAGACAACAACAAACAAGACTCTTTCAAAGAGAGAACACAGCCAAATGTCATTTAAACCTATGAATTTTCTTGTGTTAGACAAGTGTTCTGTTGGTAGCTGCTGTCCTGTAATCTACCATTATCTGATGTGTTCTGTTGGTAGCTGCTGTCCTCTGATCTACCATTATCTGATGTGTTCTGTTGATAGCTGTTGTCCTCTGATCTACCATTATCTGATATGTTCTGCTCAGAGTCCTCCTCCTCATCAGATTCAGATCCGTGGTCCCGCTCCCTGCCTCCGTTCTCCATGCTGCTCCTGGAGCTTTCCTCCGAGGTTTGGGAGACCCCGAACCTGGCAGAGGGTGACGATGGATAGAAGAGGAGAGATGAAAGGGTTAACAGGGTGTATGGTGTACTTACTACATACTGGAGCGAGGGAGCCAAAAAGTAGAAGATATAATCAGGTTTACCTTGTTCTGGATTTAGCTTGTGTTGCATAGTTCATCTCCTTCTCCTCCCAAATGTCCTCCTCTTCTTCAGCATCATCAAACTGGCGTATCCTCTCTTTACAGCAGGCTTCAAAAGCAGCCGCATTGGCCTGCATGAGCACAAACACACATCTTAATGAAGTCAGTCGTTTTTTTTGCGACAACAATACCAACAGTTGTTGTAGTAGCTGTAATATTAATATCACTGACAGTAAAAACAGATTGAGTTTGACAGTTTAATTAACGGAGTACGACACAAACACCAGCAAAACACTTACACTATTATCATCAGCATCTAGATTGAAGTTTATTTCGGCAATTCTGTCAAATGTGGCGCTGAGGAAAAAGAACAAAGGAGAGTATGAAGATATTAGCCAACATCCTGTATGTATGTTAGGGTGATTGCTGAATCAGATTTAGATTTAGATTGATAAAACAGGTAAGTCTGATTTTGGGGTTAACTGTCCCTTTAAAGGGCAACAAGCTGTGTAATACTTTTACTGCTTACTTGATGTTCTCATCATGCTCGCTGAACTCCTCGTCATTGAAGCCAAACTGATCCACAAAGTTGGCGGTCATCTGTTGGATCTGATAGTCAGAGAAGGCCTGGGAATGTCAAAGGGCACTCATCATTATGGACAGAGGAGCTTACTAGAGATGGATGTGGGTATTTCCTTATTATTACAAGTAACAGTGGCGTACCTGCTGGAGAGACAGGTCGTTGGGGAAGGGGCTCTCCATGTCGTCGTCTTCACTGGACGAGTGCATGTTGTGGGTGCTTACCTGCGGGACACAGTGGAGAGGGTTTGGTCAACTTTTTACAGTGTCCAACAGTAAATTAAGTTTTTATAATGACTTTAAAAAAAACTTGTGAAAACATAGAAAACAAATACAAGAAATAGTGCAGTAACATAAAACTCAGATTTTTGTCATCCTACAGTACACCACTGGGCCTTACCTAAAGGGGCTAACACGCTATTTAGTACGCTAAAACAGTATGTGAGATATTTTAGCATTCCCGAAACCTTAGTAGGAAACAAATAGTACGTGAATTGCATACTATTTCCAGTGAAATATTACAGTACGCCCTGCCGGACATTACGGCAGCATAAATATCCAACAACGCAATGCGGTAGTGACAAAAACGTTCACGACAGACGTTGACGGGCAGCTCTGTAATGTCAGTAACGCTTCAATTTAACTGTAAGTATAAGATTTCACTAATGTATATTTCACGCGTGGGAGACGGTAGCTTTGGTCTCTCTAGGGCCGGAGTCTCTGCTGTACTCTGCTCCTCTGCCTGCCTTCACTCACACACCGCGCTCGTTCTCGCTCTTTCGCTCCACTCTCACGTGCATGCGCGCACACTACACACTGCAGAAGAGTTAGTGTAGCTCTGAGAATATCTAGTGAATACACATTGGATGTTTGTGCAGAAATAAATGCTGCAGCTCCTCCAGACCAACAGAGGTTTCCCGTGTCTTGTGAAGTGACGGGCTCCGCAGAGAGAAACGTTATCGTTTCCAACCAAAACTCTGGCGTCTCCCCCGTTCCCTCCGGCCGCGGTCGGGAGGCTGAGGCAGGAAAAGCCAACACTAGGATCAGCATTGATTCATGGAGAGACCTTCGTCTGGTCAGCTAACATTACTGCCAAGCAGCTGAAATATAGAGTGATATTGTGGTTTTAGCTGACGTGTGTCACCTCACTGTGTTGAACGATGCTCGTTCATGTCTATTTAGAGCGAGCAAGCGCGAGCCCGACGCTCACTTTCGTTGACTTAACGGCCACAAGTGTCGCTGTTAACAAGCATTTCTGAAAGTTACAAATAGTCCCTTTAATACACTTGTTTAGTCATTATGAGCATCTAAATACAAAATAAAACATAAAGAAATTAGCTAATTATAAGTACATAAGTAATAATTACAAACTGTATTCAGACACAAGTAAGTGAAAAAAGGGTTACACAGAAAAAAGGTCGCTGTTAACAAGCAATTTCTAATTCTTACAAACAGTCCCTTTAATCAATTAAAACAACACTTCCGACTTTTGTTGTTGATATTCTTCGATTTATTAAATGACAAATTTGCAGAGGAGCCGGTAACGTCTGCTCTGACACTGTGCCGGGCTGCTCGGTTCCTGTCCTGAATAACTGGCTGCTGTGAATACGGTGCGGTTAAAACTGGGAGAGAAGAGGAGAAGATAAAAGTAAAGCTTTCCACGCAGAAGGACCCTGAGGTGCTACTGAATGACATCTTTACCAGCTCTACCGTGTTCCTCCTGTTAGTCTCTCTCAGGGTCTCGTCCACGAAGCTCTCCCAGCGACCTCTGCAGTCTTCTGGCAGCTCTGCAAAAAAGCAGAGGGGTATTCATTTTCACTGACTTTTCAGTTAAAACGGCGACTCGTCTGGTTTCGGGCTTACTGCAGTATACGGTTACCTTTGATGAGGTCAGTGATCTGGACCTGTACTGGTCCTTTCTCCAGGTTCTGAACCACCATGTTGGCAATTCTGGTCAGATGACCCATGTTGCCTCTCCTGGTGCCGCCCTCACCCCTGAGATTCACAAGAACACACTTATGATTACCATTGTCTGTCATCATATTTTATGACATCATTACCCTCATTATTGTGGTTATATAAATGTATTATATATTCTATGTGTGCACATTGCTATGCCAACGGATGCAAAAGAGATCCTTACTGTATTTTATCGTTCTCCTCCCAGGCGTCAAGGATCCTCTGTACCAGGTGACACTTCTGGAAGAGCTGAGGGTTCAACAGAAACACAGAATGAAGAGGAGCGTGGAGATAAATGAGGAAGAGCACCAAAGACCTTGCAAACAAAACAGCAGAGAATGTTGTGGGTGTTGTTTGGCAAGTTCAGGACATGAAGCTGCTCATAGTCCTGATCGAAAACGAGGCGCACCGCACTGCATTTTTGTTGCCCAATCAGACGGAGCGGTTTTGCTGTCTTTTTTTTTTTTTTAATTGTTGCTGAAAAATGCATTCTGTTTGATCGGGGATCAGGAGCCACCTACATGTGCTACGAGGGCATTGTGGATGGAGGTCTGTGGGTCGCTGGTCCTGCCTGTCTCCACTGCCTCCCCCTGCGACTCAGGGTTGGACACTGCAGGCCCCCCGTCGTGGTTCAGGAGGACGGGGCTGGGCCGCTCCTCCGAGGAAGGGTGGTTTAGGATAGCCGCCACGCACAGCTCCACTTGGAAGTGCAAAAAGTTATTCCAGGAGTATTTGAAGAACAGATCCTATTCACACACAGAGAGAGAGAGAGAGAGAGAGAGAGAGAGAGAGAGAGAGAGAGAGAGAGAGAGGTGGAAAGCAAAGTCAGTGACAAGCTGCAAAAATAGTGCATTCAAGACAGAACTGTAAGCAGTGAGTGGACACCTCCCTTGACAGCATACAGTAGTCAATATGTACCAATAGTGCATGTCAGTTTTTAAGCAAATTACTGCAACACCACATGGCTCTGCAGTTTACACAACAGAAGTGCTCGCCATCCAATCGCCGAAAAATATAAATTCTTGCAGAAATCTCCTAATGTCAAAAGTCACAGCATGACTTTTTCTATGGTGTTCCTCAAGGTCTTGGTGTCTTAATGTGGTATTTTGGAAGGATTATTGATCATATTTATCAATTCTTGTGTGATAAAAAATGGTTAAATTTAGCACCAACTTGACACACCTTCCCAGCTTTCAGATGATGTACACCACTTCTATGTGACCTTTACTGTTGACCTGCTATCTCCCCCTAAAGACCCCCTGTACCCCCCTAAAAAAGACAAAAACGGGCCGATGAAAAAGAGGAGGGGAGTGGAAAAGGTTAACCAGGGCAACAGTGGAGTGTTTGAATCCCTGAAGTTTGCTGAACTGTACAAAGAACTTGATGTTCTTATATGAGCCTGCTCCAAATAAGCACCACCCACTGCCCTTTGGTCAGGTGGTGTGATAAGGTAATCAGCGCTCCTCTGCCTCACGACCAACCTTGAGCAAATCTGATGCAACTCTTTCACAAACAGAAATCGGAAAAAAGCATCCTGAGGACTCAAAGATACATCTTGCTCACTACGTGTGCAATGACAGAGGAGCTAACAGAGTTTCAGTGTCCAGAGTCAAGCCTACCAGTAGTAGGTCCATGGTGGTGAGATTGCAGAGCTCCTGGCAGATACTGGGGGCACTGGTCTGCAGCAGGGCGGCCACCAGCCGGGCCACGTGAAGGCGGGCGTTCCCCAGTGGCTGCTCTAGAACGCCAACGGTCGTCAATATTGCACTTTTCTGTAGAAGGAATGAGAAAAGCACAATGATTGTTTTGACAGCAATACAACAACAAGCCAGAGTTTCAATACCATAACTGTACATGACAATGAAAATGTGTACTCCCAATTCACCATCAGCTACTGCAGTATTCTTAAAAGAAGGGATGCACCGATACCACTTTTATTCAGACCGATTACAAGTACTTACATTTGTGTACCCGCCGATACCGAGTACTGATACGAGTAACGATACAAGTAGCGATACGAGTAACGATACGAGTAACGATACGAGTACTTCTCTGAGCCAAAAGACCCTCGTTAACAGCCAGCTGGAGGGTGTGAGCTACACAAGGCAGGCTGGGGAGTCCCGCATATGAGGTGGTGCGCCGTGACCGGCTCTAGGTCGGCTTGGAAAGGCTCAGGGCGAAGGTAGCTTAACAGCGCTCCCCGCCCAGACAGAGTGGGGCTCGGCCCACGTAAAAGGCGCCAGGGGTCTGTGGCGATGTCGGCAACCCACCCGACCCGTCTTGAAACACGGACCAAGGAGTCTAACGCACGTGCGAGCAAAACCCCGTGGCGCAATGAAAGTGAGGGCCGGCGCGCGCCAGCTGAGGCGGGATCCCGGCCCCGCGTGGTCGAGCGTCTTGCCGGCACCGTCGGGGAGGTGGAGCGTGAGGACCCGAAAGACGCTGCTGTAATGGGGTATCGGTGCCGTTGTACCGGAGCCGTTTTGCGAGTACGAATACATGAGCACAGTATCCGACCTAATACTCAATACTGGTATCGGTATCGGTGCATCCCTACTTAAAAGTAAGGCTAAAATGTGCAAGAAAATACTATTAAGAATGTGGGATCATCTCTTCTATGAAATGAAATACTAAAACTGTGAATGTATTTTTGCTTCATGACTTGGCGCTGCTCTGTGGCTTTACCTTGGGGGGATCCAGAAGAAGCTGCTGGAAGTCCTTTAAATGGGGCTCAATGGCATTTAAAATACTGCTGTTGACAGTGTAAGACCTTTCATAACCCTGAGAATACAGATCCATCAGCCCTTCCAACCTGGGAGACACAAACAAAACAAAAACATGAGGATACTAGGCTTGAAATTATGGAAAATGCTAATAAACTGAGTCAGTGTTATTTGTAAATGTAAGCAAGAGAGAAGCATTTCCTCTACTCAAAATACCCTGGAAGACTAAGCTCCCAAAATTTACAATCAAAAAAACTTGCCAGGAAACACGTTTACTCACCCAGACCTCCTGGTCTCCAGTAAGGTAAGTAGCACTTGAGTTCCGTTAACAATGGAGGCCTCACTCCTCTCCCCCTCGAACATGTTCTTGACGAGCCCCGCTACACTGTCCTGCCTGAGAAACAAAGGGTTTAAGCAAATGTTTAAGACCCAAACTAGACGATGTTGACACGCTAATGAGGTTTTCTCCTCTTAAAGCCAGCTCATTATTTCTATACTATTGTTAATACTGAGGTGTGGGTGACATGTTGTACACCGAGGAGGCGTTATGAATGACACAAAATTCCACAAAAATCAAAACTGTTGTCAAACGAGCTCTGCCGGCAAATCCATGTACACACAACAACCTGTTGAAGAGCTCTCTGCTCCAGATTTGGAAATTTTTCAAATCTGAAGTCAACAAGGACATAGGAGTGTTTCAGTGTGTTTACAATCCCTGCTTGTGTGGACATGTAGGAGCTCCACATCGCACCAAGTCTACCGTCAAACTGATTCCAAGAAGACACAAAAAAAAACACACACGTGAAAAGAACCTATCAATTATGTGACACCATTAACCAACCGCAGAGCGGAAGGTTAGACTAGCTTAGTCATCAAACAAAGCCAATCCGATGCCATTTTGTTTCTGTGTACTGCAGCCACATAAATGCCATGTTTTCAATACACACTTGCTCTAAATACCACAAGCAAACTGCACGTTTCCTCCTAGAACTCTTAACCAAAAGGCATTGCACACTTACGACTCTAGCACAGCCAATAGTGGGTCGGCCTCCATATTCTCCTGCATCTGATTGGCCTGGTCTCGACTAAGGCGGATGATGTCGCAAAGCGTTTGGGATGCATTTGATTGTCTCTGAAACGTAAATCATTGAATTGAAAGACCCTAATGAACAGATTAACTCCTTTTAAATGATGTTAATAATGCTTGTACAGAATCATAGCTTAAATCACAGAGCGTCATCACAACACTCACCTCTTCATCTTTGCCAGTATGGATGAGCTCTGTGAGTCTTTGTACCAACTTCTCCTCATTCAGCCACTAAGGGGGAGAAAAAACATAAATGGTGTTAGACACTTTGATAACTCTGTCTGTCAGTTTGTCTTTCTAGTTAGGTGTAGTTAGATAGCCCAACTTGTTGCATTAGTTAACTGAGGGGTTTCATTATATTTCTAGTTTCTTCCACTTTAGTTGAGTGGGTATATTTTCATGATGGCATTTGTGTGCCGAGAACGGGTGCAATCAACGCGGTGGATTACATGAAATCACACCAGCAGAATTAACACAACACACTGACTGTCTCTCTCACTCTCTCTCTTCTTTAAGCTTTGTTAAAACTAGCGCGCGACACCGTTGCACAGGGCCTCTGTAGACGAGCATGCACAGAGGCGTTTATGCTCAGCGCGTTGTTCGTTGCAGTATGCTCCAAAAAACCAGGGGGGCATAGAAACAAAATATTCTGTGGATAAGCAAGACGTCAACGAATCTTACTGGAAGAATGTTACGTAAATTAATAATGTACAAAAGAGCAGCTTTAGTCTTTGGGAAGTCTGGTACCTGAAGCCTGATGTGTATATATATATATAACTTTTTTCCTTGCAGGGGAATTTTAATATTCCATATTGCATGAAACCTTTTTTCAGCTTTTACAAAGCGATCTCTCATATTCTTCCACAGCCTGCGGCAAAAAAGCATCTTCTTTCCCCAGTGTGTTGCATGTTTCTTTCCAAGAATTTAATGTCATGTGACTGTCCCTGTGGCCTCTCAATGAACAGTTGTAGAGACGTCTGTGCAGGCCAACCTGCTCGGCCAGTCTTCCCTCGAAGGCGTCCGTGTTGACATGAAAAGCACAGCGCACACAGTGGTAATGACCTAATTTTAAAGCCTCTAACAGGTCCGGATGATCGGAGCACACAACTTTCAGCTCAAGAGAAAACAAGAGAAAAGTCCTGTTAGAGAAACAAATGAATCACAGTGCCGTGTCCCGAAACTGCATTTCAAACGGAGGACCTCGGCAACATGTCTATCCGTTCTGCAGTGCGCTGTGGCCGGCGTGCGGCAGTGCGACTCCTTGTTGCAGCAGCAGAACAGACGGCCGCCTCGCCAGGAGGAGACGTTGAAGAAGAGCAAATGAGAGAGAGTCAGTGTGTTGCACTAATTCTTGTCTCATTTGTGGTCCGATAAACAATAAATTCATCTAAACTGGGTTGAAAAACGATGCAACCTGGTTGCCGTGGTAATGAATTACGTCCGACTATTAACCACACCACCATTCTCTGTTTGAGAAAGAACAGGAAGTAACACTGACTGGAGGGGGGCTTTAATTATGGGAAGGACATGAAGAAATATTTAGAGAGCTTACATGGAGGACCTCCTGCCTCAAGGGGGCAGGCTCCACACAACTGATGAGGCGAAGCAGCAGGTCCATCATGGCAGAGGCGTCAATATGTTTCAGCACCAGACCAATGAAGCCTTCCTTTTTCTTTAGAAAGGTAATCACCTGGAAAATAAAACAAAGTACAACAGATTAACAGTGCTTTGGATTGCTTACTTACACGCTAAAACCTTTTTCGCTCAAGCTACGATCTTTTTCACTATACCTGTTCGGTTTTCCTGGCAATGAGATTGCCGATGGTTTTGCTGAAGAAGCTGGCCAGTAGCGGGTTGAGGGGTGGGTCTTGCTCCAGGAAGTGATAGAGCACCTCGAGGAGAGAGTCGTCCGCGCCCAGCTTATCGTTTATAATGGACACATCTGATGTCAGCAGCTCACAAGCAATGTTGGGAAACCTTACAACAAAAAATATAGAACGACAATGAGAAGTCGTCAGTGCAATTGATTTCTTGATTGTTTTCTGATCATCTGAGCCGTTTGGTATGGTATGATTGCTTTTTTTTTTTTTTTTTAAATGAGAGAAACAATGATAAGGACATTAAATAAATTAATACAACCACAATAGTTGTTTTGGTTATCTGCGCCAACAGCTAAATAAGAACTAAGAACAAGAACTGAGTTGAGCATATACTGCCCTCATGACTCCAGTTAATGAAAATAAAAGCTGAAAAGTGTTTAAACTAGGGCTGTCAATCGGATCTATGATTGTCCATAGTTAATCACAATTAATCACATTTTTTTATCTGTTCAAAATGTATCTAAAAGGGACATTTGTCGAGTATTTAATTCTCTTATCAGTATGGGAGTGGATGAATATGCTGCTTTATGCAAATGTATTTATATATTTATTATTGGAAATCATCTTTGGTGCCTTTGGTGACTCACTTAAACCGGCTCCTCTCCTCCAGGTCGGCGGGCGGCTCCGTGGTGATGAGGCTGACCAGCTCCTGCATGCACTGGTCCTGGGAGAGGAAGAGTAGCAGCCGGCGGTTCTGGGCTTTGCACTCCTGCAGGACGTCGTCCTCCTCCATCAGCTCTCTCAGCGTCACGTCCTCCCTGTCCAGCAGCTGGTCGATGTGGGAGGTGGTGTGCAGGTCGAACTTCCAAAACATGGTGGCCGCTGGGACGGGGGACACAGCCCTGGGCCGTTGGAAAGCAGAGCGAGGGAGGGAGGGAAGGTTTAAGGACGGAACCACAGAGGTAGAGGAGGATGAGGGGAATACAGAGTGGCCAGAACAATAAAAGAAAGGGGTGAAGAGTGGAGGAGTAGGTGGGGAGGGAAGCAGGGGAGAGAAATGTAAACAAAGATATAAGCTAGGGTTGGGCGATATGATGGTATATACCACGCAACGGTAGAAATGTATCCACCGGTAGAGATTTGGTAAAACAGTTTCCACCACTGTAGCAATTCTCGCTTGATCTCGCAATATCGCGGATCCAGCTGCCTCGCAAGGAGGAACCGAAGGAGGCATCCCAGCCAACCCAAGATGAGGAAGAACTCTGTGCAAAAGTCTGGTAATCATGTACCCAAAGTAGTTTATTTTGTTATGTCAGCTTTTTGAAATGAAAGATGAGCAAATCCTGCAGGATTCTTTTGGTATACTAAATGTGTAAAGAAAGTCAAATTAGTGTGATTTATATATCACTGACTGAAGTCAGGCTGGTATGTATTTGCACCTGTTGACCTTAAAACCTGTAACACTTGAAATTCTTGTTCTCAGGAACCTTAAAAGTTTCTATTTAGAAAGAATTTTTAGTTTTACTGTTTTGAGTATTTGGTTTTTAACTCAAATGTCTTTCTCATGTGAAGCAGATGTTTTTGTCTGTTCCCAAAAAAAAGAAGAAAATAATCAAATGAAGTACGGTATGGTTATTTTAAACCATTTCCTAATTGAATTTACAGTAACCGTGATATAAAATTGGCCAAATCGCCCACCCTTAGAGGATTAAACCAATAATAGCTGGGACAATAAGACAGCACTATCACTTGCAGTAGGTCCTATTATATCTCAGTTTTACAGGTACTGCAACATTCTTATTTTGCTAAAAGTTGATGCCCGTTAAGATAAACCGCATTATCAAAATGACAGGAAATTCTGGTCTGAGGTTAAATACGGGAAGGTGATGCTGTGATGTAATGTGGAGATGACATCTTCAGTCACTGATCAAGCTGTTGCTCTATAGAATTTAAGCCTAAATTAGCACCTGAATAGCTCTATTGAGTTTAAATCAGAATAATACTATTATTCACAATAATAAGGACAACAGCTGCATTATTGTTGTCCAGGTAAATGTAGTCTGTATGGACTGTGCAATTACAAAAAAGACACACGGTAAAAATGCTCACACGTACCAGTGGATGAAATGTGGATATCTTTAATCAGACCTCCCCCACGGGCAGGCAGGCATTTGTGTTTGTGCAGACGACAGAGAGTGTGGCGAGGCCTGGCATTTATCAGCATGGGTCTCCTCTTAAAACGCAGGCCTCTTTAGGAGATGAGACGCTGAGAGGCTCACCATAACCTGCAAGACACGAAAAACAGCGGAGGTTATTACATCGACTAGTGCAACAAGATATGACGATAGATAAATACTGTATGTGAATGAGCACGTGGAGAGTTTGTTCCTCTTTGACATAAAGTCAACTTTGCTCTCATTCACATATCTGCACTCTTGTTTTTATTTTAATATCTAAAAACTAACTGGCTGGGACGATAAGTAATCTCATGCATGGTAAAATGTGGATTTACCTGTTGTTAGTAACTGTGGTAGTAAGATTTTTTCACCACTGCAAACATGTCAAAGACAAATCTGTTGACAAACCACCCAAAAGAGCTCAAAGCTTCAGCTGTGATTATGCCTGCATCAATGAAGTATTAACGAAACACAATGGGAATATTCACTAGCAAGTAAGAAGGCTTTAATGATGAAGATTCCCTACAGGACAAACTGACAAGGAAAGGTTTTATACGACCTATTTTATGAACTTCTTCTATGTTATGAGGCTACAGCCTATAGGCCTGTATCGCATTTTACTGTCAAGTGTACACAGATGTTATCAGAAAGTTTACCTTCAAAACATTAGACTATGTTACATCAAGACTTGGTCAAAATGTACTTCTCGTGTCTCATCAGCGGAAGCTTTTAAATGCCCAGTCAGATGATGGTTAAGTGGAAAATGTATCTTAAATGACGGAGAACAACTATTTGATGGTATTGTGACTACGCAAGCATGTTTAGTTTCCTCGTGTGGTTACCGTGGCGGCTAATCTAGACAACCTAACACGGTGACAAAAAACAATTATATCTGAGCAACATGCTATCAACTGTTGATCATGGAAGTAAAACTGAAGGGGAAAACAAAGTGCTTCCTCCTTTTTCTTTTCCTTTTTTTCCTGAGGAGGACCCTTCCCTGCACATGCAGCAACAGCAGCAGCGGCAGCGGCAGCGTCCATCTGGCATACATTTACAGAGTACACAAGTGCAATAATAACCCGCTGAACGCTCCCTGTGGACACTGAGCAGGAAAGCAAATGCTTGACTTTACATCCAAAATAGAACCCACCAGAGGCGACCTCAACAAAAACAGTCTACTGGCACATTTACAGACGTTGAAAAGAGGAACAATGGCACACATAAAGGGCATACGTGTGGATGTTTGTGAGCCAACAATAGTCTGTAATTAGGCAAGTTAAAAAACAGTGAAATCAAGCAAAAGGAAATGCCACCTACACTTTTACGTGAACTCTCCTATACTTGCTGAATGTAAATTTAAAGGTGCAATTGGTGGTGATTATCATATTGTACTAGATAGTTACTGACATGTGCTACCAAATGATCAAACTATCTGCAATGGTGCTGCCATTAAAGATTATAATTCTTACAGTCTTTAAGGCACATTTTTCTGTAATGTGAACATAATCATCCAGTCTGCATTAATCCTTTATTATATTTTGGTAGGTAAGGGGGTCCCCTACACATTTTTAAGACTATATAATAACAATTAGAGACACACTGGTGTGTGGCTAAAGAAATGTAAAGTGAGTTGCAGTAGCTTTGGCATGAAGTGCACATCAACTGACCTGCGGTGGGAGCTCAGATTTCTGTTTACTTCAACTCCAGTGGAGGCACCACTATCAAAGAATACAAGATATAACAAAAAAAGAAAGCAACGTAGATTTAATTTACAGTATTGCATACCTCACGATTAATTCGTCACAGTTGTCGTTTAATCACAGGTCTCAAGACCCAATTTAAAACAAATTCTAAGGTCCATTCTAACTCAACACGTCAATCTCTAGATCTTCATCCTCCTAAATTCCTCACTAGTAGAGGTCAGATTTCGATAAGATTTAGGGGAACCAAATTATGGAGTAGCTTTTCACATCTATCAATAATAAACTGTTCATCTGTCAAATGTTTCAAAAGTCGCTTAAAGGGTCATTTAATTGCTGTCTTGTAATTGCTTTTCCCCATGTTGTCCATGTATGTGTTTTTGTTTTTTTTTCCACTCACAATGTTGTATGGTTACGATTGCCAAAGATCTGCAGGAACATATCAGAAATAAGTTAATGTCAATGCCACTCAACTACAGCTGTTAAACTTATGGACTATGTTAACTATTAAGTAATCAAACAGCTATTTTTTCTCACTGTGCAATATCATTTTTGTACTTGTGCAATTTTGTTAATAGTCTGTTTATTATCAATACTATATATACTGCTCCTATTTGTATACTTCCTTCTGTTTAAATGGTTCATATTTTGTTTCACTTTGTTTAGCTCTTTTTTTTATTGTGTTAGCTGATGCTTCTTGTTTTTTGCACTATCCCCTTTGCTGCTGTACACTGCAAATTTCCCCACTGCAGGACTAATAAAGGAATATCTGATCTGATCTTATCTTATACAGAAATTTGTGTCACAACAATTTATTCAAAATAAACAATCGCACAATTCAATTTGCATTAAATTATAACCATAACATGTATTTTTTGTGTAAATGTAAGAAGTTAAAGTTCCATTTTTGCTTTATTTCTTTGCTGCATGGGTCTCATTTAGTTAAACATAATAGATACCGGTGGAGTACTGACTATGAGGAGGTACTTTGACTATAGGGTGTTTTGTAGTTTGTTAATAGTCTGTTTATTGTCAATACTGTATATACTGCTCTTATTTTTATACTTCCTTCTATTTAAATAGTTCATATTTTGTTACCCTTTGTTTAGCTCCTGTGTTAGCTGATGCATCTTGTTTTTTGCTTTTTAATCCATCCATAGCTAACTGTATAAATGACAAAACAGTCACTAAATATCTACAGATCTGAAGGAACATATCAGTGGGGAAATAAGTTAATGTCCACTCAACTAACATTACAGCTGTTAAACTTATGGACTGTGTTAACTATTAAGTTATCAAACAGCTAAACATATAGGAACCAACATTAGTTTCTTTAATCAACACTAAATGTTAATTTTAAGGCACTCAGTTAACAAACAAGTTAGCTAACACTTATTGTTATTATATATATCTTGTCCTAATTGTTTGTTATCACTAGTCATATTATTTATTTATATTATCTTGTCTAGGTGGAGGCTTCAGATAAGCCCAGTGTTTTTTTTTTGCCTCTTCCTGCACTGTATGTTATTCATTTATTTTTTTGTTATGTTTTATAGTCTTAAATTGTGCAAAACAAATAAACAAACATAAACATCTGATAATATCTTGTAACCTTCAGGTAACCAGCTAACAATAGACTAATGTTGTGACATCACAATTCATTTATTATGACCTCAGCAGTTGTACTTATAGGTGCAAATGGCAAATAAAGCTCTTGAAACTTAAAACTCTTGAACTATTAAGTAATCAAACAAGCTAAACATATAGGAGCCAACATTAGTTTCTTTAATCTACACTAAATGTTAATTTTAAGGCACTCAGTTAACAAACAAGTGATCTAACTCAACGTGTAGTTCCTCCTTTCCTCTCTGGTTGTTTAGCTCTTTTGATGCATCTTGTTTTTTGCTTTTAATCCATAACTAACTGTATAAATGAACCTAATGTGTTAATGTTAGTTGATTTCAGAAAGCTGCTGTTGGCCTCCTCAGAATGGCTGCATTGAAGAACACAACTTAGCTAACTAACTTCAGTTATAAAACAATAATACATATTTAAAGATATGAAGGAACATATCAGAAATTAGTTAATGTCGATGTTGTTTTTGCCTCTTCCTGCACTGTCTAATATTTATTTTTTGTTATTTTGTATAGTCTTAAATTGTGCAAAACAAATAAACAGGTCCCCTTTTCTTTTTATCCATCCATAAGTAACTGTACAAAGGAACCTAAGTGGTGAGTTTTAATGTGTTAATGTCACTTTCAGAAACTCAGCTGCTGTTGGCCTCCTCAGAAAGGCTGCACTGAACAACACAACTTAGCTAACTAACTTCTAGCTCTTCAGTTACAAATGAATAATACATATATAAAAATGTGAAGGATTATATCTGTTGTGAAATAAGTTAATGTACTCAACTCACATTACAGCTGTTAAACTTATAGACTATGTTAACTATTATGTAATCAAACAAGCTAAACATATAGGAGCCAACATTAGTTTGTTTAATCAACACTAAATGTGTATTTAAAGCCACTCAGTTAACATAAAGTGCTCTAACTCAACGTGTAGTTCCTCCTTTCCTCTCCTGTTAGCAGCATTAGCTCGTTAACGTGTTAACTGTTAGCCAACAACTCCACAACTCAACTTCAGCAGAGTTCACCGCCAGCTAGCTGCTCGCTGTTTACCTCTAAACACTCACCTTGCACTGCTCCTCCTCCAGTCTGTGTTTACAGACAGTTAGGTGAAGTCTTCGTCCAGACACTGAAGTCACTGAGCTACCTGCTAGCTAGCCTGGTTAGCTTAGCATCAGAGTGATTTGTTGTGAAGACTGCGACGGCTAGCTGTTAGCTTAGCTTAGCTTAGCTTAGCTTAGCTTGAACTAACGTTAGTGTCTTTATAAAGTCTGTTAAACAAACAGTTCCTCGGTATTCATGACTACTCGGTGTTGATAAAGAGTACCCCGCTGTTGCTGTGTTGGTGCTCCCGCAGAGGGAGAGTGGACCGCGGTGTTAAAGTTTAACTCGAGAAGAAGAAGAAGAAACTCACCAAGTGTTATTTAGACTCAAAATGGCGAGATGGTGACGGGAGCGCGCAGCAGAGCTAAAGCGGGAGCGCGCATTGACTCCAGACTCTGATCAGCAGAGAGAGAGAGAGAGAGAGAGAGAGAGAGAGAGAGAGAGAGAGAGAGAGCATGCTGGAGGACTGGAGGACTGGAGGAGGACACACTGTATAGACACTGTTATTGTTGTTCTATATCAAATTATAAGGGCTTTAACAGAAAACGAATAATATAAAATAATGCATTTAGTTAAACATAATAGATACTGATATAGATAATATATAATAATAATATATATAGTTGTTACACTGTTTTTGTTGTTATATATCAAATTAAAATCATATATATGTCTATATATTGTCATATATATAACAATATATGACATATATATATATATATATATTATAAGAATAAAGTCATAATATAATGAGAATAAAGTCATAATATTACGAGAATAAAGTCATAATATTATAAGAATAAAGTCATAATAATACGAGAATAAAGTCATAATATTACGAGAATAAAGTCATAAAATTACGAGAATAAAGTCATAATAATACGAGAATAAAGTCATAATATTACGAGAATAAAGTCATAATATTATGAGAATAAAGTCATAATATTATGAGAATAAAGTCATAATATTATAAGAATAAAGTCATAATATTATGAGAATAAAGTCATAATATTATGAGAATAAAGTCATAATATTACGAGAATAAAGTCATAATATTACGAGAATAAAGTCATAATATTACGAGAATAAAGTCATAATATTATAAGAATAAAGTCATAATATTATAAGAATAAAGTCATAATATTATGAGAATAAAGTCATAATATTATGAGAATAAAGTCATAAAATTACGAGAATAAAGTCATAATATTATGAGAATAAAGTCGTAATATTACGAGAATAAAGTCATAATATTATGAGAATAAAGTCATAATATTATGAGAATAAAGTCATAATATTATAAGAATAAAGTCATAATATTACGAGAATAAAGTCATAATATTATGAGAATAAAGTCATAATATTATAAGAATAAAGTCATAATATTACGAGAATAAAGTCATAATATTACGAGAATAAAGTCATAATATTATGAGAATAAAGTCATAATATTATGAGAATAAAGTCATAATATTATAAGAATAAAGTCATAATATTACGAAAATAAAGTTATAGGTTTAGGAAAAACAAATCTTAATATTATGATAATAAAGTCACAAGTTTAAAAGAAAAAAAGACGTAGTATTATGAAAATAAAGTCATATTATTTGCGACTTTTTTCTCATAAAGTTATGACTTTATTTTCGTAATATTACGACTTACAAAAACAAAAACAAAAACCATGAAGTAGAGGAGTAAATAAAAGCAGAGAGTGAGTTTCCTCTTTCCTTCACCTCTTCTCCTCGCCTCCTCCCTCCCACAATGCATTGCGTTGTCTCGTTGGATCATGGACCAGAGCGGTAAGCTAATCACTCAGCAGGGCGGAGGGCAGATAAACTCTTATTATATGGTCTGTTATTCACTATAACACGCTATAAACGATGTGGAATCAACTCCTCAGATAACAACACATCATCCTCTGTAATGACGGGTTGGCTGCGACGTCACGTTCTCCTCCAGAGCAGCTAGATAAAGCATGCTAACCAGGCTAATGTTAGCATGCTAATCATGCTAACATTAGCATGCTAAAAGTTAACTTTAAGTTTCTAAATGAATCTGTAAGTTCACATGTAATGCTGTAACCGAGTTTACTCAGTTAACTACTATTATATTGCATGATAAACTCTGTGTTTACATGCTGTTATTAGCAGCTGTAACAGGCTAGCTGCAGAATGCTACATCACTAACGTTAGCATGATGCTAACTAAGCTAGCTAAGAGCTGAGCTCACTAATGTCATGTTTTCAGTGTTTACTGACATTTAGGAGTCTTTCCTCTTAGTTTATTAGTAATATAATAGTTATAATAAATGAATTGTGATTTCATAACATTAGTCTAATGTTAGCTGGTTACCTGAAAGTTACAATATATTATCAGATGTTTATTTTGTTTATTTGTTTTTGCACAATTTAAAACTACACAACATAACAAAAACAATAAATGAATAATATACAGTGCAAGAAGAGGCAAAAAACCTCCACCTAGAGACAAGATTAATATAAAGAAATAATATGACTACATAATAATGATAACAAACAATAACATTCCCAATCAAAATAAGGGATTGCTAATCTATAATGTCATTTTAAGCCTTGTGGACACAGACGTGGGCTTCTATCACATGCCCTGTCACAGTGCATATTGCACATCCTGACTTCCAGTATCTTTCCCCTCTAAAGCCTCTAAATTCATTTATTTTATATATATCTTTTACAAAAATCATATCAAACAGGTGCACCTCTGACTTAAAGGCCCCATATCATGCTTATTTTCAGGTTCTTATTTGTATTTTGGGTTTCTACTAGAACATGTTTACATGCTTTAATGTTTAAAAAAAAATTATTTTCCTCATCCTGTCTGCTTGAATATACCTGTATTTAACCTCTGTCTGAAACGCTCCGTTTTAGTGCATTTCAATGGAATTGTAACAGAATTGCGTTGCCCGGAAACAGCTTGGGTCCATGTTTACATCCTGTCAGCTGATGTCATTCACATCCACTGCACCAGGAATTAAACTGGGACCCATTTAGAATGTGTACGTTTAAAACTTTGAAATGGTCTAAATATTGTAGATTTGTGACATCACAAATGGACGGAAATCCTAACGGCTTGTTTTCAAAGTTCAGTTTCTGAATACAGCTGCGTGTATTTCTCTGTGGATTAAGCGTTTCGATACTTTCACAGTGTTTCTATAGATTTTAAACCTGCTTTATAATATAAAAGCCATGAAAATGTCACTTTTTAAAATATGGGACCTTTAAATGTTGGCATGTCCTTTGAGTCCATGTAGTATAATTTTGTTGGATATTGGAAATCATTTAACTGTAAGACTCAAAAGCGTTTTTGTTTTTTGTATACTAACGTTACCTTTTCCCCCAGCAGACAACGATCTTCAAGGAAGCGATGGTTCTGGGAGTTTGGGTGGCCCAGATGTTCGCAGACGAATCCCCATCAAACTGATATCCAAGCAGCCCTTAAGGAGCAAACCTCCGCCCCGCGCCCAGAGACCCAGCAGCAGGCCATCTAAAACCGAGGCTGGAGAAGACGGTAGGCACATTCTGCAGTGCACTATTCTGCAGTAGCTAAGATAGTATGGTTAGTGTTAGGGATGGACGATGATATCTGCACGTCATCGGTATTATAAAAGCTTTGAAATTACATGTCAGCATCGGCCAGGAATGAGCCGGGCTCAGTTTTAGATTGAAGATACTGGCATCATATGAAACTAGAAGACCCAAAGAATACATCGGTACCAACCATGTCAAACTAGCTTGTCGTGAAGGAGGTTAAATAACGCTCCAAACTTAGGCTACATTTTGTCGAGGAAAAACTGTCATGGCCATTTTCAAAGTGGTCCCTTGACCTCTGACCTCCAGATCAGTGAATGTAAATGGGTTCTATGGGTACCCACGAGTCTCCCCTTTACAGACAAGCCCACTTTATGATAATCACATGCAGTTTGGGGCAAGTCATAGTCAAGTCAGCACACTGACACACTGACAGTTGTTGTTGCCTGTTGGGCTGCAGTTTGCCATGATATGATTTGAGCATATTTTTTATTCTAAATGCAGTACCTGTGAGGGTTTCTGGATCAATATCTGTCATTGTTCTGTGTTGTTAATTGATTTACAATAATACATATTTACATACATTTGCATAAAGCAGCATATTTGCCCTCTCCCACAATAAGAATATTAAATACTTGACAAATTTCCCTTTAAGGTACATTTTGAACAGATAAAAAATATGTAATTCATTTGCGATTAATTGCGATAAAATATTTTAGTCAATTGACAGCCCTAGTATATACACATACAGACACATATTGGCTTTGACCACATGATTGACTGGCTTTTAATAATTCTGTCAGTTTAATTTTAAAATGTTGACAATTTTGGTCTTTTGTGAGTCCAATAGTCAGTGCATTTCATATATTAGCTCGCTTTTTATAGAAAAGGACGTCTGGCCAAAGGAGGCAAACCGTGTCGCAGATAGCCTGGAGGAGCCTGGCCATGTAAACAATTGCAGATCAGATTGGCGTTTGCAAGTGCAATGTAGTTGTCAAAACATAGCAGGTTCAGGTTTTCCTGGATGGTGGTGGGATCTTATTGGCCTTTTTTATTGCAAAATTGTATAACCTCTCAAGCGGTTTAGTCACTGAACTTGCCTGTGAACATGAGGTAATACAGTAACTGAGCTGTGAGGAAATCATTGAGTGCATACTGTATATACTGTACATAGACATTATGCAGTTTACCTTTGCACCACCAGAGGGTGCCAGTGAATCACCCATCGTTACCATAATAGACCAAAGACTGCCACCCAAATAATCTACAGAGGATCTTACACAATGCAATAGTCTCCTCAAATGTTACATCAAATGCAGTATTACTTGAACATTGATGTTGTGTGCTACAGACTAAAGGGAATATTTGCCACGTTGCCTAATAAATTCATCAGTGTGTGCTAAATTGACCCAGAAAGTTGAGTTCTCTTGCTCGTGCAGCCGTGTCAGCAGTGCCTACATGTACCTGGATTCATTGTGCGCACGCTTCTGACGCCGCTGGATACAGGAAGGACACAGATTTTGCAGCTGCAAACTCATCTTTCTGGGTCAATATAGCAGCACTGAGGAATTTATTGCTTCAATCGACTAAATTTACCATCAACACTGATTGGACATCCACATAAAAGGTGCAGAATTTCCCTTTGGAGAGGAGAAGTATGTCCTAGTAAGACTTCCTAGTTTAAAGGTGATCATGTCAAAACATCAAGTTATGTATATGATATGTGATCTCAGAGAAATAACTTTTAATTTTAGTCGTTGATATTCTAGAGATATACATTGACATCTGGTCACAGCCCTATCAAGACCCTTGGCCACTACTTCGGAGACGATTGAATTAGACTTGGCTTTCTTCTGTTTTTCTGCATCACATCATTAATATTTGTCTCTTGTGTGTTCCAGGTAACTTTGGCTTCAAGCAAGAGGAGAGGTTTGATTGTGGAGCTAAATCTGGCGATGTGTTTGCAACTCAGAGGAGATTCCCCCAGGCACTGTTTTGGGACTATAAGGTACATCACCTGTACAACGCAAAGAAATCATATTACACGGATATGACAAAGACTTGATTGCTAATGTCTTGCACACAGTTCATAATGTAAATGAGTGTGTTTTAATGGTAGTCACTTGTGTTTATTCCCCTCTTTTTTTCACCAACAGTTAAATTTGATCGGAGAAAGGGATGACGTACCAATTCACTTTTGTGATAAATGCGGTCTTCCTATCCAGCTATATGGACGAATGGTATGTATTGTGTTGAACTGACCTTCCTCTGCAGGCAGTCACAGAAACATGTTCATGTGTAACTCCCGTCCTCTTGACTCCTCAGATCCCCTGCAAACATGTTTTCTGTTACGACTGTGCTTTGCTTCATGAGAAGAAAGGAGACAAGATGTGCCCCGGGTGAGACATTTGAACCATTTAAATGAGTTGTGGTGAATATTGCAGCTCCTCCCAACTTTTAACATCATTAATTATAAGTGCGAGATTCTTAGTGGTGAATCACAGTTGTTTCAAAAGTATTTACTTAACTGCTTTGTGTCACTGAACTTGTGTCCCTGTGTCCAGCCTCACCATGTACAACTGTACAGACCCAGTGCAGCGCATCGAGCAGAGCCTGCGTGGTTCCCTCTACATGTGCAGCGTTGTGCCGGGATGCAAGCGCACCTACCTGTCCCAGCGCGACCTGCAGGCCCACGTCAACCACCGCCACATGAGGGCAGCCAAGTCCTCCGCCGGCCGACAGGATTCCGTGCACATGCCCCCTTCGTCCGATGTCCCCGACCGCTTCCGCCTGCCTCCGCCCCACTTACCGAAGAACCACGTTCACCTCCCCAACCCGCTCCAGCACGGCAGCCACGACCCCTACAGTCAGCCGCCGCCGCCCACAGGTCACGACGCCCCGCCCCCGACCGCCGTCGGCCCCGAGACATTCCGCATCGCTACGGTAACGACCCGTAAGCACAGCAACCTCATCACCGTGCCCATCCAAGATGACTCTTCCTCTCGGGACCCGCTCTCTGGTGGGCCAGGCCCAGCTCAGCCCCCCCACCACCACCCCGGGGACTATCCCGGTCAGCCACCTGTCGTGTCCCACTCTCACCACATGATGGCGCCACCGCAGCAGCACTTCGGCCCTCCACCTCCCCCGCCTCCTCCCATCAACCACCCCATGCAGCATCCTCCCCAGGCCTCCGGCACACCACACATGGTGTACAACCAGGCCCCTCCTCCGCCCATGTCCTCAGCTCCGCCACCGATCACTCCTCCACCGGGGCACATCATGAACCAGATGCCCCCCTATATGAACCACCCGCCCCCGGGACCACCACCACAACACAGTGGCCCGCCTGTCAACGCACCCCCGCCCCATCACTACAACCCCAACTCCATGCAGCAGTTCCCCGAAGACCAGGGCACCCTCAGTCCCCCGTTCAGCCAGCCAGGAGGGCTCAGTCCTGGGATGTGGCCCGCTCCGAGAGGACCCCCACCTCCACGAATGCAGGGTCCTCCTCTCCCCCAGGCGCCGATGCCTGGACAGCACCACCCAGACCAGGGCCGCTACCGGCCTTATTATCAGTAAACTGCCAACAGTGTCATTCTGTTCCATACCACTTTGTCTGAATAATGTGATAGTAGACCTCAGGGTTCTAGGACTTTCATTTTGATAAGACATTTGCCCCGAAGCAGATGTGCTGCACCTTTTAGTTAAGTGTACTGAACATACAATAGACTTGCAGAAGAGCACCAATGCCCCCTTTTTTTTTTTTAATAATAGCGTATGGTAAATATTTCTGTATATATGTCAGCTGATTTCACGCATATGTACTGTACATCGAAAGACGCTAACTATGTCTCAATAAATTTTTAACGGCAGATGTGCATCTCATCTTTGTTTGGTATGATGACTGATGAAGGATCACCTGCTGGGTCGACTGCTTTGGAGGTTATTTATTTGAAGCTTTCTCAGAAGACATTTTGGTGATTAAAGCAGGCTTTATGAAAGAAGACCCTTTGGAAGAAACCCTAATGTGTTATTCTGTCAAAGCTTATGTCCCCCCAGGTTGAAGTAGTACTTCTTCTTCTCATATGTCTTTATCAGTTTGCTTTTCAATCAAAGTCCAATTAAAGCAGCAGTAGGCAGAATGTTTTTGGCATCGTTGGGCAGAGAAGAATCCATAATAACCTTTCAGCATATTGTAATTCAAGTGTTTTGAGAGAAAGGCTCACAAACTTTCTAATTTTTACCGGTTAACAGTACACTACAAGATGATTCTGAAAACATTTGAGGAGAGAAATAGGCATTACAGTAACAGAATATTGATTCATAGTTGATCAGCGCTGCCTAGTTTGATCGGAGTTCAGCTCTGATTGGTTGTTTTCCTCCGGTCTGTGAACTCTTGTAGATGCCGTTAGGAACACCGGAGGACACCGGAGGAACATGCTCATGCACTACTGTCAGGATATAGTGACCGTTTTATAAAAATAACTACAATTCTACCCACTGCTGCTTTAAAGAGGACCTATTATGCTTTTATGATTTTTTTTCTCTTTCCTTTAGTGTGTGATATAGTTTTTTTTCATGCCTGTAAAAGGTCTGCAAAGTTACAAAGTCCACACCAAAGGGAGTTCCTCTCCTCCACAGAAACACTGCTCCTGAACTGCCTGAAACGACTCGCTTGAAGTCCCGCCTTTTCTTCTGTAACGTGGTGATGTCACCAAGTAACACATTCTACCTAGCAGCCAATTTGGCACGCCCTCAAACAAAGCTAGTTTGTTTTTGAAGCGTGTTTTTGAACATTAAAGCATGTAAACATGTTCTAGTAGAAACCCAAAATATGAGTATGCATCTGAAAATAAGCACGATAGGTCCTCTTTAACACACGGCATGGTTAGTAGGCTACTAAAAAGTGATGTTTTCATTCTGTCTGGTGTAGTAAACACGACAGGACTTTGCGCTCGCTGTTTATCAGGGATGAGCTCATACTTTGGCAGTTGTTGGTCTTTTCTTCGAGTCCTTTTATCGCTTAAAAACTTTCAGTGTTTGTTTAGAAAAAGGTTTCAAACCTCGCTCTGTATGTCAATAT
The DNA here is from genome assembly GCF_015220745.1 of Sebastes umbrosus. Classification (NCBI taxonomy): domain Eukaryota; kingdom Metazoa; phylum Chordata; class Actinopteri; order Perciformes; family Sebastidae; genus Sebastes; species Sebastes umbrosus. Next base: position 2,382,823 of record NC_051291.1, read on the forward strand.
GTGATGTGCAGTGATGCCTTTGTTTATCTTATTCTATAAATTTAGCTTATGTTTAAAAACCTGCAGATATTCTGAGTGAGATGTCACATTTGTGGAGTATTTAAGATGTATTTGATGAACACATTTAACACCAAATTCTGTGTTTAATCTTGAAAATGTATTGCATTTATTGAAAGAACAGTATATAAAAGGTCACTACAGTAGTAACAAGTCACGTGACAACAGACACTGGATCACCTATAAAAATCACATGATGAACTTCAATAGCTAAACAGCATTTTCAAAATAAAAGTCACTAAATATGCAAAACATTTTGTTTTAACTGTGTTGTAGTATGGAGAGTGCAGTATGGTACGGTATAATTAAAAGCAATTATATGTGGTCTTTTTTGGAAAGATGTTCGTGGAGACGGTTGCTCTTCTAGAGATGGGCTTCTCTTAACTGTAGAAAAAAGAAAACAGCGTGTCAGGGTTGTAAAACTTGAAGGAAGCATTATAAGTGCTATAATACACAGGATGACTCACACAGACTTTTATCTACTCCATTAAAAGTCTGGTGTTGCATAATGTTTTGGTTAAAGACATAATTGGTCCCCATACACCCGTCTCAGATATGTAGTTTCAAGAAGTTTCCAAGGTGTTTTTTTCCTGCTTCTATTACATTCTGATCAGCATCCAAATGTATATTAATAAGGTTATAACCGTACAAGACATATGTTTGATATTCATTCCTTTTTAATATGCATTTAAAGTGTGAAGCTTCCCAATGAGTCAGCCACGATCAACTTAAAGTAACTTTAAATGGTAAATGGACTTTCTAGTCCTCCAGGCATCAAAGCTCATGGACACAAGTATCTTGCTGAAGGACACTTTGACATGTGGACCGGAGGAGCCGGGGATCGAACCGCTGACCTTCTGACCTCTGTGTTGGCTATAACACAACCAATTTTAACACTCTACCTGCTACATGTAAGGGTGCTGGAAGGTGTATAAATACCACGATATTACACAGATATTCCGCGTGTCATTTGTACGCCACGCAAACTTCTGCAGTTAACTTTAGGCAACAAAACCACCAACTTAGGTTCAGGCAAGAAAGCCATAATGTTTGGGCTTAAAATAAGTATGTAAACTACACTCACCGGCCACTTTATTAGGTACACCTTGCTAGTACCGGGTGGTCTTCTGCTGCTGTAGCCCATCTGCTTCAAGGTTGGACGTGTTGTGCGTTCAGAGATGGTATTCTGCATACCTTGGTTGTAACGAGTGGTTATTTGAGTTACTGTTGCCTTTCTATCATCTCCAACCACTCTGCCCATTCTCCTCTGACCTCTGACATCAACAAGACATTTCCGTCCACACAACTGCCGCTCACTGGACATTTTCTCTTTTTCGGACCATTCTCTGTAAACCCTAGAGATGGTTGTGCGTGAAAATCCCAGTAGATCAGTTTTTGAAATACTAAGACCAGCCCGTCTGGTACCAACAACCATGCCACGTTCAAAGTCACTTAAATCCCCTTTCTTCCCCATTCTGATGCTCGGTTTGAACTTCAGCAAGTCGTCTTCACCACGTCTAGATGCCTAAATGCATTGAGTTGCTGCCATGTGATTGGCTGATTAGCTATTTATGTTAACAAGCAATTGAACAGGTGTGCCTAATAAAGTGGCTGGTGAGTGTAAGTAAAATCCGTTCGAAAACAACCATGGAAAACACGTCACGAACGTCATTAAAGAACCACACTACTAGATGCCGCTAAGTCCTACGCACTGCACCTTTAATGTCAGTGTTATTCCATGCATAAAAAGGAAACAGATTACATTACGAATTGTGTTTCACTTCATTTCATTGATTTCTTTTAATTTAGGCATATTAAAATCCTCTATACTTCTCTTCTAATTATATCAAAGGAATTAAACTTTCTATTATAATGACCCCGTGACCTCTCCTCTAGTGCCGCCCTGATGTCTTTAGCTCCATGACTCATAGGACTAAAAGAAAAAGAAACATTAGTGCGTTCTCTATGTCCAACACTTCTATACTGTGGGTTATAATGAACATTGAGGCTTCTAGGGACCAATAGAAGTGATTTATATAAAGCATCCAGTACAGAAACAATGATCTAAATAGTATTTATAGCATAAACAGCTTCCCTTACCACCCAGCCTCTACTTTTGTCCTCCTTGTGTTTTTCGAACACGTGCAGCATGGCGTCATGAATGGTCGGGAAGAACATGGAGGTCAGAATCTCGTTGTCGAAGAACATGCAGCCGTGTAGTTTCTCCAGGATGTACACTGTCGACACGTGGGAAGCATGTTATGGGTTTTCACAGTATCGTAGTATTATTCATCTCGTGCTCAGTGTACGTGTGTCGTCACAATGTGAAGAGTCTACAACTCACCATCACAGGAAACAATGTAAACTTCCACATCAACACGGATGAACTCTTTGAGTGTCTGAGGAGAATACAGGGAGTTTAGTATATAAAGCGTGTCTAGTATATAAAGTGTTTGTCAATTTAAAACGTAATTTTTGCGAGTCAAGTTTGTTGTAAAACTGTTGAAGTATCAGACTGTGAAAATACGTAATTAGAAAGACGACACCCAAAAGTCGCGTAAGTGACGTCTCTCTCTCTGAAGCTACGATGTCTGTGTGTTTCCTACTGGGATGAACTCACACCAGCAACGGTTCCACTCGTTCTTTCTCCTCCCGGCTGATTAAAAAGACCATAGGTCACTGGATAAGACACATCAGGTAAGATGGCGTTACACCTGCGCGTGGTCATAGCTACACACAAAACTAAACAAAACTAAATGATGCTACGACAAACTGAGACTTTCTTGACCTGCAAAATTATCTTTTAAATTAACAATCATGTGTGTGATTGCGGCGCAATTCAAACAGGATCAAAAGATTATTTGTCTCTTGTCCCACGTTGGTCCACCGGAAGTGACGGGATCTCGTCTCTCCATGTGGGAGCTCCCTGAATGACTTGGTACCGTTTTGAGTCCCTTCAGAGCGGAGATGTCCAGGAAGGAGACAGCAGAGAAGTCCAGGATCAGGCTGTGGAGGTCCACTCTGGGAACGCTGATGTCAGCGGGAAGCTCGGCATTCCAGTTCACCTGGAAAGGAAGGCCGCTGTGGTCGGAGGGCTGATCCAACTCCTCCGCGTTCATGCGAGACTCATCAGTCGTCTGGCGGTATAAACCCATTGAGCCTTTCTGTTTGACAGACGTAGGAAAGAAGGCTTAAAGCTTGTTGGAAGAACACATTGAAGTTCTAGTATAGGTCTACTATATTCAGGTCTCACATTTGTAACGTCATCGTCCTTTTTCTGCCACAGTTTCTTGATTTTCTCAAGAGCCTTGTTCCTCTTCCTCAGAACCCTCAGAGGGTTGAACCCAACCTGGAACGACCAACGTGTTGGCGTTATGTTCATACATACATTATTTATCTGATAAAAACAAACTGAAGCAGAAGATGGAGATGTGTCGCACATACAGCTTCTACAAGCTTGTCCTTGAAGAACTCAACGTTGGCGAAGAAGATAGGCGAAGGTATCCGGAAGATTTTTACTCCCCTTGGTTCAACTATCTGAGAAGGGAAGCATCACGATGAAACAAAGGAAATTCAGAAGGATATTATTGTTGGTTTGTTTGTCTGATTGTCAGCAGGATTATGGAAAAACTACAGGCCGTGAAACTTGGTGGAAGGGTGTAGCATGTGCAAAGGACGAACCCATTACATTTTGGAGCGGATCCGGCCTCTGGAATCGGTCTGATCTCTCCGAGTGCCCTTCCAGTTTAACATACTTACATGCTGGTAATCTTTGCGATCTTTGTAGAGGTCGGTCCCCGGGATGTTGGCCAAGACGGAACAGCGGGGGCTAGAAAGACATGAAATAAATACAGAACTTGGGATCCTGCTACCATTTTGCATCTTAACAATACAATACGGTCGGTTTTGACTTTTGGCCCGTGGCCCACTACTGAGCTCCAGTTTTTGCTATCCAAGGGAAAAGGTTTGGGCACCCCTGCCCTAAATGCTACACACTGTCAGTTTCCATAATACAAAACTACCAATAATAACTTATGTCATTACAATTGAGTCCTGAAGACGACAGTGAGCAGCTCCACCCCCAAGCCCACCGCCAGACCGAGATCCAGTCCCAGCAGGGTGGCACCCAGACACGTTCCCACCCACACCACCTGCACACAAACACCTGCAGGTCAGTAACAAGGAAATGACCATGTAAATACTGTACAGCTTAGTTCTGGCAGTGATGTGATCTATAAGACATTTTGAAACACCTACACATTCAGGTTTGTCCCTCCTCCACAGGTACGGGATCTCTCTGAACTGCATCAGCATGCCCTTCAGGTTGACGATGACCAAGGCACCCAGGACGGACTGGAGCGAGGTCAAATATTAAAGGAAAAACGTTTAGACTTATAGGTGTACAATCACAACTGAGCTTACTCCAGAAAAATTTAAAATTCTCTCATAAAACAAGGGCTTGTTTTAACGCCAAACGCATTAACGCAATCTATCTTTCAGAGGTTGTAGCGGGCTCAAATTTAAAGCTAGAGTGAAGATACTGGTATCATAAGAAACTAGAAAACCTGATGAATCACTTGGTACCAACCCTCATACTACCTCATTCTAGCTTGTCATGGAGGAAGCTAAATAACGCTCCAAACTTACACTAAAAATGTCAAGGAAAAACGGTCATAGCCGTTTTCAAAGGGGTCCCTTGACCTCTGACCTCCAGATATGTGAATGAAAATGGGTTCTATGGGTACCCACGAGTCTCCCCTTTACAGACATGCCCACTTTATGATAATCACATGCAGTTTGGGGGCATGGTGAGTCTTACCCTGGGAAGCGGCTCCAGCAGGAAGCCGAGTGCCACAGTTACAATCATCGCCATCATGGCTGAGATCAGCCCAGCAACCTGCATTTGTAAAAAAAAAAAAAAAAAAGTTAATATTTCATTTTAACATGCCAATGAGGAAAAAAGAACGTCATATAAACCAAGATTGTAAAATTACAATAAACCATCATGACCCAGTAAAACAAGTGAAATTGGCTTCCTTCCTGACCTGCGTTTTGCCTCCTGAGCTCTCCTGCACCGCCGTCCTGGAGAGCGCCGTGCTGGCTGCAAACGACTTGAAGGTCGCACCGAATATGTTGCTCACCCCAAATGCAATGAGCTCCTGGGATGGAGCAATGAATAGTTAAGTTACTACAATAAGCCTATAAATACTTGAACATCCTAAAATGTGTTTATATTTCAAAGCACATGTATCTTTTCCTATGCAAAATGTTAAATTCATTAATCTGTATCTATGTCTTATTTTGATAATTATGTGTTTGTTGGCTTTTCTATTTTTTATTTATTTTATTTATTTTATTTATTTTATTTATTTTATTTATTTTATTTATTTTATTTATTTTATTTATTTTATTTATTTATTTTATTTTTGTTTTATGTATTTATTTTTTATTTTTTATTTTTTATTTTTTATTTTGTATTTTTTATTTTGCTCTTGGTTATTTACATTATTATTTTTTTATTTATTTGGCATTGGGGGGTGTGAGAAAGTGAAAATGCTCTGTGTTAAATATCTGTGAATAATATTCTTTTTCTTGAATAAAAATATTATAAAAAACAACAAAAAAGTTACCACTCTCGCAATGAAAGAACGAGTCTGTTTGACCTTGTTTGTTTTTTTACGTGCAACACATGAAAGCTCAAACACATCCTTGAGATAAAAGCAATATTCACCGTGATTTTATATCTTCATGACCAAAATTACGAGGAGTCTTATTCCCGTACTCGTTTAGTATCAGTAACCAATTAACTCTGTTTCTTCTGCCAGAGCCAGACGAGGAAAGACCGGGTTTAATGTAACTCACCTGGTTCCCATCAATGGTGTAATCGTGTTTGATGGAGTAGACTTTGGCCACAGAGAAGGCGACAGCAAAGCCTACTATGGCGATGGGAAAGGCCTCCACGGCGCCCTCCTGGAAGATTTCTATATTGGGTGCAATGGGAGCCTCGTACCTGAAAGATAAATGTGTTTAATTGAACATGTATAGAATCTGAACAGCAGTAAAAAGTAGCTTATTGTATTTCAAGTTCGACTACAGATAGAAATATTATATATATATAATATATAGCTTATGACGAGTTTATAAACGGCTCATTCTAAGGTAACAAAAACGCAACGATTCTTATTATCAGGTGATTATACACTAAAGAAAACATGCTTATTAATATCATATTCCATTTCTGACCTCCTAAATGCTTCACACTGGCCCTCTAAAGTTTAAACTAAAGGAGTAGAAGTGTAGAACTTGAAACTTACCCACTAACCATTTTGCCAACAACCCCAACATCAAATCTCGTCTCGAAGTTGAAGCCGTAGGATATCCCACAAGCTATGATAGTCTGTGAAGACACCGGAGAGACAAACAACTCTCAAATCCCACGTATCAGAGCTTCCTTGAATGCACCAACCAGTTACAATGATGGTGTTAATTAACAAATAAACTGTTATACCTGGGGAAAATGGTAATAATGTAAAGTATACATGACTTGTGTGCAAGAGGAGCATCATCCCTCACCACGATGACCTCTATGGGGATGGGAACAGGCAGCTTGGCTTTGTATTTGTCGTTCAGCTCCTTCACAATGTACACCAACACCATGATCGCGATGGACATCACCAGGTCACAGATGTTGGTGGACGTGATCTGGACGAAGACCTTCTCCAAAGTCTGCACAAAAGAAGCAAACACACTTTACTCTGTAATGTATTATTTAGTTTTACATCACAGCTCAGGAAGGTAAAATTCCAAGACAAGTGTGTCTTGTCTTGGAATTTTGACGATACGGAAATCATAAAAAGGCCATATAAGTGTAATTTGGACACTGGTTTTGAGCCAGAACTCATTCAGTCGACAGTGTGCGACGGTGTACTTTGATACATCAGATGAGAGCAGATTGGCAGTAAAAACAAAAAAGATTATGCACTTTTTTAAAGATTAAAACTACTGGAGATCAATCATTCAATCATTTCTTCATTTAACTTTAACAGTTCAATTGCAATCTCCGCTCGTTCCAAATATATAATTGCATAGACCATAATAACAAAACTGTCGGATATATCCTGGACTTACATATATGATAGAGAGTGGACCGCTGATGCCCGGAACGTTCAACCCCAACACAAACTTCAGCTGGGACACCACGATGTGGAGTGCAGCCGCTGTGGTGAAGCCGGACACCAGAGTGTCGGACAGGTACATGACAATAAAGCCCACCTGCAGGACACCCATAGCCAGCTGCATGGGGAAAAAGCCATGGGAACCTTGGTTTGAAAGTTCTTTAGCACATGCAGTATGGTATGGTATGGTATGGTGTGGTATGGTATGGTATGGTATGGTAGGCCGATGGTATGGTATGGAGTGACATCTACCTGGAAAATCCCCATGAGAAAGGTCATAGAGGAGGCCACCAGGACTCTCTGCTGGTCCATGCTCAGGCCTTCAAAGCCGGTTATGTTGGCCGGAGGTCCGACGTCAGGCACCAGACGGGTCACCACAGCTCCCACCATCAGGCTCAGGACTGGGAAGGAACCTGCATAAAAGTGGGTGTCGATGGGTGGGGAGACAAGCCGTATCACAACCAATCTTATATCCTCTTGTCAGATGATAAGATCCATAACTTTTCAAAACAGGCTTTTTTAAGTGATCTGTTTATGCTTGATGAAATGGTGATAATTAAAGAGGTTTGTCCCAAAGTGCTATTTATTTTTCACTTGTTATAGAGAAAAAATAAGATATTCGATAGTGACTCAGCATTGCATGACATACCTACAGATATATGCCTTGAAGTACCGAAGAAGAAGTACGTCAGCATGGGGAAGAAAGCCGTGTAGAGGCCGTAGCTCGGAGGCAGCGAGGCCAGCAGAGAGAAGGCCAGTCCTGAGTGACACCACAGCAGCAAAAACAACAAACACAGAATGAAGATTTCAATAATAACGGACATTTTGCACGTCAAATATCTCTGGAAAAAACGAATGAAACAAACAAAAAGACTTTTTTTTCTGCCACATAAATTGTACATGAGCTGCAACCTATAGACCTCGGGACAGTCAGAAGCAACTGCTCAGAGGATCTGAGTGTCCTCGATAAAAGATGTGGTTTTAAAAGGTCTCAGAGATAAGTCGGAGCTTGCCCATTTAACGATTTATATGTTAATAATAAAATCTTAAAATCAATCCTAAAATGCACATGGAGCCAGTGAAGAGAAGCCAGAATAGGTGGAGATGTGCTCACGTTTACGTGTACCAGTTAAAAGACGAGCTGCCGACAAAGAGGCTTGGCTAACAGCAACGTAAAGTGCATTACAATAATCAAGACTTGTGGTGATAAAAGCATGCATTACCTTTTCAAAATCATTAAAAGATAAAAAGGACTTAACCCTGGATAAAAGCCACAGTTGGAAAAAACTTGATTTCACAACTGAGTTTATTATTATTTCTCATTGAGCTTAAGAAAATGTAAAGCCATCCAGTCTTTGATGTCTTTGAGACAGGCTAGCAATGTGCCCAAACAGTCTGAGTTATTATTTTTTTTCAAGGGCAGGTACAGCTGTGTGTCATCTGCAAAGAGGTGGAAGGATATTCCATACTTTCGAGTAATGGACCCCAGTGGAAGCATGAACAAGGAAAACTAAATCGGACCAAGTATAGAGCTTTGGGGGACTCCACATGGGAGAAGAGATGACTGTTTTCCAATATCCAGTAACAATGCTGATCCTAGTGTTGGCTTTTCCTGCTTCAGCAAAAGCGGGTCGGTGCCGGGGCTGAGGCAGGAAGAGAAACGTTATCGTGTCTCGACTGCGCCCGCAGGGAGACACCGGCACCGGGTCAGAGACGATAACGTTTCTCGCTGCGGAGCCCCGTCACTTCACAAGACATGGAAAACTTCTGTTGGTCTGGAGGAGCTGCAGCAGTTATTTCTGCACAAACGTCCACTGTACATTCACTACATATTCTCAGAGCTAAACTAACTCTTCTGCAGTGTGTAGTGTGTAGTGTGCACGCATGCTCGTCTAGACGTGGAGCGAGACATTTATACGCTTAAAAAGATACAAACAGTCCCTTTAAGCTTACTTATCTATATCTGTTCTTGTACTTCCTTTAGCTACTGCAACTCTTTCAATTCCTCTCCGTGTGGGATCAATAAAGTTTGATCTCATCCCGCTCCCTCACCTTGCATAATGGCCACCATTCCAGTGCTGATCCCAGACACAACATCTCCAAGCAGCCACTCTCTGACTCTGTAGATCCTTATCCAGCCGATGATGGGCAGAAGAGAGAGCACGGCGTTCTTGGCACGTTTTGAATCACAGCTGGATTTAACAGAAATAAAAAAAAATCTTTTTTGCACTTGAAAGTTTGAATTTCATCAAAACCCCTCAGACTTATTTTGCAGAAGATTTAAAGAAATGTCTAAAGACCCGGGTTCACTTACGTCAGATACTCCTTCACATGGTCCAGGATGGTTTTGCGCACCCTGGGGGTTTTCTCATAGTCTTCATCAAAGCTGTCCTCAGAGTACACAGGTCTGGCCACCGCATATTGTCTCCTCAAAGTCACCATCCTGACACCTCTGGGGGTGTCTTGAGGAATCCCAGTACAGTATAATGTGTGAAAGGTTCTGGAGAGAATAAACCTTTGCCCGTTGCTTTCCTGAGCAGCGCTGTGCAGTCTGTGTTTATCTAATCTGTGATCTGAGATCAATCTCATCACTATGTCAGTTTTGTCTCCGCTCTGTTCAATCATTAACACGGATTTATGATTCATTGTGTTGATATGTCGTTTTTAATTGGTTCAGACACTTTGAAACTGAGGTTACGGACGAGAGGCATCCTCACATGTTTTTGTTTAGTTTCAGAGAGCTTTTGAAATGTTCTTTATATTAGAAGTTTGATCTAAGACTGCAGAGTCAATGATGCACTAATCACAACTTCAGATGCATTTACTGAGCCTTCCTTTCACTAGGGCTGTCAATTGAATAAAATATTTAATCATGATTAATATCATGATTGTCCATAGTTAATTGATAAATTATTTTTTATCTGTTCAAAATGTACCTTAAAGTAAGATTTGTCAAGTATTTAATACTCTTATCAACATGGGAGTGGACAAGTATGCTGCTTTATACAAATGTATGTATATATTTATTATTGTTAAATCAATTAACAACATAAAACAATGACAGATATTGTCCAGAAACCCTCACAGTACTGCATTTAGCATAAACAATATGCTCAAATCATAACATGGCAAACTGCAGCCCAACAGGCAACAACAGCTGTCAGTGTGTCAGTGTGCTGACTTGACTATGACTTCTGTCCTCCTAAATGCTGCACACTGTGGTTTAGTGGTGCATATTCCTATATTCACAAACAAGGTTATAATTAAAGGAGCAGTGTGTAGGATTTGGAGGTATCTAGTGGTGTGGTTGCAGATTACAACCAACTGAGTACCCCTCCGCTCACTCCTCCCTTTCCAAGACTGCGGTAACGTGAGCCGCCGAGTGCAAAACCGTGGTAACGCTGTTCACCTCGCTCAAAGGCTATCTATACTATAATAACTTTACTTCAGGAGCAGCGGACGTCAGACGGCGGCTGGCGGTACCACGGCTTTGCACTCTGCGGCTCATGTTGGCGCAGTTTTACAAGCATGCCGGAGAACTACGGTGGCTTTCAGGTAACGTGAAAATGCAAAAGGCACTCTCTCTAGAGCCGAAAACAAAACGAAAACACAACGACTCTTACTTTGAGGTGATTATACACTAATGAAAACAGTTGAATATTATATTCTATTTCTGCTAATAGATCCCCTGAAATGTGACACACTGTTCCTTTTAACAGTACGAGGGTAGCAATATTTTAATATCAATATTTTGCTTACAAGAAAAAATACACAGAAACATTGAATGTCATTATTTAGAGTGATAAAATATTTATTCCAATATTTCAAGCACTGCACATTCAGTCTTTTTTCACATTGCTTTGGTCCCAACATTATTTAGAGAACTGTGTGCTGAGAGATATTCATTTAATTCTCATTATCATGAAAATATAACTATAAAACATGTCAAATATATTGCACCTAAAATTTCTACAAATTCACTATATACAGTATAAAAAAAAAAAACATCAACACCGTGGAATTACTTTTCTTACATTCCAGTAAATACTGTAAATGTAAACTTAGATTGTCAGACGTATAAAGTTATCACTTGTTATTCTCTACATTCAGTTTTTGTACAACATGATCTGTAAAACATTTACTCTTATTTTCTTTGGTCTTTTTGGTCGTTTTCTCTCCAGAAATCTTCTCGTTCAGACGTTAGAACCTGGTTTCTGGATCCGGAGCCTGTAGGGTGAAGAAGAAGTTTCTTAATTTTAGACACACGAGGAGCCATCATAAAGCCTAAAGCAGGGGTCGGCAACCTTTACTATCAAAATCGACAAAATCTGTCTGGAGCCGCAAAACATTTGCAGTGAGGTAGGGGCCACATTGAGGGGGAAAAAAATTGGAGATTTCAAGAATAAAGTCAGAATATTACCAGAATAAAGCCATAACTTTATGAGAAATAAAGTCGTAATATTACCAAAATAAAGTCATAATATTACCAGAATAAAGTCTTAATATTACCAGAATAAAGTCGTAATATTACCAGAATAAAGTCGTAATATTACTGGAATAAAGTCATAATATTACCAGAATAAAGTCACAACTTTACTTGAAAAAAAGTCATAATATTACGAGAATAAAGTCGCAATATTACGAAAATAAAGTCGTAATATTACCAAAATAAAGTCATAATATTACCAGAATAAAGTCACACCTTTACGAGAAAAAAAGTCGGAATATTACCAGAATAAAGTCGTAATATTACCAGAATAAAGCCATAACTTTACGAGAAAAAAGACATAATATTACCAGAATAAAGTCTCAACTTTAAGAGAAAAAAAGTCGTAATATTACCAGAATAAAGTCATAACTTTACAAAAAAAAAAAAAAACTTGTAAAATTACTACTACTATACTACTATACATATATATACTAATATTATGACTTTATTCCCATTTTACTACGATTTTTGTTAAAAGTCCACAGGGAGCCACTGGAGAGGAGCTAAAGAGCCGCATGTTGCTCCAGAGCCGCAGGTTGCAGACCCCTGACTTAAGGCATCACATTTAAAGAATGAATATTTCAGGTAATAAAGATGGCAGACTCTGGTGCATTTTGTGTTTTTTTGTCATTTTGTTTTGATCAAACGGTCTTATCCCAGAAAAATAAACCAATAGATGAAATTAAGTTTAGGACGTGGCTAAATAAAGGAGATGAAAACAAATAAAAAAGAATACGTACGTTTCTATCTCTGCTCCTCAAGCTGCCTCCAGGGTGATGAACTGTGACTGTCGTTATAATCTGCAGAACAAACATGAACATGAAAACATATCCTCCTAATATTGTATTGTGGTATGTTACACTAAATAAAAATGTGTCGTCTTTACCTTGTCATAGTCAGATTTATTTTCCGTAGACCCCGGGTGTTTCTCCAGGATGTGCAGCATGGCGTCGTGCAGCGTCAGGAAGAAAATCGACGGCTGGACTTCATCGTCAAAGAAGCAGCAGTTGTGTAGTTTCTGCAGGATGTAAGCTGCAGGTGAGAAGAAGAGGTTATTCAAAGTACTTCAGATGGAGGTCTATCAAGGATTTGGAGACAAAGATGTTATGCACTAATGATTTTATCTGTCATCATGCGATGTTGGTTTTGTTTAAATACAGATCTGTTACTGATACTGTCGGCTGCGTGACGTCATTTTGACACCAGAAATGAGCACAAAATGAAATAAAGATGCACAGGGGTGGGTTTGTTAAACATGTCTTTGTGGGAAGTATAAATAATAAACTAGCACATGTTTTTTTTCCTTTTCCTTTAGTGTGTTATATAATTTTTTGTGCATGTATAAGGTCTGCAAAGTTACAAAGCCCAAAGTCCAGGACAAAGGGAGAAACACAACTCCTGAACTGCCTGAAACACCTTCATTGAAGTCCCGGCTTTTCTTCCATAACATGATGATGTCACCAAGTAACACATTTGCATAACGGCTAGTTTGGCACGCCCTCAAACAAAGCTCGTTAGAGCGGAGGAGGAGGAGCAGGAGCTCAAACAGAGCGTTTCAGACAGAGGATGAAAAGAGGTGCTGCAGCACAGCCGGGGATGAGAAGAGTAAAGCGTTTTTGAACATTAAAGCATGTAAACATGTTCCAATTACAAACCCCAAATATAAGTATGCACCTGAAAATTAACATAATAGGTCCTCTTTAAATAGTTCAATATTTACAGTGGAGGGGCCAGGCCTTTTGCGTGAAAAATGCAAAGACTGAAACGGTCTTTTTGTTACTTCAGTCGGATGTTTGACCTTCACTGTGTAGAATAATGTCTGTTTGACAAAAGCAATGACTTGAAATACTGTAGTTTTATACTCACTATCACAAGCCACGATGTAGACCTCGACTTCAACCCGGATCAGCTCTCTCAGCATCTTTAGAAAAAAGGTGAAGATGATTTAAAACAAAACAGCATCATATATAAAACAAACTGCTTCTGTTGCTGCTGTGAGTGAACGTCTCACCGTTTTGAGTCCCTTCAGAGCAGAGATATCCAGGAAGGAGACAGCAGCAAAGTCCAGGATCAGGCTGTGGACGTCCACTCTGGGAACGACAATGTTGGCGGGAAGGTCGGCGTTCCAGTCGACCCGGACGGGAAGGTCCTTGAAGTCGGTGGGCAGGTCCAGCTCCTCCATGTTGCTCTCATCATCTGACTCCTTGATGGGTCCAAACGAGGTGTTCAGGAAACCTTTCTGGAATGGTGAAACACAGATGATGGGTGAGAGACGAAGGAATACAGGGAGGACAAGCCACTTTGCTACCTGGAGTTAGTCAGCTTCAGAACTACTGTTTGTAGTCACTACTTGTGCCCCCTTAACAGACCGGAAACCGTGACAATACATCATGTTATTTTAGATCCAGGGGGATGATTCCCCATGACGCACCACATCCTGAAATATATGTTTTAGTAGGAGACATTAACCTATACTGTCATTCCCTCAATTTAAAGACGCCTCGAGTAAAAACTGTCTCAGCTCACCCCGCTCTCCCCTACTTATTGGGGCACATAACCGCAGTTTGAAAGTAAAAAAGGCAAGGGTACAACAATATTTGACTTTTATAGGGTCCTACTCTATCACACATTTACTCGCATCTGAGATAAGTGGAGGTGAACTTTGAACCATCTGCTGAGCAAACTCCAAATCTTTTTCAACTAAAGATTCAGCATCAGTATATAAATGTATATATACAGGAACAGGATAACAGGTGTCGTTACTTACTGATGTCCACTGAAGGTCTCCCTTCTTCAGAAGTTTCCGGATCTTCCTCAGTGCTTTATTTCTCTTTCTCAACACTCTCAACGGGTTAAATCCAACCTGAGAACACAACGAGATGCTGCTTTACAAACTAAATTAGCTCGGTTGAGCATTCTGGATATGAATTATTAGTATTTTTCTATGAGAATGTGACAAACAATAAAACAATGTTGTACTTACAGCTTCCACCAGCTTGGTCCTGAAGAACTCGATGTTGGCGAAGAAGATCGGTGATGGGATCCTGAAGATCTTCACTCCCTCCGGCTCGTATATCTGGAGAGAGTCATCGTCTTTATACCCAATATTATAGCCCGAATCATCTAACTCTCTGCCAGAAAGTGTGGACACCTGATAGAACACACACACTTACATCAATGTAGTCCTTTCTGTCTTTGTAGATATCCGTTCCTTTGATGTTGGCCAGCACGCTGCAGCGAGGGCTGAAAACAAAAGATATTAAAACTTCACTTATTTCAGATCTGATGATTAGAACACAACAAACTGCATGCTGCCAAGACTTGAAAGACAATTTCAAGCTAAGATAAAATAGTTTCGAATAAAGTTTTGCGTTTTGTGTAAGGAAATTAAAGGTCCCATATTGTAAAAAGTGAGATTTTCATGTCTTTTATATCATAAAACAGGTTTAAGTGCTATATAAATACTGTTAAACTATCAAAACGCTCAATATACGGAGAAATACACACAGCCCGTATTCAGAAATTGTGCGTTTGAAACAAGCCGTCAGGATTTCTGTCCATTTGTGATGTCACAAATATACAATATTTACAGATCATTACATGGTTTTAAACATAACGTTCTAAATGTGTCCCAGTTTATTTCCTGTTGCAGTGTTTGTAAATAACATCAGCTGACAGGAAGTAAACATGGACCCAAGCTGTTGCCTAGCAATTCTGTTGAAATGCACTAAAACGGAGCGTTTCAAGCAACGGGTGAATACAGGTATATTCAGACAGACAGTACGAGGAAAATAAATGTTTTTTTGAACATTACAGCATGTTAACATGTTCTAGTAGAAACACAAAATACAAGTATGAACCTGAAGATGAGCACGATATGGGACCTTTAAGTAAATTGTTGGCGACCAGATACTTACAACTGAGTCCTGAGGACGACACTGAGCAGCTCCACTCCGAGGCCTGCAGCCAGCCCGAGATCCAGCCCCAGCAAGATGGCTGCTAAACAGGTACCGAGCCACACCACCTGGACGGAGAAGATGGTAAGAAACAGAAGAGTTTCTTTAAAAGGGGCAATATGTCGACTTTTTTTTTTTAGCACAAAATAATAATCTTCAAATGCTGAGATGTTTGGCTTTTAAAACTATCTTTGTGAGAACTTACACAGTCTGGTTTGTCCCTCCTCCAGAGGTACGGGACATCTCTAACCTGCATCAGCATGCCCTTCAGGTTGACGATGACCACGGCACCCAGCACAGACTGGTGAAATAATCAAAGGTCAGACTCGTGAGGTACAGTGAGTGAGGGAGACGTGAGGGAGACGTGAGGAGACGTGAGGAGACGTTAGAGAGACGTGAGGAGACGTGAGGAAGTGTGAGGAGACGTGAGGGAGACGTGAGGAGACGTGAGGGAGACGTGAAGAGACGTGAGGAAGACGTGAGGGAGACGTGAGGAGACGTGAGGTTTACCTTCGGGAGCGGCTCCAGCAGGAATCCGATGGCCAACGTGACGATCATCACTATGACAGCTGACAGTAAACCAGCTACCTGAGAAGGAGACAGAACAGGTGTGTTAAACTACAGAGAGGACGAACGCTCCGCTGGCGTCTTTAATCTGACGTTTAGGCTTATGAAAACATGTTGGTCCCAGTTTATTATGCCTCAAAATAAAAGTCTGTTTTCTTCCACTATAGCTGTAATAAACCATGTGAGATTATTAGTAGAGGATACTAACCCCAACCAAACACTAGAGGTCATTGTTGTATAGAATGTTTTATTGTTCCGTCGCTGTTCCTTTAATGAATTGTCTGTACTCTGATCTCAAGAACACTGTCTAAGGTCAGGTACTTTAAAATAACTAAGTACTGTACTTGAGTAAATATAGTTACTCTTTACACTGGTGATGCAATAAAACACGGTCTTCAACGTGGCTCAAACTCACTGGATTCTGTCTCAGATTTGACTCAAACTTGTCTGTGGTTAGAATAAAGGTTAAAGGTTAAATAAGCGTATTAGTTTACCTGAGTCTTGCCTCCTGTGCTCTCCTGCACGGCGCTCCTGGACAGAGCCGTACTCGCAGCGAAAGACTTGAAGGAAGCTCCGAAGATGTTGCTGGCTCCAAAAGCTATCAGCTCCTACAGAAGAAAACACGTCTTCTTATTATCTAAATCCTGATAAAAAAAACTGTTGCTTTTTAAACTTTAAACATTATTACATACCTGGTTTCCATCTATGGTGTAATCGTGTTTTACAGAATAGACTTTAGCCACAGAGAAGGCAACAGCAAAACCAACGATGGCCATGGGGAACGCTTCCACCGCCGTCTCCTGGAAGATCTCCAGGTCCGGAGGAATCGGAGACTCGTACCTGAGAACAGACGTTGGTTTATTTCCATATTATTTAACATTTGTATTCCACCTCAGATAGCATTCTTCGTTGTGGTTATGGGTCATCAAGTTCATGGCACATAAAGGAGTGTTATGAGTGAAGAAGTACATCTCTACACACGTGTGACAGCGATACTGATGATGGGTACAGCCAGACAGATACATGTGCGTTGCTATTCTTTACGCCCTCATTATCTTTACACTGTGAGTGTCATGGTCCACGAATCAGACAGATAGGGAGAAACCCAGAAACCTTCTCAGTTTCATTGACCCCAACTAAGGATACAGCTGATTTAGAGAGATTTATTCATATAGTCGGTCAAGTAAAAGTAGTAGAGAAGCTTTAAAAGATGGTAAATCACTTGTATTAGTTAGTTTTATTACTATTTATCTTATTTTGACTCACAGTATATCTGTCTGAGATTTATGCAATCTTCAGCAAAGGGCCGCAGGTCAGATTTGAATCCGGGCCGCTGCGGTCTAAGGACTAAGCCTTGTCTGAACATGTCTGAGCCAGATATGGGTTTTTACCTCCACCAAGGCCTTTGGCCTAGGAAGGAGGTTATGTTTTCACCGTTGATGGTTTGTTTGTTTGTTTGTTTATTTGTTTGTTTGTTGTTTTGTTGTTTTGTTTGTTGGTTTGTTGGTTTGTTTGTTTGTTTGTTGGTTTGTTTGTTTGTTGGTTTGTTTGTTTGTTGGTTTGTTGGTTTGTTTGTTGGTTTGATGGTTTGTCCGTTTGGAGGATTACTCCAAAAGTCCAAGATGGATTTGAATTGAAATGTTTTGGAGGGCTGGGGTGTGGCACAATGAACAATCCATTAGATTTAGGTGGCGATCCGGATCATGATCCGGCTTCGGGATTTTTTTTTCCGGTCAGCCTGTGCATTAAAACCACAGGCTTTAAGATATGCGCAGTGTAACTGATGATGCTTTCATGACGTGTGACCCTGCCTCTTTCCCTCTGCCTGCAGAGAGAGAGAGACAGAGAGAGAGCGGGGGATGGAGAGGGACAACTCTAGATTCTGTGTTTTTTTCACATTAAACTCTGTGAAATTCCAGTTGAGTTCGACCAAAGCACACTTTGGTGATTGTTGGAAAGAGTAACGACGACGGTTTAGGTGAGTTTTACTTTGTTTCTGTTCAGTTTGAATGAAGTGTTTTACGATGCCCCGCTACGTACAGCTGATCTCAACATAAACAAAAATACACGTGGATGGCGCAAGCTGCACGGAGAGGGGGGGCGGAGGTCTGCGCTCTCCGAGTGCTATTCTAGTTATCTTTATTTGACCTGAAGGGTGAAGTTATTACTGCAATATGTGAAATATGACCACGCTGAATGTTTGTGTTTCCCTGTAGTCGCTTGGTGTTGTATGTTGTTCTTTCTATTGCACTACTATAACATGACACTGTCACTCACAAGTGCTTTAACATTATTATCATTTTGTGATTGTAAATCTGTAAACAAAAGGTGGCCTTGACCTTTTGCAAAGTACCCGTATGTGGCGCTCTGATGTATTGTGCAAAACGTCTCACCCTCTTGGAATAGGCCCAACAACCTCAATGCCGTATTTCGTCTTGAAGTCGAACGCGTATGAAACTCCACATGCGATGACAGTCTGCAGGAGAAACGACAGAAGTTGTGAAGGCCTGACTCACAGGATCAGTTTCAAAATAAGAGATATTTATTATTAACTCCTTGTTTACAGTTTGTGAGCTGTTTCCTTGAACCGACATTTGTCATAAATGATCTCATAAATCAGATTAATGATTGTCGCTCTCCATAAAAAGTCACATCCAAATTAATATTTAACAAGCCTTCAATGGCTTTTGGAAATAAAGATCACGTTGCGCAACGTTGCTCACCATGATGACCTCGATGGGGATGGGCACCGGCAGCTTGGATTTGAATCTGTCGTTCAGCTCCTTCACGATGAACACCACCACCATGATCACTAAGGAGATCACCACGTCGCACACGTTGGTGGAGGTGATCTGATTGAAGATGATCTCCAGGGTCTGAACACGAACAAAAAGAGAAGTCAGGTCTAGTTCAGGGGTCAGCAACCTTTACTATCAAAAGAGACATTTCTGGCCAAAAAATAAATAAATAAATGTGTCTGGAGCCGCAAAACATTTGATCATTGTGATGAAGGGAACACAGTTTATAGTCTAAGTATATAGTATATAAGTCTAATGCAGTGAGGGCCAAAGAGACAATGTACTACGGAGTATTAGGACCACATTGAGGGAAAAAACATCTGAGATTTACAGAATCAGAAGTCACAATATTACAAGAATAAAGTCATAACTTTACGAGAAAAAAAGTTTTAATATTACGAGAATAAAGTCACAACTTTACGAGAAAAAGTTCGTAATATTACGAGAATAAAGTCATAACTTTACGAGAAAAAAGTCGTAATATTACGAGAAAAAAGTCGGAATATTACGAGAATAAAGTCATAACTTTACGAGAAAAAAGGAAAATAACACGTAAAATTACTACTTTATAATATTATGACTTTATTCTCGTAATCTCAGATTTATTTTTTTTCCTTAATGTGGCCCTAATACTCCGTCGTACCGTCGTACTATAGACATACAACAATGATAAATAAAAATGAAAATGTAAACAAAGAACAGTTATTCATTTCCATTTTTATAAATCCACAGGGAGCCACTGGAGAGGAGCTGAAGAGACGCAGGTTGCTGACCCCTGGTCTAGCAGACGAATGATAAACAGTGATATAAACAGCTGTTCTGTGCTTACATATATGAGAGCGAGCGGACCGCTGATGCCCTTAACGGTCAACCCCAACACAAACTTGAGCTGAGACACCAGGATGTGGACGGCAGCCGCTGTGGTGAAGCCGGACACCAGAGTGTCGGACAGGTACATGACGACAAAGCCCACCTGCATGACACCCATAGCCAGCTGGAAGAGACAGAGAGAGGGCATGATGATGATGTGGTGGCAGTAAATGAAAATAACTGTAGAGAAAGGTCAGAGGTCAGAGGGTTTAGATCTAAAGAAGAGTGTGTTTCACCTGCATGATCCCGGCGAGGAAGCTGACAGAAGAAGCCACCAGAACTCTCTGTTCGTCTCTGGTTAGGCCTTCAAATGCTGTGATGTTGAGGGTTGGCGGACCCTCGTCGGGGACCAGCCTGGTGACCACCGAGCCGATCATCAGACACAAGACCGGGAACGGACCTGCAACGTGTGAGAGAGATTAGCTGAGTTGTAGCCTTTTGAGAACAGCTATAAGGACGGGGAAACACACGGAAAGTAAACTGGCCTTACCCACTGAGATGTGTCTGGAGGTGCCGAGGAAAAAGTAAAGGACAACAGGGAAGAAGGCGGAGAAGAGTCCGTACCAGGGCGGCAAAGAGGCCAGCAGACAGTAGGCCAGACCTGAAACACAAAAACAGCCACATATTATACATATTTATGAATGAATGAATGACGTATGTGCTCAGTGAAAAAGAGATCATTTGAAACATGTGTTGGACGATGTGAAACAAAACAGTATTTATAAAAGAATTCATGATTTGTTGTTTTCCCATAAACACTAAATAAACTTAACCTGAATTAAAGGTGAGAACTATTTAAATAGCATATATATATAAAGATAAAAACGGGTGCTTTGTTCGTATGATAACCCAGACCTGCTGATAAAGATAGTATATATTATCACTCTAAACAGCTCCAACACCAGAGGATAGGTTATCGTGTATTATCAGATTAGACGCACGTTTTGATGATAAAATAGTGTCGTTTAGGAGGGGAGACAAAAGAATGTAGGTGAAAGCCAAACGACAATCTGGGGATTCTCTGAAGGAAACGCTGAAACGCTTCTGACACACATTTTTACTGTAGTTCCTGTAATTACTCACTACGACCTGTGACTATTGCGTCATGACTGTGTGCCCAACATTTCCAACCAATGACATGATAGCGACCCTTGTCCGACCCACCTCTCGATCTGGGTCGGTTAAAGGGACTGTATGTATCTTTTTAAACGTATAAACCTTTTTTAAGCCACAGGGGTCACTGTTAACAGGCAATTTCTGATTCTTACATAGAGTCCCTTTAAAGGGACTGTTTATAACTTCTTACACGTATAAATCATTGCGGGTCGGTGTCCCATGCGCGCTCACGTGTGTCTACGCTGTTCAGACTCAGACTCCAACACAAACTACAGCGAAGCACCAAAACCTCTTGGTTGTATCTAGTGAAGCCCGTCTGTTAAACAGTGTTGGCCGCGGTCGGAGGACGCGGGGGAGACGGTAGCTTTGGTCTCCAGGACCAGAGTCTCTGCTCCTCTGCTCCTCTGCCTGCCTTCACTCACACACCACGCTCGTTCTCGCTCTTTCGCTCCACTCTCACGTGCATGCTGCTCACTCCACACTGCAGAAGAGTTAGTTTAGCTCTGAGAATATCTAGTGAATGTTCAGTGGACGTTTGTGCAGAAATAACTGCTGCAGCTCCTCCAGACCAACAGAGGTTTCCCGTGTCTTGTGAAGTGACGGGGCTCCGCAGAGAGAAACGTTATCGTCTCCGACCAAAACTCCGGCGTCTCCCCTGTTCCCTCCGGCCGCGGTCGGGAGGCTGAGGCAGGAAAAGCCAACACTAGGATCAGCAGTGATTCATGGAGAGACCTTCGTCTGGTCAGCTAACATTACTGCCAAGCAGCTGAAATATAGAGTGATATTGTGCTTTTAGCTGACGTGTGTCTCCTCACTGTTTTGAGCGATGCTCCTTCATGTCTATGTAGAGCGAGCACAAGCGCGAGCAACAGGACGCTGACTTTCGTTGACTTAACAGCCACAGTTGTCGCTGTTAACAAGCATTTCTGATTTATACAAACAGTTCCTTTAATTGTTTTTTTTTATTTTATTGCCAATGTGTGAACAGGTTGTAATTAGGGATGCACCGATACCAGTATCGGGTATTGGGTCCAATACTGTGCTCATGTACTCGTACTTGCAAAACGGCTCCGATACAACGGCACCGATTCCACTTTACAGCAGAGTGACGTTAACATCTCGTCACCTTCTTTCGGGTCCCATGAATAGGCCAATGTAGGAGCCCTTCAGGCAAATCAGTAACAGGACTCTACACATTCCCCCCGCCTCCTCCTCCTCCCTAGGAATGTTCAAACATGCTATATTTTTTTTTCTACCGATACCAAAACTGTGTGATTAAAGATGCATTTTTCTCCTCCCTTTGGTTAGGTCATGCAGCGGGAATGAGGCTACTGATAAAGTTTCATCTTCATTATCGTCATTATCAGGTCAGTGGGAGTGTTTTCAGCGTAACGGTGTGTCCACATTAAACCATTTCGGGTTAGGGTTAGGGTTAGGGTTAGGGTTAGTGCTGTTGTGTGTTAGTGCTGACACGCATCACCCATCCAGGTTTTATCAAAATGGTGTCAGATATATTATATTAGATGGACTCAAATGTGAGGTTTGTTCCTGTTGTTTTCCATATTTGATAATTGACAATGAGGAAATACAGACTTGCATTACAGAACAAATCTTCACCTTACACCTTCAGATGCTTTAAAGTGAGACACTAAACGTTTACCTTGCAGGACGGCTACCAGTCCGGTGCTGATACCAGACACGATGTCGCTGAGCAGCCACTCTTTGATTCGGTATATTTTCATCCAGCCGATGACCGGCAGCAGAGACAGAGCTGTGTTCTTGGCTCGTTTGGTGTCACATCTGCAATGGTACAGTATGTACAGTATGATTATCCAGGTGTGTTCACCTGATGAAATCATTGAGAAACAGACTCAAGATCTTAAATACAATGAGAGTGATTGTACTTCATTTAGAGTATGAAGTATTCCTTTAAATCATCTATCATAATCTTCTATATGTCAGTGAAAGACAGGTTAAAGGGGAGTACATCATACTTAAAGTATCACCAAGTACACACAGACAAGAAAGACAAATCAAAGGCTGAATATCGGTGAGAGTGAAGGCAGGAAAGCAAGAAGAAGAACTGTGCTAAAGTAATGCATCACCTAGTAGGGGAGAACGGGGCCAAATGTGCCAATTTTTAAACTTTCTCCGTTACTATAACAAAGCAACTCTGTCTCCTACTAAATTACGTTCACATACACATTTTCTCCCGGATTACAGTTGCAGTTTCGTAATGCTATAAATTTATACAAAACTAAGGAAAAAATACAACAAAACTACTTGGTTAAGTTTAGGTAACAAAACTACTTTGTTAGGTTCAGTAAAAAAAAACATCATGGTTGGCTAAATTACTACGTTTGTTACGTTATTAAGCTATGGACATAAATTAGAATAAACAAACGTTGACTTTTAGTTTGAAAGTCTCGTGTTTGTTTGACCCATTCACCACCCCGATCTCCTCATCTTCCTCACGGACTTCATCATTACATGACATGTATTTGTGATGCGTCAATAACAAATGGAATCCATTATTTATTTGTCTCATTTTGTTTGTTTTGTTAGAATTGCCCTGTCCCGTTAATTCTGTCATGTCACCAGATGTATTTTCTTTATTTATTTATTTATTTATTTATTTATTTATCTATTTTTTTGTTTTTGTTTGTCTTGTCAAATTTCACCTGTCTTGTCTTGCTTCACTAAATAAAATAAATAAATAACAAATCTAATTAGCATGAAAATATGTTTCCCTTTAAACGTAATTCCATTTTTTTTACAGTTTTGTCGTATGGAAAAGTATATATTTTTTTAGGAGATAGGGCGGAGGTGCAAAGTAAACCTGTTACTATTTTAAACAAGAAAAATTGGTCGGCATGAAATAAACCTAAATAAAATGTATAACTTTCTACAAAGTTCTTGTACTCCAGAAAGTCTTACAGACTTAGAATAGGCGTGTTGGCTCAAAACCTCTTTGCATCCTTAAACATCATAAATAATATAATAATAATGTATTTTTGTTTTACTTTCTACAAACATAAATTACATGTTTCATGTGTTATATACATGCAGGATTGGACCTTATGTATTGTGCTACAGTGTTAGTTTGTATATTAAAGTAAGTGGAGCAAGAACCACTTTACTTTACAAAATCTGACATGAACCATCATAATTTGGCCTCAATTTGAACTGTTAAACAAAATGTAGGTTGTGATATTGTATGAAAAGTTGTGGGTTTTATTTATATATATGTGTGTGAGTTGTACTTGAAGTACAGTTTTAGGATTATGACCAAAGAAACAGCCGAAAACCACACAAGAAACAAAAACCAAAAGCGTGCTCCTTACGTGAAGTACTGCTTGAAGTGGTCCAGCATGGTCTTGCGGTGCCTGTAGACCACCTCATGGTCCTCTGCGAAGGACTCCTCCGAGTACAGCGGCCTGGCCACCACGTACTGCTGAGCTCCCGGTCGCATCATCTCGTCTCGTCTCTGCTGCCTGGAGCGCTGCTGCTTCCACTCCTCTATGTGGCTCTGAGATCACGTTAATCACATTAAGGGTTAGGAGGAGGCTCCTGTGTTGCCTTTGAACATCACTTATCAAACAACGTTAAGAGCAAACAACAAAGGTCCAGACTCCCAAAAGAGAGGCAGAGCACAGGAGCCAGGTCAGGACCTGGGGTTGGGTTCGGAGGGTTGTCAGGCTCTATTTGAGCTCTAGAAACGAGGACGCCTGAGAGGATAGATTTGAGTTTTAGCACTAAAATGTCTCCCTGACTTTTCCAAGATCAACTGGAGACCAAAACACATCACCTCTGCTTGTGAAGATCCTCTGATTTCAAAGATTTCACACCCAAAAGCTTAAAAAAGTAAAGTACAGCAACTTGTCCCACCTACCTTACTGTGTCCTAATCCGTCTCAAATCCAAACTCTCCTCTCTCTCGTCTTCCTCCTCCTCCCAGCTCCTGGAGATCAACTGGGACCTCAGACGGCTTTGCCATCAATAAATGCCACCTCTCTGCCTTGCTTATCACGACTGTAATTATTAACAGCAATTATGATGAAGTCCCCGTTTCGCACAACTTCTGGACGCCCGCCTTATCCTTGACCATTGTTCTTACTGATATCTGCGAGCTGCAACTTTCAGCCGGAGACTTTCCGCCCCCCAGAAGAGCGTTTGGAAGATATTAGGGAGGATAGGGAGGATGTGGACATAGGACAGGACAGGACAGGACAGGACAGGTCATTGTTGTGAAGTGGAAATCAAGTAGCTTTTCAGGATGGGAAAAAGGTCGGCTGCTGCGAAGCACCGTGGTGCACTTCAAGGGTAAAAATAGTCTGAGATTGTTTGAGGAAAAAACTGCTGAATGCAAGAGTCGTATTCCAAGATTCATTTATCCAGCGTGTGATAAGACACACTGATAATCAGATTCCATAAACACATTAGAGGTCAGTCTTTAAAAGAGAAATGACCTTTTATGTTTTGTTTTTTGGATATAGAGCTGACGGGAAAGAGAAAGTCTTCCTTCAAAATTTAAGGCAACACCAACCGAGCTGATAAGAAAGAGCAGAAACTGTAGGTGCGTGTGTGTGTGTGTGTGTGTGTGTGTGTGTGTGTGTGTGCTGCTCGCTGGTTTCAGTGCAATCTTATCAAAGTGTCGACCCAGAATTAAGTGGAAGTACGGCAATGCCTGCCTCTGTTGTTTGTCCAGGATCAAGCACAGTTCAGGCCAGGTTCATGGGAAATGGACCCAGATGCATGAATACCAGTAGGGAAACTCCCAGCTCTGAGAAGTGAAGCCAATCCTGAAGTGTCTCAAACCTGCATTCTCTCTACCAGCCAGCAGGGGGCGACTCCTCTGGTTGTATAGAAGTCTATGAGAAAATGAGCCTACTTCTCACTTGATTTATTACCTCAGTAAATGAGTTTTTTGGTCTCAATCGTTAGTTTCAAGTCTTCTTCAATACAGCATGATGTTCATTTAGTAAATTATGGTCCCATTTAGAGTCACATAGACCATAAAGAAGAGTATGCTTTATGGCGTGGCTACCTTGTGATTGATAGGTCGCTACCACGACGTTGTCTGGTCTGGGAGTCTTATTCAGCGATTGTTTATACTTAGCTCCCCTTGTGTCACTTCTGGTTGCAAAAGACCAAGATGGAGATGGTAGTGTCTAGAAGGGAATCCGCAAGTTGGGGAAACTCTTGGAAGATAGTTAAGGTTAGGCATTGATCTTGGGTTAAGGATAGGTCATTGGGCAGCGAGTCTCACAAGACTTTTTGCAGGTCTCAGATCAGATTTCACAATTTGCGGGTTACCTTCTAGAGACGACCAATGGCAACGACCACACACCAAGATGGCAACGGCTTAAATGTCAAACTCAAGGCTTCAAAACGGCACTCCATAAACCAACGGGTGACGTCACGGTGACTACTTTCACTTCTTATATACAGTCTGTGATGAAGTTTTGAGGATTGGACGTTCGATCATGGACATATTCCAACATATTATTAGAATATTTGTGATCATGATTATTGGATTTCTAATAGTGAACGTGTGCTTTGTTTGCTTGCAACACTGGAACAGTAACTGGTGGGTAATATCTGCAGCTCATATAAATGACTGTAATAAACCGGCGTCATGTGATCAGGTGGTTTCAGGCCAGCCTTTGTTCTATCACACCATGCTCATTGATAATGATTGATATCTGATGAATGCTGGAACAATGATGTGCTGTCAATTACACCAAGGTCAGACACTTTCCACTGGGTATTTATTTCCATTGATAAAAAAAAAAAAAAAAACAGAAGGAAAGAATGTGTTCATGGACTGTGTGGTCATGTACAGTATGACGCGTTCACTACGGACAAAATTAGTAAACAAAATTTTAACAACACAGACTGTAAATTTCTTGAAAATTTTAATTTTTAATTGTCTTATTTATTGTTTCAGTTTTATTATTTTACTAATATATATACATATATATATATTATTTTGTTTTACTCTGTCGTGTCTATTTGTTCGTTTTTGTTTTGTTGTGTTGTAAAAAAAAAAAGAAAATATTTCATAAATAAAATAAACATCTATAATTATCTGTTATCCTGTAATTTTTCACACAATTATCTGCAATCAAAATAAATCAAGTTTTGTCAATCGATCAAAATAGTTAATCGCGATTAATCGCGAATTAATCGCACATTTTTGTATCAGTTCAAAATGTACCTTAAAGGGAGATTTGTCAAGTATTTAATGCTCTTATCAACATGGGAGTGGACAAATATGCTGCTTTATGCAAATGTATGTATATATTTATTATAGTAAATCATTTAACAACACAAAGCAATGACAGATATTGATCCAGAAACCCTCACAGGTACTGCATTTAGCATAAAACAATATGCTCAGATCATAACATGGCAAACTGCAGCCCAACAGGCAACAACAGCTGTCAGTGTGTCAGTGTGCTGACTTGACTATGACTTGCCCCAAACTGCATGTGATGATCATAAAGTGGGCATGTCTGTAAAGGGGAGACTCGTGGGTACCCATAGAACCCATTTACATTCACATATCTCGAGGTCAGAGGTCAAGGGACCCCTATGACAGTTTTTCTTCGCTAAAGTTTAGTGCAAGTTTGGAGCATTATTTAACCTCTTCGGAACAAACTAGTATGACATGGTTGGTACCGATGGATTCTTTAGGTTTTCTAGTTTCATATGATGCCAGCATCTTCACTCTAGATTTAAAACTGAGCCGCTACAACCTGAGAAATCGCAAGTTGAGTTAATGCGTTAAAGAAATTAGTGGCGTTAAAACGATTTTGCGTTAATGCATTATTATTTAACTTTGAAAGCCCTAGTTTTATGTAATGAGACAGAATACACTTGTTTTCCACCGTGTCTCAAGCAAATTATCTTTATGCAAGTTGCAATCGACCATTTACTAAACTCCTCCCCCCAAAAAGTGATTGTCCAATCACAGCTTAGCAACCGTTAATTAGGCACGGAAGTTCTGTTGAATGGCGTCTAACTACTTTCGCTTTGTTTGACCCAGCGGCAGCGGCGACACCATGAAAGCGGTGCGCCTCAAAGCGAAGTTAGGCCCTATATTCGTCGTCCCACTGGAGTTTGCGGTGCATCTGTGGATCATCGGATATGATTCTCCCCCTGTATCCATAAAAAATGTCTTATCAGACAGGAGTGAATGTTCTCTCATTAAAAACGAAAAAGTAAAGTGAATTCCAGAGGACGAGAACAAACCTGCAACTTCAGCACACAGAGTGTCCTGGACTGTGGAGCTGGTGAGAACAGGATGTGGTGAGACAGACAGATAGAGGGAAGAGTGGGTTTGAGGTCAGGGAGGTAATCTGCTTGACATTGCAACACCGTAACGTCTCTGCTCTGATGATCTCATGATAGTATTTACATAAGACACACTAACAAGAAAACACACTATCTGTCTGTTTATTGTTACTGTGTGAGAGTGAAACGAGGCATTTGGGAATTGTAGTCTGACAGGGAAAGACATAAAATGAAAAAGCTTCAAGTGGCACTCGTTGTTACACATGAAGTTCAGTTTGTCATGGGGGTGTACTACATAGCCTGTAAAAACAGCTGTGGTAGAGATCGGGTGGTGGAGCCGCGGTACCGAGGTCGCACCCACACACACCCGCCCGAGCCAATCACGAGCCGAGCACGACCGCAGCTTATTAGCGTGAGCCACTTAGCTGTTACGTTAGCACCACAGTACTAACCATAATATCTCTATAAATAGATTTATAATCAAACTGACACACGTTCTATTACACAGGCCGGTGACGGTTATGGAAAGTTAAAGTTAACATCTCCCCTCTCGTACAATTCCACGACTACTTCACTCAGAGCAGCTGTCAATCACAGCTGTCAATCATGACGTCTCACCCGCTTTTTATAGCATCAGATAACTAATTAAAACCAAACTTATCAAATGGACTCTTCTCCTAAACACACAGTAAACACGACCCCATTTGAACGCAAATTCCTTTCAACGCCACTAATTTCTTTAACGCATTAACGCAACTTGTGATTTTTACCTTATGGCCGGCGCAGTTTTAGAACTAGAGTAAAGATACTGGTATCATATGAAACTACAAAACCTAATGAATCCATCGGTACCAACCATGTCGTACTAGGTTGTAGCAAATGAGGTTAAATAACGCTCCAAACTTACACTAAACTAGCATGGCCGTTTTCAAAGGGGCCCCTTGACCTCTGACCTCCAGATGTGTGAATGAAAATCGGTTCTATGGGTACCCACGCACAGATATTACTTATATCATTAACAATGACTTTGTTCCATTCAAGTGTCCCATGACGGTGGGACAGTGAACAATACCAGGACAATGAAACTGATGGAATTCATGTACACACAGTAGATGACATTTAAGATAAAGACCACATGGAAATAAATTCAAGGCTGCTGGAAAACACATCTGATATCTGATGATTAACAACACCTTTCACTCCATTGTATACTGTTATCTCTGCTGACAGGAAGGTGGGAAGTTCACCCACACATAATGTACAGAACAGCTTTGACTAGACAGATGAAACAGTAGAGAGAGAAACCGTATAGATGCCCAGCAGAGAAACACAAATGTTCATAATATACAATATAAAAGCCAGATTTTACTAAGAAATACACCCTTACAAGTTTATTTTATGAAGTATACATAAGTAAAGTTCAAGTATACTTTATGTAAGTCTATTAATATCAATGTGCTAGTAGTATACTTCTAAATGTGCTACTTTAATACTTCTTGGGACTAAATTGGCCCACTTTTTAGTTTATAAAAGTATACTTTTAAGTGTACTTTACGTGTAAACTTTGAGTACATCTAAGTTGTATTTTGTACAGCAACTATACTATGAACTATACTGGAATTGAATAGGTATACAGTTATTGATTATATATTTGTAGCCCACTTTTTAGTTCATGAATGTACACTTTGTTAGATTAGATTCAACTTTATTGTCATTGCACATAGTACGAAATGCAGTTTTGCATCTAACCAGAGTGCAAAGTAAAGTGTAGTGTAGTAAAGTGGTGATAAGACAATATATACAAGATATAATATATAGATGAAGAGAAATGATTACAGCTCCCTGCTACTTGTTTTATTGTTTATAGAACAGATTATATATTTGCCTTTTATGTGTACGTACTCTTTAACGTTTTTTCTTTTTTTTAACGGTCTCGTGATTATCTTTTAAAGCTTTTTAATTTCATTTTTTGTATACTTTAACTTATAGTACTTAGCCAATGATTTATGTAATGTAATACATAAAGAGACTTGCTCCTTTTTTCTATTTGACTTGATGTTTTGTGATGATAAAACAATAATTAAAACACTCAAATGCCTCCACGGTGAACGGATAATTAAAAAAGCGTACAATTTTTTTTGATGAATTGAAGTAAATTCATATCAAAACATCCGTTTACAAACTCTCAGACTTTAAAAGGCTACTCTATTAAAACATAAGCACAACTACAAGCCAAGTCCACCTTTCTGTGTAAAGAATACTTAATTATACTTTTCTTAAGTATATCTTAAGTACAAGTATAAACCAAGTATACTTAGACTTCTCTGTATACTTGTCTGTAAGTGAACTGAAAGTATACTCTTTTATTTTAAGTTTAAACTAATAGCACACTTGAATAAACTTCTATTAGTTAAGGGCAGTCAGGAAATCCATCAAAAATAATAAATAGTCCTTCAAGTAATCTTCCAATAAACAGTTTGTGTTACAGCGACCGAGGCTCGACACATGAAAGGTGTTTTTTTATGGCATAGACTTTAAACCCGTCATGGGCAATAAATAAGGACAACCACCGGTCGGAGATTGTGTCCAGAGATAACAAGATGACATCAAAGATTAATGACGATGAGCTGATAATGACGATCGACAGCAGGATTGTGGCTCTATGACTTCCAGTTGTGGAGGAACATATACTGCAATTTGCCAGTAAATAATAACACATCTATTGTCCCATGATGATGCAGAGAAAGTGTAAATAATGTCACTTACCGGTGCAGAAGGTCAACTCATGATCCGGCTTCCAGTGTCTTTAAAGTCCTCCTTTCCTCTAGCCTTTATATCTTTGCGATGCATTCACCAGAGGACCACAAACTGATGTGGTTGTACATTTAAAGTTTGGTGTATGTGGGAGAGGAAGCTGTGTATGTGAGCACTTCTGTGACTAATGTTACCAACCATGCAGCGTTGTCACACAGTGGCTTTTCAGGACAGAGTAAATATTGTTTTACCACGAGTGGAACAATGTTGATGACTAGACCTTCAAAGCTTTTCCACCCAGGAATGAATGAATGTCAACAAGGGGTACAAAGTTTACAGGTTCACGTGGGCCGAGAGAAAACAAAAATCAATAAACATAACGGAAAGTTTTCAACCTATATGACCTCAAACCTGCTGAATTGTGTTTCAAATTATCGTCCAAAAATTCAAATCTTTGTCAAATATCAGGGTGGAATTAAAGAGAAATGTGTATAAAAAACAAAATAGAGGTAGAGACAATGCTTAGTTGGTACACTTCCAAGGAATTCATTCCAGTAAATTGCAAGCAGAGAGTCACTTAGTCAGAGGAACACACTGCTGAACATGCAAAAAAATGACAGGAAACTTCCTCGTAATTACATGGCATATACCCATGAAATAGAGCGCCACTGTAGAAACTGTACTGTTGTGTTATAGTTGCACAATTAAAAAAAAAAGAGTCAGCAACTAACTCTGTAATGTCAAGAAGAGTGCTCCAGGGATGACGTGTTTTTGTAGGCCAAACAGGAAGTTAGCGTCGCTCTGGGTTCCCTCCACAAAAAGCCAATGGGATTGTTCCATTGGGTTTTGGATTATTGCAGAAAATAAACTCTGTGGCAAACAAACGTTTATGATACTTTTACACGTTTTGTTCTGTAAGATAATCTCCACAAATGAACACCACTTTTATGATTTTTGAAGCGTGAATGCAATCGCCAGAGGTGTAAAAGCTAACGTTAGGCTATAAACAAACTACTAGTCTCATCTACTAACAGGTGTACTTTGGACAGAGCCAGACTAACTGGTTTCAGTCTTTATGCTAAACTAAGTTCAGCTACTCTAATTGTCTCCTTTAAAATGGTCTCCTGAATTTAATCTTATTTAATTTGTGTACATAGACACGAATTTCCCTTTTTTTTGGTGACGCTCAGCACGACTTTCAACGACGTATTTCTAATGCTTTTTCCTACGAATGTCCGCTCCAGTCTTTTCAAAATAAAACTGCTTTGATTTAAATCGACTTGGTTAGTTAGTTGGTTTGTTGGATTACGGAAGTTACGTAACAAAAACTACTTAGTTAGCTTTAGGAAAAGATTGTGGTTTGGGTTAAAATACATCCGGAAGTGGTGTAACCAGACGAGACGACAACTCGGCAGGAGTGTATTTCCCAAAATGCCGACTTTAAGTTTGTGAGGAGCTCTTGTGTTTAAAATGTTTTTGAAATATGTTGTTTTGAAAGCAGAAGTGTGCTCTTCACGGGTTCTATCATGGCACCAAGAAGGATACTTTTCTTCTAGTTATGTCAGAGTTATTCCCTGCTGAAGGATACAGATAACTCTGAACCCAAAGCTAAAGAGATAACAGCGGTGTGTTTCAGTCTCTCTCCTCGGGGTCGGTGGTGTTTTCAGACGTTCGGTTGCCCGTCAGAGGGAGGAAACAAAGTGTTTATTCCTCCGACCGCAGTCACATGGCGAGCAGTCCTCCGCCAGAGATGAGTGTTTATTCTTTTGTTCCTCTCCAAGCCCTCAACTCACACTCAAAACAAGTGTCATGGGACGTTTGCTGATGGAAATCAACACTGAGCCTATGCCAGGAGATGTGGGGGCTGACTCAACAGAGATGGATTGGTCTTAAAAATAACTGCAATTGTGTTTCATTGCTGCAGAAGAAGCCAGCAGGCTGATTAAAGGTGCTACATTTACCCTTCAAGCATCAACAGATGCTGTGATTATAAAGTATTCGTCTGGCATTTACTAGGAAACTCTACAGCTACTGTTTGTCTTCCTGACCCAATTTCATCACTAGTTCCTCCTAATTTTCGTCACTCCGGTTCGGCTTGTTTTGGCCACATCACAGTAAACACAATATTAGTAGTTGGCTTTTATTCTAATAACTAATGACTGTAAATTTAGATTGTATGGACTCAGTAGTAGAGGTGAAACGCTGACCCCTATTTGTCTGGAGCATGAGGCCAGATCTTCTTACACATCACACCTTTAACTCGCTCACCTGACCAAACATGGTACATTAAAGTGATGCAGCTGTAAATCTTCTGATACTCCAGGATGGAAATTTACTTCCTGAAGCTTTTAAGGTTAATTTCTAATTACGGTTTCTATTTTAAGAGAAGACAACAAAGGCCGTCAACCACTTTATTTTACAATGTGCTTTGAAACATGTGATTCATACTGATACAGTCACATTTTATAGACTGGGGGTTTAATATCATGTGGCAATAATCAATGATACTGAACCATAAAGTCATATCAGGAAACAAATATTTCCTACATCAGGACAGTATTAAATCAACAAGAAAATTGAAACTCATTCAGTGACTGGAGGATTGTTATTGAGACGTGGCTCTGTACACATTTTGTATGCAAATTTGAAGCTTTTACTTGTCCTTTATTTTTTAAACTTAACAACTTTACAACAATGCTTATTAAGCAGGTTTAATATGATAACATAAAGGGTAAAATAAAGGCTTCAGTTATCGGTTCATGTTGCTGCGAGTGGTTGCAAAAAAGCCACAGTTCCACATTAGCAATGACAATATAAAGAATATACATAAAGGGACCTACAATACTTAAATACATAAATGTTAGTGAAAACGAATGTACATGAAAGTATAATGTGTCACCTGTGAATTTTTTAATGAAACACAAGCACCAGCTGCCTGAGGAGCGCTACAGCAGGCAGCAACAACAACTGAAGACTCGAAGTCCTCCTTGATTTGATGTGTCTTCACTGATCTGTCCTGTATCTCCCCCTTGAGGACTCAGTTTTATTACCTCCACAGGGACATAATAATACATATACTGTACAGGAGAGTGTGAGTGAGCTCTCTCGTTTGCATTTCCAGGATTACATTGAGTTTGTTTTGTTTCTAACTCTATTACTGAGTGTTGTACCTCAAACCTTAAAGCAGCAGTGGGTAGAAATGGAGCAAATATGATTAAAGGTAGGGTCGACGATGTTGGAAAGCATCATTTGAAAGTAGCTTCGCCTCAGGAGCTCCGTCTAAACCAGGGGTCAGCAACCTGCAGCTCCGGAGCCACATGCGTCTCTTCAGCTCCTCTCCAGTGGCTCCCTGTGGATTTATAAAAATGGAAATGAATAACTGTTTTTTGTTTACATTTCAATTTTTATTTATCATTGTTGTAGGTCTATGGTACGACGGTACGACGGAGTATTAGGGCCAAATTGAGGAAAAAAAAAAATCTGAGATTACGAGAATAAAGTCATAATATTATAAAGTAGTAATTTTACGTGTTATTGTCTTTTTTTCTCGTAAAGTTATGACTTTATCCTCTTAATATTACGATTTTTTTTCTTGTAATATTCTGACTTTACTCTGGAAATCTCAGATGTTGTTTCCCTCAATGTGGTCCTAATACTCCGTAGTACATTGTCTCTTTGGCCCTCACTGCATTAGACTTATATACTATATACTTAGACTATAAACTGCGTTACCTTCATCACTATGATCAGATGTTTTGTGGCTCCAGACAGATTATACAGTGATTGGTAGAAGTTTTAACAGGATTACAGCAGCTACAGATGACGGCTCTTTTCCGGTCCTTTTTCAGAGCTCATCAGTAATGGATCGCTGTCGGGGTGTAAAGACCATTTCAACCAATATAACAAATAGTGGAGACTGGAGAACATCGTCAACCTGCCTTTAAGTAGTTAACATTAACTCCCTGTGTAGAAGCTACAACATTAAGAAGCTGTTTACATGTTAACGCCAAAGTAAAAGTAATCAAATAATATAATATATGATAAAATAACACTGACAGGGGCCTCATGACGTCTGTACAGAGGCTGTTGTATACATTTCATAGCTGTTCAGTACAGTGCACTGGACTCGTTGACTACTGTTTGTTATTTCTGGCAGTTTGACAATGTCTGCTGTATTACTTAGCAGTGATGACAATGCAATTAGGTCATTAAAAAAATCAAAGTGAGGGCAAGGAACAGGAAGCGTTCTCACCCGGAAAATGCTGGCGCCGTACTCGCTGGTTTTAAGTCAGTGGGCTGCAGAAACATGGAGAGAAATGAAAACATATTAAAGAGACATTAGTGAGTATAGACGTAGTTTGAAGTAGCACCACTGTGATTGTAATTCTCTCACCTGCCATGCCGAGTCCATCATCAATTAAATCATTACCACCTTCCATCTGGAGGGAGCAGGAAGTGGTCATCAGGCTGACGGGGAAAACCCATCATGATAACAATGTTCTCCCACTTCTAATTCAAAGGAGCGATAAATCCTGTTTTTACTGCCCCACAGAACAAAACAGCACTGTGAAATATGTATAAAACAGGCTTTGAGATCAACAGTTGACTTTCCAGACATTCACAATCCTTCAGAACGTCTGATGTCTGTACCTGCCACAGCTAATAGAAACATAAATAACAGTAAAACAGAATAAAATAATACAGAAAGTTCTATCAGAGTTGTTGCCGGTCCTACTGGTCACCATGGATAGATTACTGAACGGGCCTCCCGGGCGCAGACCCAGGGACCCAAAGTGTCAGGGTTCCCAATGGTCTCCTGTAACAACCAGGCAGGGACTCAAAATGACCACAAAGAAACATAAAACAACTAGAAAGAGACACCACGAAAGACTAAAAATAGACCAAACAACTACAAAGAGATGCAAAACAGCTGCAAAGAGACACAAAGAGACTCACGACAACTATGAAAAGGGGCAAAACAACCTCAAAGAGACACAAAATGACTACAAAGAGAGACAAAATCACCACAAAGACACACAAAACAAATGCAAAGGAACACAAAACAATTACAAAGAGACACAAAATCACCACAAAGACACACAAAACAAATGCAAAGGAACACAAAACAATTACAAAGAGACACAAAATGACCACAAAGAGACACAAAACAATTACAAAGAGATACAAAACAACTACAAAGAGACACAAAATGACCACAAAGAGACACAAAACAATTACAAAGAGATACAAAACAACTGCAAAGAGATACAAAATTACTACAGACACAAAACAATTAGAAAGTGATACAAAACAAATGCAAAGAGACACAAAGCAACTAAAAAGAAACACAAAACAACTACAAAGAGACAAAAAGACTCAAAATGATTGCAAAGACACACAAAACAACTGCAAAGAGACACAAAACAAATGCAACGACACGCAAAATGACTACAGACACAAACAAAATCTATGAAACACAAAATGACTACAAAGAGTCACAAAACAACCACAAATAGGAACAAAACAACTACAAAGAGACTCAGAATGACAACAAAGCGACACAAAACAATTAGAAAGTGATACAAAACAACTACAAAGAGACACAAAACAACTACAAAGAGACAAAAATAACCACCAAGAGACACAAAACAACCACAAAGAGACACAAAACAACTACAAAGAGACACAAAACTATTAGAAAGTGATACAAAACAACTACAAAGAGACACAAAATGACCCCAAAAAGATGTTAAATAACTATAAAGTCTTGTAATCATAACCTATGCTGATCACCAACAGGAGGCTGATAAAATAACAGTATGTTATTATATATAGATATATATAGTTTGAATTACTACAGTTAAAGACATGAAACACATGTTTTGTTGTATTATGATTAATCTCAACAGTCTCTCCTCTAGTAAAGTGTTTTAACTCTGACTGTTATTGCCCCCTAATGGAAACAAACTGTTAATACAGACAGACAGATGGCATCAATAATACTCTGAACATTACCTCACGTCATGAAACAAGCAGTGTGAAATGTTTTGTCACCATCATCATCATCATCATGTTTTGGGAAACAAAATCTTTATTAGAGGGATGTGGATCACAGTAGACGGAGGTGGGATGTGGTGTAATAATAATTAGTTATTATTTGTGCAGAAACATGTTTTTCTTTCATTGTGTACCATGTGAGAGAGTTCATGAGGGAGGGAACCCCGTGACCAGGAGGAGACACGTCAGAGGATGACGCTGATGACACTGCAGGTCCAGCTCTCATCATCCAGCTCCCAGAGATCCTCAACACACTAAGAGCTCTCACTCTGACATCATTTATGACTACAATGTAATCAGACTCACGTGACAACACAATAAATACATAATCGATCATAACATTTTCATGTTATTCAATCACACTTTTTTAAATATCATAGACCTTCACCTTTATAAACTTCAGTTCGATGTTTGTACATCATTGTCTATAATAGTGCTTCAATTGAAATCATGTTTGAGGGTTTCAGCAATTGAAGTGCTACAAAAAAGATTTACACATGATGGATATCATTGAATATATCAATATATTTAAACCTTTAGGGCAATGGAAAATAGGACTAGTTAGGTATTGATATCTGTGCCAGTATGATATTTGTTTTCTGCTCAATGCAGTCGGTCTTAAAAAAATATATAAATAAATAAAATGTGTCTAAAGTTAGAGAAGTTTCCTAAATCACATCAGGAAATATCTATAAAAGAATATGTACAATAACTTAACATGTATATGTATATATGTATTTCTCGTAAAGTTATGACTTTATTCTCGTAATATTACGACTTTTTTTCTCATAAAGTTACGACTTTATTCTCGTAATATTACGACTTTTTTAATCGTAAAGTTATGACTTTATTCTTGTAATATTAAAAACTTTTTTAATCGTAAAGTTATGACTTTATTCTCGTAATATTACGACTTTTTTAATCGTAAAGTTATGACTTTATTCTCAAAATCTCAGATTTTTTTTTTTCCCTCATTGTGGCTGCAAATGTTTTGTGGCTCCAGACAGATTTTTTTTATTTTTTATTTTTAAATGGCTCTTTTGATAGTAAAGGTTGCTGACCTCTGCTTTAGGACTACAAACTGGCCTGGGTTTCAAGGGGACTGCGCATGCGCGAGAATCACCGCCTATTTTTGGAAACCGGAAGAAGAGGAATATCAGTGCGGAGTGAGGACTCTTGTTATCATAGACTATCTGTGATTTACAGCAGGTTGTGTCTCTGTCCTCTGAGGACATTTATCTGGTTAAACAGTAACTCAGGAGGACAGTTCATCTCCACAGTCTCCTTCAGCCTTCAGCAGCAGCATCCTCTCACCTCTCAGTGCTGGAGGAGGACGAGGTGAGTCTCTGTTAGCATCTCTAATGTTAGATAATAATATCCTCTCTCTGCTGTCACAGAGAGGATATAACGATATAATTAAACACATGATGATACTAGGAACAAGAATACTGCTGTTCGTGTGTTTATGTTGTTGTTTTATACGTTTTAAATGTGTTTAGTCGCTGTTCAGCTAGCTAACATGAAGGATAAACCAACGGGAAGGAGCTCGAGACTCAGCCGTTGGTACGTCAGAGAAACAAACCGTTGAAGCGGTTGAGACGGTTGGAAACCGTTGAAACGGTTGGAACGGTTGAAACGGTTGGAACGGTTAAAACGGTTAAAACGGTTGAAACCGTTAAAACGGTTGAATTGGGAGAAACTGGTGATTCTGGTCCACCAAGTCCTACCAGGAACCAACTAACAATGAAGCTGCTTATCTTATGTAAACTAAAAAAAAACTCATCGAAACACGTCTGTGTCACTTTCACAATATAATAATACAGTGTGTCTGCTCCAGCATAATTACAGCAGCCTATTAGCAGTCAATTACATTCATACTATTACTATTCATATCATACTTATACTATTAGCAGTCAATTACATTCATACTATTACTATTCATATCATACTTATACTATTAGCAGTCAATTACATTCATACTATTACTATTCATATCATACTTATACTATTTGCAGTCAATTACATTCATACTATTACTATTCATATCATACTTATACTATTAACAGTCATTAAATATTTTTAAATCTAAAAACAACTACAAAGAAACACAAAGAGACTCACAATGACTATGAAAAGAGGCAAAACAACCACAAAATGACTACAAAGAAATAAACTAAAAAACAAACTAAAAAAACACCACAACACGCCTGTATGTGTCACTTTGACAATATAATAATACAGTCTGTCTGCTCCAGCATAATGTACAGCAGCCTATTAGCAGTCAATTACATTACAGGCTACTTTATTCCACATTACAACATGGGAATATCACATACAACATGTATTACATAAACATGACAGTTAAAAAGTGGATGGCATCCCCAGTCAATTAAAATATTTAATAGCGATTAATCACCATTGTCCATAGTTTATCGCGATCAATCACACATTTTTTTATCCGTTCAAATGTTACAACCAATTTCTGATTCTTACAAACAGTCCTATTAAAGGGACTGTTTGTAACTTCTTGCACGTATAAATCAATTCGGGGTCGGTGTCCCATGCGCGCTCGCGTGTGGCTGCGCTGTTCAGACTCAGACTCCAACACAAACTACACGGAATCTAGTTATCTAGTGAATGTACAGTGGACGTTTGTGCAGAAATAAAAGCTGCAGCTCCTCCAGACCAACAGAGGTTTCCCGTGTCTTGTGAAGTGACGGGGCTCCGCAGAGAGAAACGTTATCGTCTCCGATCAAAACTCCGGTGTCTCCCCTGTTTCCTCCGGTTGCGGTCAGGAGGCTGAGGCAGGAAAAGCCAACACTGGGATCAGCATTGATTCATGGAGAGACCTTCATCTGGTCAGCTAACATTACTGCCAAGCAGCTGAAATATAGAGTGATATTGTGCTTTCAGCTGACGTATGTCGCCTCACTGTTTTGACAGATGCTCGCTCAAATTCAGTTAACGCGTGCACACGGGCGAGCGCAAGCAACAGGACGCTGACTTTCGTTGACTTAACGGCCACAGGTGTCGCTGTTACAACGAATTTCTGATTCTTATAAACAGTCCCTTTAACAGTGACCCCTGTGTTCTTTACTGTTGTGTGTCAGTGTGTCAGTGTGCTACTTGACTATGACTTGCCCCAAACTGCATGTGATTATCAAAAAGTGGGCATATCTGTAAAGGGGAGACTCGTGGGTACCCATAGAACCCATTTACATTCACTGATCTGGAGGTCAGAGGTCAAGGAACCCCTTTGAAAATGGCTATGACAGTTTTTCCTCGCAAAAATTTCACCCTAAGTTTGGAGCACTATTTAGCTGGTACTACCACTGGATTCCTTAGATTTTCTAGTTTCATATGATGCCAGTATCAGTAAAACTGAGGCCGTTACAACCTCCGAAACATCGATTTCGTTAATGCGTTAAAGAAATTAGTGGTGTTAAAACAGTTTTTCGTTAACACGTTATTGCGTAGCCCTACCATAAATTAAATTAAATGAATCCCAGTATTAAGGTACAGTGTGTAGGATTTGGCGGTTGCAGATTGTTTAGGCTCCTTCGCGACAAGCTTGTATGACATCGTTGATATCAATGGATTCCTTGGGTTTTCTAGTTTCATATGATACCAGTATCTTCACTCTAGCTTTAAAACTGAGCCCTCTACAATCTAAAAATCACAAGTTAATGCGTTAAAGAAATTAATGGCGTTAAAATGAATTTTCCGTTAACGCGTTAAGCTTTAGTATGTATGCTAAATGTTCATATTCAATAAAGGCTTTTTCTTTCACAGGAGATAGGGTTACTGTAAATTCACTATGAAGTCATACAGAGATACTTTATATTCCTATAGCAACACAGTGACTATTATTATTATAATTTTTGTGACTTCTTTTTTTCAAGTTATATGCCACCTCCTCTGTTGGTGTCCAATTTTTGTCTGACTTTGAAGGCAGCATCCAAGTCCAAATGACAAACTGTACTCTTACTCAACTAAATCTTGGTGTAAAGATTGTCGCCAAAGACCAAATATTTGCCAAAAATGTGATAAAACATTTACTCAAAGGCCTTGCACATCCAATGGAAGTCTCTCTTATCTGCACAAAAAAATGCACAAACACACAGTCCTTTTTGGTTATCATCACGCCCACTCTTGTTATATCTTGTATATATATATAAGTAGTGAACCAAAAGGCGAACCAGTTAGTGTTGGAATAATAATCTTGTCTTATCTCACCTTCTTAGCAGAAAGAAGAAGTGCATTCAGACAGATTCAAGTTGGAGCGACAGGAATGAAAATATACCGGTCAGAACAATGACGGAGAAGATAAAGTGGGGGAGATAAGCAACAGCGGAGAGACTGTATAACTCTGACTCAATACGATCAGCCCTCCCGGTTCTGTTATGGAGCAAGAAGAAGCTGCAGCTCTGGAAGAGGCCGACTCCCAGCTGATGTACAGGATAGAGCGCCCGGTCTATGATGAAGCCCTCATCCGGTCGCAGCTTCTCAACCGCAGAGAGAACTCAACGACCCTCCGACAGAGGCTGGCAAATCGGCTCCGGTAAGTTTATACGGAGGAATTGACCTCTGGATTTATGCTGAAGTACAGTTGAGTAAATCATTGAATCAGTCTATGTAGGTCCACACAAGTGAGTCTAAAAGGAAATATTCCTACAGTACCAGGGATGTTAATAAATAACCGTTTAACTGTTAACCGATAAACACTATCGGTTAAAACGGTTATAAGAAATGTTAATAATGAATTAAAAAAGCTTAGAAAAACTCATCACTTAAAAGAGAAAAGCTGGTCCACCTTAACAGCCCACCTTAAAGCCTCGTCCACACTGGGAGCGTCAGGAGCGCGTGGCGGCTGCGTTACCTGTTGTTTTTTATTTTGGCGTCCGTGTTAACAGGTTGCCCGCGTGAGATGCACAGGCGTTACAGATACAGGAAGTTTGCTCCCGTCTATAGCTTGAGCGAAGGAGTTGTAGCCTCGTAGCATTTATTCACCGACAAATAAACTGTACACACACTGTCTGCTACACCTACGTTCACAGCTATAACGCCACACCCACACGGTCTGTCGGAAACTCGCTGAAGTTACGCCGCGCTGACAGACCGTATGTGTGTGTGACAATGGTGAGCACGAAGCTACCAGCAGAGCTACAGATGCTAACCAGCACAAACACACACACTGTTTGTCGGAAATCACTATCGTTAATCAGGGCAGACAGAGTCTCTTTACGCCGGACAGACACACAACGGACAACCTGCTTAACTAAACTAAATGTGCGGTGGAGACTTTTACTGGTAAAGTGGCTGCATGTCTGCGACACTACATGCAGCATCGTGGCTGCTAAGTTAGCGCTCCCAGACGGGTGAACTGGAGACTCAGTTGTCTGTTGTGCTCATACACTGCAGCTGGCGTGAGGCACAAATCTTGTCGGTTAACGGTTAATAATTGGTTATCGGTTAAGAACATTTTTCAAAATTAGCATCCCTAGTCTAAAGATATTTAATGAATAATGATATAAACAGGAACAATTTACTTGATAATTGACTTAAACGATTTATCAGTTATCAACAGTTTTCATTTGATTGATAAATTGATTTTATTTAACTGTTATTTCCCCCTACATATTTCGGAGTGCCTGTGATCATTTGTCCTCTGGCTTTTATGGGTGTTTAAATCTTTTGGCTCAGTGTCCTTACGTGAAATGACACAATGCCTGATTGTTTGTTTTCAGAATGCTTTTTAAATTATTCACATTTCCTCCTCCCAGTGTTTAAACTTCTCCACTATTAAGTGACTTCTCCATTAAAGTCACAACAGCAATCTAACTAGTTCAGACCAGGTAACATTTAGTGTTTGAATATTATATTACAAAACATTTACATAGAAATGTGGACACACAACATGTTTCCTATTTGTTGCAGTTGAGATGTGTTAACGCAAGTCAAAGAATTAGAATACAGAAAAATCTCTATAAATGCTTTACTGTTTTTAGCATTTAGCTGACACTCTCTACCAATGAATGAGCAGTATATTACTGGTTTACAGCATTTAAATTGGTAAAATGCAGTAAAAACAACATGAATATAGCCTGTCATTGTGCTGTGCTGACATGACTGATCCATTTTATAGTTCTCTTTCTTAAG
Source organism: Sebastes umbrosus (assembly GCF_015220745.1). NCBI lineage: Eukaryota > Metazoa > Chordata > Actinopteri > Perciformes > Sebastidae > Sebastes > Sebastes umbrosus. Next base: position 2,426,119 of record NC_051291.1, read on the forward strand.
TTGAATTTCCTGGTAATCATAAACCCTCCCATTTTACTCATGGTGATGACTGGTTTTGGCAGGATGTGAGAATTAAGAAATATGTCTTGTCATTGTTTACCTACAAAGAGTTATGTGTATACGGGTGATAAGAAGTCAGGTGGATGGAGCAAAATGATTTACCCATAAAGTAAGCCCATCTTTGTGGATAAACACTGACAAAGATGGGCTTTCTTTTTGGGTATACGGGTGATTAGGAGTCAGGTGAGTGGAACAAAATGATTCACTCGTAGTAAAGAAGAAGTATGGCCTTTTTTGGAGGCCAGAAACTATAGCGGAAAAACCCAACATGGATTCCGGGAAGACTTTCTGTAGTGAAGAAGATGCCTTTTCTGTAATGGGACATTTTTTAAATTACCAACTGATAAGTTCATCCACTTGTCTCCTTTTTATAGGTGTTCATCACAGAAGGCTAAGGCGGCAGCTTTCACCTTCCTGCCCATTCTAACATGGCTACCATCCTACCCAGTCAAGCAGTACCTGTTTTCGGATGTGGTCTCGGGACTCAGCACAGGAGTTGTGCAGCTACCTCAAGGTCAGTGTCATGCAGTCCCACTGCACTTAAAAAGCTAGGGGTTGGGGAATCTTCAGAAACTAGCAAGAGTGAGCTAGATTTTAAAAATGATCTGACTGAAAAACCCAGCCCAGTGTTGCTAACTCTTTTCCAATGAAAGTAGGTAGCAGCACTAGCTCCAAAAGTCCCTATATCTAGAGAGAAAGTCGCCAAGTCGGCAACACTGACAGTCCGTCCCATCAGGCCTACCTCTAAACTATCATTTCCCTTTTTTTTGTCGGAGCAGGGCTCTAGTCATGTCCAACTTAATCGAGTCCAAGTCAAGTCCCAGACCAGGTTCAGTCGAGTCCGAGTCAAGACCAAGTCCAAAGGCAGGCAAGACCAAGTCAAGACCGAGTCCGGAGCAAATCTAGTCCTGTTCAAGACCATAATAGGCAATAGTGACTTTCCAATGCTAATATAGTGATTGATGAGTTAGGACGTTCTGTACAACTGATCTCAATTCAGCAGCCAGGAGCAACTTGACTAGTTCTCAGTAGCCGAGCCCGAGACCAAGACAAGTCCGAGTCCAACAAGGCACGAATCCAAGAGAAGTGCAAAAACTCCAAAACCTCGAGTACTACAGCCCTGTGTCGGAGCATTTGATTTATTGATTCCTGTCGGGATGTTATGAGAATTTTTTACAAATACAACAAATATGTTTTGAAGAAGATTGCCAACCCTAGCTTTCAGACATGCACTTAATTCAAAATATATTATGAGGATATATCATTTGGAAGAATGTTGTTGCTCCAGTAGAGTTCAACAGAGTTCAGGAAGCTATGACGTGGAGCAGTAAAGCTGTTCTCGTGGATTGTGGTGGAAAAACATCTCACTTAGCCACTTCATTTATCACCCATCTGTATGTTTGATAGCCCAAAACAAACCTTAGCTTTACAGATGAAGCCAGAAATGGTATGTAGCTGCTTTTTATACAGTAGCCATAAGTTTGGCCAGGCTAGTCATCTGGAATGACATACAGTAAGGGTTAATGTGTGAAGGGCCAGTTGCCAACTCCTGATGGACTGCTTTCAGCTTCACGCGGTCTTTGTTTTGGTATCTCTGGGGTTGTGATGCAATCACTTTAGCTTCTGGGGCTGTTCAGTTTATTTACATCTCTCCCCCCTCTCTGCTCCACAGGTCTGGCCTACGCTATGCTGGCTGCTGTGCCTCCAGTCTACGGTCTGTACTCCTCATTCTACCCCGTCCTGCTCTACACCTTCTTTGGCACGTCCAGACACATATCCATAGGTGAGAAATTAATTTAAAGCCTCTTGTAGAGGCCTTGCTTTTGGGGTCATAAAGCTTCTTCTAGCTGTGGTCAATGATGCCTTAAAGTGGCAGTAGGCATTATATTTTTGGCATCATTGGGCAAAAATCCCATAATAACCTTTCAGCATATTGTAATTCTAGTGTTTTGAGAGACTTCTGCACCTTCTCATAGTTCGTTTTTCAGGCTTTAAAAAATCTAGCCTGTGACGGGAGACTTTGGCCAATCACAGATCATTTCAGAGAGAGGGAGTTCCTATTGGCTGTGCTCCGGCTTTTGGGCGGTGCTTGGTATTTCCTCAGGAGATCTCAACATGGCGGCCGGGTCACAACCTTTCTCATTTTACAGTTGAATCGGAGTTTGCGAGTGATTGACAGCTGCTCAGAGACAGCAAGGCTCCAGCTCGGCTCTGATTGGTTGTTTTCTTCCAGTCTGTGAAATCTTGTAGATGCCATTAGGAGCACCGAAGGACATAGAAGCACATGATTTGTTTCAGATTACCTGTCTCGTGCACTACTGTCAGGATAAAGTGACTGTTTTATAAAAATAACTAGCTCCATTTCTACCCGCTGCAGCTTTAATCGCGATTAAATATTTGAATCGATTGACAGCCCCAGTTGGGATGTATCATGTTCTAAATTAATGGTGGATAGACTGTGGTCAGTGGCCTTTTCACACAGCCAGGTTGCTCTCCGCAGTCAGCGCCAAGAACACTATGATAAGCTAAAACTTTCCCACACACACAGCACTACATACAGCACTGCTCTAAGTATCAACTCAATTAACTGTCTGAAGAGTCACAAGTTACAGACTGATTCAGATTATAAGATGAAGGTCTTTCAGATGGCTTGTGGAGGAAATGTTTTCACTCAGACGTGATAACCGTGTCCTCAGCTGACGTGAGCAGCAGGATTGTGAAATTTGACTGGCGCCACCCCCCTTTGACATATCAACCATCCGGCTACTCTCCTTCCTAGAAAGGTCTCCAAGTCATCTCAAATGTCAGCTCTAAGTTATGAGTCCACCTGACAAACGGGCACTATAAACTAAACCTACTCAACCTTTTCAAACAAAAGAGTTGATCTGACGTGAGCAACAGGAAGGAGTGGGCTTCACGGTAAAATGTTCCCAGCCCAACATTTTAGCCTGATAGCAAGTTGCTATGGAAATGATGATCCTTTAACTTCTGGCAGAGAGTGAGAGGGAATAACTGGGCTGCTATTCAAGTGCTGGGCAACATGGCCTTTTCACTCACAAGTGCATGACCCCACAGTTACACTGGACACTGGACACTGGACATCATGGTACTGTACAGCACCAAGCCTGGGCATAAGTAGGGCTAAGGTGAAACACGTCCATAATCCAGACATAACGATGTTTGACAGAGGATTGTCGTATTTGTTTTGGTGTTGCTCCGACGCATATTCCTACAGTGAAGGCCAACACTGATAAGAGACTGCGTGCCTGAGCGACTGACTAGGTCATGACCCAGTTATTTGGCAAAATGTGCCGATGCAAAGCCAAGCTTGATCGACATTTACGTTAGGGCAGCCTAAGATTCGTTTTTTTTAGTGTGTCAGTGTGCTGACTTGACTATGACTTGCCCCAAACTGCATGTGATTATCATAAAGTGGGCATGTCTGTAAAGGGGAGACTCGTGGGTACCCATAGAACCCATTTACATTCACATATCTGGAGGTCAGAGGTCAAGGGACCCTTTAAAAGTGTCCATGCCAGTTTTTCCTCCTCCTGCTACAACCTAAAAAAACGCAAATTGCATTAGTGCGTCAAAGAAATTAGTGGCGTTAAAACGAATTTGCGTTAACACGTTATTATCGCGTTAACTTTGACAGCCCTACTTTTATTATAGGGTTACAACTTGGGTGAGAATATAGGAGGTAACAGGTATATTTACGCATATTATACATCAGGCACAGTTTTTAAGTAAATCTGTTACTGAAACAGAGATGTGACTGTGCTTGCTACAATTTCTATGAATATGGATGTTTGATTAAAAGGTCTCGTGTTATTACTGTGCTTACATTTTTGTTCCCTTCTGCTGCTTACTGTATGTTAAGCGCTGGTGGTGGAAAAAACCTGTTGCGTGCCAACGTCAGGCTTCATCATTCTGTTGTACCATCAACCTTTGGCAAAATATCTTGAGGACATTTGTTAATGTGGTGTTCTATAGTCACATCCCCATGTTGTTAACTTTGTTAATATTTATCCTGGTCTAAATTAATGGTGGTCTTTAGTGGCCTTTTCACACAGCCAGGTTGCTTTCCACAGTCAGTGCCAAGAACAACCGTCTCTGTCCCCCAAACACACACACACACACACACACAGGGGGGCAGCTCAATTAACTATCCAAAGATTCATAAATTACACACTTATCCACATTAGGAGGTGTTTAATGTGCTTAAAACAATTTTAAACGATTGACAGCCCTAGTTAGAATAAAACAATACATTGAGAGGAGGGTCTTAGCGAAGGGTTAGTTGGCGTGAGCAGCAGGATTGTGAAATTTCAGTGACCTCGCTCCCCTCATCTCACCCACCTGACTAGTTTCGTTCCAAGAAAGGGCTCCAAGACATCTCAAATGTCAGCTCTAACCTTTAAAGTCCATCTGATGAATAGGTAACAGATAAACCAAGCCTCAACCTTTTAAACAAAAGAGCTGATCTGAAGTGAACAACAGGAAGCAGTTGGCTTCAGATAGTTGCTGTGGAAATGATGATCTCTTATCTTCTGGCAGAGAGCGAGAGGGAATAACTGGGCTGCTGTTCAAGTGCCGGGCAACATGGCCTTTTCAAAGGGATACTGCATGATGTCCACAGTAACACTGGACATGATACTGTACAGAACCATGCCTAGAAGTACTTCCACCGTAATACAGTTTTTGATAGATGACTGTTCTGTTTGTGTGTGTGATCTGCAGGCACCTTTGCAGTGATAAGTCTGATGATCGGGGGTGTTGTAGTGAGGGAGGCCCCAGACGCCATGTTTTACGTGCAGCCTGCCAACGGATCCAACATGTCTGTCTACCTGGACGTGGAGGCTCGTGATGCCAGGAGGGTGCAGGTGGCCGTGGTGCTCACGACTCTGGTGGGAATCATCCAGGTCAGCCTCGAAAACAACCACCACACTCAGTCTGTTATTTGATTAAAAAATCACAGTAAAGTGATACAGCTTGCTGAAATCTTCTCACGCTCAAAAATCACTGTTTGCTCCGAAGCAGCAGGAAGTCTGAATCACTGAATGCTGATGTGTCAACACCTTGATTTCATGTTTTTACTTGAAACAAACACCATGTAGCTAGTTCTTATCCCCTTACCTCTTTCTTTCTTAATTTCTGTTTTCCTTTCTTTCAGTTTGTCTTCGGTCTTCTCAGGTTTGGCTTTGTGGCGATCTACCTCACAGAGCCCCTGGTGCGAGGCTTCACTACGGCAGCGTCCATGCACGTCGTTGTCTCTCAGCTAAAGTACCTGCTGGGGGTGAAAACACAGCGCTTCAGTGGGCCCCTCTCGGCTATTTATGTGAGTTTTTATAGTTTCTGACTGGTTTGTAGGTGGAAAAAGTGCAAGAGGTGCCTCCTTGAATTGGGAGTTAGGAGAATTTTACTTTTACTACCTTTTTTTCCTAGGTCTGGTTTTGTTGTGTGTTTGGTAACTGCTTGGGCTGTCAATTGATTCAAATATTATATCGCGATTAATCGCATGATTGTCCATAGTTAATTACGATTATTTGCAAATTAATTTATTCAAAATGGACCTTAAAGGGAGATTTGTCAAACTAAGAAAAACAGTCCTTTTCTTAGTTTGTGACTAACTATTAATAATCTGATTCTCTTTGTCTTAACAAGATGCAACAAAACCCTGGTTCAGGTCTTTACATCCGCTTCATCAGTTTCATATGATACCAGTATCTTCACTCTAGCTTTAAAACTGAGCCCGCTACAACCTAAAAATCACAAGTGGCGTTAATGTGTTCAAGAAATTAGTGGCGTTAAAACAAATTTGCATTAACGCGTTATCATCTCATTGACTTTGACAGCCATAGTTATTGCAGAAAAACGAATGCATCATAAATGGTCACCGGTCTCTCTTTGCTCCAGAGCCTCAAAGCGGTACTCATTCACATCACGAGCACCAACCTCTCCACTCTCATCCTGGGACTTATGTGCATCGTCTTCCTGTACACGGTCAAAGAGATCAACGTGCGCTTCAAGAAGAAACTGCCCATTCCCATTCCTGGAGAGATCATCGTGGTCATTGTGTCTACCGGCGTCTCGTATGGCATGTCCTTATCAGAAAACTACGAAGTGGACGTGGTTGGGAAGATACCAACTGGGTAGGTTGTTAGTCTCATTTTGTCGTTGTGGATTTTACAACTGGGAGATCTGAATCTACTAAAGAACTTGTGTGTCATATCTTAATTGTATTATGTAGTTTTATGCTCTTGTTCACCACATCGAGCCGTAAAAGGTGCCATCATAACATCGCAGTCAAAAATTATTTTCACACTGATAAGACGAGTGTTATCTTAAGTTATCTTGTGTTCTCAGGCTGCTGCCTCCCGCCGCCCCAGAGTTCTCTCTGTTACCCAATTTGGTCACCGACTCCTTCGCTGTAGCAATCGTAGGATTCTCAATGGGCATCTCACTCGCCAAGATCTTTGCCCTGAAGCACGGCTACAGCGTCGACGGCAACCAGGTGAGTCCGGACATCTGAGGAGCTGCTCACGAGCTACAGATCCTGGCACATTGAACTCTATCTTGGGCCAAGAATGCTAACCTCACAGTCTGTTTGCTTACATGCGCTCCAGTAACCTGGTTACAGTTCACCTCCTCTAATACGCTGATTCCTCAAACGTCATGTAATAGAGAGACCTGGTTTGACACATTTGTGCCAAAAAAAATGGACTCAGCGTCTTCTGTCAAGTCAAAATAAGATAGTAGGATAGGATTTACAGCAAGGTTACTAGAGTGCATCTAAATGTGTTTACCAATTAGTTGCAGAAACTGGTTTCTCAGGATAACCAGGATTCTTGACTGCAAATTAATGTACGTTATAAAAACAACACGTTGCCTATCGACAAGGAAACTGAAACATAATGAACACAAGTCATATGGGTTCAAAAACAGGGCGAGGTTTTATGTAAGAGTAAATATCCCAACAATGAATCAGCTGCATGTTACAATATCTGATTAGGTCACACATCGTCACATAGGACTGTCTGTAACTACAGCTAAGCATAATTGACCCTCTCTGGAGTTCTTTGTGGTTTGTTCTGAGTTTTTGGGGTCATTTCCTAGAGTTGTTTTCAGTGCCTAACAAGCTGCAGAGCATTGAATATATTTGAATATTCTGAGACGACACCTTTGTGTTGTGCTGCTTTCAGGAGCTGATTGCCCTTGGCCTGTGTAACTTCATCAGCTCTTTCTTCCAAACCTTCGCCATCACCTGCTCCATGTCCAGGAGCCTGGTGCAGGAAAGCACTGGTGGTAAAACACAGGTAACACACACACACACAGGAGGGATAATTATGCTGTCTCACTAACCTAAATTGGTGTCGTAAAACTATAATTAGAACAATGTAAGACAATGTTGACACAGTCATTGTGTGTGTTCAGATTGCAGGGCTGCTGGCGTCTCTCATGGTGCTGTTGGTGGTGGTGGCCATTGGTTTCGTCTTCCAGCCGCTCCCTCAGGTGGGTGTAAGCTGTTGATGATGACGCAGGGCTTCCAGCTTCCTGTCTGGCAGCTCGGCGTCACAGGTCACAGTCTGTTGAACAAACAGTGGCTTAGCCTGTTTCACCTAATGAGAGCAAAAGAGTCTTTTCTAACGTCTTCCTGTGTGTTTCTGTTAACCAGACTGCACTGGCTGCCATCATCATGGTGAACCTGGTGGGGATGTTCAAACAGTTCAGGGACATTCCTGCTCTGTGGAGGACGAGCAAGATCGAACTGGTCAGTCTGTCAAATCCAGCTCTACGTAATAAAAATGTTACCGTGCAGCAGAGGTCCTCACAGAAAACATGGCCATGCAAAATGAGCTGATAAATGTCTGTTACCACGAGCAACACATTCTGTGTCTTAAGTCAGAACATCAGCCCGTCCCAGTGAATTTTACGAGGTGCTTTTATACACATTGATGTGCCCTTTTATGTGCATCGCTGCCATAGCAAAATAAGTAAGGGATACTGGTCCAAGAGAGAAATGTCAGTGCTGAATGAACTGGGCAATTGAAGTTTTGAATGTATGTAATTGAGCACTAATAGGAGATGAGGAAAGAGGATATAGCTTCTGATGTAACACTTCCTGTCGATATATTCCTCTTTCTTCCCTTTTCTCTCTCTCAGGCCATCTGGCTGGTGGCCTTCGTAGCGTCTGTGCTGTTGGGACTGGATTATGGCCTCCTGGTGGCCCTCGCATTCGCCATACTAACAGTCATCTACAGAACACAGAGGTACTGATAATAGGCAGCTGATTGTCTTTAGTCTAAACATCATTATTTACTATATTCCCTAAATAAACTTAATGCCACATATCGCAGCATGTAAATACATTAGTGTGAACTGGTTCAAGGTGGATCTCCAAGCGTGGTAACAGAAGAATATAATGTATAAGTTAAACAATTGAAGTGTTTTCTTTCCCCTTGTCTTCCAGCCCTAAAAGTGCCGTCCTGGGCCATGTTCCCGGCACAGGGCTGTACTGTGATGTGGATGAGTACGAAGAGGTGAGTCTGTCACAAGAGAGAACACTAAAGTCTGAACCCAGGCTAGAACCTGGACCACATAGAGTCTGTTGGTCTGAACTCTGTGATTTATCTTTTGTTACCAGACGGCTGAATATGAGGGGATTAAGATTTTCCACTACAACTCTTCAATCTACTTTGCCAACAGTGACCTTTATGTGAACGCCCTCAAGGAGAAGGTAATCCTAGTCATACCACTGTGTGTGAGTGAGTGAGTGAGAGAGTGAGTGTATTTTTTAGGGCTGTCAAAGTTAACGTGATGATAACACGTTAACGCAACTTAGTTTTAACGCCACTAATTTCTTTAACGCATTAATGCAACTTGTGATTTTTAGATTGTAGCGGCTCAGTTTTAAAGCTAGAGTGAAGATACTTCATCGCAAATTTATCACACATTTTTTAACTGTTCAAAATGTACCTTAAAGGGAGATTTATCAAGTATTTAATAATCTTATCAACATGGTAGTGAACAAATATTCTGCTTCATGCAAATGTATGAATTAGGGCTGTCAAAGTTAACACGATAATAACGCGTTACTGCAAATTTATTTTAACGCATTAGTGCAACTTGCAATTTTTAGGTTGTAGTTGGCTCAGTTTTAAAGCTAGAGTGAAGATGCTGGTATCATATGAAACAATGAAAACATGAAATCCTAAGGAATCCATCGGTACCAACCATGTCATACTAGCTTGTCGCGATGGAGGCTAAATAACGCTCCAAACTTAGGCTAAATTTTAGCGAGGAAAAACTGGCATGGCCATTTTCGAAGGGGTCCCTTGACCTCTGACCTCAAGATATGTGAATGAAAATGGGTTCAATGGGTACCCACGAGTCTCCCTCATGCTGTTGAAGCTGATTTTATATATGAGATTTATGTAAAGTTTAATTTTCACAGCCGGCTTATGATTATCACATAAAAGTCTCTGGCGTGTTCATTTAGCAGAACCTCAGCAGCATCACTCATAGTCGGACCACATTCACTGGCAATGTGTAACAGAGTGGAAACAATGGAAACATTGTGGAGCACAATGTGAAACAAAATGCAGGAACAATTAATTTACTGCCACAGTGCATGCTGGGAGGCTTCCCTACATACCTAACTCATATAAATTCACATTTTTGCCACTCAAGCTGATAAGGGTTTCAACTCATTTCACCTTTATTTCAAAGTAAGAGAACACTGTTATTCGCGATAACTTTATCCAGAATTAACAAATTAATCCTGAAACTGCTCTAAAAGAACCTAATTATGTGGTGGAGAATGAACAGGATTATTTTAGCTTGATAACGGCACGTTAGCCCGGATTAGTAGAGCCACGTTTGAAGAATGGGGCCCAGGTTTTTGAGATTTTTAGTCCATGTGTAAAAACAAGTATGACAGCATTTACGTCTCCAGAAACATGTTGAACAAGATTAAATTAATTTGTCCTATTTAAAGGAGTAGTTTGACATTTAAGGAAATGCTGACAAATTTCAGTGGAATTTGAAATATAACTTGCTTTCTGCCAAGAAAATCTCTGTATGGCATTTATGAAGCTTTTTTTTTTTTTACCTTTGGAGAGCCAGGCTAGCTGTTTGCTTAGACTTGCTCTGCTTCAAGTCCTTATGCTAAACTAAGATAATCTAACTCTCAGGAAAATGAAGAAGCGTATTTCCCAAAATGTGGATGTTGTCCTCTATGTCCAAGTTATCATTACATTTACTTTGCAGCAAACCACGACAAGGAAATAAAGTTTTAAAGCATATTTTAAAGTGTATTTTTCTATTCTAGTCATCAAACTGTTTCACTGACGTGTTTACTACTATTGATGATGTCTTCACAGACAGGAGTAAACCCTGCGGTCTTGCAGGCTGCCCGCAAAGCCCAAAAGAAACAGAAGGAGAAGGCGAACAGCAACCACAACTCTCCACTGGAGATGTCTGCCAAGGTGAATTCCCCTTTCCCTTTCTCCTCTCACTGTTTGCTTGTTGCGTATGTACACAGTCAGTCTGCTGAGTCGGCATCCTGCATATTTGCATTCACGTGTCTGTCATGTAGGGGCTTGTGAAATCCTGGAGGGGTTGAAAAACTTGTTTCCTGTGCTGCTGCTGTATGCGTCAGACCTTTGTGGTTCTGTACAGAGAACTCTGTAAAGAGACGGCAGAAAACTGTCCATTTAGTTGATCAAACCCATGAATACCATAGTTTAGTAGTAGTAGTAGTAGTAGTAGTAGTAGTAGTAGTGGATTGATAATAAAAAATACAAAGTTTACACATACTTCAAACCTCTATGTGTAGACTGGGGCCATTTTTGACTCTGGCTCCCCTCAGTGGTAATATAAAAAAATACACAAACCAGACAACATACCAAGTGGCTTGACATGAAATCACTTTATCTGATTGGTTCCAGGATAAGGAGCAGGGAGTGACCCATGAGGTTTTGTCCTATAACCACGTGGCGGAGGAGCAGAGGAACGGCCAGCTGGGGGACAGATACAGCGAGACACACTCAGAGGAGGTCGTCTTCCTAGAACCTCTCGGCACCGTCCACTCCATCATCCTGGACTGGACGCCCGCCAGCTTCATCGACTCTGTGGGAGCCAAAGCCATCAAACAGGTTCTTCCTTTTATTTTCAATATCAGGTTCACTGCAACAACAGGGGGGCGTAAGGATGACTCGTACACGTCAAGGGGAGGAACATGTAGATGTTGATGCTCTGAAGTTTCATTCCTGTGCTGCTGCAGCGTCAGTTCAGGAGTGCTTGTATGAAATGTGTGTTGCAGAAGGATTTTATCTCAGTGAGTAAGTCAGTGTTTGTCTCCGCAGGTTATTAAAGAATATGCAGCTGTGGACGTCCAAGTGGTCATCGCCGGCTGCAGCAGTAAGTAATCATCAAGCCTCTTCTCTGTCTTAGTTTAAAGGTATAATAGGTAACTTCTCTGTCTTAAAATGACTAGAGCAATGTTGTATATTTTGATGAGTTGTGTACTTATATTATCCCAAATTTTTTCTATAGGGCTGTCAAAATTAACGCAATAATAACACATTAACGCAACTTGCGTTTATGCGTTATTATTGCGTTCATTTTTAGGTTGTAGCGGCTCAGTTTTAAAGCTTGAGTGAAGATACTGGTATCGTATGAAACTAGTAAACCTAAAGAATCCATCGGTACCAACCAGGAGTTAAATAACGCTCCAAACTTACACAAAATTTTGGTGAGGAAAAACTTGTATGGCCATTTTGAAAGGGGTCCCTTGACCTCTGACCTCCAGATCAGTGAATGTAAATGGGTTCTATAGGTACCCACGAGTCTCCCCTTTACAGACATGCCCATTTTATGATAATCACATGCAGTTTGGGGCAAGTCATAGTCAAGTCAGCACACTGACACACTGACAGCTGTTGTTGCCTGTTGGGCTGCAGTTTTCCATGTTATGATTGGAGCATATATATTGTTTTATGCTAAATGCAGTACCTGTGAGGGTTTCTGGACAATATCTGTCATTGTTTTGTGTTGTTAATTGATTTACAATAATACATTTATTCATACATTTGCATAAAGCAGCATATTTGCCCACTCCCATGTTGATAAGAGTATTAAATACTTGGCAAATCTCCCTTTAAGGTACATTTTGAACAGAAAATAAAATAAAAAAATGTGCGATTCATTTGTGATTAACTATGGACAACCATGCGATTAACCGCGATTAAATATTTTAATCGATTGACAGCCCTAGTTAATATATTCATTTGATATTTACTTGTGTGATGCGATACAATTCAAGGCCCTATATGTTCTCCACAGCAGTATTATACTGTTTGATATACTCTCTATTAAAAGTAACTAACTGTCAGTTGTGGAGTAATCTGGTCAAGATGAATCTTTTCCATAGTTTTTGCTGGTGATCAGGTTCCTTTATGGTGCTCATAGTACAGTAAAGACATAAAGACTAAATAGCTTCACCTAAATACTGTAGTATGCTTCTGGTCTGACTGATTCTGTCTGTCTGTGCTTTGATCTACTAGGAAACCTTCTGTTTGAGCTGGACTCCTTACAGTTTTTCACTGGGGTCATGACCCCAGAGATGGTGTTCCCCACCATCCATGACGCTGTACTGCGCTGTCAGTGCTCAAAGCCCCGCCCACCAGCTGCTCCTCCAACCAATGGGACAACCTGACAGGAGAGGACACCTGTAACCTCGGGACAAATCTCAGCAGACACGGGAGGTCCTGCACCCAAACTGTACTGTAGGTCAGCATCACAGTCGGGATGAACTGCTGAACAGTCATTCATATTAAATAGAGGAGTGTTTGTAGCAGACTTTGCCCGCTCATGACAAGGCTGACAACCTTGTTAACTTCACGGTGCCCAGAGCGGTGAGATACAAGGCTGTTTTTTTATCCTATCAGAAATTCAGGATTGAGTTTCCAGCTGACATTCCCACAGCCTTCTCTCTCTCTCTCTCTCTCTCTCTCTCTCTCTCTCATTGCACTTTTTAAGTCTTTTTGTAGTTGTGTTTAAGTTCTCTCTGCTCTGCTGGGGGAAGTAGGTTTTAAAGCTGCTGCTGTCCAAATGATCTTGTTAGAATGATTTTGTAGTTTGTGGTGGAAATGTATGTGAAACCTACCAGAAGTTGCCTCTCTTCATCATGCTGGTATCAAATGTTTATGGTTACTGAGAAGTTGTGTCCTGAGGCCTGTACTACGAAACGAATCAACATACCCAGGGTATCTTCTCCTTATCTGGCTTCACTAACCCTGACAAACGAGATCCCGCTAAACCGTCCTACGATGGTGGTTATCAACTCGGTAAGTCAACCCAGAGTTTCTCTACCTGGTTATGAGCACGTTCACATGAACGAGGCGGTGTCTGCATTATATGACCAATCACAGACATGGACAAGTCTACTGACTTCCGGACAGACAGGCAGAGTGGCACATTTAATAAAAGAAGAGCAAACTATATTAGACAAATACGAAGAAGTTAATCTCTTAATCCAGACTAAAATTAACACAGTTGAAGCTGCTAAATGCAGGAAGAACAGCTGGCAAAAGAAAAAACATCCCGATGTGTGAATGCGTAAATTAACAGATTTATTAATTTAACGGGAATACTCAAAAGTCAGATATAGTTGTCTAGATTTAAATAGCTTTTAGGAGTGTAATGGATGAATGGTTTACATTTCTTTATACCCTGGCACGCAATTGGCGTGTATGACTATTTCAATCTTCTTTCAGCTGCCCTCTCAGGCGGTGTGAAACAGACTCAAGAGTAAGTGCTTTTATACGAGTTGATCGCTTATCTGGAACATAACCTGCTCCAGAGCAGATTTGGTGTTCAGCATCAGTTACCATGGTGATCTACCCCGGTAAGAAGTGATCCACCTTCGTGGGACGAACCCTGAAGTTACCTAGCTAACACTAAATCCTGCTTCGTAGTACAAGCCTCTGATCTATTGGAGTATTCTATTTTCAGCTGTATTTCTGTGTATTTAAACCAGCAAAAGCACCATCACTGTTCACTTTGCAGTATCATGTTTGTTACAGTACACTACTGTTTGAGTCGGAGCACAACATTAATGTAGTATTGTACATTTCAACATAACAAGTGTTTTCCTATTTAAAAAAAAGAAGAAAAAAAGCTGTAGTTGTGCTGTTACTGTTTAACACAGGATGCCTTTAAAGTTACCATGTGGATGTTTTACAACCTTTAACAAATCACGGAGACTCAAGTCTGGAATAAATTTTATTTTTAAGTGAACAAGAATGACGACAAAATGGACAATATTTTTGACTCTGTTTCTTTTGACAGTAAAAAGCCAAAGTGGAACTTCTCACACACACACAAACACTCTTTAGTTGTAGGTCATGTATCTGGGGGTGGCGCTGAACTTGGCGTAGGACTTGATGACCTTGTTGACGGCCTCCAGGAAGTCCTTCTCTGTGGCGATCTTCCTGCGAGCTCGGATGGCGAACATGCCGGCCTCTGTGCACACGCTGCGGATCTCAGCACCTGGCAGGAAAACGCACAACATCAGATTCTGCTTCCAGAACCACTTTCAGGTTCAGTCAGTCATGCAGCAATAAATACTCTCTGTTTTTAGGGATGTTTAGGTTTTAGGGTGAGATGCTTCTGTGGCCGTTTTGTGATTAGAGGAAAGACAAAATGACAGAGCGGAGATTGAATGCTGCTGTGTCGGTCTTACCGGTGCTGTTGGGACAGAGGCGAGCCAGCAACTCAAAGCGAATGTCTCTCTCCACACTCATAGAGCGGGCGTGGATCTTGAAGATGTGCGTGCGACCCTGAAACACAAAAACAAACGGGGGATGAGGCTAGAGGTTCATAAGAGAAAAACAGTTGGAAACAACTGCACAAAGTAGAGGTGAGCAGAGTTTTATGGCTTTAGTTATGAGAGTATATTGCATGTCTTGTGAAGACTTCACTCACCTCCAAGTCGGGCAGGCTGAACTCGATCTTCCTGTCCAGACGTCCGGGTCTCATCAGTGCCGGGTCCAGGGTGTCCGGTCGGTTGGTGGCCATCAGCACCTTGATGTTGCCTCGAGGGTCGAAGCCGTCCAGCTGGTTGATGAGCTCCAGCATAGTCCTCTGGACCTCGTTGTCTCCACCGGCACCGTCGTCAAAACGAGCGCCTGGTAGGTTCAAAGGACACGTTTCCATGTTAATGTGGAAGACTGTGTTCTGCTCAAGTGTTATATGGGGATATTCAGTTTAGTTTTGTTATCACAGCTTTTAAATTAATATGTTCAGAAGAAGACAACTATTGTACGTGGAGAAGGAATGTTGCACCAAAACTGGCTGAAATGATATTCATCTTGGCATAAAATGTTATATTACTTGACTTAAACAGAGATTCAGAATCTCCAATAATCTCTACAAATCTCTCTCTTGATGTTGCTCTGATGTGAGCATAGTTTAAGCCATTTTGAAAGGATCATAACACAGACATATTAGAGAAAATGTACTGTAAATACTACTGAAACACGTGAAAGAATGGGACAGTGGAAACTTACCTCCAATGGCATCAATTTCATCAAAGAAGATGAGACAAGCCTTCTTAGTCCTGGCCATCTCAAACAGCTCACGCACCATTCTGGCTCCCTACAAACAAAAGACAGGAATCCAAAGTGAACCTTTACGTCCATCGGGATTCATCTAAACAGCTGCTATTTTCTGACTGATGTCAACTCAATCTCCACTCACCTCTCCCACATATTTCTGCACCAGCTCGGAGCCGATGACTCTGATGAAGCAGGCGTCCGTCCTGTTGGCCACGGCGCGGGCGCACAGGGTCTTTCCTGTGCCGGGCGGCCCGAACAGCAGCACGCCTTTCGGTGGCTCGATACCCAGATTGACAAACCTCTCGGGCTGGTGAGCAGAGGAAACAGGGTGATTAGTCAGGATGGACGCATGTATAAGTCTCACATGATGGTAGAGAACTGAGTCGTTTTAATCAGTCCTGTTAACTGTACTAAACAGCAGACATGTGATGGCAGGTCTGTCTTAGTAAAATCGCTCCAAAACTGGTGACTAGACAGTTCATGGGTGATTGTTGTGACTAGGAAAAGCTCTGCTAGTGACTTGGGTGTGGGATATTCTTCATTTCTGAACACTCACATGGAGCAGCGGGGTCTCGACCACTTCTCTCAGCTTCTCAATCTGCTCCTTACATCCACCGACATCACTGTAGGTCACATCAGGCTTCTCCTCCACCTACAACACCAGAACAAAGAGTTGTTAATTGTTAGTTGTGCAATTCTTCATGTAATTTTAGTAAAAAGTTGAAGGTCGGCTCTCACTTTTCCAAAAAATAATTTGTGACGATGTTGAAAAATGTCAGATAATCTAAATGCACGGCTTAAAGGTGCAGTGTGTTGGATCTGGCGGCATCTAGCAGTGAAGTTGCAGATTACAACCAACTGAAACTTGCCAATCCAATGGCATCTAAGAGTAAAAATGATAGTAAGCATTATGCTTAAATCGGTGTTACGATTATGGGAGGGGGTCCTTGGAAAATGTTTTCCCCTTTAAGGGGTCAAAAAAGTTTGAGAACCTGTGCTCTAGCGGATTCATACCTGCATCATGGTGACAGTTGGGTCAATCTTAGGAGGCAGAGGGATGTGGATCTGATACTTGTTTCTGTCGACACTGGAAGAACAGAAAGGACACTTAATTTAGCAGATTGTTTTGGCTAGACGTTTGACATAAATAAATAATATTTTAGTTTAATTTAAATAACACGTCTGCCTCACCCGACTCTCATGCCCTCCTCGATGTCAGTCGGGGCCACCTGGTCGCTCAGGTCCACCACGAACTTGGCAAACTGTTTGACGTTGATGATGTATTTGGGGTCCTCCGAGTCTGCGTTGATGATCTTCGTGCATCTGTTTGAATGATACACAGAAACATTTGGAACTAAAAAATGGATATACGTTATAAGAAAACAAAACAAAAGATTTCTTTTGTACTGGAGGGGAATGTGGTAAAACCTTGTTTACAACCTATCATCGCAGAATATTTCAGTTTTGTGAGGCAGAATAAATCTAATGCTATTATTTTGAAAGGGATGGATAATACATAAACAGATGAATGCAGTAGGGAAGTTAAGAAAGTTAACTGTGATAACATCTTACGCAAATATTTAGCATCTTCAAAAAAATTAGGGAATGTACAGTATATATCATAATATAGAGCTGCAACAATTCATCGATTAGTTGTCAACTATTAAATGAATCACCAACTATTTTGATAATCGAATAAACAGTTTAAGTAAAAAGGCAAATTCTCCGATTCCAGATTCTTAAGTGTAAATATGTTTTCTTTACTCCTCTATGACAGTTAACTTAAAATCAGTTTTTGAGTGTCTGAGTTGTGGACAAAGCAAGACATTTGAGGACGTCTTATTTGGCTTCGGGAAACACTGATTGACATTTTTCACTATTTTCTGACATTTTAGAGCAAATAAATAATCGATTAATTGAGAAAATAATCGACAGATTAATCAACAACGAAAACAAATCATTAGTTGCACCCCGATTATAAAATATTAAATTTTCTAGTAAGATGAACTACTTGTTAAAGCTAAGATGTGTTTTTCCTTATGGCAAGGACCATATCACATTAAATATTCTGACTTTGCCTTGTGATATATAGCAAAAACAGCCATCACCAAACATATTGCCACATTATCTTGTTTCTTGCCAAGTCACTGTGTAGCCAGGTTTGCTTACCTTGCAACCTGCAGCGGCTGTTCACTCTGCAGAGTCTGTTTGTCGGCAGCCAGATCCCAGAGCGCTGGTGGAGCCAGGCCTGTGTCTGACTCCTTAATGCCTGTCAAAGCCAACAAAAAATAAATATACAACAGGAACTTCAAACACAACCCAGCATCCAGTCAGTCACTACATCTGAAGTCAGTGTCACGGCCTTTTTATCACCCACCTGTCAGCTCGTTGATCTTCTTGAGCAGCTGCTGGATGTCATCTTCTACCTGTTTGATCTGTCTGGAGTAGGTGCTTTGACCCTGATCATAAACAGAAAAGCACCACATTAGAACTTAAAAATGAATAGATAGATAGATAGATAGTAACTTTATTGATCCTGAGGGAAATTCAAGTTTCCAGCATCACAGTTCCATAGTGCAAAACATGTTAGTAAAAGGCAGTAAAAACGTTAGTAGTACAAAGTACAAAAAAAATACCAGATATAAAAATACAAGGAGATGAAGAAAACTGTTAGAAGTGAATATAGTGCAGGGTAACAGTTGTGATACAAGACTATTAAAAAAGTGAATATAGTGCAGAAGAGACTGTTAAAAATGAGTATAGTGCAGGGTAACAACTGAGATACAGGACTATTACAAATGTGAATATAGTGCAAAAAGTGGCATAGTGCTGAATAATAAAATATAGGAGATATACAGTAGAGACCAGGGGATTAAGAAATGTCAAATATGGAATATAATGTGGGATGAGAACTGAGGTAGAGTTTTTAAAAATATACTGAAGTGCAGAATAATGTAAATGTGAACAATTCTTCACAGATAACATTAGCTTTCAACTGGTGCAAGCTTTGCCCAGGATTGTACTTACATATGTTTTGAGCAGGGCGATGTCTCCTTCATCCAGAGCTGTGAAGATAAACACATGAATGAGCTGGTTGCATACTAACATTGTCATTAAGCTGCTACTGTTAGCTCTGCTGTCCACCTGAAGGATGTAGTTTATTAACTTATATTACAGTTACACATGCTATAGTAACATTAACTATAAACAACTTCAATGTTATACTAATAAACCAACACTGATCCTGATCAGAGGAACAAACAGCAGTTAGCCTCCATGCTAATGTTAGCTGTTAGCTCAGAGGCTAATGTTAGCTTAACAGCTAACCTCGACGTTCTGTTTGTTTTAAATGAGTTAATTTAGCTTTTATCAAACCTCTGATGGGTCCGTCATCTTTCTCCTCTTTCTCCTTAGTCTTCCTTTGATCGTCTCCTAAATAATCCGGCATGTTTAGATCAGTTAATAAACTATAAACTGTATAATCAGTAGAATAACAACCAGAGCTGCTGCTGCTGCTAAACTCTACTATTACACAGCAGCTTTACACTTCCGGTGGTTTCAGCCAGTCACCGGAAACACACGTCGGACTCTTATTGAGGAGGCACCATCAAAAAAATAAAAACAAACTGGTGGAGTGTGGATCGATCTGGCTAATAATTACTATATCCCAAAAAAATAAAACAAATAAATAGATAAATAAAGAAAGAAAGAAAAAAGAAAAAGAAAAAAAAAAGAAAAAGAAAAAGAAAAAGAAAAAGAAAAAGAAAAAGAAAAAGAAAAAGAAAAAGAAAATAAACAAAAACAAGAACAAATAAAATATGTAAAATTATACATGAAAATAATAATAAATTAAATTAAGGGCTATAGGGGCTGTACCTGTAATTCATATTATTCTATTATACTAAGAAGTTTCAATGCATTTTTGTTTTTCATGACTTTAAGGGCTTTTAAGTAAGAAATAAACTCAGACTGAAACACATTAAACTTATAGGTTTCACTTTCATGTACTTGGAAAATTTTCCAAGAATGAGAATGTTATTCACCAGAAAGTCATCTTTGTTATTGTCTATGACAAGTCCATAAACAATGTCCTTTTGAGAGAAGTTTTGGTGGGTAGAATTTAAGAGTAGCAGTAAGGTGTAAAATGACATGATGTTACGCACTCCTTTTTCTTTTCTTTTTTCTTTTTTCTTTTTTTTTTTTTTTCTTTTTCTTTTCTTTTTTCTTTTTCTTTTTCTTTTTAATTTTTCTTTTTCTTTTTCCTATTATTTTTTCTTTTCTTTTTTTTCTTTTTCTTTTTCCTAATATTTTTCTTTTTCTTTTTAATTTTTCTTTTTCCTATTATTTTTTCTTTTCTTTTTTTTTCTTTTCTTTTTTTTCTTTTAATGTTATTTTTCTTTTATTTATTTTTGGGGGATATAGTAATTATTAGCCAGAATGATCCACACTCCACCAGCTGGTGGCGGTAATGCAGCAAATCGTTGTTTGCCAACCGCCAATAAACACCAAAGAAGAAGAAAGAAGGAGGGGTTACGGTGTGACACCGCACGGAGGAGTGGTTACGGTGTGACACCACCGGAAGTCGTTCCCGGCAGTCAGAGAGAGGCCCATGTGCTGCTGGTTTGTTACTGAGCAGCAAACTTCACTAAAAACCTTTAACTTCATAACTCCGTCAGCTGAATGATCGTGTAGACTATCTCTCTAAGATGTTGTTGGAAGCGCTGGACGGTGATGAGACGGTTGTCTTCACTTCTGCTGCCGGTAAGAAGAGAAAGACGCCAATGAGCTAAGCTAAGCTAATGCTAAGCTAAGCTAAGCTACCAGTGTTCTATATGGAGACTGTTGCTATGCTCGGTAGCACGCAGCTAAAGAGCTAAAGAGCAGACAGTGAGCTGATACTACCAGCTAGGTTATATCAGAGCTGTGAAGAGTCCCTTTATTGTTCATAATGTTTGTTGTTTGTTGGTTTATTCTGACTGTATGTGTTCCTGTGGTTCATAATGTGACTGAGCTGCTGCCCACTCATCATGGTGCACTGATTTAGCTGAACACTTGCTGGTTGGCTTGATGTTTAACACACTTTCACTTTTTTTTTTTTGTTGATATTTCACCGATTTCTATGTGTCAGCATCTCATCTCATTCATTACTGTTATATAATACTGTGCACCTGTTGCACCTTCAGATAGTCTGACCTGTCACCATCTTCAATGAGGATAAAAATAGAAGCTGTAGTTAAAGGTTCACCCTAAACCAGGGGTCAGGGGTCAGCAACCTTTACTATCAAAAGAGACATTTTAGGCAAAAATAATTAAAGAAATCTGTTTGGAGCCGCAAAACATTTGATTATTGTGATGAAGGTAACACAGTTTATAGTCTAAGAATATAATATATAAGTCTAATGCAGTGAGGGCCAAAGAGACAATGTACTACGGAGTGTTAGGGCCACATAAAAGAATAAAGTCAGAATATTACGAGAAAAAAAGTTATAACCTTATGAGAAAAAGTCGAAATATTACGAGAATAAAGTCAGAATATTACAAGAATAAAGTCGCAATATTACGAGAATAAAGTCAGAATATTACAAGAATAAAGTCGCAATATTACGAGAATAAAGTCAGAATATTACAAGAATAAAGTCGCAATATTACGAGAATAAAGTCAGAAGTTAACGAGAAAAAAAGTTGTATTATATCGAGAATAAAAGTCGTAATATTACGAGAATAAAGTCGTAATATAACGTGAATAAAGTCGTAATATTACGAGAATAAAGTCGTAATATAACGTGAATAAAGTCGTAATATTACGAGAATAAGGTCATAACTTTACGAGAAAAAAAGTCTTAATATTTAGAGAATAAAGTCGTAATATTACGATAAAAAAATCGTAATATTACCAGAATAAAGTCATAGCTTTACGAGAAAAAAAGTCGTAATATTACGAGGATAAAGTCATTATTTTTATACTATTATTCGTCTACATAAAAAATGTTATCAATAAGACCTTTAATATCATCATTGGCCTAAACATATTCTAGTAACCAGTGTAACCCTTGATGTCTCACCTCCTGTCCCTCCCTCCAGCCTCTGTGCAGATCGAGGTGGAGCCGGTGGGTCGATGGTTCGAGGCCTACTTGAAGAGGAGGAACAGGAACGCGTCTGTCTCCTTCCAGGAGCTGGAGGAGGAAGAGGTGTCCTCAGAGGAGTCGGAGGATGAAGACTTTCAGCTGGAGGAGTACCCGATGCTCCGAACACTCGACCCCAAAGACTGGAAGGTATCGGTCGAGATCAGAATGTTAATTTCACAGGAGGAGAAGTCTCTGCTTCCTTTTCAGAGCTGATGTATCACAGGAAGAGAAACTCATCAAGCATCTGCTTTTTAATGTCACCCTGCAGTTTTGATTAGTTGAGGAAATGCCTGAATGTTGATTAGTTATTCTCTGTTAATCACAGGTTGACATCAGCTTTATTCACCTACTAACTCTTCCTCCTGTCCTTTTGAAACACAATGCAGGAAAGAGAAATGTGACAGCTATAAAGGGCCAGACTGATAATCCTCCCTGTATTGTTCGACTGCAGAGTCTGCACAAATGCAGTGTAAATGCAGAAAACAGTGAAAGTTGTCCATCACAGGTCACAAAGTGGCACCTTTAAACTGGCATGGCCATTTTCAAAGGGGTCCCTTGACCTCTGACCTCAAGATATGTGAATGAAAATGGGTTCTATGGGTACCCACGAGTCTCCCTAAATTTGCGTTAACACGTCAACTTGGACAGGCCTAATAAAAATATAACCAATGTCAGCTCGTCATTTGAACTCTCTACTTACTCGTTCCTTCTTTGTCAGAATCAAGATCACTATTCTGTCCTCGGGCTCCCACACTTGAGGTACAAAGCCACACAGAAACAGATCAAAACTGCCCGTGAGTATATTTCTTCCTCCTCCTCGCATGGTTAATTTCTCTAGTTGGTGGAAATAACTTATATTATATATATATATATATATATATATATATATATATATATAAATAAATAACTTATTCTCTGCTGTTTCTCAACAGACAAAGCGATCGTGTTGAAGCACCATCCTGACAAGAGGAAAGCTGGTGGAGAGCAGATCGTAGAGGGAGACAATGATTACTTTACCTGTATAACTAAAGGTATGTAACGCCGCCTCTAGTTCTTATCAGCACTAATATTATTACAGAAGGGCCCTCTAACTGTTATTTCTGTCTTTGTTTGAACCTCAGCTATAGAAATCCTGTCAGACCCCATGAAGAGGAGAGCCTTCGACAGCGTAGATCCTACCTTCGACAACGCCGTGCCTTCAAAGAACGAAGGCAAAGAAAACTTTTCCGAGGTGTTTTCTCCCGTTTTCGAGAGAAATGCCAGATGGTCTTCCAAAAAGCACGTGCCTAAGCTCGGAAACATGGAGTCCTCTTTCGAAGAAGTCGACAATTTTTACTCTTTTTGGTAAGCGGGGGAGTTTTTTTTGCTGCTTTTTAGCGAGAAATGTTGATCTGATTTAAAGTGTCAGAGCAGAAAGATTTAGCATTTAGAGAAGAGGGAGTGTTTTAACTTTCAATTTTCTGTTAAAGGTACAACTTTGACTCATGGAGGGAATTCTCATACCTGGATGAAGAGGAAAAGGAAAAGGCTGAGTGGTAAGTTAGTGTGTCTCACAGCTACTGCGACACATTTCAGACCCTGCGTTATAACTTTAAGTGTCTGACTGACGTGTCGTCTTGCAGTCGAGATGAGAGGAGATGGATTGAAAAGCAGAATCGAGCCTCCAGAGCTCAGAGGAAGAAGGAGGAGATGAACAGAATGCGAACACTAGTTGGTACAGTCTCTCAGAACCGGCACACACACACTGCAAAATGAATGAAACACTACATTAACACTACGCTACATAACGGTCTGTAATCTGGTGCATAGTGAAGGAATGCCAGGATACCGCTGCTGAATATTAGTGAGACTGATGATGTTGTGTTGCTTCCCTGCAGATACTGCCTACAGCTTAGACCCTAGAATAAAGAAATTCAAAGATGAAGAAAAAGCCAGGAAGGAGGCTGAGAAGAAGGCTAAAGTTGAAGCCAAGAAGAGAGAGCAGGAGGAGAAGGAGCGAGTGAGTCTCATTCACATTCATACCAAACCTGTGTTTCCCATTAAATTACCTGTTTTAGATATTTTGACCCTTCTCTGTCGCGTTGCTTCACGACCGGCTCCAGGCCTCAGAGCAACTTCTATTAAATATGACGTGTCACAGCTGCTGTGTTATGAACTGTAATATCAAAGAGCGACTGCTTAACATACCATAACATCTCACCAGCAGATGTCAGGCTTCTGATCAGGGTTTATATTTTAGTGACTTTAGGTTTGCTTTTGAAATGATGCCGTCACTTTGGACAAAATGCTCATCAGTCAGTTCCTCGTGTGTTTAACAGGCCCGGCAGGCGGAGCTGGACGCCGCTCGTTTGGCGAAGGAGAAGGAGGAAGAGGAAGCCAAGCAGGTAGCTCAGCAGGCCAAGAAAGAGAAGGAGATCCAGAAGAAGGCCTTCAAGAAGGAGAGGCAGAAACTCAGGACGACCTGCAAGGTTCGTTCTCATAGAAATACGTCAAGATTTGAGACTATTGAGGAGTCGTAGTTCTTAAGTTAATGTTCTTTTCTCACTCCGCAGAACTGGAATTACTTCACTGAGGAGGAATCTGACAGTGTGAGAATGATGGAGGAAGTAGAGAAGCTCTGTGATCGTCTGGAGCTGACGAGGTACAGTCATCTACAAGATCAGCACTCGGAGGAATTTAATGCTTTCAAACTTGTTTTGGACACATTTCTGTAGATCAGGACCACAAAGGCATCAACCTCTTCCACTCCACCCCTCTTTAATATAGACCCATTCTTGTCTTTTTAATTATTAATATGACTTTAATTTTTTTATGACATATTATACTATGACTTTAATTATTTTAAGACATACTATACTATGATTCTTTAATTATTAATATGACTTTTTAATTTTTTTATGACATACTATAATATGTCTTTTTAATTATTTTATGACATACTATAATTTGACTTTTTAATTATTTTCATGACATATAATATGACTTAAATTATTTTTATGACATACTATAATATGACTTTAATTATTAATATGACTTTTAATTTTTTTGATGACATACTATAATATAACTTTTTAATTTTTTTTATGATATACTATAATATGACTTTTTAATTATTTTAATGACATACTATATGTCTTTTTAATTATTTTATGACATACTATAATTTGACTTTTTAATTATTTTCATGACATATAATATGACTTAAATTATTTTTATGACATACTATAATGACTTTAATTATTAATATGACTTAATTTTTTTGATGACATACTATACTATGACTTTTTAATTATTTTATGACATAATATAATATGACTTTTTAATTATTTTATGACATACTATAATATGACTTATTAATTATTAATATGACTTTTAAATTATTTTGATGATATACTATAATATGACTTATTAATTATGAATATGACTTAAATTATTTTTATGACATACTATAATATGACTTTAATTATTAATATGACTTTTAATTTTTTTGATGACATACTATAAGATAACTTTTTAATTTTTTTTATGATATACTATAATATGACTTTTTAATTATTTTTATGAGATAATATAATGATTTTTTAATTATTTTCATGACTTATTATACTATGACTTTTGAATTTTTTTATGGCATACTGTACTATGACTTTTTAGTTATTTGTCGATATATTCTTCATATATTATTACTTGTTAATGCATGTGGTGGTGTATGAGATGTGTAACAGAAATTTATTGTGTGTTTGCAGCCTGCAGTCTCTGAATGAAATCATGGCCTCAGGCTCAAAAGAGGACAGCAAGGTAGCCGTGGAGAAGCAGGTAAAAATGCACTTTTGTTTTCAAACATTTTTTTTTGTGGCATTTCCAATTTATTTTATAGCTTTTATAGGGAACGAGTTGATGTACGTAAAGTGTACAAACATGTTGGCGTTCCTCCTCTCAGGTGCAGGAAGTGAACGCTCAGCTGCAGAGGGAGAAGGATGCTGAGGTCCAGATGAGGCAGGCGGCTCGCAGCGCTGAGCAGGCCAGCGCAGGAGGAGGATCAGGCGGGAAGGGCTGGAACGAGGAAGACCTTCAGCTGCTCATCAAAGCTGTCAACCTGTTCCCTGCTGGGACCAACGCCAGGTAGACACTCGCACAAAGTTTAAACAATAATATGACTTTTAAATTATTTTTATGACATACTATACTGATTTTTATATGACATTCTGTACTATGACATTTAAATTATTTTTTATAACGCACTATAATTTGACTTTTTAAATTATTTTCAGGACATATACTATGACTTTTTAATTGTTATATGACGTACTATATTGATTTTTTTTTACGACATACTATACTATGACTTTTTCTCGTGAAATTTTCGACATACTATACTATGACTTTTTAATTATTTTTATGACATACTAAACTATGACTTAAATTATTTTATGACATACTTCTACTAATACTAATTCTATGACTTTTCAATTATTAATATGACTTTAATAATTTTTATGACATACTATAATATGACTTTTAATTATAATTTTATGACATACTTTACTATAACTTTTTAATTATTAATATGACTTTTTAATAATTTTTATGACAAATTATTTTATGACATACTATACGATGACTTTTTAATTGTTTGACATACTATACTATGACTTTTCATTATTAATGACTTTTTAATTATTTTTAATGACATACTATAGTTAGTCTTTGTTATAATTTATTTGAAATACCATACAACATTTTTTTTTTTTTTATGGAATACTATACGTTAGAATCCTTGTTCCTCAAATTGAATTGTTTTATTCCTTCCAGATGGGAAGTTATTGCCAACTATATGAACCTACACTCCACCAGTGGCATGAAGAGGACGGCCAAAGACGTCATCAACAAAGCCAAGAATCTACAACGACTAGGTGAGCTCAGAAATGACTACTGCAAACTAGCTTCAGGGCCACACCACTGAGCATTACTGTTTAAAAAAGAAATCATTTTATATCTATTTATGCACGATATGGACACAGTAAAGTATAATTAAAATACTATTTTCTATGCTGTTTTTGTGTATTTTAATAAGCTAAATCAGTCCTGTTAATGTCCTCTCCACAGATCCGGGTCAGAAAGACGAGATAAACAGAAAAGCCTTTGAGAAGTTCAAGAAGGAACATGCTTGTGTAGCGCCCACCATAGACAACGCTGTGCCCTCAGAGAGATTTGATGGTGAGTGTCTCTAACTGTATGAAAACACACTAGTTACAGTTTGAGTCAAGAAAGGTGTGTACACATTGTAAACAAGGAAATAGCTCAAGGGGATCATGGTGAGGAAAATGTTTAATGAATGACAAATATTCTGTGTAACAATGTGTCTCATTGACCCCGCTGTGTCTCGTCCCCTCAGGCGCCGGTAGCGACGGTAATGCTGCCTCCTGGACCACAGAGGAACAGAAGCTTCTGGAACAAGCCCTGAAGACCTACCCAGTCAGCACACCTGAGCGGTGGGAGAAGATCGCTGCTGCTGTCCCAGGACGAACCAAGAAAGACTGTATGAAGAGGTACAAGGTAAGATGGTGCTGGTCTGGCTGCGGATGCTTCCATCCATTTGCAAGATTCCACCACGCCCGAAAGAAAACAACAAATCAGAGCTGAGGCGTCTCTGAGCAGCTGTCAATCGTGAATATGAAGTTGTAGTTTAGCTAAACGGTACACTACAAGATGTTTCTGAAAACATTTGAGGAGTTAAATAGGCATTACAGTAACAGAATATTGATTGATCGGAGTTCGCGAGTTGTGATTGACAGCTGCTCAGAGACTCCTTGACTCTGATTGGTTGTTTTCCTTCGGCGCCGTGAAATCTTGCAAGAGGAACATGAATAGTAACACAAGAGCCTCCAAAATGCGAGTACTATTCTAACATGTTTTCCCTGTTTCTGTTGCAGGAACTGGTGGAGATGGTTAAAGCCAAGAAAGCCGCACAGGAAGTCGGAGGCAAGAGTAAAAAATGACAAGAACCACAAAAGAATAGTATCCGTGTTATTTTAACATTATTGTGTTGGTCTTTATTTTATAATAAAAATTAAAGGAGGAAAAAATATTACAAACTTAAATACTGTGTATGTGTAATGTTTTACACGGTGTGTACAGTTGATGATCTGTCCTCACAGATCAGGGTTTCATCCAGAACATTCCACTGCGGATCTGGTTGTAATCCGGCAGCTGTTCAATTGGACCTGAGAAGAAAAAAAAACAAACAAGTCATGAAAAGTAAAACTACACAGTTTATTACAACGTCGGTTGTATTTTTGTAGCTCTCACCGTTGTTTTTATTGGTAATGATAACACTGTACTCGGTCAAAGGGAGTGCTGGGAACACGGCGACATCGTAGAAATTGATGTTGCCGCATTCCAAGATCTCCCTTTGAATGAGTACAATGTTATCATAACCCATAGTACCGGTGGCTGGGGATACAAAAATATAACCCGAGTTTAGTCGTCTAACTAATTAACCTATTCAACTTTACATGCAAGGATTGAGTGTCCTCTTGAACAAATAAATGGCTGCTTCTTTAATTTTACTGTGCATAAACATTGCAATTAAGATAACTTGCAACATGAAGCGCAGGAGCTATTGTTGAACACAATATGACTATGTCTTCCTACTACAACGTATACGAGTTATACTAAAAGATGCTACTCTACATCCAATTAGGAAAAACAGCCAAACATACCAACTGCTGCGATGGCAGGAGCCTTGTTGAAGATATATTTGGTACACACGTCCTTGATAGTTGTGGCGTCGATAGCCTGGTGAAGGGGAGATAAAAAAATACAAAATTAAAATTTCCCACCACAATTCAACCAGTGCTTTTCCTACTTTTAGGAAGGCATAAATCAGAGCCGATAGTTCATTGCTTAACAGTTGAAAGTTGAATGATCGTCAAAGGCAGGGTGATTTATCATGAAGCGTAGGATTACTTTAAAATCTGGTGATTTTCTTATTGGAGGAGTTGTTAGCAAGAAGGTCATCGATACAGATTCAACACTTTGCAGTACGTGATGCATAACATGCCACAGCTGCCTCCTTGAATTCCACTCAGTCTTTGAATTGGATGGAAATGTGGGAACCTCTATACATTCTTAGTTGGGTGAGATTTGACTGTATCCACTCACGTCAATTCTGGCTTCCAGCTCATGCAGAGGGATCCTGCGACTGTAGCACAGCATCTGTCTGCCGATGTCCTCACAGATCGGGGTGGATCCTGGAGAAAGCAAATACACAAGTTGATGTCAGACAAAAAGAACAATTACCACCTTGCAGTTGTATAAAAAGTCGTAGTATAGTATGTCGAAAGTTTCATGAAAAAAAAGTCATGGTATAGTATGTCGAAAAAAGTCATAATATAGCATGTCGAAAAGGTTATTAAATAAAAAAAGTCATAGTATAGTATGTCGAAAATTTCATGAAAAAAAAGTCAGTATAGTATGTCGAAAATTGTATGAAAAAAAGTCATAGTATAGCATGTCGAAAATGTTATGAAAAAAAAGTCATAGTATAGTATGTCGAAAATTTCTTGAAAAAAGAAATTTTCGACATACTATACTATGACTTTTTTTTCAAGAAATTTTCGACATACTATACTATGAGTTTTTTTTCATAAAATTTTCGACATACTATACTGACTTTTTTTTCATGAAATTTTCGACATACTATACTATGACTTTTTTCAAGAAATTTTCGACATACTATACTATGACTTTTTTTCACGAAATTTTCGACATCAATATTTTTCATGAAAATTTTCGACATGCTATACTATGACTTTTTTTCACGAAATTTTCGACATCAATTTTTTTCATGAAAATTTTCGACATGCTATACTATGACTTTTTTTCACGAAATTTTCGACATCAATATTTTTCACGAAATTTTCGACATCAATTTTTTTCATGAAAATTTTCGACATACTATACTATGACTTTTTTTTAATATATTTTTCGACATACTATACTATGACTTTTTTTCATGAAATTTTGGACATACTATACTATGACTTTTTTTTCATAAAATTTTCGACATACTATACTATGACTTTTTTTCATACAATTTTCGACATACTATACTATGACTTTTTTTTCAAGAAATTTTCGACATACTATACTATGACTTTTTTTTCAAGAAATTTTCGACATACTATACTATGACTTTTTTTATTTAATAACCTTTTCGACATACTATACTATGACTTTTTTTTCATAACATTTTCGACATGCTATACTGACTTTTTTTTCATAAAATTTTCGACATACTATACTATGACTTTTTTTTCAAGAAATTTTCGACATACTATACTATGACTTTTTTTATTTAATAACCTTTTCGACATACTATACTATGACTTTTTTTTCATAACATTTTCGACATGCTATACTATGACTTTTTTTCATACAATTTTCGACATACTATACTATGACTTTTTTTCATGAAATTTTCAACATACTATACTATGACTTTTTTTTCATAAAATTTTCGACATACTATACTATGACTTTTTTTTCAAGAAATTTTCGACATACTATACTATGACTTTTTTTATTTAATAACCTTTTCGACATACTATACTATGACTTTTTTTTCAAGAAATTTTCGACATACTATACTATGACTTTTTTTTCATAAAATTTTCGACATACTATACTATGACTTTTTTTTCAAGAAATTTTCGACATACTATACTATGACTTTTTTTATTTAATAACCTTTTCGACATACTATACTATGACTTTTTTCAAGAAATTTTCGACATACTATACTATGACTTTTTTTCACGAAATTTTCGACATCAATTTTTTTCATGAAAATTTTCGACATGCTATACTATGACTTTTTTTCACGAAATTTTCGACATCAATATTTTTCACGAAATTTTCGACATCAATTTTTTTCATGAAAATTTTCGACATACTATACTATGACTTTTTTAATATATTTTTCGACATACTATACTATGACTTTTTTTCATGAAATTTTGGACATACTATACTATGACTTTTTTTTCATAAAATTTTCGACATACTATACTATGACTTTTTTTCATACAATTTTCGACATACTATACTATGACTTTTTTTTTCAAGAAATTTTCGACATACTATACTATGACTTTTTTTCAAGAAATTTTCGACATACTATACTATGACTTTTTTTTCAAGAAATTTTCGACATACTATACTATGACTTTTTTTTCAAGAAATTTTCGACATACTATACTATGACTTTTTTTTCATAACATTTTCGACATGCTATACTGACTTTTTTTCATACAATTTTCGACATACTATACTATGACTTTTTTTTCAAGAAATTTTCGACATACTATACTATGACTTTTTTTTCATAAAATTTTCGACATACTATACTATGACTTTTTTTTCAAGAAATTTTCGACATACTATACTATGACTTTTTTTATTTAATAACCTTTTCGACATACTATACTATGACTTTTTTTTCATAACATTTTCGACATGCTATACTATGACTTTTTTTATTTAATAACCTTTTCGACATACTATACTATGACTTTTTTTTCATAACATTTTCGACATGCTATACTGACTTTTTTTCATACAATTTTCGACATACTATACTATGACTTTTTTTTCAAGAAATTTTCGACATACTATACTATGACTTTTTTTATTTAATAACCTTTTCGACATACTATACTATGACTTTTTTTTCATAACATTTTCGACATGCTATACTATGACTTTTTTTCATACAATTTTCGACATACTATACTATGACTTTTTTTTCAAGAAATTTTCAACATACTATACTATGACTTTTTTTTCATAAAATTTTCGACATACTATACTATGACTTTTTTTTCAAGAAATTTTCGACATACTATACTATGACTTTTTTTTCATAAAATTTTCGACATACTATACTATGACTTTTTTTCAAGAAATTTTCGACATACTATACTATGACTTTTTTTATTTAATAACCTTTTCGACATACTATACTATGACTTTTTTTTCATAACATTTTCGACATGCTATACTATGACTT
Source organism: Sebastes umbrosus (assembly GCF_015220745.1). Classification (NCBI taxonomy): domain Eukaryota; kingdom Metazoa; phylum Chordata; class Actinopteri; order Perciformes; family Sebastidae; genus Sebastes; species Sebastes umbrosus. The sequence continues at coordinate 2,457,996 of NC_051291.1, forward strand.
TTTTTCATACAATTTTCGACATACTATACTATGACTTTTTTTTCAAGAAATTTTCAACATACTATACTATGACTTTTTTTTCAAGAAATTTTCGACATACTATACTATGACTTTTTTTTCATAAAATTTTCGACATACTATACTATGACTTTTTTTTCAAGAAATTTTTGACATACTATACTATGACTTTTTTTCATACAATTTTCGACATACTATACTATGACTTTTTTTTCAAGAAATTTTCGACATACTATACTATGACTTTTTTTTCATAACATTTTCGACATGCTATACTATGACTTTTTTTCATACAATTTTCGACATACTATACTATGACTTTTTTTTCAAGAAATTTTCGACATACTATACTATGACTTTTTTTTCAAGAAATTTTCGACATACTATACTATGACTTTTTTTTCAAGAAATTTTCGACATACTATACTATGACTTTTTTTATTTAATAACCTTTTCGACATACTATACTATGACTTTTTTTTCATAACATTTTCGACATGCTATACTATGACTTTTTTTCATACAATTTTCGACATACTACAGGACTGTCTCAGAGAATTAGAATATTGTGATAAAGTTCTTTATTTTCTGTAATGCAATTAAAAAAACAAAAATGTCATGCATTCTGGATTCATTACAAATCAACTGAAATATTGCAAGCCTTTTATTCTTTTAATATTGCTGATTATGGCTTACAGCTTAAGAAAACACAAATATCCTATCTCTAAATATTAGAATATTTCCTCAGACCAAGTAAAAAAAAAGATTGATAACAGTAAAACAAAATCAAACATTTGAAAATGTCCATTAATGCACTCAGTACTTGGTTGGGAATCCTTTTGCACAGATTACAGCATCAATGCGGCGTGGCATGGAGGCAATCAGCCTGTGGCATTGCTGAGGTGTTATGGATGCCCATGATGCTTCAATAGCGGCCTTTAGCTCATTTGCATTGTTGGGTCTGGTGTCTTTCAGCTTCCTCTTCACAATACCCCACAAATTCTCTATGGGGTTCAGGTCAGGGGAATTGGCAGGCCAATCGAGGACAGTAATGCCATGGGCAGTACACCAGTTACTGGTGGTTCTGGCACTGTGGGCAGGTGCCAGATCATGCTGGAAAATGAAATCCTCATCTCCATAGAGCTTTTCAGCAGACGGAAGCATGTAGTGCTCTAAAATCTCTTGGTACACAGCTGCATTTACTCTGGACTTGATGAAACACAGTGGACCAACACCAGCAGCTGACATGGCTCCCCAAACCATCACTGACTGTGGGAACTTCACACTGGATTTCAAGCAACTTGGATTTTGCTCCTCTCCAGCCTTTCTCCAGACTCTGGCGCCTTGACTTCCAAATGAAATACAACACTTGCTTTCGTCTGAAAAGAGGACTTTGGACCACTCTGCAACTGTCCGGTGCTTCTTTTCCATAGCCCAAGTCAGACGCTTCTTCCGTTGTCTTGAGTTCAGAAGTGGCTTGACCATGGGAATACGGCTATTGTAGCCCATTTCCCGGACACGTCTGTGAACAGTGGCTTTTGATACCTGATTGCCTCCATGCCACGCCGCATTGATGCTGTAATCCGTGCAAAAGGATTCCCAACCAAGTACTGAGTGCATTAATGGACATTTTCAAATGTTTGATTTTGTTTTACTGTTATCAATCTTTTTTTTTACTTGGTCTGAGGAAATATTCTAATATTTAGAGATAGGATATTTGTGTTTTCTTAAGCTGTAAGCCATAATCAGCAATATTAAAAGAATAAAAGGCTTGCAATATTTCAGTTGATTTGTAATGAATCCAGAATGCATGACATTTTTGTTTTTTTAATTGCATTACAGAAAATAAAGAACTTTATCACAATATTCTAATTCTCTGAGACAGTCCTGTATACTATGACTTTTTTTTCAAGAAATTTTCGACATACTATACTATGACTTTTTTTTCATAAAATTTTCGACATACTATACTATGACTTTTTTTTCAAGAAATTTTCGACATACTATACTATGACTTTTTTTTCAAGAAATTTTCGACATACTATACTATGACTTTTTTTCATGAAATTTTGGACATACTATACTATGACTTTTTTTTCATAAAATTTTCGACATACTATACTGACTTTTTTTCATACAATTTTCGACATACTATACTATGACTTTTTTTTCAAGAAATTTTCGACATACTATACTATGACTTTTTTTTCATAAAATTTTCGACATACTATACTATGACTTTTTTTTCAAGAAATTTTCGACATACTATACTATGACTTTTTTTTCATAAAATTTTCGACATACTATACTATGACTTTTTTTTCAAGAAATTTTCGACATACTATACTATGACTTTTTTTATTTAATAACCTTTTCGACATACTATACTATGACTTTTTTTTCATAACATTTTCGACATGCTATACTATGACTTTTTTTCATACAATTTTCGACATACTATACTATGACTTTTTTTTCAAGAAATTTTCAACATACTATACTATGACTTTTTTTTCATAAAATTTTCGACATACTATACTATGACTTTTTTTTCAAGAAATTTTCGACATACTATACTATGACTTTTTTTTCAAGAAATTTTCGACATACTATACTATGACTTTTTTTTCATAACATTTTCGACATGCTATACTATGACTTTTTTTTCAAGAAATTTTCGACATACTATACTATGACTTTTTTTTCATAACATTTTCGACATGCTATACTATGACTTTTTTTCATACAATTTTCGACATACTATACTATGACTTTTTTTTCAAGAAATTTTCGACATACTATACTATGACTTTTTTTTCATAAAATTTTCGACATACTATACTATGACTTTTTTTTCAAGAAATTTTCGACATACTATACTATGACTTTTTTTATTTAATAACCTTTTCGACATACTATACTATGACTTTTTTTCATACAATTTTCGACATACTATACTATGACTTTTTTTTCAAGAAATTTTCGACATGCTATACTATGACTTTTTTTCATACAATTTTCGACATACTATACTATGACTTTTTTTCAAGAAATTTTCGACATACTATACTATGACTTTTTTTTCAAGAAATTTTCGACATACTATACTATGACTTTTTTTTCATAAAATTTTCGACATACTATACTATGACTTTTTTTTCAAGAAATTTTCGACATACTATACTATGACTTTTTTTTCAAGAAATTTTCGACATACTATACTATGACTTTTTTTCATACAATTTTCGACATACTATGGTATGTCGAAAATTTCTTGAAAAAAAAGTCATAGTATAGCATGTCAAAAAGGTTATTAAATAAAAAAAGTCATAGTATAGTATGTCGAAAATTTCTTGAAAAAAAAGTGATAATATAGCATGTGGTAAATTTCAGGGGAAAAAAGTCAAAATATAGCATGTGGTAAATTTCATGAAAAAAAAGTCAAAATATAGCATGTCGTAAATTTCATGAAAAAAAAGTCAAAATATAGCATGTCGAAAATTTCATGAAAAAAAAGTCAAAATATAGCATGTCGTAAATTTCAGGAAAAAAGTCAAAATATAGCATGTCGTAAATTTCATGAAAAAAAAGTCAAAATATAGCATGTCGAAAATTTCAGGAAAAAAAAGTCCAAATATAGCATGTCGTAAATTTCATGAAAAAAAAGTCCAAATATAGCATGTCGTAAATTTCATGAAAAAAAAAGTCAAAATATAGTATGTTGTAAATTTCATGAAAAAAAAGTCATAGTATAGCATGTTGTAAATTTCATGAAAAAAAGTCATATAGCATGTCTTAAATTTCATGAAAAAATCATAGTATAGTATGTCGTAAATTTCATGTAAAAAAAGTCCAAATATAGCATGTCGTAAATTTCATGAAAAAAAAAGTCAGAATATAGCATGTCGAAAATTTCATGAAAAAAAAAGTCAGAATATAGCATGTCGAAAATTTCATGAAAAAAAAGTCAAAATATAGCATGTCGTAAATTTCATGAAAAAAAAGTCAAAATATAGCATGTCGAAAATTTCATGAAAAAAAAAGTCAAAATATAGCATGTCGTAAATTTCATGAAAAAAAAGTCCAAATATAGCATGTTGTAAATTTCATGAAAAAAAAGTCAAAATATAGCATGTCGTAAATTTCATGAAAAAAAAGTCAAAATATAGCATGTCGTAAATTTCATGAAAAAAAAGTTAAAATATAGCATGTCAAAAATTTCATGAAAAAAGAGTCAAAATATAGCATGTCGTAAATTTCAGGGAAAAAAAGTCAAAATATAGCATGTTGTAAATTTCATGAAAAAAAAGTCATAGTATAGCATGTTGTAAATTTCATGAAAAAAAGTCATATAGCATGTCTTAAATTTCATGAAAAAATCATAGTATAGTATGTCGTAAATTTCAGGAAAAAAAAGTCATGGTATAGTATGTCGAAATTTTCATGAATAAAAGTCATAGTGTGGTATTTTGAAAATTTCATGAAAAAGAGTTATAGTATAGTATGTCGAATAATTCATTAAAAAAAGTCATAGTATAGTATGTCGAAAAACGTCATAGTATAGTACATCATAAAAGAGTCATGGTATAGTATGCCATAATAATGTCGTACAAAAGTCCAAGTATAGTACGCCATAAAAATCTCATAAAAGCTATAAAAAAGTCATAGTATAGTGTGTCATAAAAAGTCATAGTATAGTGTGTCATAAAAAGTCATAGTATAGCGTGTTATGTTGCCGGCATGGAGGTATAAAACAGCGCTACATTATGCTTCTCAGATTATCAGTGCAGCCTGACATGATGCAGACTTACCGTCGAGATGCAGGAGCATGTTGGTCTTGAGCAGGTTCTTGGCCCGTGCCACCTCGCTCTCCGTCACACTCGTGCAAAGAGACATCCTAACATGAGAGCAAAAAGATTCATCATCCGTTTTATATTTAGACCTGGAAGTAGACAGCAGCTACACACACACACACACACAGTGTTTTATGGTTTAAAACGTACCATTACTACAGTATATCTGATCTGTCCTTTCTCAGTGTGCACTCACCATTCCATCTGAGTGAAGTGCATCATTTCGTTGATGGTGCCGGGCTCACACACCATGTAGAGACCCCACAGGCCTGTGTCTGTGTAGCAGGTGTTGAAGGACTGGAAGCTGTGGCACAGGTTCCCCTGACAGGCCATCTGAGCCAGTTTACTGGACAGATTCTAGGTTCACAAATGACACAATACAAAAGGGATAGTTACAAGATGGAAAGCCCAACCTGTGCAATAATAAAAGTACAGTCTTACAGTTAACTGGCTACTGAAGTGTTTGGTCAATTGCTGACTCAATGTGTGTGTTTATGTATGTATGGTTGACACAACTGGTGTAAGAAATCTAAACTAAAGTTAATAGGAGTGGAGCTTTCATCGGTACTCACCACACCGCCGCCAAACGAGCGGTCCCAGTTCCCAATAAGTGTGTTTGCCACCATGAGGGGGATGGTGTCGGGGTGTGACCATCCAACCGCTTCCACTGCGATGGCGATGTGAGCCAGAGGCATCTTGTCGTCACGCACGCGGATCTGAAGCAACAGCAAAAACACATTCACTTGTAAAGTTTTCCTACTGTCAGTAAGGCTGTGCTATTTCTAACATGAACTTGAAATAAAGTGTTGTCAATGTTCTTGTTTTTTTTTTGCATGTGACAATGATAATAATAATAAAAAAACATACTGATACAAATTTACATGACAAAATTAAATAAGTAAAAAAAAAAAAAAGAATTAGATAATAATGTATGGTCTTAACCTAAAAACATCAACCTTACCTCACTTCCTGTGAAGTGGCATTCAGGAACAGCCGGGGCTTCACCTTTATATCTGCCAGGAAGTTTTCCAAAATGATACTTGGCCAAATCATTGAGCTCATCATGTGAAACTCCTGAACAAAAAAGACATCACAGAATGTCCTGAAGGTCAGAATAACCTCAAAGTCACATTTTAATTTGGTATGAATCCATAACTTTATGTCTGGTGTGAGTTCATGCAGAACCAACAGTAACGCCAGTGACAGCTGCTGTGAATAATATCTCAGTAACAATGGGGGGATTTGCTGTTTTATGGATTCATATCAAACTAACATGTCGACCTATAACCAAATAAGTGAGGGGATAACGAGCTCTGACCTCCAGCAGCAGCCAGCACTATTCTGGGGCCTTTGTAGTGAGTGGTGATGTACTCCACCAGGTCTCCTCTGTTGATCGTCCTGCAATCAAATACAACTAACTTACAGCATGAAAAAAAACATGTACAAGACTGCATTTCTACAGCAAGTTGAGGTGAGACCTTCACATAAACCACACTGAGATCAGGTATTTGCAACAGAGATCCTGTGTTCGGTAGACCAAAGGAGTTTTGTTCGGTCTTACTTGATGTTCTCGGTGGGGCCCAGGATGGTCCTGCCCAGAGCTGTAGACTGGTACGCGGTAGCATGCAGGTAATCAAAGACCACTTCCTGCAGATTGGTCTCTACTTCCTGCATCTCTCTGAGGATCACCCCTCGCTCCCTCTCGATCTCTGCCTCACCCAGTGTGCTGTTCTGGATGATGTCAGCCAGGATCTCCACAGCTTGGGAGAGAAGAAAACAGGAACATTATTTATTTGGATAAAGGAACTATGATTTCTTTTCCATTATTCAAACACATCAGTCTGTGTTGATAAGGCTGAATGTGCTGTACTTATCTGGGACCTTTTCTTAAAATGTAATCAAGTTCACTTGTTAAGACTTTAAGAACATTTAAATACTTTAAGGTTACTACAAGGAACTTTCATTTTGTGTTGATTTTGGCGGCCCCTGTGATCATAAGCGGTAGTGTGTCCATGAGCACCACCGCATCGTGTCGAAAAGATCTGCAGCTGCTAGACTCCCTTTACAAAACCTCTCATTTTACTGCAGCAGGGTCAGTCCTGGTTATTATGTAATCTAATATGCAATTCTCTGCAAAGCAATAACATGTATGCTCCCTTTCTTAATCACCATTTAAATCATCCTCATGTTCATCACTACATGCCAGTGTGGCCTTAACGTTCAGCTGCTCTGCCCTGCTGCACTCTACTGTACCTCGTGGAAGATCTTTAGAGAAAGCTTTGGCGTAATACACAGTTTGCTCTCTGGACGTGTAGGCGTTCAGGTGAGCCCCCATGTTCTCGATCTCCAACTCCAGATCCAGCTGGGAGCGCTTCCTGGTGCCCTGTCACACACACACACACACAGTACACAACAAACCTTAGGATATGTTTCACATTATTGAAGACAAGACATACCATTTATTTTAATAAGTCATGAACATTATAACATTTAGGAAAGATTCCACTGTGTCCATTTAGCTAACGTGTCTTTGTAATTGTTGCATGTGTAATAAGGAGATATAAAAGACAAACCAGTTGGTCCAGTTAGCAGAAGTAAACACTTTGCTGCTCTGCTACCATCTCACCTTAAATGCCATATGTTCCAGGAAATGTGCGGTGCCATTATTTCTCTCATTCTCGTAGCGACTGCCGGCGTCTATCCAGAGGCCCACCTGGATGAAGACAGTGATGAATCCACAGATTAATATCCAAACACATTCTGCTGCTACTGTACCACAACTTCAGACAGATACCTGAGCTGAGGTTGTATTCTGTACTGACAGAGCTCAACTCTTCATTAGGCATTGAGATAAACCTGTCTCATGACCCACACCCACCGCTGCAAGTTGACTCTTTTCTATTTTAACTGGTTGAATGATTTTATTTTGCCAACACTTACAACTCAACTTAGGTGACTTTAATTACAAATTGAAGAAGAATCACCATCAAAAGGTGCTAATGATATTGTTCTGTACATTACAGCAGGGGTTCTCAGACTCTTTGGGGCTAGGGTCCTCTTACAGGGGAGAACATTTTTCAAGGACCCCTTCATAATAAGTATTGAGTGAGAGTTAATCTTTGCATGTAAACTATATAAACAAAGTTTTTAAATATATAAAAATCGATAGTGTTTTTGAGACAGTATGACAAAACATAATATCGCGATACTCTATATTTTCTTACACCCCTAATGTCATCATATCAGAGTTTCTATTGACCCAAAGCTAACGTGGGTAACGTAGTAATGGACACAATATGCTTGTTTTATTGGCGCAAACTGTAGATATGCAGTTTTTAATGATACAGCACAACTTAGTAATTTATAGCAAATTATTCCAAATTTTGTCAACTCTTTTGATTTGTTCCCCAAAAAATAAAAGAAATATTTGAGTCTTGAATTTCTTTATTGTGGTTTGGATTGGAGAGGGTCATTAAGTTAACCCAAACATTTTATTTGATTCTTGCATTTGTACTTTTCTCAATTATTATTACAAATACATAAAAAGTAGTCAGACCAAATAAAGTGTTTAAGCAGGGTAACTTGTTATCTCACCGTGCAGGTGGTGTTGCCAGCGTCCTCAGAAGACACCCGCAGTCCGTTCTCTAAAGTGGTCACCTTGGTTTCAGGAACATTGAGAGCCACCTGGTGAGCAGCCTGAGTAGCCAACAGTCTGTGTGATCCAGCTGGGAGCTGCAGGTGAAGAGAAAACACACACACTGTCAATATTCCAAGATGAGTCCTAATGAACGTTGAAATAAAGATGTCAAACAGATGAAATGTCTTTGTTGTATTTTATTCTTGCAAGAAGAGGCACTGGTTATACAGAGTCACACAAAGTCTGCAGAAGAGTTGCACAGCAGGAGATTATTATGATTATATAGAAATCTACAACAGGGACTGTGAGAAAAGGAGTTATTTTACAGAGAAAAGGAGTTGCTTTACTCAGACAGTGTCCCTGTAAAAGTCAACACTCAGTACTTTCACTCACACACACACACACACACACACACACACACACACACACACACACACACACACACACACTAACTAATTAACAGACAGTCATGATGATTCTGCAAATTTAGGTTAAGCTGTTACTGTCAGAGATAATGAATTTAACTAACCTATGTGGTCGTTTCACTGGACTGAACTGGTCAGATATGACTGATATGACTGGTATTTCTTCATGTTGCATTAGCCCCTCATGTTATTAACCAGCAGGTCTCAGCTGTTCTCTGATTTGATGTTGTTGAGAGGTTTACCTTCTTTAAACTGAGCAGTTATAACTGTCAAACTATAGAGGAAGTGTAACAATATGTAAAACATCACTATAAACACATTGTTCTTACCCGGATTGAAGGTTTTGTCTTCAATAAATGTCTTTGAAGGAGAAATCTGCCAGCAGACGTGAAGCGCTGTAAGGACGCTGCCATGTTGGTTTCTTCTGTCACGCTGACGCAAAGAGACGCAATACGTAAGTGACGTAATACTCTCAGATCCGCCGGGGATGACGGGACGTCTCATCAAAATAAAACCAAGAAAACTGTTTAAAAAATAATATAGATAAAAGTAGTCCCACAAAATGTATAATGGCAAAGTAAAAAAAAATTAAAAAAGTTATAATGGTAAAGTAAAAAAAATATAAAAAAAAGTTATAATGGTAAAGTAAAAAAATATATAAAAAAAAGTTATAATGGTAAAGTAAAAAAAAATTAAAAAAGTTATAATGGTAAAGTAAAAAAAATATATAAAAAAAGTTATAATGGTAAAGTAAAAAAAATATAAAAAAAAGTTATAATGGTAAAGTAAAAAAATATATAAAAAAAGTTATAATGGTAAAGTAAAAAAATATATAAAAAAAGTTATAATGGTAAAGTAAAAAAAAATATAAAAAAGTTATAATGGTAAAGTAAAAAAATATATAAAAAAAGTTATAATGGTAAAGTAAAAAAATATATAAAAAAAGTTATAATGGTAAAGTAAAAAAAAATAAAAAAGTTATAATGGTAAAGTAAAAAAATATATAAAAAAAGTTATAATGGTAAAGTAAAAAAATATATAAAAAAAGTTATAATGGTAAAGTAAAAAAATATATAAAAAAAGTTATAATGGTAAAGTAAAAAAAAATATAAAAAAGTTATAATGGTAAAGTAAAAAAAAATATAAAAAAAGTTATAATGGTAAAGTAAAAAAAAATATAAAAAAGTTATAATGGTAAAGTAAAAAAAATATAAAAAAAAGTTATAATGGTAAAGTAAAAAAAATATAAAAAAAGTTATAATGGTAAAGTAAAAAAAAATATAAAAAAGTTATAATGGTAAAGTAAAAAAAAATATAAAAAAAGTTATAATGGTAAAGTAAAAAAAATATTTAAAAAAGTTATAATGGTAAAGTAAAAAAATATATAAAAAAAGTTAAAATGGAAAAGTAAAAAAAAAATAAAAAAAGTTATAATGGCAAAGTAAAAAAAATCTCGTAATATTACGACTTTTTTTCTCGTAAAGTTATGATTCTATTTTTTGGTTATTTTCTTAAATAGTCTTAAAATCTTAAATTAAAAAGTCTTAAATTGTGCAAAATAAATAAACAATAAACAATGTTCCGCATTTCTATATTATGATTTAATTAATTAGAAGTCTTAGACAGTCAAAATGTGTATCTCATTTTTTATTTTATTATTATTTCATTAAATATACTTGAGTGTTTAAGTTTTCTCAGTATTACCTGAAGAAAGTGACTATTTCAACATCTTTCTTACATTTATTTTTTTCTACCCACGCTCCCACGTTTATTTTGAAAGGGTCTGACAGTCGGAAGGCGGAAGTGTTTCTTTAGCATTTCGCGGAATTTTCCTTCAGAGCTTCTCAAGATAATCAACCTCTTTATAGCTTCAGTTCACAGTGAGTTCAACAGACAAACAAGTCAATAATAACACTATTTCATGCAGAACAGAGTCAGCTAACATTACCTCCTAACAGGATCACATATCTGAAGGTATTTATCAAGTTATTTGCAGATTAAACATGAAGTTCTGCAGCATCACTGTCTCAGACTAGTTGTAGCTGTAGCTGTTAGCCAGCTAGCAGTTATCTCACTAACAGCTATAGCTGTAAAAACAAATGAAATATTCATAAATAAATTAAATGAGTAAATAAATAAAGAATTAAAAAATCTATTTGAAAATTTAGTTTAAAGAGAAATAAATAATTGGACTCACAAATTAAATTAAGAATGCAGGTTTTAATCAGGCAATAAAAAGGGCAACTTCCCTGCTGCTTTTACTAAAAGTACTAGCTATTAATTTTGCTAGGTTATTTATTTATATCATTTTATTCACTAACTCATGCTTTTATTGCTAATTTGAAGCCTGAACTTTAGCTGATGCATGTAAACAACAGTCATTATCTTTGGTGTGACTTCACAGACAATAAATGGAAGGTGGTGGAGATCTAATGCACGGTGATCTGGAGGATGGAGAGCTATTTATGAAGTTATTTGCAGGATTAAACATGAAGTTCTGCAGCATCAGTAGCTACTAACTCAAGATGTTGTTTGCTCTTATTGCTAATGCATAGCCTAAACTTTAGCTGATGCATGTAAACAGTCTTTGGTGTGACTTCACAGACAATATGGAAGGTGATCTGGAGGATGGAGAGCTCTCTGGGTCCGGCTCGGACGCCGAGATGGGAACTGCTGCAGCACAACCTCGACCCCAGGTTCCTGAAGCCTTCAGCGCTCGGTCCTTCCACGACAGGGCCGCTGCGCAGCGCTCTGCAGCCGCCTACCGCAGCACCGGGAGGACAGTGGAGTCCAGCGACAGCGACCCGGACACGTCGGACGAGGAGGCGGCTGTTTGGCGAAAGAAACGCCAGAAAGTCTCCAACGCTCCCCAGCAGCCTCCTGCATGCACCCCGCAGCCGACGCGCATGTGCGTCCCCGTCTCCATTCCCGTCTCTGGCGCACAGGGAGGCCGCAAGGTGAACAACATCTGGGGCTCTGTGGTGCAGGATCAGTGCCAGGATGCCATCACTGCAGAGCTGGGCATATTCGGCATGGAAGGGGAAGTCAGCATGTCCAGCAGAAACGTGGAGACTTACAACTTTGTCCTGGCGCGTAAGATCATGGAGAAGGAGAGGCAGATGGAGAAAGAGGCAACTGAGGATGGAGAGGTGAGCATGCTGGACGCCCAGCTGGAGGAGTACATGAAGGACCGGGGCTCGGAGGAGAGGCCGGGAGGTGATGCCAAGAGGAAGAGGTCAGCTAAGGAGAGACTGGGCCCCAGGGCGGAGATGGACATCAAGGGCCGGTATGAGATCACAGAGGATGACCCTGATGATAAGGTGACAGATGAGATAGCACACAGGCTGCAAGAGCCTAAAAAGGACCTGATAGAGCGCGTCGTGAGCGCCGTCGGAAAGAAAAAAGCCATAGAGCTGCTGGGAGAGACCGCCACGCTGGAGGAAAGCGGCGGCGTGTACACAATGGATGGCAGCAGGCGACGGACGCCCGGCGGGGTGTACCTCAACCTGCTGAAGAACACGCCCAGCATCAGCAAGTCCCAGATCAGGAAGATCTTCATCGAGGAGCACCAGAAAGAGTGCAAGAGCAAGAAGGCTGCACAGAAGAGGAGGCGGCACATGGTGGCCAAGAAGATGAAACAGGCCATCGGCACGCTGAACCTGCAGGAGCACGACGACGTCTCCAGGGAGACTTTCGCCAGCGATACCAATGAGGCCTTGGAGTCGTTGGAGGAGGCTGCGGAAGAGGAAGAGGAGGGTCAGGAGGAAGCTGCTGTGGGCACTGAGGAGACGGCAGCGGTGGTCTACAACTCTGCAGACCTGGAGGTCTTCTGAGAGACGCCTGCTGTGTGAACTCTGAAGGACATTTAGGATCAAAATTACAACACAACAATGAAAACACTGTATAAGTATGTTCTCTACTGAGTACAGAATCTCACCTGAGTGTCCTTTTTGTTTTTTTACCTTAGCAATAAAAGGAGAGCTTATGTTAACAGAAATATTAGTTTTGTTTGGTACAGCATGGATTTGTTTCATTTCAGCTCATGTTAACACTGTCCGCAAGTTAGTGTGATTTATGATACAAAATGTTTGTTTGCCTTTAAATCAAATTCTTAATTATCAAAAAAAGTTGTTATGTTGAGAGCACTCTTGTTGATTTTCAATTATGTTAACTTTCTTTGTTATAATTTCCATCAGGATATAATTAGGTCTTGGTTTTATTAAATCCATTTGTGTGGAATATAAATAAAGATGACTCGGGTGAAATTGCTTAAAACGGTGATTGGATTGCTCTCTGGTTTTTTTTCAATGCTGTTCACTATAAGAAAAAGAATAATTATGGCAAATTTTTAGCGTTGTGAAACAGATTCAGCCCCTGATTTATTAGCATTTTCAGCAGTTTGGGCTGATTATTATAGAGAAGGGTTTATTTTGTACTGTAAAAGAGCCAGAGAAGCAGAAAACTTCAAGGCAAAGATACAGTAGTTTGGACAGATGTTGTAGTGCAGACGTTTGTCCACTAGATGGCAGTCACACTATTTCCCACAACTAAATGCCTCATGTTTAGATAAAGTATTGATCCCTGAAAGCACAATACCAAAAGAAGTTGAATAATATACTGTATACGAGAAGAAGCATGTGATGGAAGGTGCTATACACAATATACAAAGTGTACTGTAACATCAAAATCAACTCAGGAATTAAAATAAGAAAGATAACTAAACTTACAAATGAAAAGGAACAGTGTGTAGGATTTAGGTGGATCTATTAGCAGAAATGGAACATAATTTTCACGAGTGTATAATCACCTAAAACTAAGAATCATTGTGTTTCCGTTAGCTTAGAATGAGGCCTTCATATCTACATAGGGGGCCTTTCTCAAACCGGACCCCTTAAAAACAACAGGTAACACCACACGCTGCTGACGTTCAATGTGTAACACAGGCTTGATACACTGACAGCTGTTGTTGTCTGTTGGGCTGCAGTTTGCCATGTTATGATTTGAGCATCATTTTTATGCTAAATGCAGTACCTGTGAGGGTTTCTGGACAATATCTGTCATTGTTTTGTGTTGTTAATTGATTGATACATATATTTGCAAAAAGCAAACATATTTGTCCACTCCCATGTTGATAAGAGGATTAAATACTTGGCAAATCTGCCTTTAAGGTACATTTTGAACAGATAAAAAAAGGTACGATTAATTTGCGATTAATCATGGACAATCATCACGAGTAAATATTTTAATCGCTTGACAGCCCTTATATATATATATATATATATACACATATATACACACACACACATATATATATATATTTATATATATAGATATATATATATATATAATTTGGCACAGAGAAGTACTCGTATCGGTACTCGGCATCGGCGAGTACCCAAATGTAAGTACTTGTACTCGGTCTGAAAAAAAGTGGTATCGGTGCATCCCCAGCGGTAGCCCACACAAAACGGACTGGGTTGTCTTATTTCACAGTTTGTGCGTTGGTAGGAACCCCGCATACCCAAATGCATGAACACACTGAAAAAATGTGTTATTCCATGACATGTTTCCTTTAATGTTCCATGTACACCAGGAACAGTAAACTAGCACACAGTTTACCATCCAACATTTGCTTTACAAATGTGAGTTTTTACTCGAGCTCAAAAGACCTCAGTAAACAAATGCCCCCCGCCCGCTAAAGCAGCTGCATCTAAATCAAAGTAAAAGTATAGAGTCGCCCCACACAGCTCCGGGGGTAGAATGAAAGCCTTTAATGGTGGTGGTGGTGGTGGATTTGTCAGCTGAAGCGCCCTGGAAATGATCATTATCTCTGCTCATGGCTGCCACATGAAAGGCCCAGCATTTCTGGCAGAAACCACTTAGGGCTGGTGTTTTATATTTGCTGGAGGATATGTCTCCTCTGATAAGCCGCCAGTGTGTATATCATGATTCCACGCGGCAATTAGGCAAAGCTGATAAAGGTTTGGGAAAGGTGCGGAGATCAGTTTCCTGCAATTGAGTTTTACTGTCGCTTCATCTGCTCACGTGCACGGTTTTATTGCATTTGTCACCGCTGACGAAGATGTTCATATGACAGACTTTGCTTTAATGGTAAAAGAGTGATCAAAGAAATGTGTGAGTTGCAGGAGGTGACTGATGTTCTGTCTTGTCTTATTCATGTGGAATTGTTGCACGCAGTCTCTGGTCTCAGGACCTCTGTATCTGTCACCTGGCAACGAACTTGTTGCCTGGATACAACACGCCGTTTCTTATTTCCATTGGATCAAACGGAACCGGGGTTGAAAAGACTTGGTTCTGTGGACGGAGAGGGAGGTGCTGCATGATGTCAGCATTCACAGAGGTTGTCAACAAATAAATGTGTGCAGCAGATTAGCATTATTTTGACAGACGCCGCATCTCTTTGAGCATCTGCTCTTTGAGATCCGTCCACAATCATGGGAGCCGTTTCATGGATGAACGGCTCACCGCCTGGTATGTCACAAATCAGGAAATCAGAGGAAGCTGTTCAAAGAGTTTTTCCTTCCTCTGATGATCACACGAGCCGAAGTAATCTAAGTTTATCGGTGCACTACTGCTGACCCATCAGAGCTAATCTTGGAGACGTTGACAGAAAGCCACCACCACAATTAGACAACAGATCCATGATCCGGCACAGAGAGACGGTGTAATTTTCAACGTGTCTCTCTCTCTCTCACACAGTAACATGTCTTCTTCATCTGAGCTACTGCCAGAAGAACAGCAGTAAAGGTGAGTTAGATAACATCATTAGAGGACTATTGAGGACAGGCAGTGACTCATCACTTTCACCTAAACAAAGGTGACCCAGTTGGGAGGAGAAACCAGACGACGGATCGCATTCATAAAGTGTGTCAGCTTTGGGGATGATGTCACTTCAGTCCAAGGACTCCTATTGTTAATGAGGAACGTTTTGCACATGGCTTATGCACAACTCACCATCAAAGTTTTCCATTCGTTGTAATTAGGGCTGTCAATCAATCGGAAAATTTAATTGCGATTAATCACGATTGTCTATAGTTAATCGCAAATTAATCACACATTTTTTATCTGTTCAAAATGGAGCTTAAAGGGAGATTTGTCAAGTATTTAATACTCTTATCAACATCTATAGTCTAGATAACGCCCAAAAAGCTTAAAGACAGAACGTGCTATTGTTAAATCATTATTCTGTTTTTTTACAAATATCACAGCCTTCGTCTGAACATTTAATTCTTCAGGAAATGTTTGTCCTGTAAAATAATATTCTGTATATCAAAAAAGCAGATTCAGAAAACTCTTCAGAAAAATTGTATTTCATGTCATGACAAACAGTTCATTAATTATTTTACAAAAAGGACCTGATCATTGTATTGATAAATTATAGCACCCCGTTCTCACCTACATAGTTTATACAGTATGTTCATACGGATTATGAGGCGCGGTGCAAAAACGCTGGTGCTGCGCCGTTATGAGTCATCTTTATGAATCTCCCAGAGAACCTGAAATGGAGATGGCATAAAAGAGTAGCGGAAGTTTGCGAGAAGTGCCAGTACACAAAAGAAGTCACGGTACGCCAAAGAGGAAAATATAGAAGTGCCGGTACTGCGTCCCGGTGACTTCGAGCACTGACCTTTATAGTTGTGAAGGTATTTTCTTGAGCCTGGAGTTTACGGCTTGTCACAATCTTTGTGAGTTCCTGGATCAAATAAAAAAACTAATTTGAACAGCTGAGTGAGCTGAGATGGTTGTCAATAAAGGCAAACACAACTAAAAACTACTTCCAAAAAAACACATCAGAAGATATTAAAGATATTAGTGGCGGAGTCCGCCATTCGATGGATTCTGATTGCCTACCAAAGCACAGGGGATTCATTTTCAGGATTCATTATTCAGAAAATCAACATGGAAGTGGGCAAGTATGCTGCTTTATGCAAACGTATGTATATATTTATTATTGGAAATTAATTAACCGCACAAAACAATGACAGATATTGTCCAGAAACCCTCACATTTACTGATACCAGTATCTTCACTCTGGCTTTAAAACGGAGCCAACTACAACCTAGAAATCGCAAATTGCTTTAATGCGTTAAAGAAATGAGTGGCGTTAACTTTGACAGCCCTGGGAGGAGAGTGTGCGGAAGCTCCAGGAGAGCAGTTAGCTCAAAGGCAGCCAGCGCAGATCCCCAAGCACCGGGGGTCTGACTCTGGGGGACGCCCCGACTCCCTAACGAATCAGCAAACTTCCTGTTGTTGCCGTTACACAGGTTAGACCCAGCGGCAGTCTGCGGAGACTCCCAGCACTGGGGTTTGCACTGGCTGTGTGCTAGTTACCACAGCTAACCGCTAACTGAAGGTCCGTCTCCCGGAGCCGCCGCCTGCCCTCCTCCTGGTGAAGCAGTCTCCTGGAAGGATGAAACAAAAATACAAGTTGTTTTCTGCCACTTTGGATTTAATCCAATACACAAACTATTAAAATGTACACCAACCCTGTAAAAAAGAAAAAGAAAGAAGAAGTCCTGATATGCAATGTCACAAGCATTCCTGAGTTGTTAATCCTTGTACTTGCAAAACAAATGAAATCTGAATGAAGTCTTTTTTCTTTTTATTATTATTCCTATTTTTTGCATTGTTGTGAAGCAACAGCTCAAAGGATGTGACAATCTAATCAAATGAAGCATGAAATTGATCATCGGCTGACAAGAAATCCACACATTCAGTTTAAATTAAGTGCCATCCTTTCAAGCCGAGCATGAAATTAATCGTAGTGGCCGGAAATAAGAGGAAGTGGGAAATAATAATTGTAATGTCTTTTTCTGACAATAACAGCTTATTACTTATTACACAAGCTGAAATATTGATAAATCCTTCAAAATATAGCCCATCTATTTTCTGTTTCAGCCTTTATCATAAAGCTGGTTCACAAATAATTCATGTGGTCAGTATGGCGGGGTTGTGTGGCCGTCACGGGGAAAAAAATGCAGTTTTAAGTTGATGATGTATTTGTATTTACGGTAAAAAGTAGCTCGTCGTGAAGGAGGTTAAATAACGCTCCAAACTTACGCTTACATTTTGGCGAGGAATAACTGTCATGTCCATTTTCAAAGGGGTCCCTTGACCTCTGACCTCCAGATCAGTGAATGTAAATGGGTTCTCTGGGTACCCACGAGTCTCCCCTTTACAGACATGCACACTTTATGATAATCACATGCAGTTTGGGGCAAGTCATAGTCAAGTCAGCACACTGACACACTGACAGCTGTTGTTGCCTGTTGGGCTGCAGTTTGCCATGTTATGGTTTGAGCATATTGTTTTATGCTAAATGCAGTACCTGTGAGGGTTTCTGGATCAATATCTGTCATTGTTTTGTGTTGATAATTGGTTTCCAATAATAAACATATACAAACGTTTGCATAAAGCAGCATATTTGTCCACTCCCATGTTGATAAGAGCGTTAAATACTTGACAAATCTCCCTTTAAGGTACATTTTGAACAGATTTGCGATTAATCACGATTAAATATTTTAATCAATTGACAGCCCTGAAGATAATATTTATTCTTGTACTTTACTCTTACACTATCCCTCCATGTTGTGACAAATACCACTGTCAACATTTGAAGATAATTCTACAGTTGGAAGTTGTTCTGCAAGAGAGTCAAAATCTAAATAAACACGACAAATTAAGAGTTTAGTGTGTCTTTCCGTTGTGTTTTGCACAGTTGTGATAATGAGTGAGTTCTTTTTCTCTCAGAAATGAGAAACAGCTTGTGATGCTTGTTGCTTAGGTACAGTCTTCATCTCTAGGTTTCTGTCCTTATTCATCTTCGCTGTCAGTTTAACATGAAATAGCTAAATGATTTAAAGATAAGAAGAACCTAATGGGTTTGATGTACATTGGGGAACGGGTTTTGGTTGATATTGATTAAGCAGGGAAGAGTAAGTATAAGCTAAAGCACAAAGTCACTTTGTCCAAATGTAGCTCCCAATGCCACTGGTTTCCTTTCATACAGCCCTTGATGAACTATAACTGGCATCTTTTTTGAAGCGTTCTCTTTTCAGTGATGTTCCTCACGGCTTGACGTGGGTGGCCTTTTTTAGTCTCGGTTAAGCAGCCAACTATGCCAGCACTATTTATGACTATCTCCTTACAAAGCTTCCAGCGTGTATGACGTGATTCCAAACAAAAGCTCGCTGTCATTATTCAGACGTACAGTGGCTTAACACTTCTGCTGTGACGTGGGACGACCTTGATTAGACTTTCATAGAAAAAGAAAGTCTCTTTATTTATGACAAACCAAATGTGAGTGGGTGGTTAGAGGTAGGTGTAGCTCAGTGGGCAGAGCGAGGTTAGAAGTTAGCTATTTTTCTGTTTCACTGTTTTTCCATAATGTCACCTTTATCAGTGCTTGAAGTGGAAAAAAATAAGTGCCATTGCCCTTATTCACATGTTGTATATACATGTATTGTACATGTTATACTGTGTCAGTCATAATCAGTTTTACTGTGTCGGTCATAATCCAATTTGAAGGCATTACTTTTGTGACATGGCGTGATATGAATATGCTAAATTCTAAGGAAAGTAAATACTATAAAGCAACTTAAATATTGAGAACAGAAAAAAAGCCCTGAGACTGAATGTACATTTTAGAAGACCTGGCTAGTTGTGTAATGTAAAAATGTAAATACAATAACACTGAAATGAATACTACCTGTTCATTTTACATTTTAATAATTTGACTCAGTCTCATATTTTGTCGTCAGAGAGACATTGGTTTATCTCTAGAGTCAGTTCTAAAGTTGTAGTTGTGGTGGTGTTCTTCTAATATTTTGTCTATACTCAAGGATAAAAACATTCTTAACACCTCTGATTTCCAGTCACACCAGCTGCACATCAGCCATTCTGTATCTGGGAGTTTGCTTTCTCTACGCTCTTATGTGTGTAGAGGTGGTGGAGGGAATGTGTGAATGGGTATGGATGTGTGAGTGAGCTTCTCACAGTTATCTAAAGACCATTCGCCGCGATCAGCGCTACAGCACACACAGGATAATTTCTCTGTGAAAGACGATCAACGCGGATGCGACAGTGCAGGACAAGACATGTCAATGAAGGAGGAAGCCTCGCCAAGTACACAGAGTGACGGATTGCCCCGAGAACACCATTAACTGCCCATTTCAGAGCTGAATGAGGGATCATTTGCATACAAATAGTGTGCTTATATGAATCAATGATGGATGAGCACACCAATATAGACTCCCATCACTGTGTCCACTTTTTTTTCTGCTTGAAGGACACAGCGTCAGGAGAGTCGCATGGCAGAAAAGGTCTAAAGCTGGGGACGCACCAAGCCAACATCAAAGAACGACCAAAGCAACCAGTTGCATCGCCTCACGTCGCCATTATCTTGGCCACTCTAACACGCTGCAAACTACCACGTACGTTTTGCGCCTGTGTGAGATGAAATAACTCTCTACACCAGCAGGCGGCGGTAGTCTGTATTCATCATTCAAAAATGGAAACCGGAAGACGGCGGATATACGAGCAGTTGTTATGATACGTACGTGAAACAAAACTGCATTTACCTGTATTTATTTCCATTTTTTATTTTGATATGTGATAAAAGTACCATCCCATTCTAACAGTATCCAGTATGTTTAGTGTGTTTTAATCATATCAACATATTGGTAAGGTGTCCCCCCCCCCCTCCAGTCTACTGACATCTCTCTTTACAAGCTGCTCTCCGCTAAATGTTTTGGCTCGGACCGAGTGGCGTTGTCCTCGAACTGGATGGCGAGCTCATTAATCTGCTGGGTGACATCGCCACCCTCTGTCGTTCCTCTCTGTCCCTCACATAATGGGCTTCTATTATGTCCACCAGTGTGTAATCGCCCAGACTCTCAGACCACTAGGATTGCTTTGGTCCCAGCGTGGCCTCCGTAATGCTCCAGGCGCTGCACATGTCTCACACATCAGGGAGAATATAGGTCGCTGATAATTCATACTGTGAGACGGCACGGCAAAAGAAAAGTTCTGGGTTTCCAGTCTGTCTGGAGTTCACTGTGACCTGTAAGACGGTGCCTTTTTGACAAAATTAAAGTTTCAATCAGAGTTTGCTATTAAACCCACAGCCGATGAGAATATTGATATTATTTCTATGTGTTCTGTAGCATAGCCTGGTTCCATACATCTGAATCGCTGCCCAAATCTCAGATTTTTTCAGTGATTCAAGTAGGTCAGTAGTTGTGCTCATTAACGGTTGTTAGGAATGGATAGAAAATAGCCACAAAAATGAATCAACTCTTAAATCTGCATATTTCTTCCACCGACATGACAACGTTAACTACTCCGACTGTAACAGCTGCTATAGCGAGGCCAATCAGTGTTTTTTGTATACTTTATAGACCGTGTCAACACCAAGGTGCATCACCTCAACAGGTTTGTAAAGACAGTCCAGAGGTCTTCATCCAAAGGAACCGCTCCCTATTAATTCCAGCGAGGGAGAGAGGAGCGCGCAAAGTAAATCTACATGTTCAACACGATTAAGGAATCATTTTTCATATGAATTGCTCCTAATCTGTGCGACTCCTCTGTTTAACATTAATTGGCTCATTAAATCACTGCCAGCAGGCTGACACCAGTGTGAGATTAATAAGCTCCACGTCTGTGATGTGGAGAAATCCTCACAGCGTCGGAGCAGCTGCAGTTTGGATGGATGGATGAGGAATGCAGGTATAAGAACGCCTCTAAATTAACTTTTAAGCACACTCATCATTAATTAATCTCGAATAGAAGCGTTGGAAAGTGTGAGGTTAGAGAAATATTGTTCTTTTCAACAAATGAATCACTGGTCTGTGCTAAAAATAGCCAGCAGAGCAAGCACATTGGTCTACAAGGAAGGCAGATTAGCAGCTATATTAGTCACTGGGTCTCTCCACTACAGTCACAAGTGCTGCTGATTGCTTTTGTTTCCTCCCCCGGAAAATTACTAAAAGCCCATAACAGCGAGTAGGTACACTGTATTACTTTAGCTGGGGGTTGAGTGAGAGCACTGCTTCATTATCTTAGTTAAACTGTCACTCGTTCCACACAGAGGATAAAATATTAATATTATGAAGATTGGGAGAACATTTTTAAATTACATTAAAGGGATTGTTTTTATTGTGTCATTTAAATTTTGACGACTCGATGAATAACTCCACTCCACTTGTATCATGTTTTCTGTCTGATAACTTTGATGTCATCAGTGCTGCCTTTGACTGAACTTGAGACTTTAATCCTAATGCAGAAATGCGCTACTGGTTGCATTGTGGGACACAATACTCTTCTCAACATGGGAGTGGACAAATATGCTTCCTTTATGCAAATGTATGTATATATCTAATATTGGAAATCAATTAACAACACAAAACAATGACAGATATTGTCCAGAAACCCTCACAGGTACTGCATTTAGCATAAAACAATATGCTCAAATCATAACATGGCAAACTGCAGCCCAACAGGCAACAACAGCTGTCAGTGTGTCAGTGTGCTGACTTGACTATGACTTGCCCCAAACTGCATGTGATTATCATAAAGTGGGCATGTCTGTAAAGGGGAGACTCGTGGGCAAGTTTGGAGCGTTATTTAACCTCCTTCGCGACAAGCTAGTATGACATGTATTCTTTAGGTTTTCTAGTTTCATGTGATACCAGTATCATCACATCATCTAGCTTTAAAACTGAGCCCGCTACAACCTCCGAAAGATCAATTGCATTAATGCGTTAAAGAAATTAGTGGTGTTAAAACAAATTTGCATCTTATGCAGCAGTATAAAGAAACACATTCTGAAATTAAAAGATACTAGGGGATATTGGGTTTCGGGGGTCCTCCCTCAAGAAAATTTTAAGGTTCTTGACTTAAAACTATTTTCAACAGAGCAACCAATATTGTCTTTCATTAGAGCCTCTGTGCCTGGAAAATTACTGCATCTTTCAAAATTGACACCCCCAGATCACAGTGTAGATATTCCTTTAAAAAAAGTTTCAAAGGCTGAGTAGTACTCATTATGGCTGTAAACTGACATCATGTAGAGTGCCCTTTAATTTGTAGTGTGAAACGGAGGTAAGATAAAGAACTGTTGGCATTAGAACTACAGTAAGATCATTCTCTGTAAATGCTTCAGCTCCATAACATATGACCCATCAGAGATAAACAGTGACCTGACAGCCAACACTGCTTGCGTGTCAGTTGCCAATGGAGAATGTGTTTGGTCAGACATTGCAGTTAGAGTGGAAGCACATTGTTAGAACCATCCCATAATTACAATTGTGCTCATAACCAATCAGTTTAGTGAGATTACATCTGCATATTTCCATAACGGAGGCTGCTTTATAACAGCGAGACCATTCACCATCCAACACACTGCGAGAATAATGTTGAATGAAATGCATCTGCATATCTAGTTTAGCATGAAGCGGAATCATGTTGTTGGCTCATGTGTAAATAATCTCTAACTAAAATCAGTAGAAATATCCTCTTTAGGGTCACGTGGGTGCTTTTAAAATCTCTTCTTCCCGTGGCTCAGTGGTTTTGTGCTGCACGCTCTACATATTTCCAGCGTTCCACATACAGAGCACAGTGTGTTTTATATCAACATATTCATAATGCATAAATTACCATCAAAATACACATCCTGAGGCGAGCGGGGAAAGTTTGGAAGCGGGAAAAGTGGGACTGCCTATTCTGTACATCAGACGAGCGTGACATGTACCGTTTCCATTCAAAAAGATGTAGAGGTTTAAAACTGGGATTTTCCTCTAAAGAAACAATCATGACAAAATGATTACTGGGATGAATATAAAACTGTGAATAATAAGGTCTGAAGTTGCGGGGTGGAGCTGCAGGTTTGAAGTGGCGGCGTGGAGCTGTAGGTTTAAAGTGGCGGCGTGGAGCTGTAGGTTTAAAGTGGCGGTGTGGAGCTGTAGGTTTAAAGTGACGGTGAAGAGCTGTAGGTTTAAAGTGGTGGCGTGGAGCTGTAGGTCTAAAGCGAAGGCGTGGAGCTGCGGGTCTAGAGCAGCGGTGTGGAGCTGTAGGTCTAAAGTGGCGGCGTGGAGCTGCAGGTCTAAAGCGGCGGTGTGGAGCTGCAGGTCTAAAGTGGCGGCGTGGAGCTGCAGGTCTAAAGTGGCGGCGTGGAGCTGCAGGTCTAAAGTGGCGGGTGGAGCTGCAGGTCTAACGTGACATCGCGGAGCTGCAGGTCTAACGTGACGTCGTGGAGCTGCAGGTCTAAAGTGGCGGCGTGGAGCTGCATGTCTAAAGTGATGGCGTGGAACTATTGGCACTGCAGCGCTGCGATTGGACGCACCTCCTTTAAACCTGCTTCAGTGATGTAGCTCCCTTAGTCTCGAGGAGCAGAGTGGAAAATCCAAAGTGACTGGAATTATGTAAAGTAACACACTACTGGCTTTTTATAGAAAGGGACCGCCTCCCGTCGGCATGGTAACTGGTCGCCGTAATTGGCCCCCCATTCCTGGTGGCGTGAACCGAGGCTTTCCTCCCTTCACTGTCGTGCGTGTGCGGTTCTGGATAATCGAGGTGTTGACAGAGAGGTGAACGGATTCGGCTCCACAACAGGCTAATCAACACACACACATTTCACTTTCACCTCCTCATTGTTAATGGAAGCCTCTCTTTATCCTCTCTATCAGCAGTGCTGACATTTTATTTGGCCTGCTTGTCTGATGGCATCAGCTTAAACTGCCTGGATAGTCGCGTTCTTATCAACCTGTGACATGTTTTTATTTGTCCTTTGAACAGCAGATGACCTCAGAGTGTCCCAAATTTCATTTGTGCCCCATCTGATATATTTCTAACCAGCATAAAGCAACCCTTTTTGTTGTGCGTTGATCTGGGAAATCCTCATGTTGAAGCATGTGACCCACATGCGACTTGTATTTTTAAACACTCACAGACTCATTCGCTGGCGTTGCCATGACAATAAGTACATCTTTTCACCTGAGACAGCTGCGTTGTTGTACTTTTGGCTCCGTGGAGGACGATGGGACACAAGAAAGACAAACAGTGATTTGATTGGTATTTGGGGAGACGCATCAGCTCCGTTAAACGCCAAGTGGGATGTGACAGAAACCAGCTGAGCTCCAGAAACAGATGTGATGTCTGCTGTTATTGTCACTCGCCTTTAGAGCGCTGATGTCAGGTCGCATTGTTACCAGACACGGATTACGACAGGGAATGGTTATGAATGAGGTGTGAACGCAGTCTTATTCACACTGCCTTTCCATTGCATGTGTCTATCTGTGATTTAAACACCTTCTTATACACACTCACATGTGTAGGTGACAGGTGATCTTGCTTCTTGTGCATCACGTACCTGAAAATCTCACACTAACGACGCCGTCACAACCTTCAGCGTCTCTTTAATCCCGTCTGCCAGCAGCTCTGCACGCGTTCATTACTGCTGCACAGAGCACATCTGAGAACTCAACGCTGATACACCACACAATATGAAAATATGCAAGCCTACGAAGCTTCAGTGTGTCATTAAAGAACAACAGTGTGTGCTTTATTTTGTGTCAACAGGTCATGAATATCATGTTATCACAAAATATATAAGGGCTGGGACGATACGTCTATCTCCTGATTCGATACTATCATGATACTTTGGTGCCGATTCGATATGTATTGCGATTTTTAGGTTGTAGCGGGCTCAGTTTTAAAAGTAGAGTGAAGATACAGCCCTAATTCATATCCATAACTGTGGGGGAGGAAATGAAGCCTGTGAACATGTTAACAATTTCACGATGAATGAGATTTGTAAAACAGAACCATGTGTATGCACGGCTTTATAAATGTGATGAAAGGAATGTGTATACAGTGTTTTAGATATGAGTTCTAGGTCCCTCCAACCAGAAAAATAAAATGCACATATTGCCACAGAAGACACAATAACATTCTGGTATCTTGTTTCCTATATGCATCTTTACAAAAATCCACCGCAGCAACAATAAAGCAACACTTCCACCTACGAACCTGAGCAGCACACGTTAGGACGGTGACCTCTCTTCCCCTTCCCTCCTCCTCAGTCCTCTCCTCTCCAGATTGCTTACCTCCTATCAGCGCCTCGCAAAAAACTCACTTGTAATCTCACTTTTCTTCATTTCCTATTTTGCTTGAAGGCTGCTGTTGCATGACTGATGAACGCCGACTTGCAGCAGCGCAATAAAAAGGTGCATGATGCAAATGACACGGCCTCTGCGTAACGTCGTGATGTCTTCGTGTCTGTACCTCGTGGCATTTTAACCTGTTTTTTGTCATTTTAAAAATAGTTTGAAGCCACATATTAATGTGTTTCTAAAGGAATGAATTGCATTCAGGACACATTTCCACTGGGATCCTTCGTATGATTTCACAGTTGACCTTGTGGAGTAGGTGTGAGGCGTACAGCAGATCTGCCTCGGGGCTTTCGCATGGAGCTGCGATGCAGTCATGTCCATAATTATGGTAAACATCACTGTAGTGTAATATCACAACATGACACTGAGTCACATAAGTGGCACATCTATCATCTTTGCATGATGTATGACTTCGCAGCCTGCAGCTCCAGCCAGGACACACACACAGAGCTTTTTAATGCTCTCACAGATGAATGCACCACTGAAGCTATTACCACCCATCAGTATCATCAGGGTTCTCCCTGCCGGCTGACACTGGACCTGTAGTTTGGAGATGAAGAAGGAAATAAGGGATATTTTGTACCAATACTTTAAATCGAAATATCTGAAATCTAAATATTTGGGCTGTCAATCGATTTAAATACTTAATCCTGATTAATCGCAAATTAATCACACATTTTTTTATCTGTTCAAAATGTACCTTAAAGGGAGATTTGTCAAGTATTTAATACTCTTATCAACATGGGAGCGGACAAATATGCGGCTTTATGCAAATGTATGTATATATTTATTATTGTAAATCAATTAACAACACAAAACAATGACAGATATTGTCCAGAAACCCTCACAGGTACTGCATTTAGCATAAAACAATATGCTCAAATCATAACATGGCAAACTGCAGCCTAACAGGCAACAACAGCTGTCAGTGTGTCAGTGTGCTGACTTGACTATGACTTGCCCCCAAACTGCATGTGATTATCATAAAGTGTGCATGTCTGTAAAGGGAAGACTCGTGGGTACCCATAGAACCCATTCACATTCACTGATCTGGAGGTCAGAGGTCAAAGAACCCCTTTGAAAATGGCTATGACAGTTTTTGTTGTCTGTCGTCTTCACCAGGCCTCGCTCGCAAAAGAGTTCCTTCATCTTCAACACAAGCAGAACAAGTGAAGGAAAACTCAAATATATCAAATGTGTAGATTCTTGGTGAAAGGAATGAGGATATTAAACCCTGTAGGTGTCCTGCTGCTCTCCTCATCACATCGGTCGGCCTACGTCACCACGCTCCAGCTGTAATGGGAGAACTGTAATGGGAGAACGGCGAGTGGAGTAATAGTAGAGGCAGCCGCTGGAACAGAGCGTCTGCTAAATGCTGTGAAGTGAACTGTTGGGATAATAATGATCTATCGGGCTCGGTCTTCACACGGAAGCGGCAGGTAATGAAGTAAAGAGATTTAAAGAAGACCTTCAGATGACTTCCACAGCAGGAGACGCGAGGTAATGGAGCTAGATTAAGCAGTAAAACAGAAGCGTGTGCGGTGGCGGAGACGGTGGCATTTGCTTCCCAGGAGTCAACAAGTGATGAGCGGTTCTTGACAACGCTGCAAGCAGCACTTCCTTAGGGCCAAGCAATCAGCACGCCCTAAACGGCCACGCGCTTCAAACGGGCACGAGCCCCCCACTAGTTAAAAAAATTCTGATTGCTAAAAAAAAAAAATTGGCTACAAATACAGGCCTGGAGTTAAATTAAACAAAATATTATCAATTTAATGAAATCACAATATCGGTCAGAAAAATAATAGATATTTCCTCAAATGGTTCAGTTCAACCATGTGCTGAGATTACCGGCAAAAGTGTCAGTTACAGGTCGCCGTAGCTGAAGGGAACAGGATGAAGTGGGGAGCTGAGGGTCAGTGTCAGAAATAGCATCAGGTTGTATAACGTTCACACAAGGAGACGTCTCTTTGCTCTAATCACAAACAAAGTCACATCTACAAGATCAGGTAGTAACACAATTATCTTCAGAGGACGCTATACAGCACATATAGCTTTCTCATTCACACACACAGATGACTCTCTTTGACCTCTTTGTCCTCATAGAGAGGACACATTATAATGGGCCTTGTCCTTCCTCGTGACATTTCAAACAGCCCGTCCTTTTTTCAGCTGTCCAGTAGAGTAACCCCATATTTGTAGTCGCTAAGGTAAGTCACTCACATTGCCAAAATACCAAAGTCTCTGTGTCGTAAAATCAGTACCAGTATGAATACTCCAGTGATCTAAAGTGCAGTGTCATGTTTTTCTATGTTAAGAAACAACTGCGTGCCCTGCAAGCTCCGCTGCAACCGACAAGACTCAAAATTAATATTTCAAGCCACTTTTGGGAGGATTCTTTGGTGCCTCCACTGAGGCATTGTGTACATTTTAAATTAATAAAGTTATTATAGCATCTGTAATTTTTTTATGATAGGATAATTTGATGAAATGTTTTAACGCCACAAATTTTTTTAACGCATTAACGCAACTTGCTTTTTTTAGGTTGTCTGTCTGCAACTTTGTGTTCTTGCTGCTGACCGTCTTGGCCAGGTCTCCCTTGGAAAAAAGGTTCTTAATCTCAATGGGACTAACATGGTTAAATAAAGGTTAAATAAAAAAAAAAAACGGCTAAGGTTAAATGGCTCCACCTTCAAGGTGGACTCACCTCGAATTTTCTTTTAAGTGACAGGTCAGAGATATTTATTGTACTTTGAATGTGAAACCCAAGAAAACAGAAAATAGCTTCATCTGAAATCAAAGTCAGTGAGCCTATTTCCAGTCCTGTGACCGGGAGATTTCTCATATGATTATTGCTATACCACTCCGCTCGGTCGTGAGCGACCTCCTATTTCCACTGGTCGCTGATAGAGGTCAGCTGAGGTCAGACAGATAAGGTGGTTGCAGAATAAATTTGTCACGAATCTGAATTTTAATCCTGAGAACGTATCTGCAGTCCTGACATCCAGAGGTCAATCCATAGGAAGGGGGGGAGCTACACAAAAAAGCGTCTGCCCCTCAGCAGTCTTCTTCAAATATATGGAAAGGAAATAAATATCTGAGCCCAAACGCGTCAGGACACTTGACTTGAATTAACTGGTTCAGTCCAGTTTAATCTGGGTCTAAGATAGACTCAGTTCCATGAGCTTTGGGCAAGAGATCATTAAATTCATTAAATGCTGCAGTAGGGTTTGGTGGGAGTAAAACAGAATCCAGATCGTCTCCAGCTGGTGCATTTTGAAGATCAAACCTCGAAGACACAGATGACTGAAATAAGCTGGCAGAGAAGGTCACTGAGGCATTTGGCGTAACACATTATTATTTCAGCATGGATGGGAGAAATGAAAGAAAGCACTGATGACAGTATCACTGCTACAAAACCAGCCATTATCTCCATTAAATCCTCCCAGTGTGACCCGCTGTGTGTGCTGGTGGTAACCATGCCAGCCAGTATGGAGGATGGACTCTGCCAAGATCAAAAATGAATGAATAAATAACTAAATGACTTGATAAATAAATAAATATCATTAAATGCAGCAAAAACAATATTTAGCAATAAATGTAGTCATTAATTAATTGATCAAATGTGATTTTGTGATATTTCTGTTTTATTTGCTCTGTGTGTGTGTCCTGGCTGGCTCATTGGGCGCACGATGAGTCCACTCCCACTTTTCTGCCTCTACCTGTCATCATTTACATTTTGATAGGTCTCTGCATGTGATTACCACTGATTTCTATCAAGGTCAAAGCTGCAACACCTGAAGGAAGATGGGAGCGGAGAGGAAGAGAAGGAATCAGCGCTGATGGTGATGGAGGTGGAGGTGGAGGATGGGAGGGGACACAGATAGAGACGCCGCGTGAATGACTGAAAGGAGCGTGACGAGTCCGATTGGACGGGCAAAATAGAGAATGATCAGAGACAGGAGGAGATGAAACAGAGGGGTAAACGAGTGGGAGGGAGCGCAGCCACTGAACAATGGGCCCACACTGAGTGCAGTTTGAGGAGTATTGTGCCAAATAATGGCATGTGATTGAGGAAAGGTGCGCCATATAATTGCTGTTTTTGATGACTCAGACGATTGGAGACACCGATGCTATGTGTGAGGTGTGTGGGTCGTGATCGGGGATGCTGCTTTCCACTTTGCTCCAGTTAGTGAGGCGAGTTCTCAGCTATTTGAAAAAGCAACACCTACACAAAACAACAAATGACACAAAATGAATGCAATTCATACGGAAGTTTTGAAGAGAAGATGGTTACAACAAATCATTGGATGATAGAATATTAATTTATCAATCTGGATCCTGTCACCAATATTTCACAATGATCTTGGTAAAGCATGTTGAAGATTATGTACTGCTATTTGTAGGGATGCACCGATACCACTTTTTTTCAGACCGAGTACAAGTACTTACATTTGGGTACTCGCCGATACCGAGTACCGATACGAGCACTTCTCTGTGCCAAAAGACCCTCGTTAACAGCCAGCTGGAGGGTGTGAGCGACACTTGGCAGGCTGGGGAGTCCCGCATACGAGGCGGTGCGCCGTGACCGGCTCTAGGTCGGCTTGGAAAGGCTCGGGGTAAAGGTGGCTCGCGGCCGCAGCTTTACAGCGCTCCCCGCCTGGACCTCGCCGCACAGTGGACAAAACCTTGACAGACTTCAATCAATATGCCTTTTGAAGGCTGATATTGATGCCGTCTCCATGTTGAGAGCTGTGAGGAGGCAATAGATATGCTCTGAATTCCACATTGAGCACCTTTAAATCTAAATAAACTTAAATGGTTTAAGGTAATCGCTTTCCTCAAACAGTTTGAGTTGAACTAACTCATCAGGTTTTACAGTGTACTAATGTACAGCCACACTATTTTCATCAGTTAACACACACACACACATATTAGGTGAGAATGAGCTGCACATTCTCTCCGGTTTTCCACGTCGGTTTATGTGTGTTTTATTCCCGACGCTGCTGTTTAATCATTTATCGCTCCCTGTTGCACTTGATCGGAGACCCGCAATTATGTTTGTCAGTAGTGAATTTTAATACCAAAACCCACTTTCATCTAAATTTCTCTTACATAATCCTTTTCATATCCTCTTCTGCTTTGTCCTGAAGAGTGTGCCCTGTTGCCATGGTGATCTATGAGGGGACGGATGCCGTTTGAAGGGCAAATGGGGGGCAAAGGCCCAGCGAACGGCCTGAATCGAGAACACAGCTGACTGTATCCCTGTAGAGATCGACCCCGCGGCTCTCCTTCTGTCTTACCCTTCCTCCCTCTCTCTCTCTCTCTCTCTCACACACACTGAGTTGTCCAAAACTACACCTTCATGGTCCTAAAATAGAGACACCTACTTGGGTGATGGAGAAACAAAAAGAGAAGGTTTTCACCAAAGACGAATTGCCTCCGTCTGTGGAGAAAAAAGGAGGCCAGGAGCGATAGGCCCGGTCATCCCTACCCTCCCTCCTCCCTCCCCTAACCTCCACCAACTTGACGGAGTCTGAAGCTTCTCAATGGCAAACTCAAACTTCACCTCCAGTATGGAGAAACACAGCTAGCCAGCTAAGTTTGTTCTGCAAAAACCTACTTTGTTTTCCAGATTTCACTCCTGTTGACACACTTCAGCCATCCATGGCATTAAATTAGAGACATCCGAGCCTACAAACTGTTGTTTATGTCCCAGTACATTACAGAATGTAAACATGTTCTAGTAGAAACACAAAATATAAGTATGAACCTAAAAAATGAGCACGATATGGGACCTTTAAAGAAACCAAACGGTATTCTAGTACGCTGGAATCCTTCCCTTCAGGTTTTCGGTGTGTCATTTAGCTTGCGGTATTGGATTAAACTCAAATTAATTTAGCAATTCACAGATTATATTAGAACAATTCAATTCTAAAAATTAGATTTAAAAAAAGGGTCCCTCTACAAGACAAGGCCTCTAGATTAGGTAATAATGTCTGCGTACCTTAAGGCCCTTACCCTTTTCAGTTCATGTTGTGCATCAGTGTTGCATATTCCACAAACAAATTTGCAATTAATCAAATTACCATAAACAAATTACCACCGGGTGAAAGCTTTTAGGGCCTCTTGGGGTCTAGGCTCTCGGTCTGGTCCCGTTGGTAATCCAGTTTTTGTCCAGACTGCAGTTCCTGAAGTCACTTCCTGTTAGATTCTGACAATTTGATGGTCAGAAAGGCTGAAATGTTAAGAGGTTACACTGCAAGTGACACTGAGGAGTGCAGATTTCAGTCTCAAGTTTCACAATGAACCTGGTTTAAAGGGTGGGTCCATTACTTTTCTTTTAGATTTTTGAGGTTTTTATGTAATTCTGTATCTTCCCAGTGGTGCTCCTTTTGTATTCAAATCCAACATTCAAATTTTGGTCAAAGTAAGTGTGTTTTAGTGTCAAAACGGTATTTTCCCAAGCCCTTCTAGAAACGTATTCCCATGCGACCTGACGTAGGTTTCTGCAAGATAACACTGCTACATATACAGTATATATACAGCCTTATAGTCAGTGTATTAACGTTACATAGAGTAACTTAGATGGCGGTCTGTGTGCTTTTGAGAGACAGACAGGAGAACCGGCATGGAAGCATAGCAATGCACTGCTGTGAACGCCACGTTAGTTGGAATCTGAAAGTCCCACAATAACACGAACAAACTAACCGATCAATGCAGCGGTAGACCAGCAACTCCCGTGTTCTGCGAGGTAAAATTACTGTTTTTGTGAATGTAGTCTTGTGGCTTTGAAGACGGCTTCAGTTTCCCATCATGACAAAGGTTATATGGATGTATTTTTTAGCACTTTTACTAGTAAAGAAATGTTAAACGTTACTCTGGTTTACTCTCCCTGTGTATGATGTCATCAACATGTGCTGGCTCTGCAGCGTGAGCGTGCATGCAGATGAACAGCGCACGAGGTCTGCATGAGCTGCCGGCGTTAAACCACTGTTGATTTAACTTGAATAGAAGTTGGTTTATTTTATTTTTTGTTAAATATTGCTCTGCCTTGTATCTTGAGAACTGAAGCAGCGGGTCCTGAAGTTGCACTTTTTATAATTTTCCAATAAAAGGTGTATGTATTTGCCATTAATCGTTGTGTTTACTTGTTTATATCCATAATTCATTCATCCCTTATTCCCTTACAAGACTTTGAGGAATCCTGACCTGCTCTGTCCAGTATCCAGATATTTATTTCACTATTCCATATCAAATGCTGCAAACTGATAACAGCTTGATAGAGTTTAATGTCTGAATAAAGGAATGTATTTGTGTGCAATTACTTCAAATGTCACCTCTTCAACACAATTAAGGTTCAACAATGTCTTCAACATCTGTGATCATAAATACACATTAATTTTAATTCTTTAAACAGGGGCTCCTTTAAGGTCTGCAGTGGGAGACAGTTGTGTTGGAAGAGACCGGAGAAAAACCATCTGCCAGGTTTTATTTTCCTCATACTGACCAGGTGTGTGGACTCTACTCAATAAGCACGGTGTTTACTCAGAAGTCATAAACACCAACTGCTAAGCTGGCACTCCTCGTGACTCTCCTCCTGATCAAACACTGTTTCCATCAGTTCACAAAAACTAAACTTTGTTTGATTTATCTGCAAAAAAACACTGACTTTACTGTACATTCTGTTAGTGTATGGCAACATTTGTCCAAATATGAACTTAAAACCGGAGGAAAGGACTTCTTCTTTTTAACCTTTACAGATAAATAGCTCACTATGTGACTGTTCTCACCAGTATAAATAACTTCCTGTGTTTAGTTAATGGTTTATTTGTGTCAGTCCTACACTCAGAAAATATATGTCAGGCATGGTCGACCATGTATGTAATAGAAAGGTATTGAAGAATTGGCATGAAGGAGAGCCTAACCTCTGCTCACCATTCTTCAAACAGAAAACAATCTGAAAGGGGAGTGTGTGTGTGTGTGTGTGTGTGTGTGTGTGTGTGTGTGTGTGTGTGTGTGGGTAGATGGAGGAGCTCAGCCCCGACAGAGGGCAGAGAAGATGCTGCAAGAAACGTTAAAAGTCCAGATAAAACAACAGGTAACGTCAAATGGAAATTAATGGCTCAAAAACGCATGAAACAACGTATATAATGTATATTAAACGGGCTGCTTCATGTACATGAGAAGCAGGTAGAGTTGAAGTAAAGCAGCCACAGTAAAAAACAAATAAAAAATGTTCCCCACACAGCGTTTCCCTGGATATAAAAAGCCCGTCTTGTGTACTGTAAATGTGAAGGCTTGCCAGCCAACATTATGCCAGATGGCTTCCTCCTGAAGCATAGCTTAGCCATATGTCAATCCACAGTAATGACTCCCATCAGGTTAGCAGAAGGCAGAAAGGTTACGCGCTCAGCCATAGGCTTCAACCGCTACCACTATCTCCCTGCATCACAATTCAGATCTGAGAGACACTGGTGAGTCTGATATGACACACCTGAATGATTAAGACCTGGATTATGTTTATTTCATCATTACAATTATGCCCTGAAGCACTTACATTATGTAGAAATGAACCATTTCTATAAAGAATGACATCAAATATAGAAATTAGGGCTGTCAATCAATTAAGATATTTAATCGCAATTAATTGCACATTTTTTATCTGTTCTAAATGTACATTAAAGGGAGTTTGTCAAGTATTTAATACTCTTATCAACATGGGAGTGGGAAAATAGGCTTGCTTTTTGCAAATATATGTATCAATCAATTAACAACACAAAACAATAACAAGTATTGTCCAGAAACCCTCACAGGTACTGCATTTACCATAAAACAATATGCTCAAATCATAACATGGCAAACTGCAGCCCAACAGGCAACAACAGCTGTCAGTGTGTCAAGCCACAAGCGGTTCACGGCAACAACAGACAGTGAAAGGGATCTTTTGACAGTATATTGACATCATATCAGCAACATTACTATAGTTTCAATGTCTAGATATCTGTAGAATATGTCACAGACGTGAAAAAAAGTAAAAATGTATTTTGAAACAACACTTCCTGCTTCGGTTTCATAATAAAAACACTTTAGCATTTTTTCTGCGGACGGAATTCCTTCATTTGTTAACACAAGGCTTTTATTCTGAAATATTTACAGGACTGTGTTGTAGAAAATGCAGTGACTTGCACGGCTCCATGAATGAATATACAGTAGTACAGGATTTTAATTGTGGATTATTACCATTATTTACAAATTACCACCCGGTTCTTCACCTTTTTCTGTCTAAAATAAATATAAATGACATGTATAATGAAATTCAATGGCAATAATGGCATTATGAAAGGCAAACTCTATGTAGAAAGAAAGGGCTGGCAGCTGCAGCAGCAGAAACGCAGCAAAAATGGATTTTCTTCGCCAAAATGTAGCGCAAGTTTGGAGCGTTATTTAACATCCTTCGCAACAAGCTAGTAGGACACGGCTGGTACCGATGGATTCCTTAAGTTTTTTAGTTTCATATGATGCCAGTATTTTTACTCTAGCTTTCAAAATTGAGCCCGCTACAACCTCAAAAATATTGGCGACCCGTTGGAATTTTAAGAGGTTAATTAAAAATTGCAAGGTGTGTTTCGTTAAAGAAATTAGTGGCGTTAAAACGAATTTTGCGTTATTATCACATTAACTTTGACAGCCCTAATAGAAATACATTACTAATATAAACCTATATCTTGTCAGATGAGGTGATGAATGATATTTCTTCCTTTTGAAAGACAAATGCTGAGGAATGACGCTGTCCTTTAATCTGATTGATCAGATCAGGTCAAATGTTTGAGTGTCTCATTCGTCATGTCTCACAGAAAGACAAGGACGGTCATTTGTCCCATGTGTCTTATCTCCATCTCTACCCTCCGGTCCTCTGTACCAGATCTGCCATCAGCCGTTTGGCTTCAAAATGTCCGATTTTCACAGCGAGCGTGTGTTTGCATGGGAGGATGACTGGAAGGACTTCCATTCAGCAGCTCAGCGGAGATGAAAAGACAACATTTTCTATGGCTGAAGCTCTGCTGAAAGCTCCAAGGACGAATCTTTGTGCTGCGAGAGAAATTCTTGGCACCTTCAACTAAAGGTTAACGACTCAGATTCAATATGTCACGGTCTCCATGGATGCGAAGATAAAGACTTTTTTTTTATTAAAAGGTGTACAGTAACTTCACTTTGACTACAGCATATTTTTTTCAAGCAACTTTTCATCCTGGCAAATCGTCAGTTTGAGTAGAAAAGAACTCAGAAACCTTGTTGTTTTGTGTCGAACCTTTTTTACTTCTGTTAGAGCAAGCGACTAAAAATTAATCAAAATAATTTTTGATCTCTGGAAGTCAAAAGAAACCGGATATGCTTAATTTGCAACTGAAAGGCCCTCCAGTGTCAGGTTGAAGATGGGCGGGAATTACATAAAGTTATCAACATTTTAGACGTGCCACAATTGTGTCTAATGAAAATTGGAAAGACGGGAGCGGACACCAATTTGCGTCCGTGTGAGTTGAAAATATTTCAACCTACAGATGGTGTTAATGCACCAAGAAACGTCCATTTCACCACGGATATGAGTGACCTCGACCTCCAAGTTACCGCGATACGATAACGTTTCCTGTCTGTGACAGAGTTAGCATGCAGCTTTAGTGCATATTGTGTCGTCTCAAATGAAGCAATTATATTGATTCAGGTGTTAAAAATTCAATTAGAAAATTGTTTTTAAAAAATTGCGATACACAGGTGAATCTATTGTTTCCCAATCTAAACTTTAAGTTTGTTAAATATTACGAAATTAATACTGTTAATATTATTGCTCTTATGTTGAAACATTTAAGATGACATATACATATTGACTTGTGCAGGACTTTGACTTAACCTGGGACTTGATTGCCAACACCTGAGATTTCCTTGTGAGTTGCGAAGCAATGGTTTCACTCCACTTCTGTATAATTGTATGGTGTTCCAAAAACTTTGGGTTGGTTAATATATTCAAAACTCTCAAGCTGTTCTCATAAATACATGCAGGGCAGATCTGAAACAGCCTCCACCGAGAAGCCTGCGCTCCAGCCAGAAAGCATGTTTTCAGAGTCTGATTTAAAAAAAAACAAAAAAAACGAAATCTCCTTCATTCATTTTTCATTTGCTCTGAAAAGCCGGAACAATCTTTTGCAGCATTTAGAGTGAAACTGCCTCGGCAGTTGGCAGCTTCTTTGTGTTTCTGTTTCCCCCTTTCAGGATCCTTCAGAGCAGAGTCATCATTGCGTACAGAGAGGTTTGGTTCCTCTGCTTTTTGAGATGCCACCATTTTAGCACTGCGATTCACCTCTGTGCCTGTTGCCAAGCAACTCCTGACACTTTGGGGATGCGATGTGAATGCAGGAGCTTGCCGTGGTATTTCCACATTATTTTGCACCGCGCACCTTTAGGTTTTGATGACGTCCACACAGACTAACACATGCCCAGCCTATAGAAACCCTCCCCATAACTCCTCTCTGACTGAGAAAACAGATGAGAGAAAATAACTGGAGCAGCTTGAACATAGACTGTGGAGATGATGCAGCAAATAAAAGGACTAAACTTCCCCATTTTGGGTGTGACTGCCAAATTCATTAATACAAAAAAAGTTAGTTCAACATATTTTAATTTAAAAATCTTTCGCACTAAATTGGAATTAAACTTTTATAGGGATTGGTGGAGTTGTGAGTCTTCTTTATTAAAACAATTTCGCTGATTTCAATTTTAGGATCTAGGAAATGTTACCGGCTTATTAGTTTAAATCAGAAACTAGAACCCCATCAATACTCAATTTGTGAAGCCAATACTGATATCCATATTTGAGAATTTAAACTATCCAATAAAATGTCATCTAACATAATGTTTTTAACGTAAAGACACCAAACGTTTAGAATTCTTTAAATTTGGTTATTAAGGAATTGAGAGAAAGATTGTACTGAAACTGAACAAGATATTTTACACATATTATCGGTCAATAACTCAAAAAAATAAATTGCGAAAAAAGTGAGACTTTTGATGAAGTTGTATGCTGTTTTCTCTTTTGAAAAGAGGGAGAGAGAGACGGTGAATTTCCAAGTGCCCATCCTTCCGAATTTACATTTTCTAAGGACTTTTCCATGATGGCAGGAGTCTCCTATTCTATTATACACTTAGAGTTAAACATATTTCAACATCTTCTTGACACAGACGTGCCGGATTCACATCTGAACCGTCTCACATCCTCTGTGTTCTGTGTGAGTCTCTCTCTACATGCACTATGGTGTTATTTCCCTGCTGTGGAGTCACTCGTAGACCTGGCACAGCTTCACTCTGTTAAACATAAGCTGCGTGCGTAGCTGCTGTATTCACCCGCTCTGGCAGCTTGATGGATGTAGCGCAGGCCCACTGCCGCTTTAAATACTTCAACTGCGTCTGCTTGAGTATTCTGCTGGAAAGGATGGACATGCTCGCCGTGCGGTGTGCCTGAGGTAGAGGAGGGGTGTACTACATTTAGGTTAGCTGTAGTTTCTCTTTCTGTCTTTTTCTTGCTTCCCCTTCTCAAATTCTCCAGCTCTGATCTCTGAACCCTGAATCAAAGTCTGGGTCTACAGCATAAAAAACTTACTTAAAACTTGCAGATTGTCAATATCTGTTAACAGTAATTGACGATAATATCAAACAAGTTTATTAGGACTTTTTTGTTCTCTTCTCTAGCATTTTAAATACAAGAACCTTCAAAACTCATATGATCCTTTTTGACAACAAAGCGCGTGAATGCAAGCCGGGTCAGCAGTCAACTCTTAATGGAATAGTTTTGAAAATATGCTTATTCATTTTCTTGCTGAGAGTTTAGGCCTTTGTACAACAAGTCCGTATTTTCTGTATGCGGTACCGGGTCTAAACGGGTCATACACTGTTGCATAGTTACAAAAAAAGCTGCGATGGAAGCTGACCTATTTATAGAACATATGTATTCCATACCGTTTTGAAAAGCTGAGCTCTCCAGCTTTCAGAATCTGTAGACCAGCTGTATGTAGTCCAAACTATGTATTATTACGAAGTATTTTAACAATTAAGTTGTACAGAAATGAACTCCGTAACTATAGGAACAAGTTGTGATCAAAAGATCCGCAATAATTTCCTCATAAGTCTACAACATCATGCTTGGTATCGTTGGGAACTAGAAATTCCAAGCTTTCCAACGGACATTAAACTCACCTCGTATCACTGACACAGCGGTTGAAACGAAGCTGTCAAACCAAAATGGTAGATTTAACCCTTGACAGTCTTAATTTGAACAGCTCACATGTATTCACATGATTAATATGCTTGTCAGTATGTTGCATTCACTTTTCAGGATGTTTCAGCCTGATACAGTACCAAAATGCTGAACTTGTCAGAGTGACTGTATTTATATTTAATAATGGACAGAGTCACTTTTCCTTCAGTCTCAACCAGACATAAATACATGTGAAAAGGTCTCGGCCCTCAGGAAGGTCTTTGTGAGGAAGGTGAAGGCAAAGCTGACAGGATGAATTTAGGATTTCTCCGTACAAACAAGACCTGTTTGACCCTGAAGGAAACACGGCAAACTGTCGGTCTCACCGTGGCAGGCAAGCACGCAGAGCTAAAATGATCACATCTATCACTAAATGAT
This sequence comes from Sebastes umbrosus, assembly GCF_015220745.1. Taxonomy (NCBI): domain Eukaryota; kingdom Metazoa; phylum Chordata; class Actinopteri; order Perciformes; family Sebastidae; genus Sebastes; species Sebastes umbrosus. Next base: position 2,497,799 of record NC_051291.1, read on the forward strand.
TTTGTTGAGAATATCCTTAATAAGGTGAAAGTAAGGTCAAGGGTCAGCTCGAGATCCATTCTGTCATTAGAGTCTCCTGAATCCTTAAACTGCCCGGTTGCTTTAGGTGCCATTTCCCCCCCACCGTTCTCTTCTGCATGGTTTCATAAGAGAGAAAGGAATATTTACTTAGTTCATAGAGGCTTTGCAGTTACATCAGAAATCTCCTAGCAACTACATCTGACATAAGGAAGGTCCAGCAGACAGCAGACAGCTGAAAGATAGGTGGGGTCTCTGGCTGTTTCTCACTTCTGTCTCGGGTATGGTTAGAGTGTGAATTTAGGATTAAGATTAGGGTTAGGTCAGGGCTAACATGAGATGGATAGGGGTGAGGGTTAGGTTTAAAGTTAGCATTCATCCTTCCATTGTTGCACTGCAAGCAGGCTAACTTGGTACTGAGACAGTGAGCAGCCCTGCCTTTAAAAATAGCAAAGGGCTGCGTTGGTGTGGGCATGTTGCTCCAACTGTGAGAGATGAATGAGTTTGAAGGCTAATCAGACACCAAACTAGAATAACCGCCACACGGTTATATGCCTCTGCCAACCGGTCAAGTTTCAGTTTACATCCATGTCTGTCCAAAGTGTCATCACTTCATTTTATTCTGTTCAACATTTGTGTGAAATTGTCAAACTGAATTCTTGACTTGTGGCCAAATATGTGTTTTGTGAGGTCGCAGTGACCTTTGACCATTGACCACCAAAATCGAATCAGCTCATAAGGGTTCGACATTAACCGTGGCCCGATAACCCCTGTAGGTGGCCACCAAGTTTTTATCAGGTCTCTTTAGAGAATGAGACTGTGGGCCTGATTTAAACGATCTATAGCACATAGATATAGCACATGGTCTAAAGTGCATTTAGTGCAATGATTGGTAGAGGTTTTTACAGGATTACAGCAGCTACAGATGACGTCTCTTTTCTGATCCTTTTTCAGAGCTCATCAGTAATGGATCGCTGTCGGGGTGTAAACACCATTTCAACCAATATAACAAATAGTGGAGACTTTAGAACATCGTCAACTCTGCCTTTAAGCAGCGCATAATCTGGGTGCAAAGTAAGGCGCACGGGGCAAAGGGCTTGTATTTAGTCTCGTAATTAATCATTGGTGTGTTTTGGGCGTGACAGGAATCAAACCAATCAGAGTGCCATCTCCCATTCCCTTTAAGAAACGTGTGCGTCTCCATTGGGCACATCGCTATTAGAAGGAGGATTCTGTAAATTGGAGAAGCGAGCGGTTCCTGCTCATATACCAGTATCTTCAGGATCATCTTAAAAATCGCAAGTTGTGTTAATGCATTAAAGAAATTAGTGGCGTTTAAATTAATTTGCGTTATTATCGCATTAACTTTGACAGCCCTCGCTAAAATATAATTTCACAACAGCAAAAGAAGATAACTGTCAACGTCAGCACATGTATGTATGGTATGCTTGTTTTTGCTCTATATAAAGTGCCTTGTAACTGCATTTTGACATTATTATTGTTGTTATGTTATTATGGCTCTTGAGGCCAGATAGCAGCCAACTAATGAAAACATAAATAAAGGTAAAATCACAAGATGTTGTAAGCTGTGTGAGTCATGCTGCATGTTCTGTAGGTACAGAGCAGAGGAGGGGGGGGGGGGGGGGGGCTGTCTAAAGCACCTCTAGCTCTTCACAGAAACCCATGTGACAAATCCAGTAAGAGCCTTGAAGCGGAAAAACATCAACAGCAAAAAACGTTAACCGGATTACCATCAGCCTACAACCGTGAGATGTGTAAGACGGCAGGTGTTAGACCTGGCTTCGGCTTTAGCCACACGTGTGTTAGTGGCCTTGTGTAGCTGAATATACGGAGTGAGGGGCTGATGCTGAGGAGGGTCAGGGGATCAGTTCCCACCACAGACACCAATGCTGTAATGCTGCTGTAAGGTGCTTTGGACAAGTGTCTGAGGTTACAGTGAAAATGTCAGCCCAGTCACGGACCTCGCCGCACCGTGGCGGGGCTCCCTGCTCCCGGTGCGACTGTTGACCGGGGCGGACTGTCCTCAGTGCGTCCCAACCGCGTCGTGTCGTGGCCCACATGAAAGGCGCCAGGGATCTGTGGTGTTGTCGGCAACCCACCCGATCCATCTTGAAACCCCTTGGCGTAATGAAAGTGAGGGCCGGCGCGCGCGAGCTGAGGTGGGATCCCTGCACAGCAGGGTCGGGCGCACCACCGTAAAGTGGTATCGGTGCCGTTTCGCGAGTACGAGTACATGAGCACATGAGCACAGTATCGGACCTGATACCCGATACTGGTATCCGTATTGGTGCATCCCTAGCAATAAGATATAATGCAATTTATTACCTTTTTTTTCAACTGCAAATGATGCAGTTTGTCAACATCTCTTTTATCTAATAAGATACACTTTTCATTCTGTTCATCTCAGAGTTTTCATTCACATATCTTGAGGTCAGAGGTCAAGGGACCCCTTTGAAAATGGCCATGCGATTTATTTGAGGGAATTTGTGTTTCAGCAGCATGTTTTAATAGAGACTTCATTCTTATGTCAAATGCAGAACATAAAAACTTTGCAGTTAAGTAGAACAGTAGACCTGTGCATTTTTCTTTCTTAATTGAAACCAAACTTCGGAGGTATCTTAATTAACTTTGCTTAGAAAGTTTTCTCTAACTTGAGGCTAATCCGGGTGTTTGAGGCTGCCGACCCTCGTCTGACTGTTCTTTGAAGTAAGCCAGAATGTAGGGTCACGCTCCACGAATGTCACCGGCTGATAACGGGGCAGGTGCTATTCCTTTTGTTAAGCCGGACCCTGGAGGGTCCCCCAGCGCTTCACTACATGTGGATTAATAAACTGATAAGCCTAATGAATCCTGACTATCGGAGCAGGTGAAAAGGGGCTAATGGAAGTAATTACCTCGCCTGATCTGTCCGTTGGAGGGCGAGGCGGTCCTAATTCATACGATAAAACAAGGGACGCACTGTGAGGAATGAAATATGTCATTTGTAAAACATTATCCGCGTGGGCACATTAGCTGCACGGCTAAGCGAGCGCTTTATGAGGCGCTGAATGGGGACGAGCAATCTGACTTTGAAAACAACGAGGGGTTGGTTTATTTCAAACTGTCCGGCTTCACAGCTGTTTCTCTAAACAAAGGATACAGATAACCACACGCACATTACACACAAAGGTTGACCGATTGGTTCGCCAATATGTATTTGACCTATTTGAGTGTCGCTGGCGTTCGTCTTAGATCAATATAGAGCCTCTATGGGGGCTGCTTAATTGGGTGGCATGGCTATTATTGAGTCAATGTGTCACTCACAACAAAAGCCTAACCTATGAATGTGTGTGTGGGCAGTCCCTGTACAATTCAACACTTAATTCATCTTCCTTCAGGAACCGCGTCCTTCACTGCCCTTCAGTCTAACTGTAATTGAAACACATGGACGTGGCTCAGCTGAGCGCGAACACAAGGACTTCGGGGATTATGCGTTTACCTTCTGGTCGACTGATATTTGAAAGATGCGAGTGGGTGACAGCTTAACACCTCTGACATGAACAGTTGCTGGTTGGAGTAAACGGCTGGAAAAGCACTTTAGTCCCTGAACGGCAGTGTCTCCATATATTATGCATAAAAGACAAATGCACAGCCGGGCATCCAGTCACATGCTCTAAACTCCCATGTGCATCACATCTGTCTCATCTGACTTTAAAAAAAATCAACATCAATGCTGCACAAATTAATATTCTTATGTTAACAATGGATCAAATGACTACATATGATGATAAAGGGGTCGCTCCGAGGGATAAATGCACCCAGAGTTAGCACCGGACTATGCAGCTCAAGAGAGTGTGTTAGCGTCTTTCAGCTCATTGTTTTGGATTAACCAACACCGTCTCACGGCAGTTTGTGAAATAGTCACAAAATTTAATATATTTGATTTGTGTGATGTGATGCACGTGTCAATCTCTGTCAAAATCTCAGATAAATTCAGAAGCAACCAACTGCAGCATTTTTTTAAAAATAAAGACCAATATTCAGTTGATTCCAAATATAAAGTGTAAATAGTGTAAAGCCAGATATTAGTGTTGTGCTATCTCTCTCACATTATTCATTAGCTTTTTTAATTTCCTTGCTTTCCTTGTTGAGCATCTCCGCTCATCAGCCGAGGACCAAAGAGCTGTGGAGCATCAGTAGCCATGCAAAAGAGCCTCCCTCTAACGTTATGGATGGAGGACCAAACGTTGCTGCTGAGGGAAATGAACGCTGGGCGTCGACGCTGATAAACGGACTGATTGATTACTCTTTGGCGGCAACACGCACTAAAAGCACTTGATTCTCAGCTGTGTTAACAGCCTGTGTCACCGGGGCGGAGTGGATGGAGGGGAGTTAAACTCAGACGGATATGTTTTACAGCAAAGTACAGAGAGACTGAGATGGAGATTACAAGTGTTAAACTCGGCGGGAAATCAGTGTAGGTCATGATAGGGGTCATTGTTCTGTAGCTGCCAGGAATCATTACGAAAAGTACATTTTAGCCTGGTCAGGAATAACATTCAAATTCGAAGTGAGAACGAGCTGCTGGTATGTCTGGTTTGTGCAGCAGGGAGAAGAATGAATACAGTTTCTCGACAGCTGGAGGACACTACAACGGTAGTGTTGGCATGCTGGACACCACGGACGGCTTATTCACAATGCAGCTCTGCTTATTAGAGTGAAAAGAAAAATGTATCCAGGATAACTAGTGCAGGTGGATGATGCTGCTGCTTACTCCAGCTGTAATCTGGATAATATTTTTTTGCCAAAGCAACCAGAAAGCAAAATTAAAAGTTTGACTATAGAGTAGGGGTCAATTGCAATATTCAGCATATTTATAATTATCAGAATCGTTACTGTTTTTATCCTATCGCCGTTAAAATACATGAATTTAAAAATGCTCTCTCTGTCTATAGTCATCACTCTGTACTCAATGTTCTGCCCACAGCACTATCTGACCATCTGCCGTGACGTCATCAAGACAAAAATATGTAACTTCAATTCTATGGTAAATGGACTTGCATTTATATCGCACTTTTCTAGCCTTCCGACCACTTAAGGCGCTTTAGACTACATGTCAGCATTCACACATTCACAAACACATTCATACACTAATGGCAGACGCTGCCATGCAAGATGCCAACCAGCCCATCAGGATCTAATCTAAATACTCACTCACAGCCATCGGGAACAATTTGGGGTTCAGTATCTTGCCCAAGGACACTTCGACATGTGGACGGGGATTGAACCGCCGACCTTCCGATTGGTGGGCGACCTGCTCTATCTCTGAGCCACAGCCGCAGCTGGACGCGGGCGAGAGATGTGATCCATGACCAGATTGTCACCGTCACTGGAGAATCCAGTCTGTAGCGTCGTTCACAAACTGAAGAATTGTAAAGTAACAAACGGCTTCATGGAGGAAAGTTTTTGTATCACATCAAAACGTCTTTTATCTCCTTCTCCTCTCTCCCTCTTCCTCTCTCTTTCTTGATGGACGCAGTACACGAACATGTCTGTCAATTACCTACTGAAACCCGGTATTAAACGGGCACCGGTGCTAAATTATTAAAGACCGGAGTACTGATAAGCTCTAACGTTACCGGTTCTTTTATACGTTTTGGTGTAGTTTATTATAACGCCGCAGACAACTAGGCTGTGCAATAAAACCATTGCAAGTAAAAAGCCGATACTTTATCAATACACCTGTTCACCAAGCATAAACATGATGTAAATATGCAGAAAAATGATATGTAAATCTGCTCTGTCTGCAGTCTCTCATCCACAGCTGCTGTGTTTCACACAAGCACAGCGTGCTAGATGAATTGTTACAAACAAACTAAAACAAAAGCTGTCTGTATGTAGTCGAACTGTTAAGCTTAGTTTTTTACACATCTTAAAATTCTTGTACTGATCAGCTGATCAGCTGGAGACAAAGCAGCCCCTCCTCTCTACCAGCGATGCCTGCAGCACTGAATCCCATCAGCAGAGAGAGGAGGACAGAGGACAGGAGGAATCATCTGGTAATGACAGATGTTCTTCATTCTTTATCAACTTCACTCAAGAATATTATTGAATTCATTGACATTAGTTCTATTAGTTTCCAGAAAGAAAATATTGAGTTTATATAGTGACTTTGCTTTTGTAAACATTACTGTTGCTGCTCTATGAACATTTAGTTATATTTAAAATACAAATAAATTCTAATCCTGTTCTGAATTTCTTCTTTTTTTAAGTATTATTTTAAAAAGCAATTATTTAGTAATGAAAAAGAACCGATAAGGAGTATAAAAGAGTAGTAGTATCAATAAAATCCTATCCCTACTAAGATATTAGAATGTTTCTTGGTGTTTTGGGGGTGTACTGCACCTTTAAACTTCAAAAGCACAATCTTCATCATCTCCATAGTTACTTCTGAACAACATTATCTCCTTTTTCACTCGTTAGCAGGCTAAACACTAATTAGATGTAGCTTGCAAGTTGTTGTTGAAGTTTGCGTTGCATAGCAACAACAGTGATGTAAGGCTCCTCGCAGCCTTCGAGCTCCCGTTCTCTGAGTTACTAATGACGCTCACAGTTCTGCAGGAAATAAAACCTCTGATCAGAACACGGGCTTATGGGTAAATGAGACCCAGTGATGTCTATGAATTCATTTTTCATTACCAGGAAACAGAGAGACTAACTCCCTGTGCTCTAATGGGGACTAACAGGCAGTGAAAGCAGAGGAATGGTTGCTGTGTATAGATCCTATCAGATAAGAACCCAGCCGAGCGTCCCTCGCTGTGCTCCGCTCCCCACCGCCGACAATAGTTGGCTAAAAGACCAGTGATTGCTTTTTCTCTCCTCTGTCCTTTTCCACAAATGGGGTGCAAGTGTTCAGTGACACACAGCTCTACCTGACAGCTGTGGTCACTCCTCGGGCTCCAACTGGCTTTTTCTCTCTCTCCTTCCTGTTTTCCTGTTTGCTCAGACAGAAGCTGACGGGGGGAGTAAATGCCAACTGGGTTAATATGTCAAAAAGGTCTCTCTCCCTCTGTCTCTGTCCCTCTTAAACTCTTATGTCTCTGTTTGCTCATGTCTCTCCTCCTCTGTCGTTGTATTTAGGTTTCCAGTGGACCACGGTTTGGGGGGCTGGGGGATTAATAAAACTAGGGGCTAAAAAGGTTTTAAAAATGACAAACTAAACTGAAGTTTAAGGACGTCCCCAGGGTGATGGAAGTTAATTTTGGGACAAATTTGGGATGAGAGTTGAAAGAAAAATACGTTACAATAAACGGCAATGAAAAGGACTGCACATTTTGTGTAGCACAGTTATTATTAAACCTCATTGACAACATGTACAAACACACACACACTACTAACTACATCACAGACACAGAGCGGAGAAAGGACCTCAACTCAACAACGCTACCTCATGATAAGTAACTGCGGCAGTGCTGCTGCAAGGCTGAGTTTTTTCTCTTCCATTCTCCAGGAAACGTGCGGTGGCGACGCGCTTTGAGTTCAGGCTGGTTGCTGCTAAGGGTAGTGTACGAGCAGGGAGGCATCTGATTGATTCTTTCCAAGCGGACCTCGAGGCTGTGATTGGTAGACGTTTTTACAGGATTACAGCAGCTACAGATGACGGCTGTTTTCCGGTCCTTTTTCAGAGCTCATCAGTAATGGATCGCTGTCGGGGTGTAAAGACCATTTCAACCAATAGACAAATAGTGTCTACCGGAGAACATCGTTAACCTGCCTTTAACAAAAATCACAATAAATTGTAATATCTAATCGCAATACATATCTAATCGGCATTGAATCGGGAGATATGCTTATAGTCCGAGCCTGACTCGCTACATAGAAAACCAATGAACGTCACTGGAACGTCACATATGCCAATCTGGAGCCACAAATGTCCATGTATAGTCTTCCTCCAAATACATATTTACTACTCTACTCGCTTCCTCTGCATTGTATTTCTCTCTTTGTTCCCCATCTTCACGCACACACACACACACACACACACACAAAGTCTGACTCGGTGCCCACTGGAAAAGGCCCAGATCATCTGAAAGCTTTCTGTGAGGCAAAGTTGCCACTCTAAAAGCGATTATGTTTCATTACAGTGGAAATGGGAGAACAGGGTTTCCTGGCGCCTAAAGATCAATAACACCCCCCCCCCCACCCAACATACACTCTTAAACACACACTCACACTCACACAGAGCTGCGTTACTCTCATGTCTGGCTACTTGATAGTCTGACGATGAATCTGCTCTGAGGGGAGACGCTGATGATTATTATTTATTCTTTTCTTGTTTTTGTGTATTCATCGTCTCCTTTCATTTGCATTACTCATGCATTGATTTCATTTGTGACTCCTGTGTATCCGTTGTGTTGTCATTTATGTGTTTAGTATGTGGACGGAAGCAGCAGAGTTGACTCAGGGTTTGTTTAGTGTCTCATTCTGTTTGTTCTGATTGTCGGATGGAAGCTGTATGTAATATCAACATCAATAGCATCAAAATGTGGAAAACACATAATGATATACATGACATCTGTTTTTGTCCTTCCAACACAATAGGTAGAAGTACAGCATGAGTCATTGGATTTCAAATTAGATTCAGTGTTAACACATCTTTCTCCCTTTTTGTGCGATCTATGTAAACAATTTCCCATAAAAGCCTGATTTGCAATTCAACAGTGTAGGTGAAAAAAAGCGGTTAAGAGACAATCAGGATAAAGAAAGCAAAGCACGTACTGTAACCTGGGCACAGGAACAGGCTTCCAGTTAGTTTATGGCTGTTTGGCTGCATTTAAATCACAGCCATCTGAATTATTCACTAATCTGAAGAGGAGGGGGGGGGGGGGTGTAATTAGTGCTGTTCTTTAACCCAGCATAAGGCTGCAGCCACTATCGAGTGCATTAGAATACGTCTCAGAGACGGCTTCTGGCAATAATCCAGCAGATAATTAAGAGAGGTAAAAATGGATTCTGTGGTTTCAGGCTCCCACACCTTCAATTTTACATTAAACATCTATTTTTAAACCCCTCTTTGTCTCTTTGATGTCATTAAATTGTATTTCATGATAAAAGGCGGAGAGTGCAAAGAAACATGCTTACGTTACCCACAATGCAACTCGGCCACCGAGAGTTCGATAAGATATTCTGGTGTGTTTGGCTAGTAGCAGCTAATGTAGCCTAGAGCCGCTAGCCTTGAGCAGAGATAAGGAGCGGGTTATAGTCTGGAAAGTTGGACTGGGACGGGTGTTTTCAACACTAGACCATGGGGAAAAGTTGAGTCATACACTTCTAGGGACTTTTACTTTGGAAAATATCTAAATTAATACAGTAAAAATGTCTGATTTTCAGCATGTATGTAGTCAGAGATGTCCTGAAGTCAAATATATCAGTCATTGTCAGAAATTATATATTTTTCCAGCGACCCAATAATCAAAGAATAAAGACATTTCCCTCAAAAAGTAGTGGTATTTTCTATTTAATTTTGAAGGGACATGTAATGTTTTATACTTCTGGTGAACATAATCCGATCAATCTTATTTCCATATATGTATTTTGTATAAACAGTTCCCTTTGTTAACACCTTATTATGAAAACTATACGTAGTCACATGTGTATATTTCCTTTAACTTCTCCAAGTCCGTCTCTAGCTCTCCCGTCAGCTCCGTTCTCTTTATCCATCCATGTTCAGCTCCATTGGGGCCGGGTATATGGGTGCTCTACAGTTGTAGCGTCGGCCCATTTGACCATGGAGACAAGAGCGATGGACGGCTTGACAGCAACGTCACCGCGATACGATAACGTTTCCTGTCCGTGACAGAGTTAGCATGCAGTGATGTCTAGCTCTGCTTTTCCTGTCAATGTGTGAAACCCAAAGTGTTTCCATACTTTACTGGATATGTATTGTTTACCACGCTGGATTTAACATGTGAGGGTGCAGGCTGATCCACGTGGATCCTCCGCCGTTTTAAATGTCTTTATTCTTTGATTTTTGGGTTGCTGGAAAAAATGTAATAAATAATTCCTGACAATAACTGATATATTTGACTTCAGGACATCTCTAACTACATACATGCTGTAAAATTAAAAACAATTTTACTGTATCAATTTAGAGATTTTCCAAAGTAAAAGTCCCTAGAAGTGTATGATTCAACTTTTTCCCATGGTCTAGTGTTAAAAAAGTTAACAAAAATCACAATAAATCGTAATATCGAATCGCAATACATATCGATCCGGCACCCAAGTATCAAATCGGGTGAGAGGTGTATTGTCCCAGCCCTATAAAATATAGTGACAACAAACCTGACAAGGTTTGTAATTGTCCAGTTTATAGGAACCCCCAGATTACTCAGGTTACGTTTCTTTAGTGAATTAAACCAGTAACCTCTGAGTCCCACACATTCCCTCCATTCAGACTCCGGTTCTCTCTTATCCTACCTGTAGCTGTCAGCCAACAAAAAATCCAGTCATGCAGAGAAAATACCCTGCTTTTGAAATCTTTCTGAAAGGAAACACCGAGCTTAAAATGACACGCAGGATTAAATAAATGACATCGGGCCTGTGGAGTCAATGAACACAAGCCACGAACTACCGATTTCACCAAATTTCATCACACTCAATTACAGGTCTCGGCGTTGGCGTGGGGAGAGACGGCGATGCCGGGTTGGATTAACATTCATGTGTGTGGTCCGTTCCAGGAGCTCCTGTGACAGCTGACGGCTTAATTGCCTGAAACGGCTGAAACTGTGAAGGCAGAAGAAAGACCAAATACTCTACCAAAAATAATTCAATTCATTCAGTATTCATGAACGGCCCACAAAATTGCCTCAATTCTACCTATTTACTATTTTTACGCAGGCAACCACCCAAAGCCGCTCTGCTCACCGCCGTGCATACTGATGAAGACTCCAGCAGCCACTTTGCTTGTTTATAACGAAGCACAGGCCATTGTAGTTATTTGCCTTCTCATTTATTTTGAGTGTGGTTGATAATAAATGTTTTCCGTTAATTACACGTCAGCTGAGAGTCGGTGACTGCGAGGAGATAAGCTGAGAATAGACGCTATCAGGACCCTTTCAGTGTTCTCTCAGTAATTTGGCGCCTGAATGCACCACGGCGCAAATAAACAACAAGAACCAGAGGCTCTCCCGGTGTTTAATGTTTTAGTCCAAATCCATTAAAAGGGATGTCTGGCTACATTAGGACATTACTGAAGCTGCAGCACAACAGTATTCTAACACAGAGTGGCTGTTAAAATTTCACAACTGGATGACGCTGAGGATTTCTTGTTTCATAAGATTAGTGAAGGTTTGCTGCTTTCGAATCCTTTTTTAATTATTTTTAGTGTCAGTTTACTAATTTTGATGAATGGATGCATCTTGTGCAGTTAGATAATACAAATGAACATTTGAAGGTTAAGTCTATCAAATATCTCAATATCAGTGATAGTATTTGTTATGTAAAGATGTAGAGGAGTAATGTCTACCTGAGCAGAGAATGCCTCGAATTTTTTCATTTTGCCGTGGTAGCAACCCTAAAGCATCCCCTGCTTTATGGTCTATTGGACTCTAAATGGGACCATAATTTACTAAATGAACATCATGCTGTATTAAAGAAGACTTGAAACTAGCGATTGAGACCATAAACTCATGTTTACAATGTTTACTGAGGTAATAAGACTCCACAACCAGCACTGTTCCCAGTAGACCACATACAAACCAAAAACTGACAATAACTGCACTATACTGTATACTGACTGTGCAATGTCATTACTACTCAGGTGTAATTCATACTGTGCAATATTTTCAGGTGGAATTTAATTTCATTCTCACTGTGCAATGGAATTTTTCCACTTGTGCAATTTTTTAATAGTCTGTTTATTGTCAATACTTTAAATGGTTCATATTTTGTTTCACTTTGTTTAGCTCTTTTTTTTTTACTGTGTTAGCTGATGCATCTTGTTTTTTGCACTATCCCCTTTGCTGCTGTACACTGCAAATTTCCCCACTGCGGGGCTAATAAAGGAACATCTAATCTTATCTGAACTTATCTTAAATCAAGTGAGAAGCCGGCTCATTTTCTCATAGACTTCTATACAATCAGACTTTTTTTAGCAACCAGAGGAGTCGCCCCCTGCTGGCTACTAGAAAGATTGCAAGTTTAAGGCACTTCAGCATTGGCTTCACTTCTCAGACCACGGAGTTGCCCTCTGGTTTTATCTTCTTCCCTATGTATTATCTCACAATCCCTCTGGTTTATCTTGGGACCCCTTGGTGGGGTCCCAATCACAAGGCTAGAAACCATTGGTCTATGGGACAAGGAAAGAGACACAAGTGCGCAGGTGCAGAGGGTCCAAAGCCAGGAAAGAACAGCTTTCAATGGAGTAAGTGAGCGCCATCCTGAAAACCGCTATCCAGTTCTTCTAATACTACATTCATGGTTGTGACCTGAAAGCCCTCTATAGATTGACATGCTCCTTAAAAAAATAAAGTGTGCATAAATGCCTTGTTGGCTCAAATTTCCACACACTGAAAATTAAATCAATACCTCCATCCCAAACAATATTACAATAACAGACACAAAGCGTCAGAGAGTTCACAGGTTTGCTGGCTGCTGTGTAGGACGGTGGGGGGGTGCGTCAACCTCTGCGAGATCACAAATCCGCCGTGCTAAATTTAGTTTTTCCGCTCGCAATTCCTGATGCAACGGCGTGCACAGGCTTACCTTTAGCTGGCTCATTAACACGCTGCTGGGTGCACGCCGCCTATGATCTCTCTCTGTGTAATGACACGGAGGCAGCTGAGCAGGATAAGAGGCTTCAGCTGATCAATGGGAACGTCTGACGTGAAATATTTAATACCTTCCTCTCCCCCTGCTTATCTTCAGGACGTTATGGCTCAGCAAGGTGTTTCACTTCTCCAGTACGTCGTAAACATGGCTACCTGAGCACGTTGGACATTTTCCAGTTACCGTTTGTTCAGTCAAAGACCCGACTTGCTGTTTAGTAGAGGCATTTAAAAGTGATTCTGACAGCGGTACATTATGCAAACACACTAAAAGAGACTAGAGTTAGGTAATCATCTGACAGGCGCCACACCCATCATCACTAAACAGACATTTCCCCTGATCATACTGGTCTCATTCTGTCTCTGCTATTCATTTCTCATCTGTGTTTATAGTCACAGTGACACATCGGTCAGCTCCTGCTGCCAGCACAAAAGCAAACCTCAGCATACAAACCTACAGGTATAAATATAAAAGAAAGAACATCTGAAGGTATCATATAACTGAGTGGAAATGTTTGAAACTGTTTCAAAGGAATAAAGTGCCACATTCTCTCTTGAAATACAAAGTCCAAGTACATTTTTTCCACTAGACAATAGACCGCTTTTCTGTTAGTAAACATGATGAGGTATTTTGTTATTAATGAGAATAATTCTCTGAACACGTTAGTTAACGCTGGCTAGCAAGTATTGTTGGTTTGTTTTTTTTAACAATGGCTGAAGAAAATACTAGTTTCTCTCAATATGTACTGCCACTCACTCTCCAGGATCACCAGTGTTAGTTGAGAAAGTTAACATTAACCAACGTTAACTGACTGTCGTTAGAGATGTCACACTAGGCGTGTCAAGACAAAAAATTTCATTCATGTAGTCTGAATACACGTCATTAGTGGTCATCTAAAAAAATATATAAGGTAAACAGTAGGACACTGTGTTGTTCTACCAAGCTAAAGTGTTGCTGATTTGTGGTACTATTGTATTGTAGTATAAAACCACGCAGCAACCACAGGGTGATATTTAGGCAACAGAAAGAACTATGCACATTTTATCTGCTTTCTTAAATAAACACTACAAAGCTTTTACTCTCATACAGGGCTCTACTGAGTACTAAGAGATATTCATTCAAATACTTTTTGATATTCACATCAATGCATGCATCAAACACATGACTTACACACTCCCTCATCTATCTGCTGTACTTGGCATACAAACACATATCCACAACCTACAATATCCAAGTTACTGACTGCTAATTACAACACAGAGGATAATGTTACCTACTGAACAAGATCCTCCACAGGAGCTACAAACCACACACAGTGAACAGGTGATTTAATAACCAATAAATGCATAACTGGGGAAAGTGATTGTGAATGCAGACAGCAGTAATAACAGAATAGCTTTGAGAGTCCACTCAGACAAGGAACAGTATCCTCCATAACAACATGAGCATTAGCTAACAACATTAACAGACTCAGACATTAAGAAATGGAGATCTAAATACATCACTTACCCTGTAAGCCCCAAGACAAAAGAAGTCCATTTCAAAATAATGTCTAATATTTATCTGTATATATTCTGCGGCATTCTGGGAAGATTTGCAGGACTGGCTGTCAACCAAAATCCAACTACTTGCTCCTCTCACAAGAGAAAATATTGTGTTTGGTATTAACATTAAAGACATTAAGAGTGACTATATTGAACAATCTGATACTGCTGGCAAATGTTTTCATCCATGCATCCAGATGGAGGAAAATGAAACCCCTATTTTCAGTTATCAAAAGGGACCTTGTGGACAATCATCTCAGTGCTTTAAGACTAATGAAAGGACAACATGCAAAGTGTCTCCTCAGAGCTGATGAAGAACTGAACATATATGATGATGACCCCCTAGAGCTGCTATGGAAGACGGCAGTCTTATTATTATTATTTATTTATTTATGCATTTCTGTTTTGTTCCTTGAATTATTTTTATTATAGTTAGAATAATTATAAATAATAATAATTATAGTTGGACAAATTTAGGAAAATTTAATTAGAGTATATGTATGGCTCAATAAGGAAGCTGGTTAATAATTAATAATTGACTTATGGAGAAGGGGTGGGATTAAATAAGTTTATACTTCTTCTCACTCCTTTTCGAATATGTAAATCAAGGCATCAAGTCGTTTGACAATTTATTTTTTTACGCTTTTCATTGTATGTAAATACTACTTGTTTCTGACTGTCCACTTGTTGGTATGATCATTCTTTTTCTTTATTTTTTCCTTATTTTTTGTATTCCACATGTTCGAAATAAATTTTGAAATTAAATGAATGAAAATTTTCTACCCTCTTTTATTTTTGTTATTATATTATTAAATATAATTTAAGTTATCTTCCCTATCCAATTGTTCCTTGTATGTTAGAAGTATTTAGTTTAGATTACAATGCCTTAATGTTTGTAGATTAATTATCTTTAATAACAAAAAAAAACTATGTATACTGCCATTGTCTTATTATTATTTATTTATTTATTTATGCATTTCTTTTTTTGTTCCTTGAATTATTTTCTACCCTCTTTTATTTTTGTTATTATATTATTAAATATAATTTAAATTATCTTCCTTATCCAACTGTGCCTTGTATGTTAGAAGTATTGAGTTTAGATTACAATGCCTTAATGTTTGCAAATTAATTATCTTCAATAAAAAATAAAAAAAAAAAATATGCATGCTGCCATTGTCTTATAATTATTTATTTATTTATTTAAGCATTTCTTTTTTTGTTCCTTGAATTATTTTCTACCCTCTTTTATTTTTGTTATTATATAATTAAATATAATTTAAGTTATCTTTCCTATCCAATTGTGCCTTGTATGTTAGAAGTATTGAGTTCAGATTACAATGCCTTAATGTTTGCAAATTAATTATCTTCAATAAAAAATTCAAAAAAAAAATATGCATGCTGCCATTGTCTTATAATTATTTATTTATTTATTTAAGCATTTCTTTTTTTGTTCCTTGAATTATTTTCTACCCTCTTTTATTTTTGTTATTATATAATTAAATATAATTTAAGTTATCTTTCCTATCCAATTGTGCCTTGTATGTTAGAAGTATTGAGTTTAGATTTCAATGCCTTAATGTTTGTAGATTAATTATCTTCAATAAAAAAAAATACCAAAAATAATAAAAACTTCTGTTAAATAACACCAGACAAACAGAGGATGTATTTTAACTCACGTTATTAGACTCTGAAGTGTCTCTTGTCCTTCATGAAGTGGTCATCACCTCCATGTCTGTAGTTCATCTCTGTGACGTCACTTTACTGTTTAACGGTCGTTAGCATCAAGCTAACGTTAGCTAGCTAGTTAGCTCTCTCTGTTGTTTATGTTAACTTACTACTAAACGGTTGATGCGACGCTAGTTTGACCGGTTTCACGTTTATTAGAAAGTAAACTGTCTATTCAGTAACCGCAACTGATACAGTAGTCTAATATTTAGCGTTAGTGTGTGTTTTTATATGATAGAATATGAACTTCACCTGGCTGAAGGTAGGAGGAGGCGTCATCTCGGGTTTTATTACCACACTGACTGACGAGAACCAGCCGTTACAGTCTCCATGGTTACAGCCTCTCCATGGTTACAGCCTCTCCATGGTTACAGCCCAGCAGGGGGAGCTGTTTCACTCTAATTAAGAAAGGTTATTAAAACAAGTAGAAAGAGAAATTTGTCAAAATAATGACAAAGGAAATTATTAAATGTTTCTGTCTCAGAGGACATCAACAAAAAAAATTGTGGTTATTTGATTTTCGGTTTAAAATACAAAAATTAATATTGAAATACGAGGCGTTTTTCTTTTATCTGGGTTAAAAAGGGGATGAACTAAACTTAAAAAATGGGTTGATTTTCATTTTCTATATCTAAAAATGAAAAATAAAATCACTAGAAGACAGAAATGAAAAAAACGCCCCGTGCTGCTGTGTAACTGAAGGTGATGGACATGGATCAGTACGTAGTTTTTAGAAACAATAAAAGAGTGTGTCTGGGAAAAAGACCTCATACGCTCTCTTACTTTGTAAATGGCAACTTCCGGTCGCAGAATATGAAAAAACGCGGCGTTTTTTCGTTTCTGTCTTCTAATGAATTTTTTGTTTTTGTTTTTAGAAATAGAAAATGATAATCAACATGTTTTTTAGATTAGTTCATCCTTTTTTGACCCCGGTAAAGAAAAACGCCTCGTATTTCAATATTGATTTTTGTATTTTAAAACGAAAATCAAATAACATTTGTGAAAGGAAAACCGAATGACCAAAAGATACACTGACCGTCCTCCCTTCAGTCTCTGAGTTTCAGGGACTTTGTTTCCTGCAATCTGGCGAGTTTTAAAGAATGAAATCAACAAAATAAAGTGCACTGCAACAGCATTTTTACGTTAAATAGGCCTACTTTTCTCTACTCTAGTGGGAACTTGAGTGAATCTCTGGCATAAACTAATATTCATCAGTTTTTATTGATTGATTGAGTATTTCTTTCTCTTAGTTCTGTCTCTCACTCACTGAAAGTCCTTTAAGACACAATGTGACAACGGCACCACTGCGCTCTGAAGCCCATTATTTCTTAACCTATAACCTTCTTATTTCTTATTGTTACAACAGCTTTTTGCTGCTTCGAGCAAAGCCCAACTTTGGGCGCTGCGTGCTGTGATATTTATATAACGTGATATGTCGCAAACATCTCTCTTCCACCACCAGGACACGACATTTGGTGTGGCTCTATTTGCCGTCCGGGTGGAAACAGTACGGATTATGGCTTATACACGCCGTACAGTGACAGTAAGAGGGCAATGAAGAATGGGGGAAATAGGGGAGATTTGACCAGAATATGGTCTCAAAATTGTTTTAAATTTCTGCTAATATTGGTGACAAATTAATTGGGCATGTTTGCTTTAAGCTTATCACACTTCCTCGTTGTTGCAACCAGCCTGTCTGATGTGTCCTTGAGTAATCGCCAGCTCCATCAGTGCTGCTCTTCTGTGGCTGACCTCTGACCCCTCCTGTGTGGGCTGATAAAAAACAGACTGTTCTTTTCCTTTTGGAGATCAATACTGAATATATCTGGATACAAAAACTAATTTTCTTCTAGCTACTGTGAGAAACACTGACGCCTAAAATACTGTTGAGCTGTACTTAGACTTTCTTTCACAAATCATCAACTTCAGAAACCAGAACAAAACATTATAAAACATCTTTAATGCAGCTTAAGAGAACATTTGCATAGCAGAGCCTCCATCCATCCCTCTTTCCTGCAGCTAAATAAAGGATGAAAACTCAAAGCTCTGGAGGAGTACACATCAGTATCCCACATACTTACAGGAGTGAAGTGGTGGACAGGAAGGCTGAAGGGCCGGCTTCCTGTGCAGCCGCTGCGTGGACTCACTTCCTGCTGCGGTCGGAGTGTTTTCACAGTAACAATCCTCGTCTCATCTCTGCTGTTTTGTGTTTTATTTATGATTTTTGTTGTTGTCTCCCAGAGCTGACGGTGGTATTTACAGCCCTTGTGTGTCCCAGCACTTAGCGTACGCCACTACACGCTGCCCTCCTGGTTGTCAATAAGGGGCTCCATGTCAGCGCGTGAGTAATTTAGAGCGTTTTTTGAGTATGCACCTAGAACAAAGCCTGGAAACGGAGCCCCCCACTCTACCGCCTGACTCACTCTGCCCTCGCCAACCACGCCAGGATCATTACATGCTGCTAATCGGGATTTAAATGCCACACCGCAGTAGGACGGCTAGAGCTCAGCATCTTGCTTACATTTATACAGCGTGTAGAAATATACTGATAGTCGTCGTGTCGTGTCAGGTGTGCTTTCATCAAAACATCTTGAAGAGGCATCACATCTTTAACCCTGTGAGTTTATTAATAATCCCTGTATTTCTCTAGGTTTTTTTTGTAAAATGTCCAAAGTCATGCCAAATTCTGTTCACTTTTTGTGACATTATGGGCTTTGGGGGCCATAGCTGAGGGTCGGAACGTAGATGGACCGGTAAATCGATACACACAGCCCGTATTCAGAAAATTAGCTTTTGAAACAAACTGTCAGGATTTCTGTCCATTTATGATGTCACAAATCTACAATATTTAGACCATTTCACAGTTTTAAACGTAAACATTCTAAATGTGTCCCAGTTTATTTCCTGTTGTAATGTATGTGAATGACATCAGCTGACAGGAAGTAAACATGGACCCAAGCTGTTGCCTAGCAACGCAATTCTGTTGCAATTCCGTTGAAATGTACTAAAACGGAGCGTTTCCGACAGAGGGTGAATACAGGTACATACAAGCAGACAGTACGAGGAAAATAAAAGGTTTTTTAAACATTAAAGTATGTAAACATGTTCTAGTAGAAACACAAAATACAAGTATGAACCTGAAAATGAGCACGATATGGGACCTTAAAGTTAACTGACGCTGGAGGGGTACACGTAGTTTGACGCGTACGGCACCGACCAAGCTGCCGTATTTGACGAGTTGGGAGTGAGAATGGGTTGACTTAATGCACTATAATAATCTGTACAGTATACGTTTTTTTTAAGTTCGTATGGAAGAAATCAACTTGTTTAACCATTTCATATAGTGAGTACAACAACAGCACACTAAAAAATCAAGCACTTTTCCAGTATGCATACTAACTTTTTATAAATAGCCTACTTTATAAGTGTGAAGACACAACATATAAAATAGTGTGTAGTATAGAATAGAGGCAGAGCTCTGGAGTTGTCGCTGACCTCCTGACCTTTCCACTAGCACCACCATCAGGCCAAATACAGCAATGAACCTACAGTCTTGTCTGCTTTTAGAACTAACGTGTACAATAAAAAATAATAAATTAAATCAAAATATAGGACGTACTATGTATATATTTTATACATACACACACCCACCCATATAAGCGTTCACTTTCCTTGTGTTTCACTGAGCGAAAACCAACATGTTTAAAACAGCCTCAGATGCAATATTCATGTCACGAATTTTGGATTTTTAGCAGCTGGTACGGTGCACCCAGCCCCCCTCCCCAGGCAGGGAGGGAGGTGGAGGGTGGGTGGAGGAGGAGAGGGAAGAAGAAGAGAGAGAGAGAGAGAGAGAGAGAGAGTAAGGGGGGGTCCTGTCCTGAAAAACACACTCCCAGCTCTGGCTGTTTACATCTCTTTGGCACGTCTGTGGCTGTTTCCATGGCGACGGGAGTAAAGATAGTTGGGGATGTGTCAGAGATACAGTGCGCCGAGCGGGTGCTGATTGCTGGACGTGAGTTGAAGAATGAACAGGGTACACAGGAAGTGGGAGAGGAGAGGAGGGCGCCGGCTCACCATTAGCTCAGCCGACCGCCAGACAGATGCATGCTGGGTTTTTTTAGGCACCGGTTGCTTTGTTTTTCGCCTTTCACTCTCACCGGGGAAACAGCATTTACAGCTGCACTATAGGCATGATGCTAGGGGTCGAATCACACACCTGTGTCATTAGAGTAAATGATAAAGTGCAGCCTCAACAACCAACTCCACACTAACTGAGGTGCTGGACATTCTACTGAATGACAGTCTGGTGTTAGGTCTGGCAGAGGTCACATATAAAGTCAGTAGTCATCGTGTATAGTTTACATATCGGTAACATTTGAATATTTTATCCCTGATTCAAATCTGATCTCTGAATAATAACACAATCTCTGTTGCTCTGAAGCCTGATGTTCCAGCATCTGGTTCGTATCTGTTGCTATGGGTAACAACACCGCCCATTACTGTCTAACAGATCCAGTGCTTCAATTGGCACCACTTTAAATTTAAAAAAAAATCTATAATGGCTCATTGTCTCGTATTTGACCTGCAGGATGAGCAGGAAGGACTTTCAAAAGAGCACAGGGAGTGATCAGAATCGTAGCAGGTGAAGGGTTGGACGAAGAGGCCACCTCAAACCAGTTCAGGAAGAGGACTAATCCAAATTGTGTACAGATAAAGATGGATCAATCAAAGATACGGCTTCTCTTCTTCCAGCTGGTTCATCAAACATGCACTTTCCTATAATGTCCTTGATTTATAGTATAGCAGGACTGAGGAACATTCTATTACTTACAAGCGTAACCTTTTTTTCCTTTTACTAAGTCCAACACAGTTCAGCTGGACATGCAAAGCAGATTAACTTACAAGAGACACGTGACATGATGTACTACAGTCTGAAGTGTTAATAGGTTGAGAATGAAACACAGGTAGATACGTTTGAATAAAGACAAAGTAAAGAAAGAAACAATCAGTTAAAAGATAAATAGTTTATGTGAATCTCTCACATAGCATTTACCTTTACTCTATACACATTGTTTTTGAACGTGATATACAGTATGTCATCTTTTTTTTTTTCTTTTTTTTACAATTTGACATAATGGTTGTTTTTGTTTTTTTTTCAGCATGCACTTTAGAATGCCAACAAAAGGCTCCACAAATACAGACTTCAAACTAGAATTTTTCCTCACAGTAAAACATACAAAACATGAACTCGGATCCAAAAAAGCCTGACAAGTTTGAGGACACGATGGAGAAGCACAGCATCAGACTACCATGACTTTCACAGGTAAGAGCAAATGTACTCAACAGTAAGACACAAAAATACATGTTTTCTGGATTCAAAAAAATAAACACCTTTTTTTCTTTTTTTTCTCCCTCCAAGTCACGACGTCATCCTAAAAATACACAAAGAACGGGTAACCCTTTTGTCAATTCAAAGAGTAAAGCAGCGTGTGTACTACACGAGGAGGATTGTGGGTATACAGGGTGACAGCTATAGCCCAACACGTCGCACAAAGAGTTGTGCCACCTGCCGGTCCTTTTACTTTCAGCTTTCAGAGCTTCACTTTTCTTTTTTGCCTTCTTGTTTTTAAACTGGAATCACAGTGTGGATCGGCGCTTTTTGTTTTTCGGGTGCTTATTGCAAATCCGATCTGATTGTTTTGGGTACTTGGTGATTGCTACCGTGCAGATGTAGCCGCTCTAGAAGCCCCGCTTTTATATCTTGGTAAACTTCTGCTACACTTTTTGCTCCAACCCCCAAACAAAAGAGGGAAAAGTTTGGAAGTTATTTTGTTTAGCGCACCAGGAGTTATAGTGGAGCGGATAGTGGAAAAATCAGGCAAATATAAGTGATAAAAGCACCAAATCTGGCATCATGATTCCTGAGGGGATGCTTAGCAAATATGAACGATTGGCCACGTGAAAATCCAAGAAACTGACCTGCAGATGATGGTTTCTCTCATAGAAATTCATCTACTTGCTCGAGCATGGGATCAGTAGTCCAAAGTTTCCTTCCCTTTTAACTACCGGATAAGCAGGAATATGACAAGCTTATTACAGTTAAAAATTGTTAAAACTATCAAAATTAGATCCAGCATGCCAGAAAACATATAATTTGACACCAAGATCACTCAAATCAATCAAGTAGATGAATTTCTATGAGATAAATAAATCATTATCAGCGGGTCAATTTCTATCTGTCTATCTTGGATTTTCAAGTGGCCAATCGTTTATATTTGCTTAGTAACCCCTTGGCAACCATCATGCCAAATTTGGTGCTTGTATCAGTATTTGCACGATTTGATTGAAAACTAGATGTTATCCGCTCCGCTATTATGAGGAATAGTTTGGTGAGAATAATTTGGTTTGTGTTTCTGCAGCACAAACGCAGGTTGGTTGCATGTTAAATGCACGGCATGGAGAAGGGGTAGGGGGGGCTTCTACAACGGCGACTGCATCACAGGGGAACTCTGTCTCATTTGTGTTTGTGCTAAAACTAACTGGAAGAGTGACGGCATCAAGTCCACTCGTTGGTCTCCACTGACCGGGCCGTTCAAACTGCAGATCTTACCCTGGTGTTTTAGGATACACACACACACATTAACACACGGCAGAGCAATTAACCTACTGAAAATCACCAAGGGAAACAAAAGCAGAGATGAACCGTAATGTCACATTTATTCAACTTAGCACGTTTTTGTCTCTCTATACTGTATATACTGTATGTAGAATTTCATATATGAATACACTCCATTTTTAGAACACAAAGTGCCTCAACTGATACATCTTTAATACACTTATTGCGAGGAGGGATACCACGGCGAGGAAAGTGATCGAGTGTCACGACGCAAAACCAAACCCACCTCGTTAACCTGACTCGCCGTCAAAAGACAGATGTGTGGACGGAGCCAGCTTGGCCCAGATGTGCTGTGTTGTTGTCTTATTTACAGGAGCGATATCTATACAGTAGTATAGTCTGTTTTAATTAAAGACGTGTCCAGTTTGCTCTCCTTTTTTTTCTCCACAGTTCCAAAACAGGAAATCAGGAAAAGGTAAATGCTTATCAAAGTCCTCCCAGGATTCCTCGTGAGTTTCTGTCCTGCTCACTGTGCCGTCGGCTGGGTGGCGGCGGTGGTCAGTCAAGAGTTTTTGCGCGCCTCCTCGTCCTCCATACTGTCCTGTAGGAGCGGCTCCAAATGGGGTCCTCCCACTGCAATAGGTCCTCATACTGATGATGAATTATCCCACCATCACCGTCATTCAAAAAGGAAATGAATCGTCTAAATGAAATATAAACACATTTCTAAATATCAGAAATGCATAATCTTGTCTTTGTTGAGCATCATTTCAGAGGAACTCGCCATGCACAGACCGCACGATTCGACTGTCATCAGGACATTAAATAGGCGTTATCAGTCGCTGTAAGCACCATAGATGTGGGTCAATAGAGGCCTCCTATATTGTAAAAGTGAAAGTAAAACTTAAAAGCAACACATTCTAACATGTTTTAAAACTGAATGAAACGTCACGTTTTGAACACAAACAAAAAGGCTTCTTTAGATTTAGGCAATAAAACTAAAACTTCTTTAGGTTTAGGCAAAAAAAACAGTTGAGTTTAGGCAATAAAACTACTGCTTCTTTAGGTGTAGGCAACAAAACTACAATTCTTTAGGTTTAGGCAATAAAACTACAACTTCATTAGGTTTAGGCAAAAAAAAATTACGTTTAGGCAAAAAAACTGTTAAGTTTGATAAAACCTACTATTGGGTGTAGCAGGCCCCTATTGACCCACATCTATGGGGCTTATAGCGACCGATAACGCCTGTTTAATAGCATGACAACAGTCTAATCGGCTGCACAGACTGGCTATTTTCAATATATGCACAAATAAATAAGAACATAGAACAAATGGAGCTCTTTCAGTTTATATCCAGACTTATATAAAAGCTCTATTGTATATTGCAGTGGGGGAGGGGGGACTCAATAATTTGGTGTGCAGACAAAGACAAATGTTTGCAAGAGCTCTTCTTTTTAATTGTTTGACTTTTTTGCCGAGCTATGTGTAAGATGCATCTAGCTGCGAGCCAGTTGCTAAGCAACCATCTGCTACTGGTATAGACATACTGTAGGGATGGGTGAGGCGCATCGCTGCACGGTTATGTCTGCTGTCCCACACCTGTTGGTGCACAGAGGCAATTTATGAAGGAATAAATGGCAAAGCGAAGGCTGCTTGGGTTTAATATGAGATATGAGAGCTGTTCTAAGGGAATTCAGGTCAGTCTGTCTGGTTGGGGGATTTGAGAGCAGTTAATAGCCCTTGGTGATGGCTGATAGAAAGTGAAACTGTGCAGCTAAAAGAGCAGAAATGGAAAGTTTTTTGTAACAAACAAAATCTGGGTGCAAATTTCCAAACAAATCTAGTGGCTCATGATGCAAAATGCAGTTTACACTAATTAAACTTATGTCCCATATTATGTGGTAATTCACTGATTAAAATGCTGCAAGCAGCACCTTTAACAGCGCCATCAAGAGTGCATGTTACTCTGCGACCACATACTTCTTAGGATTATTGAATAACCCCCGTTTTTACACACAAAAACAATTCATGACCAAAAGGGGTGAGAGGGTCCCACGCTGCGATCTGACCCTCGCACCTGCTCACAGAAGGTTACCTTTCCGCCATGGCAGCGTCTTCCCCCTCGAGCCATTAAGACAGAACGCTGCTCTCTGCTTGTGTGAAACCAGTAAAGACAACCTCTTTGCAGTTATCTGTGAGCAAACAACCAGAGACACAAACAAGCTTTTTGGTGGCAAAGAAAAACAAAAACACAAAAGGAGGTGGGGAGAAAGTTAATCGGAAATAGCAGCAAGACAAGCAAAAAAAAAGAAGAAAAACCCACATGCAGAGAGAAACCAACACCCAGCTGGCGTTCTGTGTTTTCAGTCTCCTGGGTGGATTGTTGGTGAAGCCAATGGCGAAATGAGACAGTCCAGTAAAGCCCAACATAATAAATAAACACTCCTTCAAATATATATATAAAGATATATATTTCCATAAGCTCTCCTCACGTTCCTTCCCCCGCTTTGCCACAGCGCTTGCAGACGATGGTTACAGGATGATCCATGCAAAAACATGAGCAGGCCCAGCGGCAGGTGAAGAGCGACAGACTGTGCTTTGTGTGAGTCGTCCTGAAAGATGAAATCCTCCCGTCTCCGTCCCAAAAAAAATAAAAGTAGCAAAAACAAAGTCACAGTCGTATGAGGTTAAAAATGAAGTGACATCTCTCGTTTCTTTTTTTGGAAGCACGTCTTCAAGGTATCTAAATATAGCAACATCTAATATCCCTGATTATTCATGTTGTCCTTTATTAAATGTTATGGCTGCTACTTCTGGAGCCACCAGTCAGAGTTCTTTTTATTGCAAAGTGTTACGACAATATGGAACTAAAGGGGAACTCCGAGTGACACGGGACCAGGATGTTAGCTAAGCACATCTATCTTCGAGGAAAAGCTCAAACTAACATTAGTCTTAGCTACAAATTCACAATATCTAGAACAGAGTTCAGATATAATATCAAAAGGGAGGTGGTTTGTTGGGGTGGGTAGGATGTGTGGGGGTGCTTTAGGCCAAAGTGGACGTCTCACAGGATGGAGGGGATGGGGGAGCGAGAGCGCCGCAGCGGGCAGGGCGATCCGTAGGGCGAGCTCACAGGAGACACCCTCAGGGCGTTACCAGCCATGCCCGCTATGTTGTTTAAGCTCCGGGATTTCTCATAGCCTTCAGATGAGGGGGGGCGACAGAGAGGTGGAGGTGGTGGAGGTGGTGGTGGTGGTGGTGGTGGTGGTTTGAGGTGGTGGTTTGAGGTGGTGGTGCAGGAACAGGACATGAACACACACAGGCAGGCAGGCAGGCGGTTCGGGCAGGCGGGCGCGCGGGCAGGCAGGCAACGATCCGAGTCCGAGCCAGCCGAGTGAACCGAGACAAGACAGGAGACAGGAGTGAGACAGAGCAACAGTAACATACTGTATGGTGAGTGCATGCACAGCACATTTCCTGACTGTGAGGCAGATTGGAGTCTTAGATAGGCAAATGTTTGGAGCTGCTCTGGAGGGAGAGATAACCTCATTGGCTGAGTTAATCCTCAGCGGGTATAGAGCCAAAGAACCACCAGGTTTCTGGCACTTAGATGCCTTCCATCCACACTGGAAACCTGATCTGACCACAAAATATGCATCGCACCGTCCCATCGGTATTTAGGAATAAGTTTAATCTCGGACACAGCTTTTTTAGAGAAGAATGGTATCATTTAAAGAGAACAGTTGAGCTATTTTACTCTCCGCCGTCAAAGTAGGCGACTCAATTTGACGAGCAGCCGAGAAGGAAAACACGTCTGCATCATCAGCCTTCTGGTTGTAAGTCTGAGTCAAGCTATGACTCACTCATCATTCAGCAAAAAATGACAACAAACCGGTGGCAAAAACATCTCTGGAATATCATATTTATAACTATTAGGGCTGTCAAACGATTACAATATTTAATCGCGATTAATTATCAAATTTTTTATCTGATTAAAATGCACCTTAAAGGGAGATTTGTCAATTATTTAATCCTCTTATCAACATGGGAGTGGGCAAATATGCTGCTTTATGCAAATGTATGTCTATATATATTATTGTAAATCAATTAACAACACAAAACAATGACAGATATTGTCCAGAAACCCTCACAGGTACTGCATTTAGCATAAAACAATATGCTCAAAACATAACATGTCAAACTGCAGCCCAACAGGCAACAACAGCTGTCAGTGTGTCAGTGTGCTGACTTGACTAGGACTTGCCCCAAACTGCATGTGATTATCATAAAGTGGGCATGTCTGTAAAGGGGAGACTCGTGGGTACCCAGAGAACCCATTTACATTCACATATCTGGAGGTCAGAGGTCAGAGGTCAAGAGACCCCTTTGAAGATGGCCAAAATTTAGCGCACGTTTTGCGTGTTATTTAACCTCCTTCACAACAAGCTAGTATGACATGATTGGTACCGATAGATTCATCAGGTTTTTTAGTTTCATATGATACCGCCACCATTTACTTTAGCAGAACTTCAAGGTAGCCACACTAGCCTATAGCTAGTATAGTGCTAAGCTAGTTAGTTAACATGCTGATGTTCTAACACAACGAATGTCATGATTATGAATGAATGAAATTATGAAATTCCATTTCTATTTTGTCCCCTTTTCTCTCTAACGATGGTTCTCTGGCTCCACCCACTCACTCAACCAACCAATCAGATTGCTTCGCCCTCCACAGTAACTCTCTGCCTTTGAGACAAGCCTGTGGGATTAAAAATCCAGTCTGCCTGAGTTAAGTAGGAAACCCGTTAGTCAAATATTGTTATTCTTGAACTAGTAGTGTTGAAGAGTAGAATCATACATTAGTATATTAGTATCTTCTCTCATAAGAAAACTATAAATCTACTAATAAACTATATAAACTGCTCATTCACATTGAGGCGTCATTCATATATATTAAGACTACCGACATGCACATTCTGTATCAAATCTAACAGTTTGTGTGTATAAATGTATCCTGCACATACTGATGATGATGAGGATAAAACATTTTTAGTACATTAATTATAGAATCACACTTTAACAACAGCTCAAACTTCTAAATATTGCAGCATGTGATGTGCACGCTGGTGCAAAAATAAACAAAGCAAAGCCCAAGCAGCCAGATCATTAACGGAGCATGCCAATCAGCTGGCGCTAACACTGATGAGGAACAACTAATGGAAACGTGGCCTCATTACCATACTGCATACGGCACCATTTGTTTCACCGAGGGGCGGGAGAGGAGGGTGTACGTTAAACCGGGGGTGTTTCAGAACCGGCCGAGAACCGGCAGAACAAAGGGCAGCATGGGTCTGTGCCGACAGGTAGCAGGGGGACTAGAAAGGACCCGATGTTTTATGCATTAGCGGCGTCAGTGTGGCGGCGACTGCAACCGCCGACTAAGAGCGGCGGAGACGAAGGCACAGCTGCTCGGGCCGCCTACGTCGGAAAAAAAACAAAACAAGACTGGCGAGGTGCTGTGAGAGAGACCACCATGATGTGCTCCCTAAAGGATCTGGACCACATGCACGGTGGTTTAATCTGCCTACAGTAGACTGGAGAATAACACGTACATGATGTATCATCTCATTAGAATTCTTTAGAAATAGGAGCTGAAATTCAATTGTAAAAACTAATGGTATGATAGCATTGATGTGCCTGCTATAGAGTGAGTACAGCAGCACTATAGAGCAATAACACTGAGAGCAGGACGTTCATGGAGAGGCAGTTAACTTCTGATAGAAGGCAATTATCCGAGGCTTACCACTTCCACATTACAGATTAACACAGCAGTAATGCCTCTAGATGCTCCAGATAAAAATGGAGGAATTAATCTAACAAACACGCTTCAGGGATGGCGTGGTGTCTAAATATGATTTCAGTGTGGTCGAATAGAGGCTGTAACCGAAAGTTATTTCATAGTGTGAAGCTGCTCAGTTTATACATTTTTAGTTCATGACCTTTCCTGCCTTTGAAAATCGCACGGAACAGCGGCGGGACTTTGTGATGAATTCAGCAGATGTGAACTTCATGATGACCTTTAGCTTGGGTCAAAGTGTTTGGAAGGTCAAGCCCTTTCTCAGTCTGACCTTTCTCCACCGATGCACCGCTACATGACTGACGGGGCAAAATCATCCGGACAAATCTGACTTTGACGTCCGGTGATATTTCTGATTGGGAACAATGTTTCCAGTATTCACCTTATTCTTTAGGGCGTGTCGCGTCATGTTGTGTTCTCACTTCCGTTTAGAGCGGAAGTAGGGATGTCCATAATTAACTGTTTAACCGTTAACCGACATTAGGCATTTTAACCGATTAACGCTACCGGTTAAAATGGTTAAAAGAAATGTTAATAATTAACTCAAAAGCTGAGCGGCTCAGAGGAGCGGCTCGTCACTTTAAGGAGAAAAGCTGGTCCACCTTAACAGCCCACCTTAAGAGGCGGAGCCGGAGTTGCAGGATACAGGAAGTCGGCTCTGGTCTCTGGCTCGCTTGAGCGGAGCAGAGGAGTTGTAGTTTCGTCTACACCTACGTTCACAGCTAGAACGCCACCAACAACCTCACACTCACCGCCAACACACACACGGTGTGTTGGAAACTCGCTGAAGTTACGCAGACTACGTGTGGCGGCGGCGAGCACGAAGCCTCCGGCAATGCTAGAGCTGCTAACGTAGCACAAACACACACACTGTTTGTTGGACACTCGCTAAAGTTATGCCGGACAGACACACAGCTGACAACCTGCTAAACTAAACTAAATGTGCAGTGGAGACTTTTACTGGGAAAGTGGCTGCATGTCCGCGACACTACACGCAGCATCGTAGCTGCTAAGTCAACGAATATCTGTTGTGCTCCTGCAGCTGGTACGAGACACAAATCTTGTCGGTTAACGGTTTATAATCGGTTAACGAGGGTCGGTTAACGGTTAAGAACATTTTTCTAAATGAGCATCCCTAAGCGGAAGTGCCATTATTTTTGCTTAGCGTCGCCCGTCGCCTGTGTTAATGCATCCGTGGTGATCATCCTCTGCTTTTAATACTTTTAATTCCTCCTATTGTGAGATATCTGAAACATCTGCTGGCGTATGTATCATCACCTTAGGGGCAGATGATACACTGTGGGCAATTTCTCTGGGAGCTGCAGATGGGCAATGAACCTGGCAACAGCCAAATAAGTGAGACACGGGGTCAGGAAATTTATTCAAGTGTTTCCAGGCAACAAGAAAACATGAATAAATTGTGAAGAAAGCAACAGTTCTGAGTCAGCTGCATGGACACGGTTGCCCCTCAGAACTGCCAAAAAAAGGTAGCGCTTGTATGTGTCGCTACCGAGAGCCGCGATGGTAAAGATGCACAGGTTACATTACCTGAGCTGACTAGGCTGTCTAGGCCTGAACAAACAGCCTCCCCCCCTCCAGGGATGTCGGTGTCCCCGTCACTAAGGACACGGATCAGCTGATGAGGATTTTTGACTGATTGTCTGAAAACATGTCGAGCTCTGACATCTGTATTTTTATGGTAAAGCATTTCTGAAATATGAACTGCTCTTGTTTATTCATAGAATATTCCACACACACTGAAAATGAAAACAGCGGTCACAGGCTATCCCTCGGAGATGAAACCTAACCCAGACCTATAAGTGATGACTAATGAATGAAATATGACTCAGTGTTTCTGCACAATAGCAGGTGTGGATTTTCAGAATGATTCTCTAAGACAAGAAAATGTTATAATAATAAATGCATCCATACTTTAAAATATTAATTTAAACAATTGAATTCCACATGCAGTTACCTGTTTTCAACATCCCTCCATCTGCAGGGCAGGTGTAGTCACTAGCAGCGAGCAGGAAACACGTCCCCGTGCTCCGGCGGTCGTGTTCCCGGGTGCTGGACCTTCGCATGGGGACCCTCTCCTCTGGAGACATGGTCAGGTCGCTGCCGCCGCTGCAGTCTGCTGACAGAACTGTGAGAACAGAAACAGGTCGGCTCAGGGATCCGAACTATTCTGTCTGAGCTTCTTTTTCTTTTAGTAATAAATTTAACATCCTCAATTCATACAATTTATAATATTCTGACATAACGGTAGATTAAAAAAAGCCAGAAGCAATAAACTTACCATTAAAACTTCAGTAGTGGCATCAATTATTCCCTGATTTTCAGCAGAGATACTAAATAATTAGATAATACGATAGTTATAAATTGTTTTAATCATAGCCCTCCATTCTTAGGTACAAGTTCCCGGGAAACGCGCACACTACACACTGCAGAAGAGTTACTTTAGCTCTGAGAATATCTAGTGAATGTACAGTGGACGTTTGTGCAGAAATAACTGCTGCAGCTCCTCCAGACCAACAGAGGTTTCCCATGTCTTGTGAAGTGACGGGGCTCCGCAGAGAGAAACGTTATCGTCTCCGACCAAAACTCCGGCGTCTCCCCTGTTCCCTGTTCCCTCCGGCCGCGGTCGGGAGGCTGAGGCAGGAAAAGCCAACACTAGGATCAGCAGTGATTCATGGAGAGACCTTGGTCTGGTTAGCTAACATTACTGCCAAGCAGCTGAAATATAGAGTGATATTGTGCTTTTAGCTGACGTGTGTCTCCTCACTGTTTTGAGCGATGCTCGTTCATGTCTATGTAGAGCGAGCACAAGCGCAGAGCAACAGGACGCTGACTTTCGTTGACTTAACGGCCACAGGTGTCGCTGTTAACAAGCATTTCTGATTCGTACATAGAGTCCCTTTAAAGTTGGATTTTATCATGACGTCAAGACAAGAAAAAGACTGATTTAAGACAGCTCGGACTGAGGTTTATGACCACCTGACAGTAAACGATCGAGATCACGGGAGCGCGCTGCAACTCTAGCAAAACTCTTGTGATTTTTATTCCGACATTGTAAATATGTCTGCAGCAGTGAAGTCGTTTGGTGTTAAGGTCGGCATAAATCCTCCCACACGTGACTGAAACGAGCGTTCAGTACATGTTAAATCTTTCACACTGAAACTTAAAGAATGAGGCGATCTAAAGGGCACCGGAGAGGAAAGTAACCTTGCAGACTGTGTATTTGAAATGACCTCTAAGGAAATCACACAGGCGACTAAACCAGATTGATTCTGTTTGTGCATTCAGTCGAGTTATTCTATGCTTATTAAATATAAGGTTCTGAGACCTAATAAACAAATAGACTATAAAAGAGACCCATAGGGGGCACGTACCCTCAGGAACGTCTGCTGCAGCATTCAAAGAAAGCCGGTATACGGAGGTCGACACTAATTTCCATCAATATCAGATGTGTGGAGAGTAAATTACGGATGCGGGGCCTGGAGGGAGAAAACAGCCACCTACGGTCTGAACAACAAATGAACAATCCCTGCTGGAAGAAAAGACTTGGACACACAAGGACTCTGAATTCTTATCAGCATGAGCTATTTCACACAGCCGTCTCCTGCTCTCAGTACCTCGTGCATTGCCTTCCTTATCACTGTGGCAACCAGAGATGAAGGCCGCGAGGCAAAAAGAGCTCAGTCCTCTGTGAGGGAGCTGCTGTGGTGCGAGTGAGTCTCCGGGGGGAAACATTTCTAGTCTCGAGGGGGGGAATCTGTCATATGGACACCGCTTTCTACCTGAGATGAGGTCCCTTATGGATTCTCTCCGCTGTCGCTACATATATAGCACCATTCCCTGAACTTTACTCCTGAGGTGTGGTTTGCGATGCCGGTGCTGACCAATTTGGTGCCCTAGGCAGGATTTCATCTGGTGCCACTCCACCTCTTTTTTTTTGTGTAAGCGCGCCCTGCCAGCAGGTTCTTAAACAGTCTTATTTTAGTGCACACAGGATTGACTTAGCTTAGTAACTAGGGATGCACGGATGCCACTTTTTTTCAGAGCGAGTACGAGTACAAATACTTACATTTGGGTACTCGCCGATACTGAGTACCGATACGAGTACTTGTCTTTGCCAAAGACCCTCGTTAACAGCCAGCTGGAGGGTGTGAGCGACACACCGCATACGAGGCGGTGCGCCGCAACCGGCTCCAGATCAGCTTGGAAAGGCTCGGGGCGAAGGTGCTTCCCGGGGCCGTGGACAGAGTGTCACTGGGGCAGACTGTCCTTAGTGCAGCCCACGTAAAAGGCGCCATGGGTCCGCGGCGATGTCTGCAACCCACCCGATCCGTCATCGTCGGTGAGGTGGAGCGTGAGCGCGTACGATAGGATCCGAAAGATGGTGACGAGAGGTTAACGTCACGCTGTCGTAAAGTGGTATCGGTGCCGTTGCATCGGAGCCGTTTTGCGAGTACGAGTACATGAGCACAGTATCAGACCCGATACCCAATACTGGTATTGGTATCGGTGCATCCCTACTTCTTGACATGCTTATAATATAGCTATCATATTGACCTTGATTAAGAGAAATGCACCAGTAACAGTAACATTAAAAAACAACAAGGTAAGCTGATAGCTATATATCTTTTAAATGAAATTGTCTTGTGCAAATACACCAAAAATGTAACTTTAGCCCAGTGGTAGGCCTATTTCTAACATAATTTAACCATATAAAAGTGAAAAATAGAACCATAGGTTATATTTTAATCCCATATGGCCTTGATCTGGCCGTATGGTCTTACCTGAGCGGTGGCGTTCTAGCACTCTGCTCCCTTTGACGTGGCACAGGTCACCTTGAGTGCTGTTGCAGGTGGTGTTGAGATCGGCTTTGCAGTAGATGGGGGACCCTCCCTGCACCACCTGAGGGATGTGTTTCTTCCTCTTCTTGGGCAGCTTCTGCTTGGCCATGGCCAGCGAGTAGTACATCCCAAAGTTATTGACGATAACGGGCACGGGCATGGCTATTGTCAGCACACCCGCCAAAGCGCACAACGCGCCCACAACCATGCCCGACCAGGTCTTTGGGTACATGTCGCCATAGCCCAGTGTTGTCATGGTCACCACGGCCCACCAGAAGCCAATGGGGATGTTCTTGAACTCGGTGTGGAGGCTACCAGTGGGGTCATTGGGCTTAGCGCCGATCCGTTCGGCGTAGTAGATCATGGTGGCAAAAATTAACACTCCCAACGCCAGGAAGATGATGAGCAGCAGGAACTCGTTGGTGCTGGCCCGTAACGTGTGGCCCAGCACCCTTAGTCCCACGAAATGACGTGTTAGCTTGAAGATACGCAGGATGCGAACAAAACGCACCACCCTGAGGAAACCCAACACATCTTTGGCAGCCTTCGAAGAAAGGCCGCTCAGCCCTACCTCCAAGTAGAAAGGCAGGATGGCAACAAAGTCGATGATGTTGAGAACGCTCTTAATAAACTCCAACTTGACCGGGCAGAAGGTCACACGCACCAGGAACTCGATGGTGAACCAGAAGACGCAAACGCCCTCCACGTAGGTGAGCGCCGGGTCCGTCTTGATCTCGTACTGCGGGCCCAAGTCCGGCAAGCTGCTGTTCCGCATCGGGTCAGTCTTGTTGATGATGGTGTTGAAAGCCTCGTGAGTCTCCAGGCAGAAGGTGGTGATGGAGACCAGGATGAAGAACAAAGATGCAAAGGCTATAAACTACAGAGGGGGGGAGGGGGTGGGGACAAGAGAAGAAGAGAAAAACATTTTAATATCAATCCATCCTTTACATTTCAAATGGTTTGAACCTTGATGTTCTATATACCCTGGCTGAGGATACATACACCGAGACAAATCAATTAATTTACTCTTGAGAAAGAGATTGAACTCAAGACAAGTTTAATTAACTTGCATCAATTTGAATGGACTCCAGAGAGAGGCGCAATCTATTAGCAAGAGCAACAAATAAACACACACTTCCCCCTTTGCTCCTGGTGGGAACGTAACACAGGAATGAGATGCAGTCAGATTTAATTTACTGCTGCTGGTATGTTTGGCAGGGGGAGATAAATTCCACCAACGCCTGTCGGTTGTCGAAAAAAAACATAGGATTACGCCGCTTAAAGCTGAAGTAGGTGAGATTGGAGGAAATATGATTAACAAAAGTTATTTTTATAAAACGGTCGCTATATCCTGACAGTAGTACATGAGACAGGTAATCTGACAAAAATCATGTTCGTCTGTGTTCTCCGAAGCTCCTAACGGCATCTGCAAGATTTCACATACCGGAGGAAAACAAGCAGTCAGAGCTGATCTGCTGTCTATGAGAGCCGGCTGTCAATCACTCTGAACTCCGACCAAACGGTCAAACTAGGCAGCGTTGATCAAATATGAATCAATATTATGTTACTGTAATGCCTATTTCTCTCCTCAGATGTTCTCAGAATCATCTTGTAGTGCACGGTTTAGCTGTAAAATGAGAAAGTTTGTGACGCCGCCATTGTGAAATCTGGTGAAGGAACGCCAAGTTCTGGTCACATGACCGGAACACAGCCAATAGGAACGCTCTCTCTCAATGAAATGACCTGTGATTGGTCAAAGTCTCCCGTCACGGGCTAGATGTTCTAAAGCCTGTAAACAGAGCCATGAGGAGGAGCAGAAGTCTAGTTTTCTCTCAGAACACTTGAATTACAATATGCTGAAAGGTTATTATGGAACTTTTGCCCAATGATACCAAAAATATACTACCTACTGCCACTTCCATGGAGCATTTGGAGCCAAGGTACAGTTTGCCAGGTCGCAAATACATCTCTGAAATGGCCATTTCCAAACTATACGGGACAGTGAGGGGACACATTTCATGTAGGCTAAAAGACGTGCAGGCTATTGAGGTGTGATGTGTGTGGTATCCGATCAGTACTCGGTATCGGCCGATACCGCAAGTTCAGGTATCTGAATCGGAACATCTCTATATGAAGCACTGCCTGTTATTAATAACTATTCTATTCCCCCCACCCAAACAACATCACAATTATTCTTAAAGGTCCCATATCGTGCTCATTTTCAGGTTCATACTTATATTTTGTGTTTCTACTAGAACATGTTTACATGCTGTAATGTTAAAAAAAAACTTTATTTTCCTCATAATGTCTGTCTGAATATACCTGTATTCACGCTCTGTCTGAAACGCTCTGTTTTAGTGCATTTCAACGGAATTGCGTTGCTAGGCAACAGCTTGGGTCCATGTTTACTTCCTGTCAGCTGATGTTATTTACATACACTGCAACAGGAAATAAACTGGGACACATTTAAAATGTTTATGTTTAAAACCGTGTAATGGTCTAAATATTGTATATTTGTGACATCACAAATGGATAGAAATCCTAACGGCTTGTTTCAAACGTGCAATTTCTGAATACGGGCTGTGTGTATTTCTTGGTATATTGAGCGTTTTGATCGTTTAACAGTATTTATTAAAGCACTTAAACCTGCTTTATAATATAAAAGACAATATGGGACCTTTAAGTTGTTGTTCTATTTGGCAAACTGGTATCATGTTGATACACTTGAATCTGTACGGTAACAGTATTAACTGATGAGTCACATACAGATTATTTTCTGCTTGTGTTTTGGTCTTCTCCTGCTAAGTGTTTATCGAACCACCTGTCAGATGCAGAGCTCCCATCCAGCGTCTCCACCGCCCTGCCTGGAAGAAGCTCAGCTCAGGCTGAATGTGCAAACATCCACAGCTTTTCTCCGAGAGAGAGCTAGACGGAGCAGATTTCCACACACACAGCCTACTACGCTCCTTCTCCACCTTCCTCCCACAGATCCATCCACTGCTGCGCTCTCTGCCTACTGAGCCCTGAAGAAGTCGTTTCACAGATTCACACCCTGCCTTGTTTTTGGATCGCATGACTCACGCGCTCTCGAAATACCATTGCCACTATTTGGGTCACTCTGCGGCTGAACTGTGTGCTGTGCATTCACTCTGCTGCTGTTAGCATGCACTCTCTTCATATATATTATATACATGTATGTCTTTATCGTCTTATAAGTGCATGTGTTCATTTCTTTGCATTACCATAAGCCATATTCCTATTCACAAAATGTTCAGACAAAAAAAAGTTTTGTCTTCCTTTGCACGTCTTTTATAAACATTGACCTTTTCTGTATGTTTTCCCTCAGCCTTATCGTGTCTACTGGCACTTACAGTACGGCAACATACAGTACAGTAGTGATGTACTGAAAGCTAGAGCATCATAAGGGCTTGGTGTTTGTGACTGCATTGCATTTGGTCTATTAAAGCTGCTAATATAGACACTTGAGTCTGCTTCCTCTTCTATAGACTGATCTAGGAGCTGTGGGCGGAAGTAAACAAGACACCATTTCTGCTGTTGATCTCACTTGTAAACCTGCACAGCAACACTGTGAAAATGAAATGACGTTCTCTCTAGAATCAGACTATCTTTTAATTTTACTTTACTTTTTACTTTTAACAGTTTCTTGGGTTTCAGAAGAAATCATGGATTGCATATTTATGATCATAAGCTAACAAATAACTTGAACGGGGTTTAATATCTACACAGCAGCCCTGAAGAACCTCCACATGTACAGAGCAGGCGGGTCTGAGAAGTGAAGCCAATGCAGAAGTGTCTTTAACTTGCATTCTCTCTAACAACCAGCAGGGGGCGACTCCTCTGAAGTCTGATTGTATAGAAGTGTAAATGTATGAGAAAATGATCCTACTTCTCACTTGATTTATTACCTCAGTAAACATTGTAAACATGAGTTTATGGTCTCAATCTCTAGTTTCAAGTCTTCTTCAATACAGCATGATGTTCATTTAGTAAGTTATGGTCCCATTTAGAGTCACAAAGACCATAAAGCAGGGGATACTTTAGGGCGGGGCTACCTTGTGATTGACAGGTCGCTACCACCTACCAGTCCGGTCTGGGAGTTGTTCGTGTTTTCATCTTACAACGTTAACCCTTTCACAGTGTGTTTTCAGTTCTGGTTGCAAAAAGCCAAGATGGCGACGACCAAAATACCAAACTTCAAGCTTCAAAACAGAAGTTCACAAACCGATAAGTGACGTCACGGTGACTACGTCCACTTCTCATATCCAGTCTGTGGTACACAGTCGACCTTCGGAGGGGACGACTGCCAACCATAACCAACCATCTGTACTTTCACATACAGGGGAACGTACATTCAGTTGGACCGTGCCCACCGCAGTCATAGAGACATCGCTAGCAGAGAGCAGAGCACATAAACCATCAATTTGCGCTTCAACATCCGAGTCGTATTTACGACTTTAAAGCGTGGAATTCTCCGTAAGCTCAGATATATCCAAGCTGGTGCTTACTAATATAAAAGTGCCTCAAAAGGCAAACAAATATGGATGCTTCAGAGCCAAGGTCTGTCGTTCAGGGTAATAAAACCCACATTTAATGAATATATAGTGATATATTGTCAAATTACATAACCCACTCTAGTAAAACAGTCTGGAGTTGTCCCATGACTTGAATGCTCACAAGCTGTAAACATCTCCCATCTCTACCATCTGCTCCCGGTGACGTGCATGCAGAATAAGACCAAAATGTGTGTGACTAGAAGTAGAAAAGCAGCTTTGATTAAAGTGTTAGTTTTAGGATTTATTTTTCCTTTAAACATGCAAACTCCTAACACAGCAGTTCCTCCTCCCGCTGCTCCGTTCTGACTTTCTCCCGATCTCACTCCTCTCTTGTCTGCCCTCTTATCATGACACACCGGCTGAAACGAGCAGCAGGACGACCTGAGCTGTTTCCTTCGGCTGCTCGGATGCTGCGCTAACTAATGACAACCGCCGTCTCGTGCTGGGCTGTAATATCGCGGCGTTCTGCAGAGCGACGAGGATATATCCTCTCCCCCAGCGCAGACTGGCCTGTAACAGCTGAATCACGTTACATTAAACACGCCAGACACCCAACACACATGCATACACATTATTACACCAACATGCAGGTGCACACTGATACCCATGTATCCTCACAAGGTTATTTATGACAGGCATTAAAAATGCAAAGGCGCTACTCTACCATGTGATTGCAACAGGCACATGCTTCTCGACATTTCCAGCACACACACACACACACACACACTCTGCATGCTAAATGAGTCCTGTACTTCTATAAATCGCTCTTTGAAAGCAGCGCAGGGCGGATGTAGCACAGACAGTCCGTCTCTGAACAATGCAGATCTAATTTAGCCCGAGGACTCGCCCCATTTGCACCCGTCTTTTTCATTACATTTAAGGCTTTTCTCGCTCGGTGGCACAGCGGTTAACGGCCAAGGTGGCTATTGCAGAGGCCAAACCTGTGACCTTCAAACATGTGGCCATGAAGAGCCACGTGTATGATAAACTCATACACTTACACATTTATGACTAGAACAACTTGACACACAGTGCTGAGCTGCATCTCAAATTAATCTTCAGGTTCTCAGCTTTCAGATGATGTTCACCACTTCTATGTGACATCTACTGTTGACCTGTTGACTGTTGGCTATCTCCCTCTAAAGACACCCTGTACCCCCCTAAAAAAGACAAAAACGGGTCTATTGTGGGTCTCAGTTATGAGTGAAACAGGGTTTTTTCGGGCGCACACTACTGGTATAAACAACAGGATTGTTAGAGCAGGTTTGTTCTGCACACTGTAATGGACACGTCAGTCTCCATGGGCAACTAGCACGGCATTATACGTTGCTTTATGTGTCACTGAAATATCAAGGATCTTTTTTTCTCCTCTTACAAGAAGCTGTTGTTAATTCTTATTCACTATAAACAGCAACTGGCAGAACCTTCAATTTGTTGTGTTTGTTTCAGCATTATGTCACCGAGCCTGAGCTGAATGTTTTCATATCAGTTGCTGCATCACATTAAGCTCAGACTCCTATCAGTCACTCAACACCCACAGAAAGAGCTGGACGTCTTCCTCCAGGAAACAATCAATCATAAAAAAACACGTCTCCTCGCACATGTTATAATCACATCTACTCCGTCTTTGACCGGTTAGTGAGGGGAAAACCGGGCAGGATGAGAAACGACAGCCATATTCTTCGAAAGCTTAGCTCTGTGTATCTTTCTACATGTACTGTACAAACTGAAAGATTTATTAGGACTCAACAGATCCAGCCAGCGGGCCTATCACCGCCCCGAACAATGATGGGATGTGATCGCTGTCACAGTCTGAAGCGGGGAGGGCCTTCCTCGTAATCACATCATTTTTCACGAGACGCCTCTGCCACTCCTTGGAACTCAGCCCGTCCGCGGCCGGGCAGCAGAGACATGAGGAAAATGCCAGATCAAACGGCTTCGATCACACGATTCCCCCCCCCCCCGGCGGATTACATCTGCCGCTCGGCCTGGAGCCTCCAGGACGCCGACACCGGAGCTACGCGGCGTCGGGTTGTAAACAGTAACTGATAACATCGGCGTGGACGTCGCATTAGCACGTTATGGAAAGGAAAAACTTGGTGGTCTGCGAACGGCCTGTCAACGATCAGTGACAAATCAAATGTGATTAGCCTGCAGCTACTGGTCTGTTCATGTATGTATGTTTATTTCCTAGAGCCTACAGCAGATTATACCATGTATTCCATAAATTAAAATGGAACAATCTAATAATCAAACTAACTTCAGCCTGGTGTCCGACCTCACATCGCCACCTGATTGTGACTGACTGAGCTGTTTGGGTCTACTTGTCTCTCGAACAAAATCCTCAATGTACATTAAGTGATTCAGTGTTTTAAGTAAGTCATTATTTATTAAATCAACTTTCTTTAATGAATAGAACTCGTCAGTTTCGTCAACATTAATAAAGTGATGACGTTTTGATACATTCGTCAAGTGAATGATCGTTTTTTTGGTAACGACTTAACTAATTTACTATATCAATGTTAGAGCCAAAATAGATTTTTATTATTGAGGATAATTAGATGTAATTTATGGTGTTGTTAGATTGCTACTAGACCGCCCCGTTAATACAGGTGCAGGCCTCCCTTTGTGTGCTGCAAGAGGGAGAATAAATAGGTTTTTGACCGCAGTGAAAAAAGTTGTTTTTGAAAGGCTAAACGCCAACAGATATGGATTGAAGCAGAATATTTAGTTCGATTTTGCTACTAGGTATTAAAAAATATATATCTTTTTAAATAGCTTATGAACATCATGTGAAACTAGAAAACCTAAGGAATCCATTGATACCAACCATGTTAAACTAGCTAGTCGCGAAGTAGGTTAAATAACGCTTCAAACTTGCGAGGAAAAACTGGCATTGCCATTTTTCAAAGGGGTCCCTTGACCTCTGACCTCTAGATATGTGAATGTAAATGGGTTCTATGGGTACCCACGAGTCTCCCCTTTACAGACATGCCCACTTTATGATAATCACATGCAGTTTGGGGTCAAATCATCGTCAAGTCAGCACACTGACACACTGACAGCTGGCTTGAGTTTGCCATGTTATGATTGGAGCATATTGTTTTATGCTAAATGCAGTACCTGTGAGGGTTTCTGGATCAATATCTGTCATTGTTCTGTGTTATTAATTGATTTCCAATATTAGATATAGACATACATTTGCATAAAACAGCATATTTGTCCAGTCCCATGTTGATAAGAGTATTAAATACTTGGCAAATCTCCCTTTAAGGTACATTTGAACAGATTAAAAAAATCACAATTAGCTATGGACAATCTGGCGATTAATCGTGACCTTTCAATGCGTCTCTTGACGTGGTTCTCTTGGATGTGTTTGCGTTAA
Source organism: Sebastes umbrosus (assembly GCF_015220745.1). Taxonomy (NCBI): domain Eukaryota; kingdom Metazoa; phylum Chordata; class Actinopteri; order Perciformes; family Sebastidae; genus Sebastes; species Sebastes umbrosus. The sequence continues at coordinate 2,539,202 of NC_051291.1, forward strand.
GCTTGTTTGATATCAGATAGCTGATCTGCTCAACACGCATGAAGTAGAAATGGGGTGGCAGATGAGCCAGAAATAATCTTTTAAGTGTCAATTCACCCAGAACACATTTTCTCACTTAACCCCTTATGGTATCTACCCATGCAGACAGCTTTGATTTACGTTCCCAGGTTCTAAGATATCGGTCTCTGAGATGTGTGCATGCCACCCCGATACAATGGAGGTGAATTGAATTTTGATTGTCATGCTCAGCTGTGTCTTTCTAGAGACAGTGTGTGTCACTTTTTTGAATTTTGAACCAAGCCTTATAGTTAAACAGTATTTGGGAATAGAATTCTGTTTTTGAATTATGTATATTATAGTGAAGGAAATTATCCGCTAAGCTAGAAAGTGATTAGTCATCTTGTGACTGAGATCTGCCAAAATGAATCATAAATTGAGCTCTTCCAGAATCTGAACCACTCGGTGGTGAATCCTGGTCGCTCCGGCACTCAGAGAGCTAAAAACAGAACGACCCTCGTGGGTCACACGTTTTCCGGTACATCCTTTCATCTGTTGGCACAGCAACACGTTGGATGGGCAAACCTTGGCATCCTCCCACTGAAAAATCCCCCCTCACACAACCAGGCAGCCCACCGCTCTGCTCGAGCTCCGCTTCAGAAACCGCCCCGCTTCCTTGGGACCGCCACCATCTGTTTGACACTGTGAGTGGAGGCTGTTTTGCCCGGATCCTGGCCCGAGACCACCATCCCACCGCCATGCTGCTTCGGCTCGCTGTAAGCCGCCGTGACATCATCAAACTAAGGAGACCCCGGCGTTGCTAACTCAAACACACACACACACACACACAGGCTCACACACACACACGTCTACACACTGACATAATTAAACCTGCGGGGTTTGGGGGGTTTGAGGCTCGTATGTGGTTTGCCGTCTGTTTCTGAATGATTGCCCGGTTATAATTTCAATCTGGATTTAGGGCTTTTCCTCTGTGTACACACATCAAGTCTGCAGACGTGTTCAACTGCACGTCCACAAGTGCTGGCGTCGCTGTTTAGTATGCAAAGACAGCATACATGTAATTCTGTGTGTAAATCCATCTTCAGCATCTCACAACAGGAGCATGCTCAGACTTGCTAACAATATCTTATCTGACTCCTCGAATGTTTAAACAGAGAAAACCAACTTCTGTCCTCCAATATAGAGAAACACAACAGGCGGAAGAACTCTTTTATACATCAGTCTATCATGTGGCTATTAAACCAAACTCAGTGTGCTGCTAAATCTGAATCCAGAGAATATGATGTGATGTGTTTAACTGTCATGACTGTTTGAATGTGTTTTAATACATCTATGAAAAGTGTCAACTGTATGATCAACCTGTGTGTACATTTCTTGAACGGAACTGTCTAAGGATGCAAAATGAATTTCATATTTCATAATGCATTAACGCAACTTGCGATTTTTAGGTTGTAGCGGGCTCAGTTTTAAAGCTAGAGTGAAGATACTGGTATCATATCAAACTAGAAAACCTGATGAATCCACTGGTACCAACCATGTTATACTAGCTTGTCGTGAAGGAGGTTAAATAACGATCCAAACTTACGCTTAAATTTTGGTGAGGAAAAACTGTCATGTCCATTTTCAAAGGGTTCCCTTGACCTCTGACCTCCAGATATGTGAATGTAAATGGGTTCTAATGGGCTGCAGTTTGCCATGTTATGATTTGAGCATATTGTTTTATGCTAAATGCAGTACATGTGAGGATTTCTGGACAATATTTGTCATTGTTTTGTGTTGTTAATTGATTTCCAATAATAAATATATACATACATTTGCATAAAGCAGCATATTTTCCCACTCCCATGTTGATAAGAGTATTAAATACTTGACAAATCTCCCTTTAAGGTACATTTTGAACAGATAAAAAATGTGTGATTCATTTGCGATTAATTGTGATTAACTATGGACAATTTTTGCCCAAAGTTTGCCAAAAAATTGTTGCCTACTGAAGCTTTAATTACAACTTATAACATTGTGATAAAGGCTGCCTGATAAGTGGTAGCAATCTTGCATTCACACTGAACCACATATTCCTCGTCTGCATCTTGTCACTTAATATCAAACGTATGTAAATTACATTGAGATGAGGTCTATTAAGGAGAATAAAACAACAACTAAAGCATTTTTTTACTGTAATGAATTGCTGAACGTTGCTAAATGTGACAGTTAAACCTCATTTTACAGTAAATGACCACAACATCAGTGGGTTTATTATGTGCAGAGATAAGCAGAGCTGTCCTCTCTCTCTCTCTCTCCCACAGACAGACACTGAGCTCAGCTCCAGCTGGAAGCAGAGACCCCCGGCCAGAGATATCCCTCCGTCTGTTGCTGTGTGTCTGTCACTCAGCGGTGTTGTGTCTCTTCAAAGAGACACCCCCTCCCCCTTCTCTCCTCCACATCACCACCAACCCACGATACTGACAACACACCAGGGAGCGACACTGATCACCTACTTCATGACAGGACCGTCTCTCTCTCTCTCTGTTCCCTTTCTCTCTTCATCCATCCCTCCCTCCCTCTCTTCATGCTGCCTAGCAACCAATGAACCAGAGCTCGTAAACAAAAGTCAAATAGACTCCGCAGCTGATTGTTGATGAGTTCTGGCAACCTGTGATCCCTCCAGGTTTAGAGGTTTAGAGGTTTTTGGCAGCTGGATGGGGTCGGAAAAAACAACTTAGCTAACTTTAGCTGATCATTTTACCCGGACTTAACACTATTATGATCAGCTTGCTGAGCATGAACAACAGCTGATCAACACCCTTCTCCTCATCAGTAAAACCTCTCTACTCCAGACAGCACCTACAGTATATTCCTCTTCCCTTATTTAGCAAAACAAAATAGTGGTATATGAATGCTTGCTTGACATGCTTGGTGTTGAACGTACCCTCCTCCCACTCACATGCACAAAGAAACAGACTGTGGCCACATGTATACATGAAGCTCCTTCTGTTGTGTTCGTCACCTGCTACCACCATGCTTCTTAGACAATACGGAGGAGGGATGGTGAAAGCCACAAACACACACACAGATTCTATGAATAGGTCTAAATCCCTGAGGCAACCACTACATACAGTACATACACACCACATGTCAATCACTCAGGAAAATAACATCTCCTCCACCAACAGTGGCATCAACATACCAGAATGCAACGCAGAGACATGCTGGGCTGAAACACTGTGAATCATGAAATGTTGTTTTTATACTCTCTGTTTTAACTCAGCCGACTGAAACAGGCAATAAATAAGTCAACGTATGCCAGCCAGACAAAGACCTTCTTCACTTCTTTGACCTTTCTAGTGTGAGCGAAGGAGAACGAGGCTGACAAGTCTGTTTATTTATGCTGTTTTACTGCTGCACTCATTGTAATTCACTCTGGATAGGGCAGTCTGCTAAATGCATACAATACATATGTATTGAGGAGGCGGGTATAGAGTATAGAAAGTTCTTCTCTCTGTGTTTCATCATATCTTGTGCATCATAAAGGCTAACATACAGTATATGTGACTAGAAATTAAACCTAAGTTCTATGGGTTTGTGTCATAGACTGTATACAAAGATGGACGACACGTCTCCACTTCCTCAAACTGTACAAAAGTGAAGCCAAAAGCTGTCAATCATGACATCTCACCCCGTTTTATATGGAGGACGGAACATGCCAAAATTAAAAAATAAATGAATAAATAAATAAATGACTCGATAAATAAATAAAATAAATGTAGCCATTAATTAATTGATAAAATGTGTTTTAATTTGCTTCTTTATTTATTTATCTTTGTATTAATTCCCTTATTTGTTTACTCTTCTGTTTAATTTTCACTCATATTTATGCATTTACTTTTATTACATTTTAAATTTATTTATTTACTTATTTTTGCTTATATTTATTTATTTATTTTTTGTAATAATGCAGGAATAAATAAATAAATGAATGAATACATATATTTAAAAATAAATATCAAATACATAAAAAAATGATTGGAAACAATAAATAAATGAATACAAAATGAATGCAAAAATAAATAGATGGGTTTAAGAAAATAATAAAAATAAATGCATAAATAAATAAAAGGGAAAATTAAACAGAAGAGTAAATAAATAAGGGAATTAATACAAAGACAAATAAATAAATAAGCAAATTAAAACAAATTTCAATTTATGTCACATTTTATCAATTAATGCCTACTTTTATTTTTCATATTATTTTTGCTACATTTTATGACATTTATTATTTGATTTTTGATTTTGTCCTCTATATTTTTAAAGCATCAAATAACTAATTAAAACCAAACATATCAGAAAAAGTAACACTTGAACATACATCAGCGTGATAAGAAATACCTAAAATGACTGAAACCATCTTTGGGGAAAAACATATCTCACACGTACTTTGACTTTTTAGTTTGGTTCATGTCCCGTCCGCTAACATGGAGGGGCGGGCAATATGACCTATACTGCAGCCAGCCACCAGGGGGCGATCGAAACGTTTTAGCTTCACTTTCGTGTGTTTGAAATGACGGACCTCCTAACAGGTCGTGTGAGGTTACAGAACCTTCTGATGTCCATTAGCTATACACACATCCAGTATATGTGCTTAGACATACTGTGTGATAACTGAGACATCCTGTAGGAGGAGAACATGCAGGAGTGCATGTTGGGAAACAGACACGATGTCTGTATTTGTCACGTGGAGCTCCCCATTCTAAAATTAAACAGTGGTTAAATCAACATTACGCAGCGTAGTTAGCTGAATGGCTCATTTAAAGACCATCGTAGCGCACACATAATTAAACCGCCAAGTAATTGATTTCTATCTCAGCCTTATTCTATAGAGACGAGGCTGGTGATGATATTTTCTTTTTATTAAATAGAAAGCGGGATAAAAATAAAGCGGGTTCCTGGGAGGACAGCGATGAGTCCCGGGGAATATCAGGAGGAATAGGACGGCTAGTAATGAATTGCCCTACATTACAATCACAAGTCCCCAAAACAAAAGCATGTTCTTGTCGTACACGGGGCTGCACTTTTTCCCTTGATCAGCCGCCGCCATGGTAACGCCACCTTTTTTTCTGACAGCTCAAGATGTTGAATCGCAAAAGGGGAAGAGAAATGGGAGGCAGCGGAGGGGAAAATGAACGGGTGTGCTCTTTGGCAGGGAAAAGGGTTCCCCCTCTCCCTCTCTCTCTCTCCCTCTCTTTCTCCCATCTCCCTTTCCCTGAACATGATAAAAGATTTTTTTTTGTTGTTCTTCGTACAGGCAGATAACAAAACAAGAGCGGGGTTTGCTGTCACTCACTCAGCTAAAAGGATGGGTTTCAATAAAACTGTTTTCGCTGCTAATTTAGAATCAACAACCGACAGAGAGAGCGGGCGTCGCCGAAAACAAGACTCCTAACCGAAGAGAGAACAAAAACACAACAGCGTTTCCACATGACAGGAGGATTTGCTGTTCCCCTCGTTCTCTCTCCGTCACTGTCTCCCCCCCGCTCACACACACACACACACACACACTTCCTCCCCGTTCTCATTATACGGCTCGCTGTGTGACATGACAGCCAGCTCACTCGGGGAACCCTTCTAAACCCATAGCTTTTGGCAACCAACCAGATGCCGCGGCTAAAAATAGCCTATCGAAAATTTCCAGGCGTTCTAATTTGAATAATTCATTGTCACTTTAAGTCGGTGAAGTCGGCGCTGGAAGGAGGGGAAGGGTGGGGTGGGGGGTAAGCTGAGGTACAGACAGCCAGACAATTTACACAAAGACTCAAAGGGTCAGAGAGAGGCAGATTTTAAAAATCGTGATCTTCATTTTGCACGCTCTGATGCAGGAAGTTGAGATGTCACTAATACCCAAATAACCCCCCAGCTTGGAGGAACAAACAGGAGTACCAGCACGGGAGCAAAGTAATGTACTGCTGTGGACGGGGTCAGCAGCTAAACGGATTTTATGCCGGGATCAGACTACACGATATTTTTGTCTTTGACGATGGTCACCGTGTCAGATCTAACGATCACAGCGCCATAAACTCTTGCAGTGTCTTGGTCAGGTGAATGGGAAGACTACACGTATGACCACGACCAATCACGGCACGTCGTATTACACAATCATGCGCGAGTTCAGACGTTATCGGGGAGACGGTTGAAGCAACTGTCAATCATGGCGACAGAAGCGTTGTGTGTGATGCTGGCGGTCTCGTGTTGCGAAAAGAAAAAGAAAAGAAAGAAAAAGCAGTTGTGGATGCGCTCCTGGGTGGCACAGAGAGGACGGGACGGGCTGTCGATACTTGCTAACTCATTTCTGGGGTTTAGGACTCATTCCTGCAGCGCTCTGTGGTTATCTAGACTGAAACCAGTTCTTGAAAACTTTTACAGTTTCTGATCTGGTCCCTTGTGTGAGCAAAGTTTTGGGCAACAAAGACGAGTAACTCCCCCGCTAACAATCCAGGAAGTGGGTCTAAAATATCTGTTTCCTGTCACCATCATGGTCCTGTATCATTAAACTCAAAATATTCCTCAGCCGCTGTCAAAGTTGCCCCAAAAACACACGCCTGGCGGAAAACGAAGAATGTAAGACACAGATTAAAGCGAGCAGCGGGAAGACGACATGTGAGCGCTTATCGTAACATCACTGGAAATAAAACAAAAGGCTGTATTCAACCTCTCCAGTCAGACAAAAATACACCAGCTTGAAGATCCCGGGGAGACTGTGATACTAAATATAACCAACACGCCTCTGTCTCGCTGCCTCTGCCTTTCATCTCTTCATCTGCCCATCAGTATCTCGGCGCTCTGCCTATAGCTCAGACGTGCCGTCGACTCATGAGAGCTGATGTTTATTTGAGCACGTCTGCGGCGTAGCGGCATAAATATTAGCGGTGACTGTGTTCAGTGAGGCTCCGTACACAAACAGTGTATCACCGGGACATGACAGGACTTTTTGTCAGTGTCGGCGCTCCGTAAAAGTGAAGTCAAAGTTTATTATAACCCAATATCACAAAGTATGCCTCAGAGGGCCGTTCATATAATACAAACAGCAACGTGCAACATTAGCAAAACACACAAAAATGCATATAAGTGATTTACACTACATACAAAGCATTACAAATGGAAAAGTTGACACAATATGTACAATAAAACTGCCCCAAACTGCCTGTGATTATCATAAAGTGGGCATATCTATGTTTCGTAAGTGGAAGTATGTAGTCATAGTAATATTGTTGAAGATTGGGACCAAATAGGACAACAACATACATTTGAAGGCTGATTTAGAGACCTAGTTTGGGAAGGAAACTCTGCTTACAGCTTGGAGAAACTCGGTTAAATGAGAAGAATCAAACAGCTATAAATGTTGAACGTATTTTCTGTTGGACTCAACCAATATTTGAAACTTTGACGTCAACAGACAGACAGCTTCTGTGCCTTCTCTCTCTAAAATGTCACAGTTGAATTGTAGCACCCATCCCTTGCCCCCAAGCCACCTCGGTCTCTAAAGAAAGTTATGCAAATCACGGCTAATCTTAATAGCCCAAAAGATGCCATTACATACACCCATTTTCCCACCGAGGACACTGATTGCCCATATTCCCAATGAAAGACACAATCCTTTTGATTCTGCGTTCAAATCCCGCTCCCAAATCCCCAGAGACTAAATGTGACATTAATCACATTTCAAGGCTGGGACACATCTGAGAGTCGGACATGATAATCTGAAACAGAGGAGGATCACAAAGACAAGGCTCGACTGGAAGACGAGTCGCCTCGTTTGACTCAACAGCCTTGATATTTCAACGGCCCGCGATGACGCGTTTGATTCGGCGTGGCACAAAAGAGCTTCGGGCTCGGTGGTGTCTTAAGTTGAGGGAGCGCGGTTTGACGCCGGGATCAGGAGCTGTTGCGTCGGTCGAGGTGGAGGAACGCGGACGCGTCAGGCAGCGTGTGAAGCAGAATGGTTCTAGGTGTTTCATGTTTACGTCTTATTCTAGGTTGATTCAACACCGACTGCTTCTGTCAGGAAAAATATTGACAAGTTGAACATCCAAGTGGCTCAGACACACACTGTGAAAATCAGACATCCAAGGGGATTGTTTTTGGCATAAAAAAACCCATCTCACACTACTTTGACTACATCATAAAAGCAAACAAAAATAGCAGAGCAAGTGTCTCAAGAAATAGTGTGAAACATGCAATATGTCTTAAAATGCAGATGACAAAAATAAAGTTTCATTATCATTGGAGAATTATGCATATGAAGCCCATCTGTGCCGTTTAATGAACAACTGTGATTAATAAATATACTGGCTTAATCAGTGAACACTGCATTCATGATGTTGGTTAGGAGATATCAGAAAATGCATTCTTGTTCTAGTGAGATGCCAGCTCGCAGGTGGACGTAAAAAAAAAAAAAAAGAAGTATGGCACGACCAGATTGTTTCACAAGTAGCCAGTTTACAAGCTAATTTGAAACCAATAAAAAGCTAAATCACCGGAACCGTTGTTGGGTTCCCAGATTGCATTTCAGCCAATGTGTTCCACCTCTTTTGCTCTCCACACCGACTGTTTACCTGCATTCAACCGAAGCCTGCTCCAACATCAGGGTCTGAAATTAGCACCCGCCACCAGCCAAATGCAGGTAAATTGTTGGCAGTGGCGGATGAAATCATCAGGACATCCGCTACTTTGGCAGGCAGGGAAAACGCTAGCGATGGGAATAGAGAACAGTAGTTGTCTGCTTTCTACACGATGGAGAGAAAAAAAGCGCTCAACAGCGTGGCGCTACTAAACCTGAGGGGTGCACCCTATTTTTCCCTGATAATGCCACACTGTGAACAACAAATCTGTGTTTAAATCAACAGGAGGAGAGTTAGTAACGTTAGCTGTTAGCAGCCATTGGCAGCACAGTCCTGACTGGATAAATAGTGGAGCTACTAACGTTAACGGAGGTGCCATTGAGTTATTATTATGAGACGTTCAGAGGCTGCTCAGGAAAAAGGACTATTGGGTGAAGGTAAATTACAACGTTATCATGATGTGTTCAAATGTAATCTCGTAAAATTAAGTTTTTGGCAAGAAACTTGAATAAATCCAGTTATTAGGAGATGTTTTCACATCAATATAAAATAGATATTAGAGAGGGAATTATGACCTGTTTAACTCCTTAACAACTTACCAAGATTTTTTTTAATTAAAGCAAATATTTAAATATTCATAATAATTTGAATTGTGTGTTTTTATGCAAATAACCACTATAGATGACAGCAATAAAGTACAGTACGGTACTGTGTACACTACCCTCCCTCCACGGTGTTATTCGAACACTGTAATGTACCGTGTATATAATGTTTTTTTGTGTAAAATATATCGAACATTGAATGACATCAGATCTAAAATGTTATTCCTTCATTTAGCGCAGAGATTTCTAAAGTGTCAGATAAAATTTCTGAGTAGCAGACTAAAAAAAATACTTGCCTGCCACAGTGACAGGCAGTGAAAAAACTTCATTTAGGTATCGGTATTGGTATTGGGACTGAAAAAGTCGAATCGGTGCATCCCTGGTAAAGTCATAAAGCTCTGGGTGTCCAGGAAAATTCACCACGGTGAGAAAAAACACAAATGATGTTGGGCGCTTTTCCGCTCGTTCATCTACGAGGCGTTCAGGGCACTCACAGAGCGGATAAACACAAGGCAACGCAAAGGCAGCGTTTAAAATCTCATTGAAAACAATTACAAAAAGCCGCCCCAGGCTGCTAAAACGCACTCTCTTATAGAGATTAACCCAGAGGATGCCAAATGACTAAAACATTCAAAAATACTGGTGAGGTCATTTCTCTGCCAATATATTTGCACAAAGAAGAAAGTGTTTTTATATGAGAAAAGAACATAGCAGAGTATTCAGCGTTGTATTGGTGAAACACAGATTGGAGCGCTCCTTCCTCCCGTCATCCATTTGTAGATAAGTGGAGAGGAACATATGATTTGTGTGTATTTGTGTGTGTGTGTGTGTGTGTGTGTGTGTGTGTGTTTCCGTGCTAGAGTGTAAAAATTGATGTCAGTATCTGGGCTTTTTTTTCTGTTGTGATTAAAAGCCTAGTTGGCAGGCATTTGCTCAGCCCTCCCAAGATTTCCTGAATACATGAATACATTATTGTCATTTAAAAGAAACAAACATGCAATTATATGGAGAGAAGGAATAAAAGAGAGAAACAAGGCTAGTCAAACCGTTATACATACCCGCTTAGTGTCCACACACGGACACCGAACACAAACACACACACACACACACACCATCTCCTGCTGCCCTTCCCTTCAATCACAACCTGCTAAAAACAACATGTACCTTCTCCAGTAAATGAGCCTCTTATCGGTCACTTTGCTATTATTTGTGTTCTGACGAGCTTCCTGCTCCAGATTTTTGTGGGCTCAATTTAGCCGCGCCGAAGTGGGTCGCACACAAATAGCCAGCCGGGCTGGCAGGGTCCGAAGCAGAGCAGTCTGGGTAAAAAAGTTCTCCTACCTCGTCGAGGTACAGGTAGTACCAGACTTATTTAATTGTGAGCTGCAGATATAAATGATCCCAGTTTGCCGTCTACCCGGTCGGCGGGGGAGAAGGTTATTGTTCTCCTCCAGGCTCGGATAAATAAACGATGGGGCGTGACGTCTCACAGTGGTTCAAGGTCAAAGCTGATGGCTCTGGAGCGGGGGTGCAATTTTATGCAATTTTCAATCTGGATTTATGAATTCCGGTGAAATAAAGTCTGACAGATGCATTACCTCAAAATGAGGATTTACATGAATAGAAACAGGAAGCAGTGTGACCGAGAAGTAGAGGGAGTGTGGAGGTCAGGCGGGCTGAGGCCGTTACCAACAACTCGATTTTAACTCCTGATTCATGCAAAGAATTTAAATTCTGGAAGAGTTTTTTCTATTTATGAAAGTGCATGTTTTCCAGCCACCTTCTCAGACTGAATTACTGTCTCTTTTCACTTCATTATTCAGTCTGACATCATGTTCTTGTGAGCTGTTTTCTGTTTTGGGAGGAGTTGATATTTTGCCCTAACCAATCAGCAACGAGTGGTGTGTCCGTCCCGGCGTGGTAGGAGCTGCTAGGAGCAGTTAACACAAACGTTTTTCCAAGATGCTCAAAAGGAAATGATTTATACATGATCATGTGGAGGATCGTCACTTTCCTGAGTCATGTCAGTGAAAATCCATAATGTGAAATATAGCGTTTTGCATCCCAAAAATGTGTAAATGTCAGATTTGTCAAGTATTTAATGCTCTTATCAACATGGGAGTGGACAAATATGCTGCTTTATTCAAACATATGTATATATTTATTATTGTAAATCAATTAACAACACAAAACAATGACAGATATTGACCAGAAACCCTCACAGGTACTGCATTTAGCATAAAATAATATGCTCAAATCATAACATGGCAAACTGCAGCCCAGCAGGCAACAACAGCTGTCAGTGTGTCAGTGTGCTGACTTGACTATGACTTGCCCCCACGCTAAATTTTGGCAAGGAAAAACTGTCATGGCCATTTTCAAAGGGGTCCCTTGACCTCTGACCTCCAGATATGTGAATGTAAATGGGTTCTATGGGTACCCACGAGTCTCCCCTTTACAGACATGCCCACTTTATGATAATCACATACAGTTTGGGGCAAAACTATTTTTTTTTAATTTTGTATGCAGTATAAATGTGTTATTTTAGCGTATTCTAAAATGGTGTATTTTGAATATTTCTGCATACTGGGGTCCCTAAACAGTCTTAGAATTACGTAAATTGTGTATCACTGTAAAGTTGAGACTCTTGTGGATCCAATGAGTCCAACTGTATTCATGTGTAATGATGTTAGTCCCCATAATAGCCATTTTACATAGTGATACTCAGTTTTTATACATAAAGTGGTGTATCTTTATACTACGTATGACAGTTTTCCTAAAATTAGATTTGAAAGAAATCACAATATATCGTAGTATATTGAATCGTTACCTGTGTATCATGATACGTATGGACAGATTCTTGCCAGTACACTGCCTTAGTAAATGTGTTATAACTTTCCCAACAAAGGGCTCAATCATTTGCTACGGCTCATAAAAGAAGTCTGCTGAATTGAAATGAATCATGTTGAACAGTGGATCTCTCATTTTGCCAAGACAAACTCATCACACTGTGTCTGCTCCATTCACCGATTCCCCCACAGCAGATCAGCATTATTCAACATCTTCAGGGCCGCGGCTCTCGCTGAGAGACGAGGTAGGGAAAGCCACTGTTGCTATGGCGATGAGGAACGTTGTAAGTGGCGGCTGAGGAGGCGCTGTGACAAAAGACAAGGCCGGATCCGACAACGCCCGCACCGATCGGCCCTGAGCTGAATGCTGATGTGTTTTGACAACACGACGTTTCTCGAACCAACGTTGAACCAGAGACGAGTCGTACCTGAGACTCTTTACCCTCATTATGTCTGGCAGCGCTCGGTGCCCATTATACCGGCTGAATGCGGCGAGCTATTAAACATTCAGACACTGAACACAGCCCGCGCCAAAATAAAAGGAACTTCTGCAGTCCGTTGGTGCTGCCTTCACAGCTCTGTGCAATTCAATGACAAAGCATTGAGAGTGAATTACACTGACATAATATAATGTGAAAATATTGTGCTCATATGAATTGACAAACTGCTTTTATATGTCTCTCAGCCTTACACCTACTGATTTCTGATTGGCTGCATGCAACAGTTCAACAAGTTCTCACAACGACATAAAAGGTAATTTGCCACTTCCTTTCAAAATGGCCAAAATATTCATACAACCTTTTACCAATCTTCCACCTCTATAGTTAGAGGGGATAGTGCGGGTGTTTTGAAGCGGGGTTGTGTGAGGTACTTATCTATAGTATGTGTATTACTTAGGGCGTTTTCATGCCTGCCTTATTTAATTCTCCTCCTGTCATCACTGACGTCCTGACGTTGACTCAGAAATGGGGGGAAAAAATCTTGTATCTATGTGTGGTCACCCAGAGCTACGATAGTACATCATATCTGTACAGAGACCGGACCAAACGCTGTGTATAAACCACAGACTGTCTATGGTAGAAACAACAATGTGGCTGCCGTATTTATGCCTCGATGACGTTATGTTGAGTGACACTGACGGGTTTCATTTGATTACAATGCAAGAAGTCATGGATTGCAAGTTTGTTGATTGATGCCTTTAATCATAAAACTAGCAAATAATGCCAGCTTAGGTTTATTTACTCACATGTATACTGCAGAGGTATATAGACAAAAGCGTTAATGTTAATGACAATTTTCTTGTCCTTCTTCAGCTTGTGTCACAATACATTTATGGTGACTGAATAACTTCCACTTTAACATGATGCTACCTTCATTTGCTGGAGCGGAGCACCTGTCAACCTGTCAACCTGAAGATCTGTGTTTTCATTATATAGTGAAAAGGTGCTCAGTTCAACTCTGCCACTACAGTAACGGCAGCGTCGCTAGAGAGCACAACACATCAAACTGCAGGTGGATCAGCCTGCACCCATAAACCCATCCTTACTTTCTGAGATGTGTCATGTGTGTTAAAAGGACGGAGAACTAAATGAAAATGTTCCCCCAAATAGTGTCCTTTACCAATCAGTCTAATGAAACCACTCACAGCAGGATTCTGTTATCACCTGGCTCCTCTAAGATCCCCCATCCACCCCCCGGCAACTTGAATTTGCATGTCCCACTTTACCATTATGCTCAGCAAGATGGAGACGCCCACGGGCAAACTGTGAGCGAGTACAGCAGCACGCCATATAGAGAAGTCCGGCTAGTGATATAATCCCTCGTGGGATTTACTGTTGACCCACTAAAGGTCACAAAGAATGTAATACAGGCGGGCTATGGAGTGGCATGATGGGCTTGAGTTTCAATATCGAAGCCCGGGTGAAAAATAGTGGTCCGAAAAAACTTCCAACATTTGTGGTGAGTGTGTTTGAACTCTTCAATCCACACTCAGTAACCACGATGAAATTAGAACACCATTTACAAGCCAAAATAACAAAATACATACATCAACGACGACAAGTGAGGGTCTGGAGAGAGCAACTGGTCAAACCCAACTGTTTGACAATTTACTTCATTGTTTGAGTTTTTACAGAACATCAAAATCCCTTTCATTTGCTTTTTTTTTAAATTTGAAGTCTGTGTAAATAAAATCACCAACCAATAAAAACATCCCACTCAGCCTCTCCCATAAAATCAAACCGACTTTCTTTCCATAACTGATATTCCACTGGTGTCTGCTTTTTAAAAAGGTCCCATTCTGTGCTTTGTCCCAAAAGAGAAATCACAATGAGGAAGATATTTACTCTCCAAGTGGAGTGTCCAAATTCTTCATACCACATGTAGTGCAAAGACTTTAGCATATGCAATATAGTACACACATTTATTATGTAAAAGTATGCATATAACACTATTAAATACTATATTGAGTGTCTACACGCAATCAAAACTGTCCCATATTTCTATGAGCCCTGTCATAACCAGAGAAACATTGCTATATGAAATATGATGGACAGTGAAGTAGGAGGAGCCGCGGGATTGAATTAATTTTGTTTTCACAATTAACCTCTCCTTATTAGTCAGTGAAAACATATTTCCATTAATTAAGTGACATTACTTATGCACATTACTTCCTGTTCATCTGTCAAAACTGCTTTCCAACAACTCCAAAGCCCTCACAGATGGTCGTAAAAAAGAAAACAAGTTTGACTTTCGGTAGGAAACAAGAAACAAACAAGTGTCCTGTGTCATAGCCACATGCTTTTAAGACATTAATAACAATATCACACTACTTCTGCCTTTGTTATCATACACTGTATATAAGAAGTGGACGTAGTCACCGTGACGTCACCCATTGGTTTGTGGACTGCCGTTTTGAAGCCTCAATGGCCGTCGCCATCTTGTTTTTTTTGCAACCAGAAGTGACACAAGAGGGCAGAGCTAAGTGCAACCGAATGCCGAATTAGACATTTTTAGGTGACCCAAAATGTTACAATTAACTTTGATAAACTGAAAACACACTGTCAAAGGGTTAAAGTTCAAAGACGAAAACACGGACAACTCCCAGACCGGACAACGCCGTGGTAGCGACCCGTCAATCACAAGGTAGCCCCGCCCTAAAGCATCCCCTGCTTTATGGTCTATTTGACTCTAAATGGGACCATAATTTACTAAATGAACATCATGCTGTATTGAAGAAGACTTGAAACTAGTGATTGAGGCCATAAACTCATGTTTACAATGTTTACTGAGGTAATAAATCAAGAAAGAAGTCGGCTCATTTTCTCATAGACTTCTATACAACCAGACTTCTTTTAGCAACCAGAGGAGTCGTCCCCCGCTGGTTGGTAGAGATAATGAAGGTTTAAGGCACTTCTAAGACCGGGAGGTTGCCAAGGTTGCAAACGAGTCATAACAAATATGCCACAAGAGGTCAAAAACTTAACTCAAGGTCAACTTACTAGCTTCTTCAACCACATTTTACAGTCTTCATCATCAGATGGAGTTTGCTCAGCTATATTATAGCTCTATTCCAAAGTAAAGATTTACACTACACAAAACTGTGTTCCAAACTGTAAACCCCTTGCACTATTTGTTAAAGTAATCACATTACTGTAACCCAACTCAGTAATGGTTTACTGACCAACGCTGTCCGTGAAGATAGCTCTTCCTCTTTCTCTTCATACACAGTGATTCGAAGGTGAGATAACCATCAGTATGATCTAAATTTTGACTTAGTCGTCCACCATGAATCACATTTCCTCTAAATTGGAATTTGATGTCTCGGCCAAACGGAGCTGATTCTACAAGTCTCTCGGGTTTGACAACCTTAACAATGAATAAATTCATTTTGATGTAGCCGTAGTCACACTCCCCTCTCACCTCCACCAGCTCCAGGGACACACACAGACGGGAAGCCTAGAATCCAGCATGTTAATGCAAATGAAGGTCAAGGCAGTGTTTTTTTTTTGTGCTGGTCTGGGATCTGGGCCTCGTGACTGATGAGAGTCCCGAGGCTAAATGTGAAACACCACCTTTTCAATCCGACACACCTCGTTCTCTGTGTAAGAGGGAAATATAGCGTTCAGTTCGTTTCCACTGATGGGAACTACGTACTAAATAATTGTCCAGGAGATGAATTATTTATCTGTCGTGGCGTCTTGAGGCCTTGTTCTGACTGTAGCTGATTATAACGTATGATAGAAATGTTTTTCCACTGGCATTTACCACCTCGTGTCCATTCAAGTGCAACAAAATCTCTGATTGTAAAGATGTAAAATAAATGGATGACTTTCAGCCAGCAGTAATCTCTGTGAATACATATTTGGTGGCAAAATGTTGACACACACAAATCAAACCAGCGTATTCAGGTGAGATGACCTCCGCTCGACAGCGCTGCTAATCTGCGATACCGTTGTCTGATGCAACAACCGAGAGGTTGTTGCAGCCGTTTATTCTTCACAAAGGGATCAAAGCCTCGCGTCTGTTGCCACTACTGTAAATCTATTTGTGGCTTGCCGTCTGAATTATTCATATCAGATGTGTATTCTGGTCCTGACTGATCACTCAGGTAACAGTGTCATGTTGAAGCTCTCGCTGAAATTGTAGAGGTGAAGTTCAGGCTTTCAGCAAACATTTTTATTCTCACATGACACTTTGTTGGATTCTTTTAATATTTAATTTTTCTGATAATGCAGGCAGTATCTCATTTTGGAATTAAGTGGAATTATTTACATCCATTTATTTCCCACAGGGTGCTGCAGGGATGACGTAGTTTTATATTTTTATTGTTCTAGTGGCGGAGCAACATAAAACACTTCATTCAAACTTGACAGAAACAAAATAAAACTCACCAATAATGTCATCGTTAGTCTTTTCCACAATCACCAACTCTGGTTCAGTCTAAATAAACTTTTATGTCACCGAGTTTGATGTGAAAGTAGGACGACTCTACACGTTGTCTCGTGTATTTATTAATTGTGCTGCACCTACATGAATGAAAATAGCAGATGGAGATGCTCACCTAGTCTGTGCGCACAAGAACTACCATTTAGCACTTGTCGATGCACAATTAAAACAGGGCCCTTTTGCAAGGTGGATCTAAATTTGGAACAACACTCCACGGTTGCAACTTATTTATGCATAGGTGTCATGGCAGTGTGCCAAAAACCTCTCTGGAATCAAGTATACCATTAGTAGAATAATTACATTTCTGTCAGAAAGCTGATTAGATACAAACCCTCCGGGAGAAAGAGACAGAATGAGCGATAAAGAGACAGCGACCGCAGGAAGGAATAACTAGTGATGCTAAAAGGAAGGCATGAAGAATGGAAGAGCGAAAGGAAAACAAGATAAAAGATATTATGAAAGAGGAGAGAGAGAGAGAGAGAGAGAGAGAGAGAGAGAGAGAGAGAGAGAGGAAGACGAGGAGTGATGATAATGAATGTGGCTGCTCGCTGAGCCTCACGCGCTACGATCCCGACCATCCATCGTCCAACCGCTCCTCGTTAAATAATACAGATAAGATGGAAAGGCTCTCATCGTCCACATCCATTTAGCCAAATCGTACTCTATTGTGGAGCAAAAAAAACTGTGCTTAATGATTCATGAAGCGGCTCCCATTACTATAACACCAACTTTCAGAGAAAATTGTGAGCAATTCATGGAGCGAGAGACGGAGGTGGAGCTGAGCTGGAGCAGCTCCGACTTCCATTAGAAAAAGGAAAACAAGGCTGTAGTTGTGGTGAACAGGTGGACACACACCGAGTACGTGCCAGGTCATTGACACACACCGAGTACGTGCCAGGTCATGGACTCGGATCAAATTTTTGACCTTCAATCCCCCTTCTCTGTTGCAACAAAAGACACAGCAGTGAGCACCATTGGTGGGCTTTAAAAGGTGAGAGGTCACTAATGCTCATTTCTGGGAAGCACGGTGGAAGCAGCTCAACTGTAAAACCAAGACAACGCTTTACATGACAACATTCCTTCTGATGGTGCGCAAGATTTTACAAGAGTTTGAGATTTGTTGGCCTCTGATTGGCGGACATGAAAGCTAATTGTAACATTTTGTTCACCTGAAAATGTCTTATTCAGTGTTCAGTTGTACTTAGCTCCACCCTCTCATGTCACATCTGGTTGCAAATAACCAAGATGGCAATGGCCAAAAACCGAGATGATGACATCCAGAAGCCAAGATGACAACGGCAAAAAAACGAGATGGTGGCGACCAAAAACCAAGATGGTGATGGCCAGAATTCTGAACTCAAGGCTTCAAGACCGCAGTCCACAAACCAATGGATGACGTCATGGTGACTACGTCCACTTCATATATACAGTCTATGGCTTGCACTTAAATTTTCACTGGGAAATGTAGCCTTTTCTAGTAGAACATTTTGGGCAAAATTTTGCGTAAGTTCGGAGCGTTATTTAGCGTAACGACAAGCTAACACGACATGGTTGGTACCAATGGATTCTTTAGGTTTTCTACTTTCATATGATACCAGTATCTTCACTCTAGCTTTAAAACTGAGCCGCTAAAACTCAGAAAGACAGATTGGCATCCAGGCCCGCCGTCGGATTGTTAAGAGGTTTAAGATTTATATATTAAAAGATCGATACTTGACGTCCGTGTATCGATACAATATTGCCAGGCAAAATATCGCGATACTATGCTATATGGATTTTTTCTGCCATCCCCATATCACCATAACACTAGAGGTGGAGCTGAACTTGACCTCCCTATGGAGGACAAGGGCAAGAAATAAGGGACTTTCCCCACAGCCATCAATAAAGCAGGATTATAATGGACACAAGAATAACAATTAAACAGAGATTACGACAGCGGAACATTACTAGATTGCAATATAATCCAATGCAACACATCACCAAAGATGAGTCAAAACCTTCAGCATGCATCTGACAAAACACAGTTACTGTTCTACAGCATCATCAGTCAGAGTAAAACACAACAATGCCCACAAAGCCTTTAAAAACCAGTTAAAGGCCGATCTCAACTCGTCATCGACCGACATTAACCTCTTCATGGCGACGTTGTGTTAAACAGCCGACTGAGACGACTCCCAGACTGCAGCAATTACAATAACAAGATTTATTATTTCCAATATTAAGCTTAGATAATAAGGCTTGGAAATTATGATAATCTGGATAAAGAGTGAGCAAATCTGTATCAATTTCACTACAATGTGGCTTCTCATCAAATTAGCGTGTTCGCTCAACCTCGACGCGCTGCCAGGCAACCTGCACGGCACAGAGTGACATTTGGGAGCAGCCAGCGTTCGGCGTGTTAGCACTGTACCATGCAGACAGTCTGGCACGCACTCGTAGACAGACACACACACACAACATCACAACCACCCCTAAGCACACACACACACATCCCACTGCTACCCCAACCCACCTCCTCACTACCCAAACACACACTCTGTCTCTCTCTCACATACACACACAGGCAGTGAGCCGTTTTAGCTGAAACACAGAGGAGCAGCCCCCAGCGGATAGATATCAACGCTAGGCATTATGGGTGAACCTATCTGGCGTTTCAGATCGAGTTAGGGCCAATTAGCCTGTAGGGAGTGAGAGGAGCCATCGCATAAGAAGCTGCTGAGAAGAAGAGCAAACAGAGGACTGACGGAGGCCTACAGCAGCGACTAGAACAGAGACTACTTCACAACCTCTAAATTCTAACCTACAAAACTGGAAGGAAAAAATAAAAATACAACACTGTGCAACACTCTTATAAGTAAATAATTTTTTGCTGACTTTTAACACGATAGTTACTCTGTAGATCTGATCAAGGTTTGCATTTTCTGATGGGAAACACCCCAAAACCTGCTGATTTTTCAATTAGTCTTTCACACCTGCTGTTGTCAGACAGGGTGTATTGAACCTCGGGAAGACTCTCCCAGAAGTTTGCTGTTGTACCGAGGTGGACAGCTGTGCACAGGTGGATACGGTGTTAACATGTCGCATTATCACAGTTTCTAACAGAGCACTCCAGCTAGCATAGTCAGGATTCTCAGGAAGTGTGTTGCTCAGGAACACTTCAGCAGGACAGCCTACACATGCTGTACTCCAGCGTGAAGCAACCAGCGTGAAGCAACCAGCGTGTAGGGAAACCACAAACACAGCGAGGTGGAGGTGATCTAAGCGGCTAGGCAGGGTGGATACAAACATCATTTATTTTCCCTGAAGGTGACGGAGATTAGCAGCACAGCGATGAATAGATGGATGTGGGGAGTGAGAGGGCAGCAGTGCAGATTGATGTGGTGTTAACATGAAATGAATCGCCAGAGGGAGGGAAACTGTATAGTGTTCTGGGATACGATAAGAGATCAAGCAGAGATGGAGGTTGAGAGTGTGTGTGTGTGTGTGTGTGTGTGTGTGTATTGTTTGTGAATGAGCAGCTTGGAGAGTGAGTGGCATGCTGTTGCGTAGCAGTTTAATGGTAGTATCTGAATATAATGTCTTCTGCTTTTATGTGAGAGAAAGTAGTGATGGAGAAGAGGAAGTTAGGAAAAGAAAAAGTGAAAAAGACTCACAAAGAGAATGGCAGAAGAAGCAGGAGTATTCTCACATTACCCAGCATCCATCTGGGATCCTGTAGCTTTTTATTTCTTTTGCCTTTGACTCTCTCTCTCCGTCTAATCTTTCTCCCTCGGTTCGTCTGTGTCTCTCTCCCTCCAGTGTGTCTGGGAGGTATCACCTTCTGTAATGAAAGCACACACTTCCCCTTGCTCCCACTCCCCAACTTCTAAACGAGGCCTGGGATCTGCCAAGAAAACCATCGACATCCATCCCTCCCTCGACTCTCCAACGGGTTTATGATTTCCAAATTCTCCGCTGCCTCAAGGTCACTGCCATCAATGGCCAGAGACGGAGACGGGGAAGAGACAGAGGTCTCTCTGTGTGTGTGTGTCTGTGAGTGTGTGTGTGTGGTAAAGTTATAATGATTGAGGAGATGGAAGACTGAGGGAGATAGACAGGACTTAATTGGCTCTTACTCATCTATTCTCCTTTAGATCCATCCACATCAGGGTAAAGCCTTTGACTCCAGTGGAAGAAGGGTTAAAGGCAGAAATAGCAGTATATGCACATTTTACTGCCCCCCCCGGGGATCAATAAAGTATTTCTGATTCTGATTGATTTCATAACAAATCTCTAAAGTAACCCATCTTCAAGACAAAGACTGCTGAGCCACCCAGACTTCAGAGAGTCTACAGTTGTCTACAATTGTGTAAGCGAATGTGCCTAAGTGGATATGTATATGAATGCGTGTGTAGATATAGACATATGTATATACTGTATGTATATGTATCTATATATGAGGTTGGTTCAATGTATATGAATATTAACTTACTTCTTGACACTGCACTATTACAATTTATTATGTTTTTTTGTTTATATATGTTGTTGCTGCTGTCTGTATGTCCCTTTACAAGTATGTGTATGTATTCCTTTAACCTTAAATAAAACAATAGTACCCAGTAGTATTTGTAGCGGTAAGAGGAGTGATATCAGAGGACTCTTTGTTACAGAAACGGATTTTCAGCTTCTATTATACCAGTCCATAACATGATAGATGACCAGTGACCGATGGACTTCTTCATGTGTAAATGGTGACCAATGAGGCTGTCTGTCGGTGTAGAGTGGACGCTACGTCTCACTGCACCGGGAGTGAAAAACACCTCACACATCACGCCCCTCCACCTCCACCTCCCGTTTGTTTTCCTCCAAGCTCAGTCAGTCCTTTAAAAGCGAGCCCTCCCTCGGGGGAGACGGAGGGCTGGTTGTCTCAGTGGCAGGTAAACAATAGAGAAAAGGCTTTTCTATTGACATGAAGACTGTTTTAAATGAGTCGCATTATTGTTCCGCACTCTGACGTTTGACCCGCGGGAGAGCTGAAACCCCCTGAGGCAAAAAATTGGTGTGTGACTACGCCGTTACCCGTAGCAACCAGGAGCTACGCTACGTTAGCAGGCACGGCACTATTCCTCACAAACATTCTAATTTGAACATTTTAATTAATGATGCAGTCCTGTCTTAATGAGGAGAGCTGCAAATGCATCCCTGTGAGAAGTGTTCCAGATGGCGTGCGTGCAGATATTTTTATCATCATACATGTCATGATGCGGAGCTCAATTATGATTGGTTAAGAACATCTCAAAACGGTACACTCATGACTGAAACTCTTTGCAGCTCATGTAGTCACAATAAAACTCTAAATTACTAAAACATAACAGTCAGTCAAAGAGCACCAATGTGTTGATAATACTGAACCTGCGGCTGCATATTGCCCTCTTTACCAGAGCTTGGTGAAAACAGGCACAATGGACAGTAGGTAATCATACTGGTGCAGGTCAGGTACGGTGAGTTCAAAATCAATAAGAGGCCTGCAGTGAGCAAGACAACGTCCTGCTCTGACCCTCAGAGGGCAGTTTGAGCTGCAGGCTGCTGCCTCACAGCTCCATTAATGCTCACTGCAATTACATTTGTACATTGAGGGTTTTTTTCCGCTTTACTTAATGAGATTCTGAATGTTTTTGAAGTTGGCATTTTCCACTTGTTAGTCATTAGAGCAACTGCATCTTAAAGGAGTAGTTTAGCATTTTTGGAAATATGTTTATTCACTTTCTGGCCCAAGAGTTTGGGCGTTTTCACACCTGTAGTTTGTTTACTCTGGTTTAAATCAGGGACCAAATTTATACCATGCTGCATATTGCCTCAAGTTGAGTTTGTGTTCACACGGCAGCATTTACAAGCGGACCAAAATTTTAGGCGTTAAAATCCGTTAGCCTGTCCAAAAGTAAAAAAAAAACACCTACCAGCACCTCTAAAGCTCACTAATACGTTATATATTTAGTTTAATTGTTTGTTTAAAGGGGACTTATCAAGAAAATCTCACTTTGTCAGTACTTGTGCTCATCCATTTTGGGTATCTGGAGTGTCTACCAACCCACAAACTGTGAAATAAGACAACGTAGTCAGCTTTTTGTGGGCTGCCTAGATCAGAAAACGTGTGATTCAACAAGCCATTCAGATGTCACATGCAGGCTTATTACGATATACCATCCATGGATGTATAAAGAGAACTGGATACAGCGTTGGAGGTGGGCTCCCGTTCATTCCTATGAGAGTTGCTCAGTGGCGCGTTGAAGCCAAAATGGCTCGACTGCCGGGTGACATCCATTGGGCCCATAGAGCAGGCGCAGTAGCGTTTTCTTTTAACCCCGCCTCCCAGCCTTCGGTCCAGCCCCGGTCTCATTCACATTAATGGAGGAAGGGATATAACTTTGGTTTCGGCTATCTGCTGAGATACAGACGTCTCTTTCCCCAATGTAAGTCTATGGGAAAAAGTCTATTTGGGCCCAATGGCATCACGTGACGGACACTACACTACGAAAATTTGCTTCACAGTCCAGCGCTCTTCCTGGGGGCTCGGTGAAAAATCTTTAGATGATGAGGTCATCTGTTGCCAATGTGTTCTGTGGATTATCCAGAATAATGAGGACATTATTTTCAATGTTGTGAGCTCCACAAACACAAATCCATTGACCTCTGATATCTCATAACCTGGACAAATACAACTTACTTAACTCTAGCGGTGCAGTTAGATTTGGTTTGAAGTCTTTGTAAGTCGGATGCAACCTATTTCCTTCCTTTATAGAACTGTAAGGATTTCCGTGGAATTGAAATAAATTGCTACAGGAAGGAAAATGGAGCAGGTGGATTACCTGCAAATAGTGGGACATAAAGGAGGAACATTTTCTGCCGGAGGCTCCTTATACACCGCGGGGACTGAAGGCACTTTATATACACATTGTGCATTGCTCACAGGCACTATTAAAGATAGTTGGGAGAGACATTTTCTTATGGTGGAGGATATTTATGTCTGTGTTTGGCGGACAATGCCTTAGGGCCATGTGTGACAGGAAAAGATGAAGGAGACCCTGGAAGAGATGGAGAGCCTGGCTCCCCAATCTGGCCTGCAAAACAGAGGGCCCTCTGGTTCCAGTAGATTGGCTTGAGATGACTTGGCATTCCAAACAAAGCTATTTACGTCTTTCAAGCTCGCTTACTTCATCCCGATGACAAATGACCAGCATCTGACCTCCCGTGGCAGCCATTTTACACCTTAACTCTATTCATTAATGTTCTAAAAATACCCACATTCAAACAACAGCATACCTCCAGGGGTGTGAAGGTGGGAAAACAGAGAAGCCACGTGAGCCGGACGGCTTTGCTGCACAACAAACACCTTCTTTCTGGATATACATCCAGGACTGGTGCTGTGTGTAGCAGGAAAACAGGCACTCTCACAGGGATCTTTGGTGTTTTAAAGCGTCTGTGAGGCCGAGGGAAGCAGAGCCACGCTGTCTCGTTAAAAAAAGTGTGCAAAAGCTTTTGCCTCAAAGGAGACTAAAGAACAGGCTCTGCCAGCAGGATCAATGCCAGGCAGACTTGGAGCAACACGACCACACATCTCGTCTTACCCTGCCTTGTGAGGGGATATGTATCATTTCAGTGGGGATTATATGGGAGATAAAGAATAATGACAAAGAAGGAAGTACAGAGGAGAGAGCACAAACAAAGTGAATTTACACGTCTGCCAACAGAATAGAAGTTTATGGGGTAAGATGGGTTTTGAATAACACGCCACATACGAAGCTAATGTGCTTACAGATGCCAGCAGAAGAAGAGATTGTCTTAACTGCCCTTAATCTTCTTCTGAGCACAGATATCCCGATGTATCATTACACAAAATGACCATGATTAGCAGTGATTCACTGATTAATGGTCATCAAGCGTCCAGCTTTCTGGCAGTCAAAGATCTTTTTCTCATTGAAAAAATGCAGATGAGTCCGGCAGCAGAGAGCGGGAAGATCTGGGAGAGAAGGTTCACTAGCGATCTTCCGATACCATTTTTTTCCTTCCCGTTACCGATTCCGATACCTGAACTTGCGGTATCAGCCGATACCGAGTACTGATCGGTTACCAGCATGATAAAATGAATATCTTTGTGGAATGCGGTTCCTTTTGCCTTGGTGAAGTCGTTGGCTACTATTTTGGAGGGGCTGAGACTGGATTGGCATAATCGCCAATACCCGATCCTTCCCGATACCGATTTGGATACCTGAACTTGCGGTATTGCCAGAAACCGAGTACCGATCCGATACCAGCGTGATAAATATAATATCTTCGTCGCTTTTGGGCTATCTTTGTAGAATTTATCTCCTTGTTGGAATGCAGTTTCCAACGTTTGCTGCTGCGGTTCGTCCTTTTTTCCCCCCTTTGCCTTGGTGAAGCCGTCGTGCTCTTTCACGTGATGTGTCTTCAAATGTTTTATAAGATTACTGGAGTTGAAATTGGTAACACTAGTGCTACTCCTCGAAACGGAAGCCTTACATACTGGACATATTGCCGTTTTACTTGCTGGATTTTCCACTGTGAGATATTGATTTCAGATGCATTTCCAATACTGTTATCAGAACAACTCTAAAGTTCACGAGTGGGATTTGAACCCCTGACACAAGTGCATAAACTGTAATTATACCAGTGGAAAAAATCGGGTCCACTTTAGCCCAAAGAGGCACCACAATCACCCCCCGAAAGAACGATGTTCTAAGGATCGTCCACATCTAAGATTCTCCTGCTCATGGAAACCTAAAAGGGTTGTGAATGTAGGCCAAAGTCAGTGAGACAGAGCATAGAGAGTGAACACACCAGAGACTTGAGCTGGTCCCCGGTGTGTCTGTGTTTTCCCGCCACGGGGTTCTTCCTGTTCCTGATCATCACCCCTGCTTCCTCTACAGGTGACGCCGCCTGCTCCGCTGCTCTCACCGGTACCTGAGCAGGGAATACATGCTGACTGGTGGAGAGCTGGAGAGCGCAGCGAGCTCTGAGAAATAGAACTCCAACAACACGGCTACAGCAGGCTATTAGAGAGCAATTCTGCACACAGTCATGAATGAAACTAGTGGAACTAAAGGAGACGGGACGCTCCCAGAGCCAGAAAGGTCATTTCTCCAGCCAATTTCCTCCTGAACTGACACATCACTTTGCTACAGAGCTACTAATGTCTTGCTTGCTTACCATAATTTATTAGATTTAACTTCCTCATTTAATGTTCTCACCAATCAGAAGAGCATGCTGGAGGTTCTGGAGGTTTTAGTCGTTTAACTTTAAATCCGGTCTCAGCTGCGTCTCTTCTAGAGATTCGAGGTCTTTCCTATTTGACGTGTGTCGCGCGGTTCACAGCAACAACAGACAGTGAAAGTGATCTATTGACTTTATATTAAAATCATACCTGCAACATTACTACAGTTTCAATGTCTATCTGTAGAATATGTTACGGAGATGAAAAAAAAGTAAAGACTTATTTTTAAATCAACATTTCCTGCTTTCATTTCAAAATAAAAGCCCTCAAGCGTTTTTTTTCTGTGGACAGAATTCCTTCATTTGTTAACACAAGGCTTTTATTCTGAAATATGTGCCGGACAGTGTTGTAGAACATGCAGTTACTTGGAGAGCTCCATGAAGGAATAAAGTAGGGGGTGTTAATGGTGGATTACTACTATTATTTACAAATAACCACATGTTTATTAATCTTTCTCTGTCTAAAATAAATATAAATTATATTTATAATGAAATGAAATGGCCATTGAAAGGCAAACTCTATGTAGAAAGAAAGAGCTGACAGCAGCAGCTGCAGCAGCTGAAACGCAGCTGGTGTGAACACCCGACACGTGAATCATGCAGCCAACACGCGCTCCTGACGTTCCCTGTGTGTCCCGGGTGTCCCGCTATTAATACTTATATTAATACTCCGACCGTCGAATAACGCCGCAGTGGGTTTAAATTGGAGTTAGTTGATTCGTCACATACTGTCGCTAAAGGATGCCTCTGTGTGTCGGATTCCGATGCCAAGGGGCGCTACCCAATCGGCGGTATTTGCCAACATGAGAGTGAGGCTGGGTTCGGGTTGGGATACAGTATGTTGTCCAGGGGCATCAGAAATCCCTAGTGGCATCCCCACACAGTTATTAATACACACACACAAACAAGAAGAGGACATCCCAGAATGCTTGTAATACATCTAGCTTCCTCAACCCCAGACAGATTCATCCGTCTTGTCATAGCAACGTACATTATTCTACCATTACGTGGCGACGGGTGTCTGTCCCAAATAAAAATTGATCCCACTGATGAGTAATCATCTTAGTCCTGTGGCTTTCTCTTTGTGACCACTCAACCCTCCTCCCGATGCACTGAGAGGACGATGCGTCCTCCCGGAAACTGTGCAGAGGTAATAATAGACATCGTCTTCCTTTTGTTCCTCCCCAGCTCCAGGCCTGGAGTTGGCTACACAGAAAGGTGCCGCCACACAAGGTGGAATCATTTGAGTCTGCTTGCCATTCAAAGCACTTAAACATTAGACTTTCCACTCTAAGGGGTATTGATTAAAGCCTCTTTCACTCAAACAGCTTCCACCCTTTACCTTATGTTTGTTGAAACTTTTGTTGTACTTTTAGTCACCAAAAGGACTCTGGTGTGGTAATTAATGAGTAAGGAAATTTTGTGTAAAAGGTTCTTTGTTCTACTTAATCCTAGAGTATCTTTACTATCTTTCAGAGCTAGAATGAAGGTACAGATATCATATGAATCTATAAAAACCTAAGGAATCCATTCGTACCAAGCATGCCAAGTTTCTCAAATTAATCTTCAGGTTCTCAGCTTCCAGATGATGTACACCACTTCTATGTGACATCTACTGCTGACCTGCTATCTCCCCCTAAAGACCCCCTGGACCCCTCTAAAAAAGACAAAAACTGGTCTATTGTGGGTCTCAGAGGGTTAACTACCCAATATCACTGAATCCACTGGTGTCACTTTTGGGCCACCATATCTAGTTGTGTTGTCTTTTGTTTTCCAGTTCTTACTGTTTGCCAACACAGGCCAGTAAATCACCCATTGATTACCTAAAGCCATGCTTCTATTGTTAGACCTATAGGAAAATATTGTTTGCAGTACCACCGCAGGTTAAACGCTGCCAACGTGGGATTAAACATAAAATGACCCTGAATTAAATGGAAAGGCCAGAGGGCGAGTTTAGAAGCTGCTGACAGATGAGGATTCTTGGAACGGGATCGGGGGTGAAGAAAGAAGTGTTATTTCGTAGTAGCACTTTGTACTTGGCACGAGTACACAGTGGCTCAGATGCGGTCCGGATCCGAGGCCCGTGGCTATCTTTCTCTGTACCGGTGACAGGAACTCCTCATGCCCCCGTCCCCTCACAGGCTTAAACTCCAAATTTATCCTTGCTATTGTACCCTCTTGAAATAGAAAATCGAACGGCATTGACTTCTGAGATAACTCTCAGTCTTTGAAGGGAGGAGTTTGGTTTCAAAGTGGTATATCCACTCCTTAGGACTCCTAAGGATCGGACACAATAAGAGGGTACGGTGCATATTAACAGATGTTAAGTAATCTAATTCCCTACTTGAGAAAATGCTGAATATTCTTTTATAAAAAGTGAATGATGAAGGTGAGGAAATAGTCGTATTTTGCATTCAACTCCCAAAAAGTTGAGATTAAATATCAGGTAAATTCAGAAGTACAAATCTGTTTAGCACAACAAAAAAATGTATTTTGATCCCTCAATGTGACATGAATACAATGAGTACAAATCAGTTACATATATTAACTCCAAACTTGTAGAAATTAAAAGAAAACACTGGTTCAAATTTCCTGTAGAGCTCTGAAACTTAATCTCCGCTCGCCGTCCAACACACCAGACAGGATAATTGCACGGATATCAATTCCTGCTTCCACTCATATCTGATAACAAAACCCAACAGATTGACCAGAACAGGTGCGCCACTCATTAGTCTTGTCATCAAACGTCCATCAGACATTCCAACACGGAGGGCCATGGACGCCGTTACATCACGGCGGTACAAGGCTACGTGACTATATGTTGTGGGAACATCAGGTGGAGAGGAAACCTTGCATTGTGGCAGGACAGTAAGGTCACTGGATTTCCGCCCTCCTCCATAATCACCTCTATTTGGAGGGGTTAAAAGAAGGGCCCATAAAACATGACCTTTCCCGGGGCTCTCACTCGCTCTCCATTTTCAACATGACAGTTTTACAAGTCCCTTCTGACACCATCGCCTGCATTCAGGGACACTAAACACACATAACTACAGACTAGCAAAGCCAGAGGACAAAAGGAAGGAGAAGGATGAAGGATGAAGGGCGACAAGGGGATGCCCTGGCACATGGTCAGTATCAGGAAGATCAAGAAGGACAGAGAGAGAACAAGACGTCGATTAGCATCAACCGTGTGCTTTAGCTAGCTTTGATCTCATCATTAAATAAATTAAAAACACTTGCTGGTCAAACACCCTTACTCTCTGGCTCTGGCTCTGGTCCTCTGTCAGCTGAGTGGGTGGTCTGCTGGGTGTTAAGGGGCGCTCAGGGCACTTCCTGTTCCCACTTTCTCCTGAGTAACTTTACATGTCACAACAACTCCATGAAGAAAACATTTCAAAAAGCTTTGGAGCTTTCTCTGATAAACATTTGAGGCTAAGTGGCTTACATAAGCAAATGAGCTATAACTGTTTTTAAAAAGATGTTTAAAAAAGGGGCAACAGGGCAACAACGTATTGACTTGACTTCTGATTTGTCTACTCTGTCTATCTGGTTTGGAGAACACTGTCAAAAAATCTGAATGCAGAACAAAAGCAGCAAATCTGACAGATTCAACCAAAGGGAACCTCAGATCTGATGTGAATAATTATTGTATGGTGAGACCGCGATGATGGCAACACCTCCTCCTGACGTCTGCTAATTTACTAATTTATGTGTTTGTCTTTCTTGTGTTAAAGGAAGTGTAACAACTAGCGGGTGTGATGTGTGTGCGCGTGGAACATGGGACTTCAAGGGGTAATATTGATATTTTTAGATTTAAATTGTTGACAGTCATTGTCATGCTGGAGCATTTAGTGTTTCCCCACAGAACTTTAATCTCGTCAAGGTGGAAACACCTCCAAGACAAGACAGCGTTTTCACTATAATGGGACACTAAATCTGAGTCATACTCTCTGAGAGTCGGTAAGGCACGGATGATGACTCACCCCGTATACTCACTGGTAGGGAAACTCTGGGATGGATTTCACCTTTCAACAGAAGAAATGTCAGAAATATCGGAGACATTCTCCGTGGCAATAAAATAGTAGAAACTTAAAACAGCTTGAATGTGTGTGGTGCAGTGTTTGTGAATCTTCAAATGTAGACTTAAAAGATTCCACTGATTTAAGTATCATCTATAATAATAATATAACACTGTTAAACCAAACACCTTGATATCAATATTGTGACGATATTGTCGGGTTGACCATTGGTGCTTTTACAAAATATTTACACAATGAGATTTTTGATAAATAATAATCAGTGATATGGATATATTGTAAATGGGTGAAGGCAAATAATAGCTGGTAAGTTCAGGAAATCACATCACTTTGCTGTAATGCAGCCGTTAAAACGAGGAAAAGACAACACTTATACCATATTACCGTATTACAATATCCAAAATCTAAGACGATATCTAGTCTCATATCACGATATCAATAAAATATAGCTCTAAAATATGTTTTTCCTCCGTCCACAGCACTGTATTGCTTTGCTCTGGTATCGGTACTCCTGTCTGCTTCTCCAAGCTGGGGGCGCCGTCCGTCATCTACTGTAGGTAATACAACTACTATGGAGAAGTAACTCATATAACCCCGCTTCAAAACACCCGAACTATCAATTAGGGATGTTAATAATTAACCGTTTAACCGTTAACTAACATTAAGAATTTTAACCGATTTACGCTATCGGTTAAAACGGTTAAAAGAAATGTTAAAAATTTAATAAAAAGCTGAGCAAAACTCAGAGGAGCGGCTTGTCAGTTTAAGGAGAAAAGCAGGTCCACCTTAACAGCCCACATCAAGAGAGTCTGAGCCGGCGTTGCAAGATACAGGAAGTTGGCTCCAGTCTTGAGGAGTTGTAGCATTTATTCACCGACAAATAAACTGAACACACACTGTCTGCTACAGCTACATTCACAGCTATAACGCCTCCGACAACCCCACACTCACCACCAACACACAAACATACGGTCTGTCGGACACTCGCTAACGTAACACCATGCTGACAGACCGTATGTGTGTGACAACAGGGAGCACAAACAAATCAGCGACGCTACATCTCCGAATGTAGCACATAGTCTATCAGACACTCGCTAACGTTACGCCGGGCAGACACACAGCTGAAAACCTGGCAGCTAAACTATTAACGATCGGATGGAAAGACAGCTAGTGAGTATCATATTGTCTTGAGGAAAGTGTTTTCAATACAACGAGCAACTCCTTGTAAAGAATACTACGGGCTCTGGTGTGCTTTTAAGTGGAGGTCTATGAGATGTGGTTATGTTGTGCACAGTCACTCTGAAGTCTGTTTGCATAAGAGCATCTGCCAAGTGTAGTTAATGTAAATGTAGTTTATATCTACTGTAAATGTGTGTGTGTAGCATATATATATGCATGGCTGCACGTCCGTGTGCTGCTGCGGGCGGTGCGGTGACATTAGTGTCATCATGTGACGGCGAGCGCGGCGAGCCAGAGCTGCACAGATGGCGTCGAGGCAGGGCTCCTCCAGAGCCACGGCCCTCCTGCCGTCTGGGCTCACAGACGGGGAGCAAAAGATCAAAAGTGGGAGCAGAGACGCTTAGCACGATAGAGACAATGACTGGATTTACACACACATTCATAATCAGTCGTAGTAAAGACACCATCCTCTGGTCTTTTTCGCTGCGAACCCAAATTGCTAACGAAGACTCATGCAATTTAGGAAGGTCCTGGTTACTTTTCAAGATCTGGTTCACCTGACATCAAGTAAGACACAAACTTTTTTAAGATTAAGGCCAGAAAGAAGTAATAAACAGCATATATTCCTAACCAAATTAAATTGCATATTATATTATGGAGGCCCTGAAAGATGAAAAAGAAATGTAGATCTATTTGGAAGGATTCTTATTTTATTCTTCAAAGTTTCTCTCCTTCTCTAATGAATGTGGTTTAAGGTCGGAGGATCATTAAATAGGAGCTTATTGCAACTGAAATCACTTTCTAGTGATGAGAAGAACTTGTGAAAAGTTATTAATTTCCATAATACGTTTGGCACCAGACCTTTAGCAGACCTTGACTTGGCTGCACGTCTGTTTATTTTACACAATTGTGATTTTATTCAGCTTAAGTTTAAAAGTTCATTATTGACCTTGGGAAAACTCCGGGTCCACCTACAAGCTTTCTCCAAAGCTCTCAACCGCATCTCACAGTAGGACTGGGACGATACACTTATCTTCCCGTTCAATACATTCGATATGTATTGCGTTTTTAAAGTATTGTGATTCATTACTACGATTTATTATGATTTATATGAACTTTTTTTAACACTACACCATGGGAAAAAGTTAAATCATACATTTCTAGGGATTTTTACTTTGAAAAATCTCTAAATTGATACAGTAAAAATGTGTGATTTTCAGAACAAGTTGTAACCTAACCTAAAAAATGAGACCCTCCGCAACTTTCTAGGTTTCCTCTATCAGCCTGTAGACGGCTTTTAATGTGAAGAATGCGGGCCAGTTTTTCCAGGAAAGTCATGGAGCGACCTTCGTTTGGTTTTGGGGATCAAAACCAACCCTGAACTGGCAAAATTCCTATTGGAAAGGTAAGCTAACATTAGTGGCAAGCATGTGAAATATATGGTTATATTGTTAGCTATCTAATGCTGCTAACATTAATCAACATGATGCCGGTCCATTTAGTCTTGTGCCTCACTGTTTTGTCTACGTAGTGCGAGCACAAGCACGAACAACAGGACGCTGACAGTCGTTGACTTGATTTACTCCACTATATCTTTACATAGCAAATAGTTGTTTGCTCTGGATATCATATAGAGCACCTTTAAACAATCTTCTTCTATTAAAGTACATCCGCATTCATACCGGTGAAAAGTATCAGTATCAACAGAAGCTTCTGCAGTATTGCATTGGACCCAAATGTGTATCACACACCACTAACCAGCACAGGTCTGAGTCACCACAAATGTGTCAAGACTGAGACACGAGTCTGCAAGACGGTGTCAAAGAAACAATGGTAAATATTATTAGGGATGTCACGAGAACTGGTATTTCGGTACAAAGTCGATGCCAAAATTCTAAAAACGTGACGGTACTCATTTTCTACAGCACCGACGGTACCGTACGATGCCTGCAGGGTACAAAATTAACACCCACCAAGTGCCAAATGTGGTTGCTTCTGTCTCTGTGTCACATTGTCTGTATTTCCGGTGAATGTTACTGGGACTTGCATTTGATTATCTTACACTTAACTCCCCAGATCCACTTAGTTTGAACCAATCCAACAGCATCCTCTCAAGTTTCAGTAGAAAACCATGAAGAACTAACGTTACCTTACTGAGCACCAGATAGATCCAGTTACTTTAAATGACGTTACATTTGGCCTGTTTAGGACTTGAGACCTGAGTTGGGATTTGAGTCATAGACTTGAGACTTACTTGTGACTTGCAAAACAATGACTTGGTCCCACCTCTGGTAGCCTTTACCCGGTGAAATGTCACCATCTCAGTGAATTTAAACTACTGCTTGCAATCTGAGGATATATATACACACATGTACACATTACATGGGATTTATTGTTTTGTTTTTTTGCCGTGGAATCGAATTTGGTATCGAGAATCGTGGAAATTCACTGGTATTGGTATCGACTACTAGATTTCTGGTATCGTGACATCCCTAAATATTACTTTCTTTTTTGGTTTTGATTGTTTGGAACTATTTTAAATCAACACCATGTTTTTAAAATCTCATTAGCTTCTTGGTGTGTTTAATTCAAATGGACTTTGTTATGTTATATTATCGACAGCAGACAGGTCTGAAACTTCCCTGTGTGCGGTCTAAGGAGGTGCTGGAAGCTGAAGTGGTGGGAGATGAATGATAGAGGATGAAGATGAGCTTCTTCTCCTCTCACTCACATTAAGATGTCTCAGTGTTTGGAGGGCCACTTATACACACCACTATAAGTGTGTTTGTGTGTGTGTGTGTGTGTGTGTGTGTGTGTGTGTGTGTGTGTGTGTGTGTGTGTGTCGTTGCTCGTGATAAAGAGACCCTCTCCACAACTCCACTAGCCTCCTCCAGCACGCTGCTTAAGTGACTTCTAATGGGAAGAGAGTCATGGTTCGAGGCAGAGCTTGGCAGAGAGTGAATAGCATAATTGCCTGTGTCTGAGGAGGGCGGGAATACGAGGGTGCTACAGAGGAGAGGGTTATATTTACATGCTGAGTTGTGAGCGCGAGCAGGCACACCACGGCATTTAAATCTGACACTGCAGCCGGTGGTAAAGCTGCACATCTCACGCGGCGCCTGATTGTTTTCACTCGCGGGAATGCTTGTTGCATAAATAGTGGGATGATATTGCACTGCATGGCACATGCTTTGCATGTAATGCCAGCACATTATGGAGAACACGTGGAGTCTCACGTCACTTATTTAATGCATTAAGCAAATGTTTTTTAGCCGATGAGTGAGCAGGTAAAGGTTTAGCCCCAGTTTGTGTGTTACCGTTCTATCAGTTACAGAGCTGAGCATCAGACTTTTCACAAAACAAATACCCACCAAACTTTGAAAACTCACAAGGTCATTTAACTACGGCTGTCAATCAATTTAAAATATTTAATCATGATTAATCGCAAATTGATCGCACATTTTTCATCCGTTCAAAATGTACCTTAAAGGGAGATTTGTCGAGCAGCAGTTAACTCAAAAGTTTTTCAAGATACTCAAAGAAAATGATTTACACATGCACATATGGAGGAAAGTCACTTTCCTGAGTCAATGAAATATAAATAAATATAAATCCATAATGTGAACTATTACGTTTTGCACCCCAAAGATCTAATGTGTAAATGTTAAATGTCAATCGTTTTAATAGTTAATTGCGATTAATCGCACATTGTTTATCTGTTCAAAATGTACCTTAAAGGGAGATTAGTCAAGTATTTAATACTCTTATCAACATGGGAGTGGGCAAATATGCTTTTTTATGCAAATGTATGTATATATTTATTATTGTAAATCAGTTAACAACACAAAACAATGACAGATATTGTCCAGAAACCCTCACAGGTACTGCATTTAGCATAAAACAATATGCTCCAATCATAACATGGCAAACTGCAGCCCAACAGGCAACAACAGCTGTCAGTGTGTCAGTGTGCTGACTTGACTATGACTTGCCCCAAACTGCATGTGATTATCATAAAGTGGGCATGTCTGTAAAGGGGAGACTTGTGGGTACCCATAGAACCCATTTACATTCACTGGTCTGGAGGTCAGAGGTCAAGGGACCCCTTTGAAAAATGGCCATGCCAGTTTTTCCTCGTCAACATTTAGCGCCTTCTCCTTCTTGACAAGCTAGTATGACATGGTTGGTACCGATGGATTCTTTAGGTTTTTGTAGTTTCACATGATACCAGTATCTTCAATCTAGCTTTAAAACTGAGCCTGCTATGACCTACAGTATGTAGTTAATGCGCAAAGGAAATAATTGGAAGGAGAACAGGTTGGCAGTTTTCACAGTCTGCCGTCACCACAAGTGGACCCATGAAAGAGAGACAGCTAACATTAACTAGAACCCCCGCATGATGGGTCTTCTCAAAAGTTGAAGGCATCGTAGTTAATTGACAGTATAAATCAACGCCATGGGGACTTGTTGTTTACAGGATTCTCCGGTCAGTAGCATACCACAGAATTTAACAGCGCATCTCCTACTCATTAGTCTCCTACTCAACTCATTTGCTTAAAGGACCGTTCCTCGCCCTTCCTCGCTGACCAATTGTGTAACTTCTGACTCAGTCAGTGACAGACTTTTGCGTTTGTAGGGCTGGCCCTCTGCGGTCCAGCCAAAAATGGAAAATCATGCACAATAGCTGCAGTATCATTGCAGTTTATACTTCCTTACACTAAAGTGGGAAGAAATTCAAATTTCAGTGTGACTTTAAGGACAATAAGTAGGGTGTCTTTCTGTTACTTTGAGACCAGATCATATCATTACTTTTCAATGTGGAACAGCCATTAGTTCTACAGAGCTCTGCTGATGTGAACCCTGTGACACGGAGCAGTCGGGTAAATGCAGCATGTTTCCTTTCATTTCTGAGCAGTAGCTTTCTACATATCCCAACGTCCTTGAGCTCTAGTCTCGATGACTGACACTTGAGCATGGCTTAGCCTTGCAAGAGAGTTCTAGCTTTTTGCTACCGCAAGCTCTCTAAGTGTAATCCTCTCAAAGTCAAGCTGTTTACCTCAAAATCAGACCCAGTTCAGCATCTGGGTGAACGTGATATCTGAGGTCATTTAGATAAAAGACACAGTGACTTTGCTCTTTTCCTGCTACGTCTTTTTTCCCCCTCCTTCATCTCCTTTCTTTTCTCCTTCTCGGTGCTCATAAAATAGGCAGGAGGCTGCAGGTATTTTAGGGTGGTGCTTTGGGGAACTGAGTTGACTTTGTTCATGAAATATGTTCCAAATAAAAGGCAGCACCTCTGGCTGACGGATCTCCAAGGTAACAAGAGAGACGGTGATCTGAGAGAGCACAGATTTCAAACCCTAGTGTCGATACTTCTCAGACGGACCTCGGCTATCACTAAAATTATATTAATAACATTATGTAATTGATCCGTTTTTTGCTTACAATACAAGATACATTTCAGCCAAGGGTTTTGAAGAAGGGAAACATGGAAGTGTTTTCTTTTAGTTTACTAGTCAGGGAGGTACTACTCAGCCTGTGAGAACACGTGTACAACATTTATGACTCTCGAAGAACCCCGAGGACAGCCGATGACGTGGGGACTTTTTTTGCGCATATGTGACTCAGATCAGATTTTTCAAAACAGTGAACTGCAAAAATGACATGGAATCTGTTCTTTTCAATTCTGATTTGGGCCACTGGTCCTAAATTAGATACAAAGCTGCAAATTCATGTGACTTCTACATCACTCTGGCACCCGCCAATACAGCCCAACCTCCTACGCACTCGCCTGAACGTCTGAGTGCCTTGCCGCGAGAGTCTTGAGGAGAGGAGCTGACAGACGTAGTTAAAAGAAGATGAAATCTGTTTCAGCGGAGCCATTCACGTTACGATCCCACCAATCCTGGCTCCGACTCTGCATCCACACACACACCTCCGTACAGAAGTAGCAGCCATTGCTCCACAAAAAGCCAGAATTAAAAATCTCTGTTATCATCTGCTCACAAATTCGCTGGCTTCCACTGCACATTAAACTTATAAATGAAACTGCAAACATTGACTTCAGTGACCTCAATGTTTACTTACGTACGACAGCGTGTTGCGTGTGACGTCATTACTATTGTTCTTTTGCGCTTGTTTAGGACCAGTTAGGAAATAATCAGATAATAATCAGAACTGAGCACTCGGCTCACAGTGTGAACGTAGCCTTCGGTTTATCCCTACTTACTCTCATTTGAATCGTGCTTTCACCACAGCCGTGTAAGGTGGAACACCAGTGAAGCTGAACTGAACTGTGAAGCTCGGTGGTTGATTAAACAGCCACTTAGCAGAGACACGTGCTGACTTAAAACACCCCTCCTTTCCCTTCTGACAGTAAGCAGAAGTGGTAATTTAAGACATATCACATGCCAGGAGGCATTAGCGGCTGGCAAACAGTGGCATGCATCTGCTCGGTTGAAGACTCTCACACGCGGGAGAGTGTCCTCCCTCTGCACAGCAGGGCCCGAGAGAGACGCCGTTGTCCTCGGATAACGCCGGGCGTACTGCTGAGAGGCTGCATTTCTCGCGCTCGAGCAGCGCTGAAGTCAAGCTCTTAAAATGGCTCCTCGGCCCCGCGGTAGCAGATGCTTGGTTACCCTCTACGCCGAGCAGATCCGATTCTCACAGAAGTGCATTCAGGGAACAGGTGGGAGAGCTCAGACTGGAAGAGAGCACCACGCTGAGAAATGATATGTTTGCATTCACATTTTAAACATTTACGTAGTTAACCTTCTCATCCGGAGTAATTCATAACTGCAACGTCTGAAAGCTTCAATTTCTGACTCATCACTCTGATTATAGTACAAGCAACGTGTTGTGTGGAGGCTGGTGGCTGGAGATCGCACCTGCACAGTATTCCTATGCTGGGAAAAATAACATAAGGAAAGTTGGAAAAGTAGGAAAAGTTGGGTCTTTAGAGTGACATCCCTCGTATCTGGCGAATGATCTTTCTGCCCGAGGTCCTTGAGCCAATCCGTCCCTGGATGCTGGTCTTCAAATATCATTAGAAAAAACCTGCTATTGCGCAACCCACCAGGTCCATATTGAAAAGACAAGTGTAACCACGGCCGTAGTCTTCCAAGGTGAGTCAGCGATTATAAAACCCTGAGCCAGATGGGAGCAATCAGTGAAATGACCTGCAGCAGCTCGGATCTCTCAGTGGCAACACGGTTAGACGTCACTGGGTTAGATGGAAGGCATTTAGTACCGTAAATGACTTTTAGAGTAGTATCAGCAAAACAGATGAAATTAATTTAGGAGTCATTTATAGAAAAGGGGCCCGGGGTAATGTTCTCATCCCAGCTACATTCCTACAACGAAGGAAGATGTGTGAGTCAATGACAAAATTGCTGGCGTGGGAGTGAATCAGCATTGTACTTTGACACACAAAAAAAAACTCTCTTCTCTACCTCATCACTTTAGGATGAAAAATATTTACACTGAGACTAAGGTACACTCAAAAGAGCATAAACTGAAGTAATTCAGTCTACGTGTTTCTCCCACTCATGTTTTGAACTGAATGAGATATTAAGGAGGATATGAGTCATATCCGCACATAAACAGGACAGATGTGAGAGATAATAAAGAACAGAATCACTATTTGGACAGTTTAATGTACATACTAATCTAATATAAAGACAGAGGACATTTGAGTGGTCCATCCTCCTTTTGCTGCTTTTCCACATACCAACCCTGACCTAACTTTGACCTCAACATTAATGCTAATACACGCAAAATATAATAGTATTTACACCCTGCTTTTGTCAATATTGTGAGTTAATTCTAGGGATGCACCGATACCGATACCAGTATCGGGTATCGGGTCCGATACTGTGCTCATGTACTCCTACTCGTAAAACGGCTCCGATACAACGGCACTGGTACAACTGCGTGTCAGCCCTCACTTTCATTGCACCACGGGGTTTTGCTTGCACCCTCTGACTCGCGCGTGCGTTAGACTCCTTGGTCCACGTTTCTAGACGGGTCGGGTGGGTTGCAGATATCGGCGCAGACCCCTGGCGCCTTTAAAGTGGGCCGAGCTCCGCCCTGGCGGCACTACGCGGTTGGGGCGCACTGAGGACAGTCCGCCCCGGTTGACAGTCGCACTGGGAGCAAGGGGGCGTCCCCCGCGGGGAGAGAGGGCGCAGCGCGTCCTTTGTCCACGGTGCGACGATGTCCGGGCGGGGAGCGCTGCAAAGCTGCGGCCGCGTGCCACCTTCACCCCGAGCCTTTCCAAGCCGACCTAGACCCGCTCGCGTGCACCGCCTCGTATGTGGGACTCCCTAGGTCTGCCGTGTGTCGCTCACACACTCCAGCTGGTTAACGAGGGTCTTTTGGCACAGAGAAGTACTCGTATCGGTACTCGGTATCGGCGAGTACCCAAATGTAAGTACTTGTACTCGGTCTGAAAAAAAGTGGTATCGGTGCATCCCTAGTTAATTCTTACTAGCGCCACATTTTAATCACTTTTGCTTGGTGGCTTGCTCCAGTAACACTGGTCTTGGGGAAGAAGCAGGTCAGTTTTTATCACACATTAACTGCTGCTGACCCAGTAATTTGAGCTATTTCAGTCACAGGTCTGTGCAGTATTGGTTCATAAAATGTGGACACGGAGCGTTATTTAGCAGCCTTCTCGACAGGACTAGTATGACATGTTTGGTACGGATGGATTCCTCAGGTTTTTTAGTTGCCAGTATCTTCACTCTAGCTTTAAAACTGAGCCTGCTGCAACCTCCGGAAGATTGATTGCGTTAATGCGTTAAAGAAATAAAAACTAATTTGTGTTCACGAGCTATTATTGCGTTAACTTTGACATCCCTACAAACAAAAAACAAAAAAACTTAAAAATTGTAAATCTGCATGTGCACAACCTTTTTAATAGCCGGTCCATACCAATGCAAATCTGTCCTTCGAAGGCACAATTCAAACGTAGCCTGAGGGAACGGCGTCTAATTGGGAGCCAAACCATCGTACGCTCATTCTCTCCTGAGGTAGTTCATTAATGCCAAAGCTCTGGTGAACAATTGATCAGTGTAGTGAAAGAGGAAAAATATCC
Organism: Sebastes umbrosus; assembly: GCF_015220745.1. Lineage (NCBI taxonomy): Eukaryota > Metazoa > Chordata > Actinopteri > Perciformes > Sebastidae > Sebastes > Sebastes umbrosus. Next base: position 2,579,807 of record NC_051291.1, read on the forward strand.
CTGACATTCCATCAAGGACAGGTGAATAATGAAGTTGTTTTTTTTTATCCCTGTAAGAAACACCTGGGGCCAAACAATCAAGAATAATTTACATGACACGTCTACTCTGGAGCCCGTAGAGGAGCTGTTTAAGAAATGATTTGCTGATTTGCATTAATTGATATGAATTTGTGCAGCAGGCTGTGAGATTGATCTGTGGGCTAAACCGGGAAAAAGTGATAGTCTTTGTCACGTTCATGCCGACTGGCAGGTTACACATTTTCTAACAGCCTCTCAGCTTCCACTGAAGGCAGCATAAAAATCATATTAAACAAGCACCAAATAGTCCTGTCCATCTGCCTGTCAACGTCTCTACCAACTCTATTCGATTTGACATTTCTGCAGAGGGTCGATCTTTGGCAGCCTAGTAGTTATTTTAAACCACAAATTTTACTTTTGTGAAACACACCGTAGATCTTCACTGAAATTGTAGCTGTAAAAGTCCTAATGGACATTTTTGCTGACATATCATGGTCACTTCAAATCTCAGTCTGATGTATGTGGACCGTACAACTTGAATTGAAATGCTCAAATTGAAGTTTATTGACCATGCAATGGCAATAAGTAAATCACAACCACACTCAATTTCCAATATGTGATCAGCTTACCCAAATACATTTGGAAATTTGAGGCGATGTTTTCGGAACTGCTAGCTGTGTGAGACCAGCCAATCAGCGTACAAAAGCACATGTCAACAGTGTTTTAGTAATTACTCTCAATGCTAGAAGAGGTAGACACAGGTCCACACTGCAGGGTTAACCATTGGGTACTAAAAGCAATAATAATAAAGTTCATTTAAATCAGGAAACCACCAATTTGGTGACAGAAAGCTAGCAGCTTTTGTATGCTGACTGGCCGGTGTACTGAAATGCTTCGGTACTTTTGCAGTTCCTCATAGCGGAGCCATCTAAACCATGAGACACTAAATTGACCTTATATGTGATTTCAGGCCATTCTCATACGTCGTCCCTCCCAGTTAATGATGGCTGATAGATGTGGTATTGTAAAACTGTCTCTGGTAAAACCATCCGATCGTCGCAGTGTAGCTGCTTAATAGCACAGCTGGCGTTAAACCGGAACAACTAACACAATTGCGTTCAAACTGGAAGTGAAAAAGTAGGCGGGGCAGCATGATGTGACTACCACGGCCGTGGACATTTTCACACAGTAGCACTGCGAGCATCGAAGCTTAGCGTTGCGTGGCAACTTATATGCTGTTTTTGTCAACTGCTCTCGTTTGCAATGAGGGACAGGGACGTAAAGACATTGCCTCATCTGACTCAAAAAAACATGCATCTGCACTTTTATTCCTATTTACAATCATTAACATAATGTGATAAGACGTAACCGATGTGTATTGTAACTGAGAAAGGTAATTCTTAAATTGTATTATTGCGGTGCCAAAAGGCTGGTGCACTTTAATGAAAGTTAGTCCTGCACATGGAGAGCATGGAGTGTATCTGTTGGCAATAAAACAAGTGTGTGAAAGCCTCTTTGGCTGAATGGATTGGTTCCTGTGTGGCAAAGAGAGGGCACATCTGCATCAAGTTCAGTGGATTAAACTTTTGCCCCGACACATTTTCCTACACTGGGTGCTTGATTCGCACTACAGGCTACCCCCAATGTGCGATGAAGCAAATTTCTCGCTCCTTGTATGAAAAGCATGCAGGAGGAATTGGACACACTGGGGCTCCTCCATCAACCACCGCGGATGACGATAAATGTCTGAAATGTCTGTCCGCCTCGGAACAGCTTTGAGAGTTGTTGCAAACATACAGTGAGAAGAGAGAGAGATTTCCTCAGGCGTGAGCCCTTTAGCCTCTTCCTTCAGAGACGGGACTCTATCTTTGTACCAGCAAACCCCTCGTGGCTCTTACTGAAGAGCAAATGCACCCAGCCGTGAATATCCTGCTGTCTGCGAGCCCGGTGGAAGAGGAGGGGGGCTGCGGGAGCGGAGGGCTCCTCTGGGTCCCCAGGAGCCTGAATCCAGTAGAGAATTACTAATAGGATTGGTTCTGCCAGGTCGGTATCAGTGAACCATAGAAGAAGACTCAGACAGACAAAGACTCCGGCGCTGCACTGCGGGGTTGGGGTCAGCACGCTTTCACTTCAGTCGCTCCGTGAAGCCGATTCAACGGAACAAGAAATGAATAGTTTTTCTCCAAACCATTTAGAGAAGTGATTCATAGTCCTCTCGTATGAATGCTGGCACTGAAGCAGAAGGTTTCACCTGTATTCATATTAAAGTCATCTTCGGACATATCAAAACTTTTAGAGTAGAGCTTCTAAACGGGCTTTAGGGGTAAGGTCATGGTTTCTTTTCAAATGCTTGTCTGCCATTAAATCCCACAGTATTAATACATGTCTTCCCTAAAAAATGTTCCAGCTGAAACCAAAGGCAGAGTTGTGCTGCGGCCCCACACCACAGCGTGGTTTCCCTGAGACTCATAGGGAGAGAGAGAGAACCATGTCACGCTGGTATTAAAAATAAATCTGAGGTATATTCTTTATTTAATATGTTCAGCACGCGCTGTCCTCGCCTGCAGACCCTGATCCCTACATGAAGAATTCAACTTCTTCACTGATGAGTTACTTCTTAATACGAATGAGACATCCACCATTTGAAAAAATGCAACACCCACCTAAAAGTGTTGCAGGTATAAAAATACTTTTCGTCTAATGCAACCAAAATACACTTTCTAGATTGAGACATGTAATGCCAGGATCAGACTACACAATATTTTCGACGGTTACCATGGTCACTATGTCAGATTAGACGATTTAGAGTCATAAATTCTTGTTGTGACTCGGCCGCAACACATGACAGACTACACGTCGGTCCCCTGTTCCGACAATACACACTCTCCCGGCACTGCCGTCTTAATATACGGGCTAACCGGGGCTCAAGCCCCCGGGCCCGACCATGTAAAGGGGTGGGCGAGATTAATCACATGATTGTCCATAGTTAATCTTGATTAACTGCAAATTAATCGCTCATTTTTTATCTGTTCAAAATGTACCTTAAAGGGAGATTTGTCAAGTATTTAATCCTCTTATCAACATGGGAGTGGGCAAATATGCTCCTTTATGCAAATGTATGTTTATATTTATTATTGGAAATCAATTAACAACACAAAACAATGACAGATATTGATCCAGAAACCCTCACAGGTACTGCATTTAGCATAAAACAATATGCTCAAATCATAACATGGCAAACTGCAGCCCAACAGGCAACAACAGCTGTCAGTGTGTCAGTGTGCTGACTTGACTATGACTTGCCCCAAACTGCATGTGATTATCATAAAGTGGGCATGTCTGTAAAGGGGAGACTCGTGGGTACCCAGAGAACCCATTTACATTCACATATCTGGAGGTCAGAGGTCAAGAGACCCCTTTGAAACTGAGCCCGATACAACCTAAAAATCACAAGTTGCGTTAATGCATCAAAGGAATTAGTGGCGTTATTATTGTGTTAACTTTGACAGCCCTAGTCATTTTCTTTTAGATCAAATACGGTTTTCTGAGCTTTGAGTTGCTTTCTGAGTTGCGTCTATATTTATGAAACAACGATATGGAGGCTCCGAAGTCAGAACCAAAACGGCAAAATGTATTACTCCTTTCAACCTTGACAGAGGCAGCGCAAACCAGATCCACTCCTTTCATGTTGTTTATTCGTCACGCCTCCGGTGTGCCTTTAACCAAAACATTAAAAAGTCGTGGGCCATGAACAATAACCTGGAATATGCTAAAATGAGGACCTGCAGAGTTGGTGATAATTCTGTCATTCGTCTACAAACAACCCTTTTCACATTGCATGACCCTTTGTTAGTATAAAATATTGATAAGTGCAGCTTTAAAAGGTGTACTGTGTTCCCCTGGAGTCCAAGCAAGCGGTTGACATTCTGATGAATAACGCAAAAGATGCTTGAAGATAGATTTGTTAAAACATGTGTATTAATTACTATGTTCCAAAAGTATCGAGGAAGTAGGAAAAGCTCTCAAGATTTTTTTATGTTTTTAAGTACAAATGCAAAACAAATGTTAAATGAAATTGCCAGGTAATTTTGGCATGCTAATTTAGTGCTGACAAACATTGTTTTGCATGAAGAAAATTAATCTTTATGGAACTACATAAAGTTGTCAAAGCTGTATTGTATTAAATCAATATTCAACAAACGTTATTCTCTGCATGATTTGAATATTAATGTTTTTCAAAGTGAAAAGTACAGTAGCTTTCAGAAAACAAACTCTCAACACAGCACACTGTATACCACATCTGACTGCAGGTTATTGTGTGGAGGGAGTTTGAAAGGAGTTTGAAGGGAGTAGAGGATTGTTCAGTAGAGCATGAAGTCTCCCCAACAATGTTCTCCGCTTCAAATCAAACAAGCTGCAGGTCCCGCTGGACCAAGTTCACGGTTTGTTAAAGATTCATCAGCAGAGACAACTGAAAGTCTCCTCACCGCTGTGAGTCATACACAGATTTAAGTCTGAGCTCTACATCCGAGTCGTTATTTACACTTTTGCAATCGTGTGTAAATAGCTAAAAAAAACGAATCTACGTCTCATGCAAATTTCCGTCTTAAGGAAATTTGCAAAGCTACACAAACAAACATTTTTCCAGAGCTCCACTTCATGTCTGACTGTGTTTTTGTGCCGGAGGGTGGAGGCAGTTGCACCGACCCTTTGCACAGTTAACTTTTCTTTCCGAGAGCCAACGTCCTGGGAGGTTTCTGCTACTGACTGCAGTCGATATCAGGCTGGCAGAGCCTTGCACCACCATATGTCATCATCATCAGCCACAGAGACCCCTGACAGCTCTGAGAGGAGTTACATTAACAATATTTACAGCAATATTTCTATAATTACAGTACCATAGAAAAGAGGCTGAAATACTCGAGCTGTGATACGTGTTTCTCTCTGAGCCACATTATCTTTGACGTTTCAGCATAATTTACCGATTAAAATATTAGGGCTGTCAAAGTTAACGCAATAATAAGAATGCAAATGTGTTTTAACGCCACTCATTTCTTTAATGTATTAACGCAACTTACAATTTTTTGATTATAGTAGGATCAGTTTTAAAGCTAGAGTGAAGATGATAGATGATATGCTGCCGTAATGTGGTATCGGAGCCGTTTTGCGAGTACGAGTACATGAGCACAGTATCGGACCCGATACCCGATACTGGTATCGGTATCGGTGCATCCCTATATGAAACTAGAAAAATCAAAGGAATCCATCGGTACCAATCATGTCATACTAGCTTGTCGGGAAGGTTAAATAACGCTCCAAACTTACGCTAAATTTTGGCGAGGAAAAACTGGCGTGGCCATTTTCAAAGAGGTTCCTTGACCTTTGCCCTCCAGATATGTGAATGTAAATGAGTTCTATTGGTACCCACGAGTCTCCCCTTTACAGACATGCCCACTTTATGATAATCACATGCAGTTTGGGGCAAGTCATAGTCAAGTCAGCACACTGACACACTGACAGCTGTTGTTGCCTGTTGGGCTGCAGTTTGCCATGTTATGATTTGAGCATATTGTTTTATGCTAAATGCAGTACCTGTGAGGGTTTCTGGATCAATATCTGTCATTGTTTTGTGTTGTTAATTGATTTACAATTATAAATATATACATACATATACAGGGTGCACTTTAATGGTCACTCGCTCCGTCCACCTCTGTTTCTTGGCGTGTTGATTCGGCACCACATGTCCTCTAATTGAGCCCTGCTTGCTCAGATGTGGATCCTCTTTAAAAGCTTCGGTCTTTGAACTGGTGTAACTGATCAGTGTACAGAGCTGAAAGCCAGCAGAGTGACCAGGCGCTCAATTAGCATCACACAAAGTTAGCAACATCCAGTTCAATTACCATGACTCACTTCGTAGGGACGGAAAACTCAACACATTTTACAGCTTCAGTCGCAACCAAAGCTGTCAAAGAGGGTCAGCCCGCAACTAGTCACCATGATTACTAGATGACAACTCTCTCTGTTCACATCACAGCCACTGTCGTCTCCTTGCTGGTGTGAGATTTTCCGTCAGACTGCAGATGAAGGCTGAGCTGTGTGCTGTCACCCTACCACGCTATAAATGTGACCGTTGGCAGATAAATAAGATGGCGCTGAGGATACAGTAAACACCTCTCTGAAAATGTGGCCTGACCTTTGCCTGTGAAGTCTGCGAGGCTCTATGTGTGCGTTCCTACTAAATGTGAGTTAATCTAAGCAGAGGGAGAGAGAGTTTCTTCAATACTTACTCTGTGGCTTAAAGGGAAAGAAAAAAAAAAAAGATTTGAAGGCTGTGCAGCTTATTAGGATGCCTCAGCCTTCAGTTGCTAAGTGACGGGATATCAAACCCTAGACAGAGGAGGCAGACGGACAGGAATGTTTCTTTAATCTAAGAGCACATCGCTGTGAAAACTTCAGCATCTCCACAATGTTCACTTTTCACGGACAAAGAAATCTCTTGGTTTTAGTATGTAGTGTGTAAATGTAGTCACATTTTGAGTGAGGTAGTTCGACAGTTCATTCCTGACCTTGGAAGCAGAAGTTGACAAAACAACGTCAATTTAAAATCAACTTACATTAAAAGTTTGAACATCTACGGTTCCTTGACAAGTGACTTCTGAGCAACAATCTGCTGATGAAGAAATGTGTGACTGGACATTGGGTTGAACTCACTTCATCAACTGCTCAGATTGTCACACAGAAATCAGTGCTTACTGGGAAAACACATAAGTAAAGATTACAAAAAATCATAACATCGTTTTCTGATTTGGCAACTGTAAATTGAATTCTGAAACACACTGAGCAATGTAAAAAAATATAACTTTGAAGCTATTTAAGGGGGATGAATTGGGTAAAGCTGAGACTCTTGTGGATCCAATGAGCCCAACTGTATTCATGTGAGATGATGTTAGTCCCCATAGAAGCCATTTCATTGTAGTTAGACCGTTTTTTTTTTTATTTGACCTCACTGTATAATCACAGGATAATCACAGCCTCATGAAACTTTACAGCCACAAACTAGAGACCTAGAGCATTCAGAGGATGGATGGATCAAACTACAGACGTAGAGCATTCAGCGGATGGATGGTTTTCCTAGCTAGATTGACTATAAGGGGGTTTCTGAGCAGTTTACACAACAGAAGTGCTCGCCATCCAATTGCCGAAAAATGCAATTCTTGCAAAAAATCTCCAAATGTCCAAAGTTTTTGATCCCAAATCACAGCATGTTTTTTTCTATGGTGTTCCTCAAGGTCTTGGTGTCTTAATGTGGTATTTTGGAGGGATTATTGATAATTTTTTTATCAATTCTCTAGTGGTAAAATTGTTTTAAATTTAGCACCAAATCTGTGTAACAAACGGTATCAACCCAAAAATTACTGCAACAACTTATGAGACACAAAAGAGCATGGGAATGACCATTATATACTTTTATCATAATGTTCTAAAACTTTATACACTTTTACAATTTATTTTAATTAACCAATTAATGTATTAATTACATTAATATTTCTTATTAATGACTAGAACAACTTGGCACAGTGCTGAGCTGCATCTCAAATTAATCTTCAGGTTCCCAGCTTCCAGATGATGTACACCACTTCTACGTGACATCTACTGTTGACTTTTTATCTCCCCCTGAACATCCCCGGTACCTCACCACCACCCCTCTAAAGAAAAGAGGGCGGGAATGGTAAGGGGTTAAGGGAAATAATGGAAACATGGGGGTTCAAATGGTTGATATCAAACTTAACCTGGTCCCACTGAATTCACGCTGCACTCTGTGAGACAGCGACTCAGCCTCAGTCAGTCAACTGGGGCACAGAGTCAAGAAACACAAATACGCCTTTAAGTCTGATTTATTAATTACCTTTTAATGCGTGCGCGTCGGGGGCTGATGCCAGAGAAAAGAACTTTCAGTAAATCCATTGTCCTTGGGAAGAGCTCAATCTTTTAGAGTGAATTGATGAGCATTAATTATTCAGCATTAAGCCCAAACAAAGAGCACGTCTGTTAGAGCTCGGGGCGACGTCGGGGCCCCTCCTGGCGGTCGATGGGCGGCGCACCTTTAGCATGCATGCCATCGCATCCATAAATGCACGACACTTAACTCTTATCTAACCCGTTCCTAAGTGCACTTCTGACTCCGGAGCGTATCTATCTACTGTATAATCCAGTATCTGGCAGAGCGTCCGCCTGCTGAGATGGACATCAAAGAACAAGACCTCTCTCCTTCTCTTTTGATCCGTTCCAGTTCCGACAGCGCTCCCTCGCCGTCTTCGCTCAGGGTGACATCAATTTGCAAATTGAGCGATAACGCTCGTCCAATTTGGCTAACGTTGAGTCATATGCATTTTGTGAAAACCACCCACCACGTCTTCCATTTTGAGGTGACTGTCACACCGAGAACTCTCTCCTCACACGTTTCCACTACGTGCACACAACATTTAACACTTAACACGATCTGATGACTAACCCCCTTGTGCTGTTATTTTATTTTTTTTTCCCAGGCGTGCACCTGTAGCCTGGTTTATTGCAGGAAGAAGGTGGGTGGGAGCAAGTTAACAAATGCACCGCTCGCGTCAGAAGCTCTGTCGAATTAACACCTGTAGAAAACATTTAATGACACAAAGAGGAGCGCCGCCGTCATGGAGAAAAGTCATGCATGCACTCATGCTTCAAAATGCTTCATTCATAATCAAATGCATATCATGCCGACTGGTTGTTGTCACTAATTTGCAAAAATGACCTTTCTGAGAGCAGAGACAAGCTTTTTTTCCCCTGCCTTTTGCATACCTATTCCATCAAAGACGAAGAGATCTCCATAGCAATGGTTACCCACAATCCACTACTCTTTTATCCATAAAGGTGTTGGTACGTCATCCCTCCTGCCTCACTCCTTTTTGAACTGAAGAAAACACTGCATTTATCAACCAAAAGACGTAGCATGGATGTCAAATAAAACTATTTTGAGGTATAAAAATTCAAAACGATTCCAAGCAAATGTGATAAATGACCTTTAAAGAGAATATTATGATTTTTAAAACAGATTTCTATGAATATTCTACAACTATTACGGCCACACAAAAGGGAAGGAATCAGTCACAGAGACCCAGTTTAAGGCCTCCGAGTATAACTGTCGTCATATATGCCAAATCTGGCGCTTTAATCTACTGCGTAATAATTTAAAAGCAGGAGACAGAGAGTGAGCGTTCTCTTCATTTCTCTGGAGAGTGTGTGTTAGTGAGAGAAAGGGTGAGACCGACTGACTGACTGACAGATAGAGAGAGAGCAAGGCCTGATGGGATGCCGTATATAGTGAAGAACTGTGACGCAAAGGCCTCCAACCATGCATACAGAACAAGTCTCCTTCATTAACTATCCAACAGGCCTCTCGCCTTCTCTTTTGTATGCACACAAAGACACATTCCTGCACTACATCATTTTCTGCTGGTGGCGGATGCTCACGACGTCATCATCATGTGAATAAATGTAATATAATACAACGGCGATGACACCACATTATATCCTGGTCACAAAGGTTAGCATGAACTGCAATTTCTGCGGTGACTAAATCAAGCAGCAACCACCACGACTGAGTCAAAGATGTTTTCGCTCTTCTCTCGACTTGCTTCGGTAAGAGTTTGATTGACAGATTTGCTTAATTGACAGGCGTGTCAGCTATGATGGTTACTGCTTGCTTGTACCACTTCAGTTCCTCACAGGTTTCCTCCCCTCTGACCACATTTTGTAGCTATAGTAACTTCCAAGAGCACCCATATGGAAAATTCTAAACTCCCTCTTCCTCATAAATGTACCGTTTTCTAGTAACAGTACATTTCCTCTACAGTCAGTATGCTTGAGAAACTAACCAAAGAGACCAAGGTAGCTGCCAGTGAAGAAGACATCACAGACACCACATTGCATTACTGACGTGTGATAAACACAAACTGCAGCGATGGGCGCTTAGCAACAAATACACCACCAAGTGTTGAAAAAAACAAACAAGAAGCAGACATCTCACATTACACCTTTAACAGAACCAAAAGGTGTTAAAGTGGAAGTCTTCCTCAGACTAACCTCCTGATTACTGTAGCTGCTGCAGCCCTCCACACTACTCCTGCACTCCCGTAGTTATAGTCAACCAAAGCAGCACAGGATGATGATTGGCGGGGCAGATTAACGTGACTGGCAGCGGCTACAAACATGCCCAGCGGCGTGCCGTCACCGCCCACGCTCAGGCAGCCATTTGCCCTTCTCTCATACCCAGCGTCAGGTCTGCTGCTGTTTACACGTCAGACTCTATTTACTCAGCGAGGCCTCGCCGTCTGTTTGCAGCGGATCAGCCGCATTTCCTGGCCTCCACTACAACCTCAGACTGCAACAATATGATGCGATTCAACAGGGCTCTCTGATGAGGCGGGCATGGCCCTGCTTGTACACCTGTAGCTCCAGTTAGACGAGAACAAAAAAAAGTAAAGATGCTCATGTATCACCTCTGACAGCAATAAGAAAGCAAGTTAAAAGAGACATGCACACATGGATCGGTAGCGTTAGTGATGCTCCAACACTTCCTTTTTTTGCATCGCCGCCTCAAAAACTAACAAGCTAGCACGCAAGGGGTTACTGAGCAATAAGGGTTCATGGTCGAGCAGGTTTCTGAAATCAATCAGTTTCACAGACCGGACGGATCTGAATGAAAACAGGCCGTGGTGATGAGCGATGATGTTGCCATGACAACAGGCAGGCTGAGCGTGCAGCCTGGCTGTGGTATCTTCAGGCGTGCGGCAGGCGGCACCCAGACGGTTTGGGTTTTTAACCTCTTAAGTGGAAGAAAGCAAGCTGCAGTCTCAGATGGGATCATGGGAGGATGGGTGGTGGGGGGATGCGTGGGTGGGTGAGGGTGAGGTGTGGACGGAGAGGGGGGGGACTACAAAGTCAGGCATCAGTTAAACCTCTGCCTCAGAGCGCAGACATGGGAAATGAAAAAGGTAGTGTTATTTTGTTGTTGTTTTTGTTACCATCCCAATCCAGAAATGGCCAACTACAGAGATATGAGAAGGACAAACAAACAGATTAACACATAGGAGAACATCTATACACACACACAGCCATATATACTAGGCCTGTTCATTGGAGAAAAAAACACAATCCTAAATCATACAGGGAAATAACCCAGAAGCTCTCACTCAGACAAGTGAACACACCGACAGCCGCTGTTAAAAACACCCTGCATGCAGATTAAAGAGGCAGCATTGAGAGTGGAGAGAGAGAGAGAGAGAGAGAGAGAGAGAGAGAGAGAACAGGATGGCTACAACAATAGAAACAGCGTGGGGAGCCCAGAGAAACACGCCTGCTACCGCTGACTGCTGGCACAGGAACACTCATGAAACGGGTTGGTTAAAGGGACAGATCAGACTCTTTTGTTGGGGTGAGGGGGGTTTCAGCCTACCTGGAGAAACAAACTCATGAACGGCTCTCTGACAGACACAGACAGTGACGTCAGTTATTATGCTGTTAATGAAGGTAATGAATTGTCTTATTAGTTAGGATATATTGTAATTACTGTAATCAAATGAGACAAATGAGTATTTAGATACAGTAAGTAGACTTGGGAAATACAAACTCACATCTCTTCATTAGAATGCTGTTTTATCTCTCTATGTTTTATATTGAACATTAATTTCAAACTGTGCGTAGTGGAGACGAACTCACCTAAAGAGAGTTAACACAACTTTTTGACAGGATAGAGATGGCCAACCTTATTTTAGGTTAACACAAACCTTTACGATGTCTTTGGCACATAGCAGAGTAAATATGATATAGACCCTTTTTGTGTCGACGTCATGATTACGTCACGGTGTTAGCTGGAGGCGAACACTAGCAGTGGGCTTAAGTCACACAATGTCATCTTGCTGTGTTGTTGGGTGCCACAATGGAGATATCACAGACATTTGAGATGACAAACTGTGATTCGAGGCTTTAGCGAGCTACAATATCGGCGAGACGTTTCAGAGATGGAGAGTAAATGTTGCTAATATACTCTCTTTATGACTGACTTTACAGAGGGATCGTTAACTATAGGCATCCAAAGATTTATACGTCCTCAATTTGTCTTAACAGCGCTGTCGTTGGTCGGACGGCTGGCTACTTAGCTAGCTTAGCTTGAAAATGAGCCGTACAAAGTTGTCACTCATCTGGCGATAGCACTGTGCTTTCCTACGCTGTGACAAGAGTGAGTGGATGAAGCATTAAGATGTCACTCCTCGCCGCTAGGAGACGACTTCACCAGGAGGAGAGCAGGCATTCGCTAGTTAACTAACGTCAGCCAGCCGTCTACTCCTCCCGAAGTAGTCTACCAGCGGCGTAGGGGTCGGCTAATCTGGTCCCGTTGGTTAATGTTAATTTTCTCAACTAACACTCTTGACCCTGGAGAGTGACGGAACATATTAAGAGTGTTTTCTTCAGCCATTGTTAAAAGAACAAGCCAACAATACTTGCCAGCAAGCTGTTAAATATGTCATCATGTTTACTAACAGAAAAGTGGTCTATAATGACTCAGAAGCTTTTCTGCTAATGGTGATTCATTGTCTGCTGTTAAAGTGTACCTTACAGTTAATACCTGTGGGGCCGGGGTCAAAGGTGAGGAGTCTAAGAGCACTGAGCTGTCCACTGGCACAGGCTGAAATCACACCTTTCATTTCCATGGAGGATAATTCCACATTACTCTCTACTAACGCCTTGTCAGGGGGCGGATTAGTGCCCCCGAGGGTCTTCTTTTAGACGCACACTTGCTTTCACACGCTACGCATCACCTCTCTTTCTCTCACACACATGCACAGAGCCTTTTCTCTGTGTGTGCTATTAAAAGGTTAAAGCTGGCCTTTAATAACAGGAGGAAATAAAGCATCAAGGAAGAGCAGCATCTCTCTGCATGCTGCCTCCAAACTGAGGCCTAACATGGCTGCAGGTGGAGCATCATCGCCATCAGGGAACGTGGTTCACATGCAGGCAAGAAGGCACTTCTAGAAAACAGCTGCTTCTGTCTGTGTGGTGTTGGTGGTGGCAGGGAAATGTGGCGTGGCATCATTTCTGCGTGTGCACACTATACTGGGTGAGTATCGGTGCAGGGAGATAGATGTGTGCGTGTTGTAAACACGAGCAATCGGCTCCATCAACTCCCTTCTGCCCGTGAAGCATCGCTGAAACTAACTCAATATTTACTAGCTCCTCCGTCAGCCGCGTAATCACCAAAACATATTTCCAAGAAATTACCGATGAAATTTGGTCTCCAGTTTAAAAATGAACAATTTCAAGCTGTGGCTGTAAACTGATGTTAATGTAACCTCAAATTTAGTTTTGGAGTGATATCTAGGTGTAATACTACACTCTGAAAGTATCTTCTAATTCTAAAGTATCAGCATTCCTTTCACACATAAAGACAAATCCCTGCCCTCGTCCTTAATGAGCGTTTACTGATGGATTGCGAGAGGAAGACAAGTGATACGGGACAAGGTCAATACCGATGCCACCCTCACCACACAAACTCCTCCGGACCAATCCCTCCCCTTTCGTTCACAAATCTAGAGGGCAGACAGACTCTGGAATTAGGCGACGGAGAAAACAATTAAATATTGATCGAATCAACAGGCCAAACTGATCACTGATGCCATTTCAGGATAAACGTACATCCAGTTTATATTACTTCAATACCTCAAAAAAAATTTTTTTTTGGAAAACACAAAATCTGGATTGTATCTGACAATTTGTACTGATAATCTTTGACCAAATGTGACCATTTGATAGTAAAAACTGAGTTGTTTTTGCCAGGTAAAGTCTCTGAATTAACATTGAAATCACGGCTACACATTGTTTAATAACTCATTTCACAAAAGGCTTAGATCCTCAAAAGGAAATGCTCACGGGAAGCCTAGCATGAACTCAAAGTTAGACTAATATATAATGGGATAATATCTTAGCTTCCGGGAAGAATTCAGAAATCGGCTCATAAGAAGATCATTTTACTCTCAAGCTTCGAGGTGTGATAGTCAGATTAAACCTTTTCCAGGCTTCTATCTGATTCAGGATGCTTTCAGACTGTCAGGAGTATTTTGGCAAAACAAGCCAAAAGGCTGCGTTGGTGTAAGATGCTACGGGGTACAGGTGGTCAAACATTAGGACTGTACTGCTTTTAGAAAAGCTCTCCACCACAGCAGTAATCATACTAAGGGAAACACTACACAGTATTCTAACTGGTATATGCATGTATTTAACATTGTGTTGCTTGTTGCATTATGCTAAAATAAAGCCAGGCTCAACTCTGTCTGCTTTTTTCCCTTAGAGTCTTGCTAGCGTTTTTTGCCGTGGCGACATTAAAGCCCTTAAAGAGCTGCTACTTGCAAGGAAATGTTATCAATATCTGGCTTTAGTCGAGAGTTTTAGTGTCCTAAGATTGTTTAAAGACATTCAGGAAAATATATGACTTGTTGCTGAGATGATTGACACCACGCTCATGTCTGTACGTATGCACTGCACCTTTAAACACATCTACTGTACAGCAGAAAGCTGCTGCCCTCCAGGGGCTGAAACTCTCAGGCGATGTCACCTCTGGCCACACCCCAACCAATGATGTCACAGCTGATATAAAACCTCACAGTTTTCTTTCTTTTAGTTACTTGGTATTTAATTATTAAAAAAAAACAACTCATTAATCAAACCTGAACTAATTAAACCTTTTAGCTTCAACAGCAGCGTCACGATGACGTGCTGCCTATGACATCATGACGACGTGTGTGGCTGTTTTGCATTCGTTTCCATTCACACACAGAGCATGACATCACAGCCGGCGGTCACTCCTGTAACACATCAGCCTGCCAATGAGGGATCGATTTGCTGTCCATTACCCAGAATTCACCAGCCGCCTGAGGCGAGCTTAGCAGAGCTCCTGTCCTTCACTTACAGTAGGGGTCTAAAATGAAAGGTGGTCGGTCTTTAGAGACAACTGTTACACACAATCTTTGATACGCTGATAAAAAGTCCAGTATTGAAAATCTTCTGATGAACAGCTGATTTATAATATCTGAGAAAAAAACTCATGTTTGTGTTATTTTCTAACAACTAACTCCTGGTGTTAAAGATTCAAAAAGACAGATCAGTTTTCTCAAGTGGCTGTCAAATCTCAGCATGCATGCACTCCATCCAGATAAAACCCTCAAAATTCAAGTTTGTTATTAATAAAATACATTTTACAAAGCCTGAGTGTAAAAAAAACAAACCCCAATGATGATCAAAAAGGGAATGACAAAAGATGCCACATGTGGCCTATAAGTTAACATCTCTCCTATTCCCCAGCGTGAGGCACTGCATGCACTCAATTTGGAAAAAAATAAAAAAAGCCCCACACATTTCTTTTGTGTTTATCAGAAATGGAGCATTTCTGAATGAGATCTAAACGGGGAACTAACGAGTGTTGAAGTGACATTTCTAGAGCTGTAACCCAATAAACAGAAACCCTCGCAACCGGAACGACAAGACAACACAGATACAGATATAGGATAAACAGCATCCGAGTGCAACAAATGTAAGCTATATAGCCTCCGTTTGGCACAGGCCTCCCTCCACACCTAAAATACACCGCTGCTATGAATATCCATCCTGACAAGAGTGTTAACACCTTGTTTGCTTATGACAGGTGGAAAAAACTGTTTTTAGACATGATAATTGCACCTGTTCGTTCTCAAATCAAGCGTCACTATCTTAAAACGAGTCTAAATAAGGCAATTATTTCTGCATAATTCATACAACATGATAAATAAATTACCTCACATCCAGTGGCGGCTGGTCAATAGAGGGCGCTAGGGCCCCCTGAGCCAGACAGCCACACACACAAAAAACATTACTACTACTAATAAATTATACAAATTGTCAATATTTGTGTGTTTAAAATGTGTCTGGAATGCACCCAGTAATATGTGTAAAGTATGATAGAAAATCCTCTGTGCAAAATATATGGTTTTCCTGCACGTCCGAAATACTCAACTAAAGTACAAGTACCTCAAAATTGTACTTAAGTACTTGAGTAAATGTACTTAGTTACTTTCCACCACTGAGTACATGTTATACTGTTGTGTTTTTCTAAGCATTCTTTACTGCTCCTGTTGGAATAAAATCATTGTTTATTATTTTAATAATTAATAACTATAATAATTATTTAAAAGTAGTAATGTGTTTTTGATACCTTCACTTTTTTGCATTAAATCATACCGGGATGTTTGCTGAAATTGATTGGATGTGGCACCACAGCCCTACCTAGAAACATTTCCACCAGCCGCCACTGCTCACATCCCTGCAAGACATCTTCTTCTTTTTCTTAAGGGGAGCAAGTTTCTGAGACTTTTATGCCAACTTATATAAATTAGTTTTTCTTTACCCTTTCTGGGAGATTTGGGGTTAAAATAAGATGATCATGTAGAAGCTTTATTGTGAATGAAAAGGAAGGACAGATGTGTAAAGTGTAAAGTGGGTATGTTTGGGTATGTTTGGAGTGATGCATAAAGTGTGTATGTTTGGAGTGATGCATAAAGTGTGTGTGTTTGGAGTGATGCATAAAGTGTGTATGTTTGGAGAGATGCATAAAGTGTGTATGTTTGGAGTGATGCATAAAGTGTGTATGTTTGGAGTGATGCATAAAGTGTGTATGTTTGGAGTGATGCATAAAGTGTGTATGTTTGGAGTGATGCATAAAGTGTGTATGTTTGGAGTGATGCATAAAGTGTGTATGTTTGGAGTGATGCATAAAGTGTGTATGTTTGGAGTGATGCATAAAGTGTGTATGTTTGGAGTGATGCATAAAGTGTGTATGTTTGGAGTGATGCATAAAGTGTGTCTGTTTGGAGTGATGCATAAAGTGTGTATGTTTGGAGTGATGCATAAAGTGTGTATGTTTGGAGTGATGCATAAAGTGTGTATGTTTGGAGTGATGCATAAAGTGTGTATGTTTGGAGTGATGCATAAAGTGGGTATGTTTGGAGTGATGCATAAAGTGTGTATGTTTGGAGTGATGCATAAAGTGTGTATGTTTGGAGTGATGCATAAAGTGTGTATGTTTGGAGTGATGCATAAAGTGTGTATGTTTGGAGTGATGCATAAAGTGTGTATGTTTGGAGTGATGCATAAAGTGGGTATGTTTGGAGTGATGCATAAAGTGGGTATGTTTGGAGTGATGCATAAAGTGTGTATGTTTGGAGTGATGCATAAAGTGGGTATGTTTGGAGTGATGCATAAAGTGTGTATGTTTGGAGTGATGCATAAAGTGTGTATGTTTGGAGTGATGCATAAAGTGTGTATGTTTGGAGTGATGCATAAAGTGTGTATGTTTGGAGTGATGCATAAAGTGTGTATGTTTGGAGTGATGCATAAAGTGGGTATGTTTGGAGTGATGCATAAAGTGTGTATGTTTGGAGTGATGCATAAAGTGTGTATGTTTGGAGTGATGCATAAAGTGGGTATGTTTGGAGTGATGCATAAAGTGTGTATGTTTGGAGTGATGCATAAAGTGTGTATGTTTGGAGTGATGCATAAAGTGTGTATGTTTGGAGTGATGCATAAAGTGGGTATGTTTGGAGTGATGCATAAAGTGTGTATGTTTGGAGTGATGCATAAAGTGTGTATGTTTGGAGTGATGCATAAAGTGTGTATGTTTGGAGTGATGCATAAAGTGTGTATGTTTGGAGTGATGCATAAAGTGTGTATGTTTGGAGTGATGCATAAAGTGTGTATGTTTGGAGTGATGCATAAAGTGGGTATGTTTGGAGTGATGCATAAAGTGTGTATGTTTGGAGTGATGCATAAAGTGTGTATGTTTGGAGTGATGCATAAAGTGTGTATGTTTGGAGTGATGCATAAAGTGTGTATGTTTGGAGTGATGCATAAAGTGTGTATGTTTGGAGTGATACATAAAGTGGGTATGTTTGGGTATGTTTTGTAGAGCTCCAGAGCTCCAGACTCAGCGGTGCTCCTCTTACCCTCGCCGCCCTGGAGGAGTACGGATCCTCGAATAGATTCCAGACCACCGGCTGCCACTTTCTCCACAGGCTGACATTACTACTCCCATCAGCATTTACATCATCCTCGATGCCCAGCCTCTTCCCCGTCTCCTCCTCATCCTCCCCGGTGTCCACGTTGAGCTCGAACACATCCAGAGCCTCCTCCGCGTCCCGGTGCTGCCGGTACGTCATCCAGCAGCAGGGCTCCACGTCCGTCTCATCGATGCCCCAGAAGGAGAGCTCCTCCTCGAACAGAGGACCGCACACATCGGCCGGGCAGTGCAGCTTCCCGGTGCGGTAGTAGTTCAACACGTAGGCGAAGACGCCCGGGTGGCGGTCGAAGAAGTACTCGTTGGTCCGGGCGTTGTACTCGAGGAAGCCGGGCACTTGTTGCAGCTGATCCAGAACAGAGTCCAGGTCCGAGGAGTCGGAGGCGAGCAGGGCCAGACGGGTCCCCGGGAGGGTCTTCAGGGTGGACTTGTAGGTCTCGTGTCTGGTGCCTCCGACGTTGAGGATTATCCTCTCGGTGT
Organism: Sebastes umbrosus; assembly: GCF_015220745.1. Taxonomy (NCBI): domain Eukaryota; kingdom Metazoa; phylum Chordata; class Actinopteri; order Perciformes; family Sebastidae; genus Sebastes; species Sebastes umbrosus. The sequence goes on from NC_051291.1 coordinate 2,598,435, forward strand.
CGTCAAACTTGCCCATCGCTGTGTTTCAGACATGACTCAAACAGCTCCGGGGTTTTACGCAGCATCTCAGGTTTCATCTGATGTTCTCCTGGTCGTCTGGAGGACCGAGGAGGAGGTCCATTGTGTTGTTTGAGGAAGGTTTTCCTGCAGGTGGTTGATTTGTATCCGTGCAGACAGTCGGTGGTCTGAGTGGTGAATGATCTCAACCGGTGGCTCCAACCAGACTGAGCTGCTGATGCTGTGTGCGCGTCCCTGCCCTCTCCAAGACGCACAGCCGCTCGTCAGCGTCAGGAGAAGTTGAATGAGCGCTCCTCTTAGAGCTGCTGTTGGCTCGATAAAACCAACTCGAGGGAACATTTGCATCATGAGAAAGGGATTTTTCTGGCTTTATTTAACCAATTTTGGGTGCTGATAAATAATAAAATGCAAAAACAATGTTCATTTTAATCAGATAATTGTAATAAAAAAGAATTATGAACAACAAACTCAACTATTTTATCCTTTCATCCATCAACAGGTGATGTTGAAGCTCACAGCATCCTTTGTCTGTTTTCATCCTTAAATTGTAATTATGATTATGGTACTTTATCTGGATTAATTTATTCTTATCTGGGCCCATGGGATTTCACATATGTGTTTAAGAGGAGAGGACGTTTTCCCCTCTGAGCATCACAGAATGCTGTGTGTTTTGAGCATTAACATCCTTCTTCAACATGTGTATAGAATATGCATATGTAGCTAAGACTTCAGTTTAATCAGCTCTTATAAAAGGCAACCAAACCAGAAGCTTGATGACAGGAGGAGGAGATTGGGGGGTGGTGGAGAGAGCTGCTGGTGTGTGCTTCTTGTCAAATGGCGTTGGCATGAAAGTACCAGCGGAGTAAAAATGAAAAGTGTCAGGTTGTAAAGGTCATGACGCTGCACACCTGCATGAGCATGATCTAACGATACAAGTCAGCTGGTAACCGAGCAGATGAGATGTCAGGCAATGCCACATTAATACCAATACTTGCAGAAGTAATAGTGGTAGAGGCCACAGCAATAGTACTGCTAAGAATAGAGGAGGGTAGAAGTAGTAGCACTAGTAGAGGTTGTAGTAAAAGTAGAAATATTCATATCAGTTATCATAGCTATACTAGGTCGCTATCCTATCTTTCAGAGGTTGTAGCAGGCTCTCTTAAAGCTAGAGTGGAAGTACTAGTATCATATGAATCTAGAAAACCTAAGGAATCTATCGTTACTAACAATGTATTATTAGCTTGTCGGGAAGAACGCTAAATAACACTCCAAAGTTAGGCAAAATGTTGGTGAGGAAAAACTGTCATGGCCATTTTCAAAGGGGTCCCTTGACCTCTGACCTCCAGATGTGTGAATGTAAATGGGTTCTATGGGTACCCACGAGTCTCCCCTTTACAGACATGCCCACTTTATGATAATCACATGCAGTTTGGGGCAAGTCATAGTCAAGTCAGCACACTGACACACTGACAGCTGTTGTTGCCTGTTGGGCTGCAGTTTGCCATGTTATGATTTGAGCATATTGTTTTATGCTAAATGCAGTACCTGTGAGGGTTTCTGGACAATATCTTTCATTGATTTGTGTTGTTAATTGATTTCCAATAATAAATATATACATACATTTGCATAAAGCAAGTATATTTATCCACTCCCATGTTGATAAGAGTATTAAATACTTGACAAATCTCGAAACTTTCATGCCAATAAAGCCACTTTGAATTGAACTGAATAAAAGGTATGCAGGGCTGGATTAACCTGTGAGGGACAAAACTTGCTCTGGTCCTCTGTTGATCCCAGGTTCAGGTACAAGTTCACACGCCTTTTGACAAAATCATGAAATTGTTGGTTCACACATTATCCCTCTCTATTTAGTCTCCCAACAAAAAAATAAGCCTTAATAAAAGTTTGAAAATGAGACAGAGATGCTAAAAACATTTCTGCACAGTGTCTACCATAAGACTTGTGATGTGACAGTCAGTCTCCACAGTGTATAAGGAGGAAAGAGTGACATCTTTAGGGAAACTAAGCACAGCTCAATCAGCGAGGAGACGCGGCAGCAGCTCGCCTATAATTACATGCATCATTATTCCCTGATGTAAGGCTGCTTTGTATAACTGCAACCTCCGAGTAACCTAATTACTCGTCTCGATCAAATCTGCTCAGAAAAAAAAAAAATCTCTTTATGGTTTTAAAGATGAATTTGAAGATTGTAGTTTAATCATTTACTATAGAAGTTGTTTACCACCACGCACACATCCAAACACACACACCTTGTCTATTATTGTTGTTTTTTGTTTCTTTTTTAATTATTATTTTGTTTTATTATTTTTATTTTAATATGGCGATTATCTTATCATACTTGATTTTGTTTGTTTGTTTGTTTCCTTAACAAAAAAAAAAGATGAAAATGTTTTCCTGTACTTTTCTATACAAATTGTTTTTAAATGTGAAAACTAATAAACAAAGTGGGGAACAAAAAAAAAGATTAATTTGAATGAATTAAAAAAGATATGGTCAGTATGAGCTATGCTGACATACTGTAATGGCTCTTCAGCATTTTAACCTAATAATGTCAGGTGGAATAAAGTTAATTTAATTTGTTCATCTATTAATTGTCTCGAACCATATAGTGACAGATGCAGCGGACGTTTCCATTTACAGCCGTTCACCCATGTAGTCATTTTGACTGTAGATGTAGTGACATGTGAGATCCACCTCGTGCCTCTAAAATATGAGCTACAAATCTGGTGACTTCTTATAACGACGTAAATGTGTCATCTGACCTCATCTGGCAGATTGTTTCAACCTTTTATCCGCTGTGAAAATGTGTCAATTGCAAACTACTGCAATTTACAAGGAGGGGAGAGTTGACAGGATAAATTGGTGTTGAATTGAATGCTAGTATTGAAACACGGGACTGCTGGACAGCAAGAGTGACAAATGGTTTTAGTAAGGAGTTAGGGTCTATTTACTCAGGTTCCATTGAACTACAATGAAACAAGCAGCAACTGATGCGGCGGCTGACACAGCGTTTATCAATGGCAGCATGTGCAAAACAGAGCTGCGTGCTTAAATGCTCCGACACCATTTTTGTGGTTGTGAAGTGTTTATTACCTTGGTTGGAAAATAGAATGCACAGCTGAGCAAGGCCATGACATGGCAGGTTGGTCTACAACAGGTGTTTTCAAAATCTGACAAATGTTCATGTGACACAATCTAATCTATTTATACAGCTACAGAGAAGTTATCAACTGTAGTAAATCATTATCCCTGATGGAAACTTTCTATGCCACCAGTATTTAATCTAAACTAAAGCTGGAGTGAAGATACTGGTATCATATGAAACCAGAAAACCTAAGGAATCCATCCGTACCAACCATGTCATACTAGTGTTGGTAATTGATTTCTAATAATAAATATATACATACATTTACATAAAGCAGCATATTTGTCCACTCCCATGTTGATAAGAGTATTAAATCCTTGAAAAATCTCCCTTTAAGGTACATTTAATTTGTGATTAATCGTGATTAACCATGGACAATCATGTGATTAAATATTTTAATCGATTGACAGCTGCCTATAGTACAATAAGCAATGCACCTGACAGGCCTGCTGTAGAGTCCCTTAGTTTCAGGACAGGGTCAAGCTTAACTCAAATTATTACTGATCACCAACAGTGGTCCATCTAGGTCAAACATGAACTCTTTGAAAAACTACCATCTACTGTGGTAACATTACTCACTTCCCACAACCTGCTGCTTCCCATTTCAATTTAAAAATGAACCAGCTGGTGAATTTTAAATTGTTGTTTTAATGTTTTACTAACGAGGCCATTCATCACAGGAGATGAAGTATTGGGGGACTATAGTGGGTCAAGACGTTCCTCGCCTTTAAAGCCATCCTTGTACTGACCGATACAGGAAGCAAATAGCATTCAGAGTCTCGTTTCCTCGTCTCCCTCCCTGTAATATCTTCACTAAAAATAGAGCAGCCAGATTGCTGATCTTTATCGGGAACTGGAGAGCAAAAAAAAAAAAAAAGAAAAGTGTATGGGAAAGCCAAGGTTCTTGGCTAGTCCATTTTCCCCCCAAGTAGAGCCACAGGATCAGTCCCAGAGGGGGCTGAAGGCTAGACACGCAGCCTTGGCTGGCTTCAATTCAGGTTCATAGCATCAATCAGAAATGCAAGAACAGGGCACAACATGGTTATGTTCAATGTTTTCCAGGGAGAGGATTTTGTGAAAAGAAAAGAGTGTCTTATTATATTAAAGAACCTAATCTAGGCCACAGTAGAGGACGGGAATCTCCATATTCATTACAAGAAGCTGGAATTGATTAAAGAATGCTAAGACAATGGGACAAAATACATTTGAAGTAATTGATTGTATGCTAGTTAAGAGTTTCAGAGGATGATGATTAATACTATTGAAATGTTTTCCCTTTCACCGAGCTACAGAGCAGTGACCGTGTCAGAGAGACGAGGGCAGGGAGAGTTTTCTGCCCTTTCAGTCCTGCCCAGACTGTCTGCTGGGTTTATATCTGATGAAGCACAATACCTCTGCCTCCCTCCCCGAGGTCTGACAACACAATCCTGCTGACAGGGAAGACATCCAGGGACCGAAAGGACACTTCACTGTCTGAAACCGAAAATAAAAAACTTTGCTATTTGAAATGCCCCTTCAAATAAAGACAAAAAAAAATGAAATGCTTACATGTTGAGATCTTATTTCTATAACAGTAACGGGGAGGCAACGTGGCACCATACGAAGGCTCAGTGTGCCGACTTTACCTTTAAGGAATACTGACATTTATCCGAAAAATAAGTAAAGAAAAATAGACTGATCACTTCCTGTTATGATCAATTTGACATCACATAACTACTCATTTGTTTAAAAGGGTACTCCAGTGTTTTAGTGTTGCACTTCTATAAAGTTGGGAGACTCACAAGAGACAGAAAAAAGCAAAGAAAGAGGTCGAGACATACTGACTTTTATACTGTGTTCCATTTACCTCAGAAATCGGAAGTCGGCGGTAGGAATGACGTCACACCCGAGTTGATCGTGTTCCAGTAAAACAAGTCGGAAAACTTAACTGAGTTTGCTCCAGCCAGGTTAGCCATTGTAAGCAATACCAGTTGATAACTCCGGTATTTTGCGCATACCAACACTGCAGCAACATGTCCACAGATAGAAGTTGGACAGTACTGTGTGTACGACTGATTTAATGAGACACAAATAAGACACAAGTGCTAATCAACAGTACATTACTACAGCTTTGGGGACAGGGAAAATTACGACGTCCCAGTTCAAACGGAATGCAAATTAGTATGTCCCAATTGTATGCATACTGCATGCAACACTATGTGCTTTGTAAGGGCAGCAACAGTATGTACTAGAAGTAAAAAGAAAAAGTATGCGAAGTATGTTTGCTGGATAGCTGTCCTCTTCCCTGCCTTTGCTAGTGCACTCTGACATTTCATGGCATTCGTTATTGCCACAAAGTATAATAAATATATATAAATACCTACGTGGGTGAACATCTATATAGCAATAAAACAACAGTTGATTATGACTGACACAGTATAACATGTTTAAATAAATAAGAAATAAATAAGAATAAGTCGCTAGAGATTGCTGATACCGGCTGACACACACGCCAACATGTGAATGAGAGAGTACTGGCACACATTTCAAGCATTGACGCTTGCAAAAACATCACCCCATAGCGCTACTAGTGGTCAAAAACTGAGATAAGAGTACCACAAAGAAACATATAGGGTCCATATAGTCTGACACATTTTTCACACATGTCTTATAAAAAATAGACAATAAAAAGAGAGACATTTTCTATGAAAGCAGGCTGAACAAGTCAGACAACTCTACTCCAATTTACCCTGATTTATTCCCCAACGTTTAAATTTGCATCGCCCTGATTGAGGCAAGATAACCCAAGAGCGCTTGGGGGAATAAAATATGGTATAAGTCCATCACATGAGCAATTACTGCAGTTAACAATTACAGCCAAGTCATCAGATTGATCAAAGAGAACGTAAACTGTGTCAATAAACATATAAAGTACTGCTGAGCACCCTTTAAACATTTCCGTCCTCACACATAAAACCACTTTCTAAACACTTTAACAGCCTTGAGAATGTTTTTTGGAGTGATTAGAAGTCCAGTGTAGCCCTGAAGGGAGTGGTGGAGGGAATTACGTGTTTTTTTTTTGCTGCCACGCTGCAAACACTTTTAGCTCCAGTCCCAACCATGGAGTACAATAAAAAACACATTATCCTGCTAACCACAGGCCCTTGGATGGAATTAGGCAGAAGTCCCAGTGGAAGACAATTGAGCTGATTAAATGTTGCTTTCCTAATTGAGAGAGCCGAGCTAATTTGCGATGAATCCCAGATCTTTTTCTTCCGCTGCATGAGGGAAAGTCATTAATAAACTATGTATGTCTAATTATAAGTTATGATTAGAGGGGTGGTTTATTGCAACCAGGATACTTTGGAGAAGTTCTCAAAAATATTTACATTTTGGTAGAATTAATAGGGAGGGACGCTTGCGACTCAGTTCCATGTTTATTGCATGCCATTTTAATGTTTTTCAATTTTTTTTATCCATTTAATATCTAAATAATAAATGAAAACTGTGAATTCCTAAGTTGATATATCATACATAAACAATATGACTTACCCAGTGCAGTGTTGGACCTCTCTTACCTTACTGCCTTTGCTTTAACTGTGTACCTGTGGTGCCATCTGCAGGATACAAAGGGAGCATCAACACCTTCCTCAGTTTGAATCCAGTGCAGGGATCACACACTGACACCGACCGGGAATCTGCAGATGCAAATAAGAGGTGTGACAGTATCCAGATGGAAAATGGTGGCAGTGATTCATAAAGAATATTGAAACTAGAATCAGAGAATATAAACCTGGCCAGTATGGAGGACTGCAGCTACAGAAAACAGCATAACAAACATACAATCTCATTTTAAAGGCCAAACACACCACCACCACACCCTCACAGATGTTTTCACTTATTTTGCCTTTAGTGACATACAGTACCTGATTAGAAGTCTTCTCAGGTAGTAGCTTGATTGGCATGTCCCCCACTATCTCTGTTGAACACAAGAAGGTGTTAAAACTTTAATCATAGACCTTGTAAGAGCCACAATGTGTGAATATAAGTTACAAAACATGCAAAATGCATTATTTCTAGTCCTTGTAGGTGACATACCGCAAAAAAAGGTAAAAAATCAAATGCATGTATATTGAATATTGATGATTGATGCTCCCTTTATTATAGTGAGTGACTTCATGCGAAGTAGAGTCATGCAGAGAGATGTGCAAGGCACTGGAACACATAGTTTTTCTACATTCAAAATGTTACTTAAGTACAAAAGTATTTGCATCAAAATACACTTAAAGTACCAAAATTAAAAGTAGCCTACTCATTATGCAGAATAGCCCATTTCACAATAATATCTTTTATGGTATAATATTGTATTATAATTATTGATGCATTATCATCACTTTAATGTTGCAGCTGGTAAAGGTGCTCATTTTAACTACTTTATATGCTTAATAATGATATTCTACTTAATAATACAACACAGTTTATTAGTTGAATTTAGTATACAGCTTTTACTTCTGCCGATTGCATTCACACTTCAAAAATCATAAAAGTGGTGTTCATTTGTGGAGATTATCTTGCTGATCAAAACCTGTAAGTATTATATACGATATACCATTTTTTGTTTAATAATGTATTTTTTAATTTTTTATCATTTATTTTGTATTTATTTCATATTTATTTTTAAATGCATGTATATATTTATTTATATATTTATGTATTTATTTATGCAAGATTTTCCCTCTGCATTTAACCCCTTACTTATTTCTGCATAAAGAAATGTATAAAGAAAAGAATACATAAATAAATAAGGGCTGAAAAATGCAAAAGCAAAATCATGCAGAAATAAATAAATGATTAAATACATAAGTAAACATATACATTTAAAAATAAAAAAAATGAATGCAAAAATAGATGAATAAATACAAATAAATGCAAAAATAGATGAATAAATACAAATAAATGCAAAATTGTATTTAAAAATGAATAAAAATAAATACATTAAAAAATATAAGGGAAAATTAAACAGAATAATAAATAAATAAGGGAATTAATACAAGGACAAATAAATAAATAAGGGAATTAAAACAGAAATATCAATGTGTTGGCAGTAATGGGACATGTAGCTAGCTAGCTGGCTAGCTACGTTATGTAGTAAGCTTACACTTGACGTTTAGCTATAGAGGCACTGAAAGCTGCTGGTTAGCTCTATGAAGCTAACGTGTTAGCATCTTTCAGTTCACTATTTTACAGTTTTGGTTCACTCAGTTCTCTCATAGCCTCGTTTTTGGCGGTTATTTTAATAAAAAAAGAAGCTTTAACACCGATTATAGCGTTAACTACCTTTTCAACAGACAGACAGTTAAAGTTACCAACTAGTTAGCTTAGCTTAGTTAGCAACTAGCTAGCTTAGCTTAGTTAGCAATTAGCTTAGCTTAGTTAGAAGCTAGCTTAGCTTAGTTAACAACTAGGTAGCTTAGCTTAGTTAGCAAGTAGCTAGCTTAGCGTAGTTAGCAACTAGCTAGGTAGCTTAGCTTAGTTAGCAACTCGCTAGCTTAGCCAAGTTAACAACTAGGTAGCTTAGCTTAGTTAGCAACTCGCTAGCTTAGCCAAGTTAACAACTAGGTAGCTTAGCTTAGTTAGCAAGTAGCTAGCTAGCTTAGCTTGTGAACATAGCAGCATTTAGCTAGTAGCTAACGTTAGCTCGCTAAACCTCAGGAGTTGGAGAGAGAAACAGAGTTAAAAGGAAATATAATATATTAGACTTACTGTTGTCAGGTGGTCAGAAAACAAATCCATTATGGAGTTTAAATATCTGTCATCCGTTCAGAAGTCCAGACCAAACAGCATCACTTTCTCTGTGGTTTTATTTTCTTCTAAGGCCAGCTGAGCTCCCCTCACTCATCCCCTCACTCAACCCCTCACTCATCCCCTCACTCAACCCCTCACTCATCCCCTCACTCATCCCCTCACTCAACCCCTCACACATCCCCTCACTCATCCCCTCACTCAACCCCTCACTCATCCCCTCACTCAACCCCTCACTCATCCCCTCACTCAACCCTTAACACAACACTCAACCCCTCACTCATCCCCTCACTCAACCCCTCACTCAACCCCTCACTCATCCCCTCACTCAACCCCTCACTCAACCCCTCACTCATCCCCTCACTCAACCCCTCACTCATCCCCTCACTCATCCCCTCACTCAACCCCTCACTCAACCCCTAACACAACACTCAACCCCTCACTCAACCCCTCACACAACCCCTCACTCAACCCCTCACTCAACCCCTAACACAACACTCAACCCCTCACTCATCCCCTCACTCAACCCCTCACTCAACCCCTAACACAACACACAACCCCTCACACAACCCCTCACTCAACCCCTCACTCAACCCCTCACACAACACACAACCCCTCACTCAACCCCTCACTCAACCCCTAACACAACACACAACCCCTCACTCATCCCCTCACACAACCCCTCACTCAACCCCTCACACAACACACAACCCCTCACACAACACACAACCCCTCACTCAACCCCTCACACAACCCCTCACACAACACACAACCCCTCACTCAACCCCTCACTCAACCCCTAACACAACACACAACCCCTCACTCATCCCCTCACACAACCCCTCACTCAACCCCTCACACAACACACAACCCCTCACACAACACACAACCCCTCACTCAACCCCTCACACAACCCCTCACACAACCCCTCACTCAACCCCTCACTCAACCCCTAACACAACACTCAACACACACATGTAACTATGCATAAGAGGGAAGGACTGATACAAAACATTTACAAATAAATTAAGGCAAATATATGTGGCAAAGAATTCAATGTAAATAAACTAAATTAAATGTCAGAATTCAGTGAAAATATGAATACATCCTGCAGGTCAAATATAAGGCAATGATCTGTGGGCTTCACAATAAGAATTCATACTTTGACTTATTATTATTATGACACAATAACTGCTATATTATAGGGGTATCTCATTTTGGCAAATATGATTATTCCTATTTTAATGTAATTTTTTACCAAACATTTAGCAAATGTTACTATGTCAACATTTTGGCAAAATATGCAGTCCTAATCTGTAACAGAGAGATACAATTGGTGCAAAAATGATCATACATACTGATATTAATGACTAATCTGGTGCTATGTTGCCATAATTCATGTATAATTCAGTTAGGTATTAACTGACTTAAATTATAACAAGATTTCTTTTCATTTAAAAAAAAAAATCAGGACCTAAATGTGTTCATTGTATTTGTATATTCAGAGAAGCACCCTGATAGTAGCTGGATGTATGTTACCCATCAACAGACAGCATGGAAACAACCTGACAGCCTCACAGTGACCTCTCAAATCACAATTTAAAAAGAAATATTGAAAATAAGGCAGAGTGATAACCGATTCTGCGATATTAGTATCCAACAAACATAAACAAAGTAATATAACAGTGGAACAGTAGGAACATTAAATGATTGTCATTTTCCTCTGGAATAAATAAATTAAAACACCATGAAGCCACAATGTACAGACAAAAAATGATTAAAAACAACCAAACATGCATTTATGTTTTGATGTATAGACAGCATGCTATCAAGCCCGAGTTCACACTTCCACAATGTATACTAGAATATTCTGCAGTCTAAGTAGGTTCATCACATCTATGGAGGAAAAATAATCATCCAGTCATTAAATATAGGAAACATAATATTAAAAATAAATGCAGCCATTAATTAATTGATACAATTTCTGTTGTATTAATTCCGTTATATATTTACTCTTCTGTTTAATTTTCCCTTTTATTTATGTATTTATTTTTTTAATTTATTAATACATTATTATTTTTATTTATTTTTTTATTATTAATGTATTTTTTTATTTTTTATTTACGCATTTATTTTTTAATTATTTTATATTTCTATTTTAATTATTTTATATTTATTTTTAAATGTATGTATTTATTTATATATTTATGTATTTATTTATGCAAGATTTCCCCTATGCATTTCACCCATTATTTATTTCCGCAAACTTATTCATTTATGTATAAAGAAATGTATAAAGAAAAGAATACATAAATAAATAAGTTTGGGGAAATAAATAAGGGGTGAAATGCAAAAGGAAAATTGTGCAGAAATAAACAAATGCTTAAATACATAAGTAAACATATAAATTTAAAAATAAAACATAAATGCAAAAATAAAAAGGAATGCAAAAATTAATTTAAAAATTAATAAAAATAAATACATATAAACATAAGGGAAAATTAAATTGAATAATAAATAAATAAGGGAAAGATAATACAAAAAGATAATTAAATAAACAAGCAAATTAAAACAGAAATATCAATTTGTTACATTTTATCAATTAATTAATTAATAGCTAAATTTATTTTTTATATTATTTTTGCTAAATTTAATGACATTTATTTATCAATTTATTTTTGGCAGGTTCCGTCCTCCATACACATCCACCAGCATTAGTGTCAATCCCTTCATGATAAAACAAAATGTATTAATATATAATAATAAAATAGTAAAGTAGTATTGTTTATGGTAAGACTTCTATGGATTTTGCCATGAAATCATTAATATTCTCATAGCTGATACGGGTAGAGGGTGGCAGCACACATTCTCCAGACTAACAGACAGAGAAGCTGGGTCTTTAAAGACTTCCAGGATCATGTCCTGTGGCATTTATCATAGTGGAATAATCACATTAAAAGACCTTTTTCATTGCAGGAAACACACAAGTGGAACTAATAATATTAATAACAATGGTTCTGTTCCATTGAAGTGTCCCAGTAAGACACAGCTGTCCTTGAACTGCAGTACTTGAATGGAAGTGCAGTCATGATTTGATATTAGCTACATGTGTGTTTGACAAGTTGAGCAACATGAGAAATATAACGGTCAAGGCAAAAAACATCGACCACGACCTCCTTTCATGTTGATTATACATTTTAAATGTTTGGCATTCAAGCAGGTGCAAACCTAAAAAACGACGACAGCGCTAGTAACAAAATATGTAGAGAAATAAATTTCATTCCAAACAGGCAAGTTCAAAAAGGTGATGATTAGTGTTATAAAAAAATGAGTGACAACAGGAAAGAAAAGGACATTATGGGCTCTATTGTCATGTCAGCACAAAGACAAGTGGCATGTTTTGTTTACTTAGTGCAGTACTCAGTTGTTGTATGTCACCACGAATGCAAATTTAACTTTAAAAAGGCAGATCATCTAATTTTGGCTGCAGATCGTAAGTTAGGGATAATGTACAGTGAGCCGGTCATTGTTGTGAAATAAACCCCGACAAGGCCTGAAGGGTTTTATTTCACAACAATGACCCCGCCAGCTGTACATTATTGTATTATTATCCTGGCTTCTTAATGAGGAAATCAATAATTTGGCACAAAAATGGTCCGCCAGAGTCTGACATCAGAACTGCACCCATAGCAACGGTCTGTTATACATAGCAACGGTCTGCTATAAAGAAATAACAGACTGTAGAACGCCATGATTGACCAATCAGAGTTGAGTATTCAACAAAGCCGTGTAATAATGCCCCGTATTTGCTGCTTGGTGAGTTATTTTTTTCCCATGCACTAATGTGATTAGCACAACTGTTAAAAAGGTATGAGACAAGTAATGTGACTGAGTGAGAGGATGAATAATCACCACTGCATCTATATGAGCAATAATAGCAGATGCACCTGTGTTCATGTTTGTGCTGGTCCTCGTGATTGCAACAGGAAAATAGAGCCCTATGTGTTTGCTGTTAGAGAGCTTTCCTTATGAGGTTTTTTTTTATGAATGCAATATATGTTTTTGATGAAGACAGCCTTTTGGAATGAAAGCCTTTCAGGTAATAAATATTAATATTAATCTGTCACGTTTCTGTACAGTGCAGAAGTCCCGCAGTGAGTTCAGTCGGGCCTGTTGCGTCTCCTGAGGCCAGACGCAAGCTGCTCCGCTCCGACCTCCTCAATGTTTGTCTCATAGGGGTCCTCAAGTGAAGGCATGAGCTCACAGTCCTCCGATCCTTCTTCCTCCGCCTCCTCCTCAACCTCCTCCTCCTCCTCCTTATCGTCGTCCTCCTCTTCCTCCGCTTCCCCATCCGATTCCTCCGGTACGAGCTCCTTCATCTCTTCACCTTCCGTCGCAGCTTCATCTTCCACAAGCTTTTGATAGACTTTTTCCGAAGGCTCTGCCGTCACCGGAGAGGTCTGCTTGTCCACCAGAGAAGCTTCCACTGTCGAGGTGTCGTTGGCTCCGAGCGACTCGATGAGGTCGTCCAGGTTACGCTCGCAGGATGCCTCTGAAAGACAAGCGATAACATATTCTATTGATTATCAATAACAAAACTGTGTGAGTAAATTCTCTACTAAAAGCTGGTATTTAGACACAGTCAAGTCCCAGTCTCAAAGAACAGACGGACACTAACTAGTATAGATGGTTTGGGTGTTTTGAAGTGGGGTTGTATGAAGTACTTCTCCATAGTCAGTGTATTACCTACAGTAGATGACGGACGGCAAGCCCCCAGCGAGGTTGTGTTCTGATCTTTTTGCAATTAGACTTCAACCACATTCATGAGTGGAAAATCAGATGCAAAACTCTTTGTTTTTTTTAAGAGATGTGTCTCAATGTGGCTGCTCTATTTGAATTTCAAATTGTGGTTTATCACAACAACACACGCAAAGCTGATGTCACACCAACACAGTATACAGGTTGTGACTGCAGCATGAGTGTGGCTGCATTTTCAGTATCTTGCTGTTTGTTTGCTGTTTTTAGGTCTTTATTGGAAAAAATGCACCGAGTCGTAATTCTTAAATTCCTGAGAAAACAGTCAAAGTCAGTTGATGAACCCACCGTTGATGTTGAGGGGTGGACAGTCCATACCTCTCTTCTTCATCAGGTAGCGGATGGTCTGGAGCTGAGACATGATCTCGTTCTTCTGCTCCTGGGCCACTGACTTCACACTGAGGAGAAAATAAGAACACATTAACCTCAGAGGAGCTACTCCGAGCACGGAGTAAAACACTGCCCTTTAAAGCTGGGGTAGGCAGGGTGAAGAATAAAACGGTCACTATATCCTGACAGTAGTGCATGTTTATTTTGGGTTCATACCGCAGTAGCGACGTGTGGCTCGCTAGATATAGTCAGTGCAATGGCAATGTATGAGAATAAAGAACGCCGCCGGGTGACGTTATGAAACCAACAGACGACAGCGTTTGGTTTTCCGACACATCTGGGACATTATGTACAAAGCAGCAACGGTGGTTACTTCTTCCGTGGTTAATGGCGGAAACGATGGATAGAAAAGTTGTTGTATCTATGGAGACAAGCTCTTTCTCCCTCTCTGGTGCGTCTAGCGTGAATGAACAGAAATGATACTGGCGCGCGTAAAGCAAGGTGAAAATTCGCTTCACTCTTGGTCTGAACGCAGCTGATCATCACTCACCAGTTGGTGAGCGGGTCCAGCTGCGTGAGGATGGAGTTGAGCATCCTCTCTGTCTGCGCTAGCCTTTGTTCCAGCTCGTTCAACTGGTTCTCTGCAAACACACACACACACAAGAGAGAATAGAAACCCCATATCTGAGTTACTCACGGTAACCAAATACATGTTTGACCAAAGAAAACACACATATACAAACAGTGCATGCAACACACACCTGCCTCCACTGATTTTTTGGCCCCTTTTGCAAACTTGTCCTTCTGTGCCTGGTCGTCTGCAGACTTGATCTGAGAGTTGAAAAGAATGATGCAGATTTTAGCCTTTCAAAGTTGTGAATGATCTCGATGTCATTTGTTTGTTGCATTTTTTAACTTACCTTCAAAAACTTGTAGGCGGCAAACACTCCCACTCCGATGGCGTAGAGAGGCATCAGCGTGAACACGTAGCCCTTGTTGCTGTTGGTCTTGTACTTGTCACTCTTCAGCTCTTGCTCCATCAGCTTCTTCATCTGCTGCATGTTCTCGGGGGTCTGAGGCGAGCCGGGTGCGTTCACGTTGATGGGTTGACCTCGGACCGCGCCGGGACCCGGAGCTGCTGCTGCAGACACAACGTGATGAGGACAGACGGGGACAGATGGAGACGCTGCTGTGAAAAATTCAGTCTGACTGAGAAGTGTTTCATAAAACAGAGTTACCAATGAAACCAGGCTTACTGCAGGAAGTCAGGAAATGTGCTTTACTAAACGGAGGTTTGAATAAATCTGACCTGAGTTACATAGAGACAGCGCCGCTGACGCTCTACTGTACACACAACAAACACTGATATCTGTCTGAGAACAACTAACAATTAATGTTGAATACGAATACTGAATAATGCTCTGGGGTTATTCCTCATTTCATGATTTATAATATATAATATACTGTCTGTAGTCTTCTGTCATGCCTCGAGCGCTGCAGGACAGAAGACTACAGACACAGTTTATAGTCAGGACAGAAGACTACAGACGGAACACTACAGACAGTTTATGGTCCAGACAGAAGACTACAGACAGAAGACTACAGACTACAGACAGAAGACTACAGACACAGTTTATGGTCCAGACAGAAGACTACAGACAGAAGACTACAGACGGAAGACAGAAGACAGAATACTATAGACAGAAGACTACAGACGGAAGACAGAAGACTACAGACACAGTTTATGGTCCAGACAGAAGACTACAGACAGAAGACTACAGACGGAAGACAGAAGACAGAATACTATAGACAGAAGACTACAGACGGAAGACAGAAGACTACAGACACAGTTTATGGTCCAGACAGAAGACTACAGACAGAAGACTACAGATGGAAGATTACAGACAGAAGACTACAGACGGAAGACAGAAGACTACAGACGGAAGATTACAGACAGAAGACTACAGACAGAAGACTACAGACAGTTTATGGTCCAGACAGAAGACTACAGACAGAAGACTACAGACAGAAGACTACAGACAGAGGACTACAGACAGAAGACTACAGACAGTTTATGGTCCAGACAGAAGACTACAGACAGAAGACTACAGACAGAAGACTACAGACAGAGGACTACAGACAGAAGACTACAGACAGTTTATGGTCAGGACAGAAGACTACAGACGGAATACTACAGACAAAAAGACTAGACAGACGACTACAGACAGTTTATGGTCCAGACAGAAGACTACAGACAGAAGACTACAGACAGAAGACAGAAGACAGAAGACTACAGACGGAAGACAGAAGACTACAGACACAGTTTATAGTCAGAACAGAAGACTACAGACACAGTTTATAGTCAGAACAGAAGACTACAGACGGAAGACAGAAGATTACAGGGGGAAGTTTACAGACAGAAGACTACAGACAGTTTATGGTCAGGACAGAAGACTACAGACAGAAGACTACAGACAGAAGGTTACAGACAGACAGACAAAAGACAGCTGTCTGTTGTCTGTCTGTCTGTCTGTAGTCTTCTGTCTGTAGTCTTCTGTCATGGAGCCGTTCCTGCAGCTGTCTGTCCCTCTGCAGACAGACAGACAGACAACAGACAGCCAGCTGTGTGTCCTCTCACCCTTCCGGGAGTAGCGGGGGTCGAACCGGGTCTCCTTCGCTCCGGTTCCTCCTCCCACTCCGAACATCCGGGGCAGAACGACGAAGGTGAAGAGAACCGCCGTGAACGCCAGAGCGACCTGCTGAGCCGTGGACAGCACCATCACTACAACCGACAGAACCGACACCAGAACACCCAGACAGCCCGCTGAGAGACAGGAGACAGACAGGAGACAGACAGGAGACAGACAGGAGACAGACAGGAGACAGACAGGAGACAGACAGGAGACGCTGAGCTGTCAGCCTGCAGTAGAACTGAGTGAAGCTGGTTGATATCTGAGACTGAACCAGATCTTCTCTTCTGGTCTAAACAGCTGCTGTCTGATCCGCTGCAATAACACTAACAGGATATCCGGGAGGGGTGTTTTCACAATAAAAGCGTCAACTAAAGAAACTGCATGTGAATGGATTTTTTTTAAACTCTTATATATAAAAAGGAAATAGCAAGTGGTGGAGGCAGTCTATTTTAATTAAATAAATATTTAGAAATATTTTATTATATTTATTTTTATTTATATAATATTTTGTATTATATTATAATTTGAAATAAATTACTTGATAAATAAATAAATGTCATTAACTGTAGTAAAAAATATAAAAAATAAATGTAGCCATTAATTGATTGATAAAATGTGACATAATTTGATATTTCTGTTCTTTATTTATTTATGAAATAAATTATAAAACAAATGATCAATTTTCTTATTTATTTTCTCTTCTGTTTAATTTTACCATTTATTTATTTATATATTTATTTTTTTATAAGGGGTAGAATGCAAAGGGAAAATCGTGCATAAATAAATAAATGCATACATTTAAAAATAATTATCAATATGAAATCAATAAAAAACAAATGAAAACAAATTATAAATAAATGCAAAAATAAAGGAATAAATGAAAAGTAAATGCAAAAATAAATACATAAATCTAAAAATTAATGAAAGTATATACATAGATAAATAAAAGGGAAAATGTAATAGAAGAGTAAATAAATACAAAGATAAATAAATAAAGAAGCAAATTAAAACAGAATTTATCAATTTATGTCACATTTGATCAATGAATTAATGGCAACATTTATTTTTAATATTATTTTGCTACATTTAATGACATGTTTTAATTTATCGAGTCATTTATTTATTTATTTATTTATTTTTTGCACGTTCTGCCATCCATATCTGTGTCCCTGGTCTGCATCACAACAAAATAACAAAAAAGAAAAAAACACAAATCTACTGTGGCATACAATCCTATTTTGTGTGTTTGGAACTATACATTGTGGAATTATATACAATATGGATCAGTATTAGACCTGCAATGATTCCTTTGAAAATACTTGGGTGTAAATATTAAAGGTCACCTATTATGCAAAATGCACTTTTCCATGTCTTTTAAACATCAATATCTGTCCCCAGTGTGTCTACAGGTCACCATAGTATCATAAAAGACCATCCTCTCTCTTTTTCTCCTGCTCCGTTTGTCCGGAAATGGGTGTAGAAAATCACTTCGCAGATTTGCCTTCTCTTCTGACGTCATTAGAGAATTGCAAGCCATGTAAGGGTTTCCTGGTCGAACCAGAGCAGAGCCTTCAGTAGCTGACCCCGCCCCACACTCTCAACCGAACTATGAGCAAAGTAGCTCCTGTTAGTCTGCAAGAACCAGCAGAACAGCCTTCATGTACTCCCATCATCTAAATATAACATGTTCTTTCACAAAGGCTTCTGTATCTCCATGTAAACAACTATTTGCTCACTGCTAATGTTTTCTTCTCCTCTGGGACGATTCTGTCGGTCATTTCTCACAGATGGACCTGTAAAGACAGACGTAAAACAGAGTGTATGTTTACGGTTTACAGAGTTGATGCATAAGGTAAACACTGAGCTAACTAACAGAGATATAAACAGCATTATTTACCTGAGAGAAACCGTCAGGAAAACCTGGAGTATGGACCGCAGATGTTGTTCATTTGTCGCCGATTTCTGATCAGATTCCTCCGGTAACCTGCGCTGTGTGAAGTTTCTGGTTTATAAACTTTAAAGTGGTTTATAAACGCTGACGCTGTGTTGTTGAGGACGTTTGATTGACAGAAACGCTGACCAATCAGAGCAGAGTGGGAGGAGACAGGCTGTAAATCAGGATCTCTCAGACAGAGGCTAAATGCAGGCTGAGTGAGAGAGACACTATGAGAAGAATAAAGTTTTTTTTGAACATTGCAGCATGTAAACATGTTCTAGTGCAACATCAAAATACATCTATGAACCTGGAAATGAGCATAATATGAGACCTTTAAAGTACCTAATTTGCCTGCTTATATGCTGCTGTTGTTATTCAACCTATAACCCAACGGTTTAATAAAATTACACATTCTCAACTTTATTACATCATCAATTCATCTTAACTTTTAGCAGGTGTGGTGAGTAGATACAGAACCTATTTTAAACAAAACATTTTTTACCAGTGAAGAGTTTGGGGCTTTTATTTTGAATGCTACCTGCACAAACTTCCAGGACTACTCGTTTGACGTCATCTCTGGTAGTAACACACCAAGGAACCAGCCTGACTGCCCTCTGCAGGCTTCAGATAGACTCTACATCTCTGTTTAGAGAGCCAGCAACACATGAGGTCACCACTGTGCCTGTATAATAAATGAGGCAAATATGTGACAGAAATCACACAAAAATTAATTCTTTAAAAAAAACATAAATCTAGGCTATTTTAATATTATCATAAGTATTAAATTAACAAAATTCAGAAATAAACTCTGTTTAAAAAAATAATAATAATAAATGTAGCTATTAATTAATTTATAAAATGTGACATAAATGTATTGATTTTTATTTATTCATGAAATAAATTATAAAACAAATGATTAATTTTCTTATTTATTTTCTCTTCTGTTTAATTTTACCTTTTATTTATTTATTTTTTATATATGTATTTTTATAAGGGGTGAAATGCAAAGGGAAAATCGTGCATAAATAAATAAATGCCTAATTACATAAATAAATACATACATTTAAAATTAATATCAATATATAGTAACTAGTGGTGGAGGCAGTCTATTTTAATTAAATGAAATATTTATTATTATATTATATATATTATAATTTGAAATAAATGACTTGATCAATAAATAAATAAATGTCATGAACTGCAGCAAAAATATTAAAAATAGCCACTAATTATTGATAAAATGTGACATAAATTTATATTTCTGTTTCAATGTGCTTCTTTATTTATTTATGAAATAAATTATAAAACATATGATTAATTTTCTTATTTATTTTCTATTCTGTTTATTTTTACTTTATTTATTAATATATATTTATTTTTAAAAATCACACAAAAATAAATTGCTAAAAAAAACATAAATGTAGGCTATTTTAATATTTTTAATTTAAAGATATATTCACAAATCTCTAAAAGTAAAAGACAGGTTTAGTGGGGTCACATTTCCTGACGACAGCCGTCAAAAATGGTGACCTTTTATGTGTTGCTGGCTCTCTGCGGCCACCACCTTTCAGCAGAGATCGACAAGTGTTGCTCATGGGTGTATGGTGTTGCTGCTCGCAGCTTTCTCGAGAACTGCTCCTACAAACAACTTCACACTCATCACTGCACTTCCTTTGGTCCTCAGCAATATACTGCTCCTTTCTAATGACATAGTTGCATCACACACCCAAGTCTAATACATTCATGTCTGTTCCAACAAACATTAATGTACATTTAAGTTATTGTGCTGATAATGTACTTAAATGTACTTAATGTTTGTTCCAGGTGGAGCTTTCAATTTAATTATGTGAATCAAATCTGAATCTGCAACGTATCCAGCCAAGTTATTGTGCTGATAATGAATGAATGAATGAATGAATGAATGAATGAAAGACTTTATTTCGAACATATAATAAATAAAAACAGATACAAAATAATAACAAACAAAACAAGAGTTATAGTGTCCGAAAAGGAGTAGGTAGAAGAAAAACTTATATTACCCTACCCCTTTCTCACTTCTCCTCTATTAACTCATATATCATAGAATGATAATATAAAATAATATAATATAATATAAAAACTATCCCAGATTTATTTACATCCTAAGTTGAATATATGAACAGCATCCCAAGTTTATTTACAACCCACAAATACATCCGGAGTTAAAAAGTATATAACCAACCTTTAACACAACTCTTCTTCAACCATATACCTCCCAAAAATATCTTTCTTGTATAGCTTTTTAAATTGATTTATATTTGTGCTCCCCTTCAACCCATCACCTAACCCATTCCACAAATCCACCCCACAGACTGAAATACACATACTCTTCTTTTTTGTACGAACACAATGCTTTTTAAAATTAAATTTTCCTCTAAAATTATAACCCCCCTCCCTGTCACAAAACATTTTTTGAATATTGCCCGGAAGTGAATTATGTCTTGCTTTAAACATAATTATTGCGGTTTTAAATTTGACCAAATCCATAAATTTCAATGCATGTGACTTCAAAAACAGTGTGTTCGTCTGTTCCCTATATCCCACATTATTTACTATCCTGATTGCTCTCTTCTGTAGTATGCATAATGGTTGTAAGTTGCTTTTATAAGTGTTACCCCAAACTTCTACACAGTAATTCAGATATGGTGATACAAGCGAAGAATACAGAATGTGCAGTGATTTATGATCCAGTGTGTGTCTTGTTTTCCCTAAGACTGCTATGCTCTTTGCCAGCTTTGTTCTACATAATTTATCTGAGGTTTCCAGCAGATTTTGTGGTCCAGTATTACACCCAGAAATTTATTTACATATACTCTTTCAATAGTCACATCATCTATTATCATTTGTACTGGTATGTCTATTTTTTGGTTTCCAAATAACATAAATTTAGTTTTGTCCAAATTTAATGACAATTTATTTCTGTCAAACCACCGTTGCAATTTTCTGATTTCTGATGTGGCCACCTCCAAAAGCTGCTGCAGATTTTCCCCAGAACAAAAAATATTTGTGTCATCTGCAAATAAAACTAAATTCAGTATCCTTGATACCCTACCTATGTCATTTATATACATAATAAACAATTTTGGACCCAATACTGATCCCTGCGGGACCCCACAAGTAATACCTGAGCATGTTGATTTGTAGTCCCCTATTTGCACGTACTGCTGCCTGTTTCCTATATAACTTCTCAACCAGTTCAGCACTACCCCTCTTATACCATACCTTTCCATTTTATTGAATAATATATCATGATCAATGGTGTCAAATGCTTTTTTTAAATCTATAAATACTCCTACCACATACTTCTTGTTATCAATACAACTGGTTATTTCTTCTGTTAGCTCCATTAATGCCATTGCTGTTGATCTGTTTGCTCTGAACCCGTATTGACTGTCTGTCAGTAAATGGTGCTTGTCAATGAAGTTATCTAATCTTCCAATGAACAGTTTCTCCAATATTTTAGAGAACTGGCAAAGTAAAGATACAGGCCTGTAATTAGTGAAATTATGTTTGTCCCCAGTTTTATATAGTGGAATAACTTTAGCAGTTTTCATTTTATGTGGAAATGTGCCAGTTATGAATGATAAGTTACAAATGTAGGTTAGGGGGTTTGCAATACTGTCAATGACTTTCTTGACTATCGTCATATCGATTCCATTCAAGTCAGTAGATGTTTTATTCTTGCACTTGTTAACTATGTCTATGATTTCTTTTCTGTCTATAGCTTTGATATAAATTGAGTTTGAATTTCTTGCAATGTGGCTTTCAACAACCTCCCCATCCTTTGGAGACGTGTCATTGATTTTTCCTGCCAACTTTGGTCCCACATTTACAAAAAATTCATTAAACCCATTAACCACATCATTCATATCATTTAAAGACCTATCATTATCAATAAAATATTCAGGGTAACTTGAGCTCGTCGAACGGTTTCTGATAATACTGTTTAATATATTCCATATGCCTTTTATATTGTTTTTGTTATTTTCTAGTAATTTGGTATAATATTCCTTCTTGCATATCCTCATAATATTAGTTAATTTATTTTTGTATTTCTTATATTTATGTTCTGCCTCTTTAGTTTTACATTTTATGAATTGTCTATATAGAGTATTCTTTTTTTTACAGGCATTTTGCAGTCCCTTTGTGATCCATGGTCTGTTTGTGTTATTATTCCTAGCATTATCTTGTTTTATTGGACAGTTTTTGTCATATAATGACTTAAATATATTTAGAAATGTTTCATATGCTGTATCAACATCATTTCCTTCATAGAGGGTTTTCCAGTTTTGTGATAGCAATTCGGTTCTGAATGCATTTATGGATTCTTCTGTTCTCAATCTCCTATATTTGATTTTATGGTCCTCCTTCTCTTTTCCACAATCACAGTCATGGATCACAAAAACTGGCAAATGGTCACTGATGTCATTCATCAGCAGCCCGCTCACTAAGCTACTTTCCATGTAATTTGTAAATATATTGTCGATTAGAGTTGCACAGTGCGCTGTTATTCTGCTTGGTTTGGTGATCAGTGGATATAAACTCATACTATACATTGTGTTAATAAATTCGTCTGTCATTTTGTGTTTGTTAGGATTTAGCAGGTCTATATTGAAGTCCCCACAAATGAATGTAACCTTCTGATTAGTTTTGGCAAATATTTTCTCCATACTGTCTTTAAAAGTTTCAATGCAGGCTCCTGGTGCTCTGTATACACAACTGACCATCACATTTCTTTGGTTTTCCATGCAGATCTCTACAGTGATGCATTCCATCACATCATCAATAGTGGTTGACATGTTTTCTAAAATCTTATATTTCAGACTATTTTTCACGTACAGGGCCACACCACCTCCTTTTTTGCTCTTCCTGTTCATGTAATTGAATTCATATCCTTTCAACTCGAAATCTGCTTCTTTCTCAGAATTGAGCCAGGTTTCAGATATTGCAATGACATTGAATGGTTTTGTGAATTGACCTAAGTATTCTTTGATGTTTTGGTGATTAGCATATAAGCTTCTACTGTTGAAGTGAATAATTGACATTCCTTGAGTTGACTTCACATTGCTGTTATACTGTTCATCGGTGTAGTAGCAACATGTGTTGTTTAGATGGTTAAAAAAGTTATTGTCAGGATCAATATCTTCCAGTTCCAGTTCATGCATATTGTGTTCAGATAATGTTCAGTGAATGTTATGTAATTCCACAAGAACCCATTTTCCACAGACAGGTATGATTACCTTGTTGTGTTGTTCTGATGTCACTGGTATTTGTCCAATTCTTCAATTTCTCTGATAACCAGCACTCTGGCCTCCTCTGGTGACCCGTTCAGTTTGATGATCACTTTACAGTTTGCAGTCCACGTTGATTGAATTTTCCTCTGCTTCCTTAGAAAGCGTGCCTTTCTGGCAATGTCTGCGTTTTTCTTTGTAAGATGTTCATTCACATAAACGTCGGACCCCTTTAGCTTCCTTCCTTGTCTAAGCAGCGTATTTTTGTGCTTTCTGTTGGTAAACCGGATTATTAAGGCCGGTTTGTCGCTCTTGTTCCTCCGGGGGAGAGGGTGGCATGACTCGATGTCGGTGTTGTTGATGGAGATGCCTTTGTTGTTGAAGAAAGCCGTCACCTGTTGTTCAAGGGACTGTTGGTCGGGCTCGGTGAGCCCCCCGCCGTCCGCTGGTGTCACCGCCCGGGCGTATGACCGTGGCCTGGTCTCCAACCCGCTAACGATCACGTCGTTTATGCGGGAGTACTGCTCCAGATCCGCCACCCGGCACTCTAAGAGGGTTATCCTCTTGTCCTTCTCGACATGTTGTCTCTTCAGCTCCTTAATTTCCCCCATCAAGTCCATTATTAGTTTTTGCTGTTTAGACACAGTTGCAATTTCTCCAGACATAAAGTTCAGCGCCTTCTTTATCTCTTCGATCTCCTCGTCCGAGATTGCACTGCTTTGTTTGGTTGTCTTTGGTGGCATGTTGTTGTTTTGTTTGTTGCTAATAATTCACTATGTTAGTTTTTTTCACTTGGCCTTGGTCCAAAAGAAAAGTTTCTCCGTCCACATGAATCCAACGCTGCGTTCAAGGGCTGTAGGAGAACAGCTACGTCACGTAAACAACAGCCATAATGTACTTCAATGTACTTCAATGTACTTAATGTCTGTTCCAACAGACAGTGGTGTAACTTAAGTATGGAAATTACGTGACAAAAACTACTTAGTTAGCTTTTAATTGTGTGAATTCCCCTTTTATATAGACTTATTACACAGCTGTGTTGAATATTCAATTCTGGTTGGTTAATCCTTAAACCGTGAAGATAACATATTTACTTAAACCACAATGTAATCACACTTTTATGCCACTAAAAATGCAGTTGTAAATTCCCCATCTGTGGGACCAATAAAGGATCATCTCATGTTATCTTGTCTTATCTTACAATAGATCAGGTGTCCTTGCAATATCTTACAATACAAAGCTTCCTCTGAATGCTTTTTATGAGCGGGAGAGACTTTGCCCTTAACATTGTGTTCACTGTCTACTGATAGGAAAGAAACTGATCACCGTTACAATCTAGGAGAAGTCATGCAAAGGTCAGGATTAAACAAACCCTGGAGCAGGCAAACACGGGTATCATTCAAGAGATCCGTTACCTTGTCTGTTCTACCCACACAGATATGTGTTGGTTTGGGGGGCAAGAGCCAATAGTTTCAGTTGAATCATTAACCCCTCATGAAAAATGTTGTGTACTTTCGCGGTCGATGAAGACAGACTTCACTGTCGTTCAGAGGCTGCAGCAGGTTCAGAGCTGGAGAGAAGCTACTGACATCATATGAAAATAGAAAACCTAAAGAATCCACCGGTATCAACCATGTTATACGAGCATGTCGGGAAGGAGGCTAAATAACGCTCCAAAGTTGGGCTCAATTTAGGCAAGGAAAAACTGGCAAGGCCATTTTCAAAGGGATCCCTTGACCTCTGACCTGCCCACTTTATGACTAACACTTTCAGTTTTATGCATGCAGTATACTAAATGTATTATTTTTAACCTATTCTAAGAAATGATGTATATGAATATTTCTGCATATTGAGGTCCCTAAACAGTCTTGGAATTACATAAATTGGGTATCACTGTAAAGCTGAGAGTCTTGTGGATCCAGTGAGCCCAACTGTATTCATGTGTGGTTATGTTAGTCCCCATAGGAGACATTTCATTGCAGTGAGACCATTTTTTTTAAAAACTTGACTTCACTGAATAAAATGACCTGTGGTGACCTCTAGGATAATCACAGCCTCACGAAACTTTACAGCCACAAACTAGAGACCTAGAGCATTCAGAGGATGGATGGATCAAACTAGAGACCTAGAGCATTCAGAGGATGGATGGATCAAACTAGAGACCTAGAGCATTCAGAGGATGGATGGATCAAGCTAGAGACCTAGAGCATTCAGAGGATGGATGGATCAGACTAGAGACCTAGAGCATTCAGAGGATGGATGGATCAGACTAGAGACCTAGAGCATTCAGAGGATGGATGGATCAAACTACAGACCTACAGCATTCAGAGGATGGATGGTTTTCCTAGCTACATTGACAATAAGGGGGTTTCTGAGCAGATTACACAACAGAAGTGCTCGCCATCCAATTGTCGAAAAATGCAATTCTTGCAGAAATCTCAAAATGTCTAAAGTTTCGCAAATCACAGCATGGCCTTTTATAAATCCAAAAACGCTGATCTCTGATTTTTGACAGTTGAAGTACAATCAGTCATAAAATATATTACTATTACTTTATTGTCACTTTATCCCTTTCATTCCGATGTTTATCTTTAACGTGAAATAAAGCAATAAAATTCCCAAGGTGGAGCTCTCTTAAAAGATTAAAATACATGTTTATACTGCAGCATTAAAAGAAATGAAGATACCTTTGTCTTTATTGAGCCAGCGGATGCAGCGTCCACAGTGGGTGAGGTTTAAGCAGGAGTTCTCTGAGGAACCGCCACAGATGAACGGGCTGACCCGAACAAGACCAAACTTCACTAAATGCAACATGTGTTATCAGCCAAACCAGAAACTCTGGTCTGTTTTAGGCCCTTTTGAGATTCTGTGTTCTTTGTGTTTTGTTTATTGAGAGTGTTGACTATCCTAGTTTGGGAAACAAAATAAATACCAATCAACTGGGTTACCTGCACTAGGACGATTAGGTGCTATTTGTGCAAGAATCTGGCTTGCCTCACGATAGCCTAACGCCTGCAGGCTGTATTTTGTTATTCTATTCATTTGTTGATTTTCAATGAAACCCTTTATACCCATTTCTTTTAGTGTATTTTATTGGGGGAAACTTTAAAGGAGGGTAAAAGGAAAAATAAAACCAATATTTCAGTTTCCTTAATTGTTTGTTATTGTAGAGGCATTTGTTCATTATTATTATTAAGGAGGCATTTTATTTTATATTATTATGTGGATGGGAACTGTTTTTCAGTCTTCTGCCTGAACAACTAAAGTCTGGGGAAATCAGTACCGCCACAACGATACACTTTATTTTCCCATTGGAGAAATTTGTCTTGGACTCAGTGCTGCACACCATCAGCTGCCTCCACAGCAGCATCAATAAATAGAAACATTAAAAACATTAAAAACAAACAACATGTAAACAGAGAAACACATAACAATGTAAACCATAAACAACATATATTGCACATTACCCGACTGACATAGAGGTACAATAACCTTATATTTTTGATGTTAATAAAATTCACGAACATGTAGGACATCACTACTGACATTCGTGTAATATTACGTCACAACGTCTGCTGTATCAGCCGTGTGTTTACTACGTGTTTATGTGGGGTGTTATATTTACCTAACGACAGGTATCTAAAGAGCCAGGGGGCTAAAAACAACCGGATTGACGGGTGGTTACATTAATTATTAAAGCTGCTGGGGTAATGGTTAACTATCTTGCAAAGCAAAATGTGCCTTTTATTTCTCAAATGTAATCAAGTGTGTGTGCGTATAAACTATTCAATATTTTAATATTTTAAAAAAGGAGATTGATACTCGAACCACTTCAGCAACACACCGTAGCCTGCTGTCCATCCATCTCCATCTCCTCCAGCATTGATGAGCAGCAAAGAGCTGCTGTCTGTTTAGCTTGATTTTTATTTTCTAATCTTTAACGTTTTTTATTTAATTATGTCTTGATGTTCTTTTGCACTTTTGTCGCAATGTTCTTGATTGTTTTGTGTAAAGCACTTTGAATTGCCATAGAAATAAAGCTGCCTTGCCTTGCCTGTGTGTCTGGCTGCAGATCAACTTCACAACTTTTTGGAAGAAACCAATTCCATGAAGAGAGAGGGGGGGGTGATAAGACTTTTTGAGGTATGATCTATGACATAATTAGAATAAATTTGACTCCTATTATAAAATAACAATAACTACATATTATAAAAATACTAATAAAATAAAATATAAAATAAAAATGTAAAAAAAAATGAAGATATCAAGATCTGGTGGTGATGCTCCAGCTGGAATGGGCTTGACCGTTTAGTAACTGTATTTCACTGAACCTCTTTACAATTACTCTTGGGATAAAGGAGCATCTCTATCTGGGTGAGTAAGATGTGTTATTCTGTTGAAATGCTCTTAAACCAGTCCGCAGCCAGGTGTGACAGGTGAGTCACTAACTTTCCCACTAAGGCTAATCTAAGTTATTGTTTCATTTATTGTTTTTTTTGTACGGTGTTGGCAGCAAAAAATGATTAGCCCGGTTTTCTAATTACATTTGAGGTTGGTTCCTTTGAAAATAAAAGTGGAAAAAGTAGTTTCTACTCAAAGAAGCAGTACTACAGTATAAAAATACACCCTCACAAGCAAAATTCTTGCAGCCGAAAATTCAATAAGTAGCCTAAAAGTAGGCTATGATATTGATATACTGATATTACTCAGTGGATTAATGAGTAAATTCATGTGCTCCCTTGGAAAAAAATAACCTCTGCTGTAAGAGGTAGCACACAGCTTTTCTGTAGGATATGGGATCCATGGATCACTTATATAGAATTTTCTTAATCTAACCTTTCTATTGTATTTACTTAATTATTAAATATTATTATTATTAATTTATACCGACAAAAATAAATCAGTAATTGGACTTTTAATCTAGTAAATAAGACAAAATTAAACACAGAAAATATTTGAATACTCAAACATCTTTTGCATTTTAGTTTACAAAAAGGTTTTTTTTGTGACATTTTCCCTCTGCTTTTTATGTACCTTTTTTCGATGTTATGTTTTTATTCCTGTTTTTATTCCACTTTGGGAACCTTTTGGTTTGTTGTAAAGGGCTAAACAAATAAATGTTGATTGATTGATTGATATTTGTTCCAATCTGCCTACTGCTGCTTTAATAGTAAAGTCTCTCTTTCATGATATCGATCACATATTGAAACACATGTTGTACAACAACACATTATACAAGGTGGCATGACGAAGGAAAAAAGACTATTGTGTAAAGATGACAGTGCACAAACAAAATCAAATCAGCCATGCAAATAGCAAGAAGAGGAAGCTGAACATGATATGCAGTGGCAGGTGCACAGCTAGCTTTTCTAGGGTTGCATTTTTTGCATTGTGCTTTTGTTGGGCGGTTAGAGCCGGTTGTCCACCAATCGGAAGGTCGGTGGTTCGATCCCCGGCTGCTCTGGGTCACATGTCGATGTGTCCTTGAGCAAGACTCTTAACCCAAATTTGCTCCCAAAGGCATAGGTGTGTGAATGAGTATTTAGATTAGATCCTGATGGACAGGTTGGCACCTTAGCAGCCTCTGCCATCAGTGTATGAAAGTGTTCCAAATGGTTTATTATAATTTGGTTGATTCACTGTCCGACTGCTGCTGAGGCAGAACAGGGTTAGAGAGTGAACTCAGCGTCAGGACTTCTCTTTGCTCAGCTCTCGGCATTGAGGGGCTTTGTGGTGATAGGAGTTGCTGGTTTTTTTTAATGAAGCCGATATTTGATTGTTCTTTTTGGACTTCTGATCAGGGATGTTAATAATTAACCTTTAACCGACATTGAGAATTTTTGTATTTTCAATTTTGGGTTAATGCTCCCAGTAGTTCTCTTCTCCCTCTCTCTGATTCAAATGATTGACCGAGTGTTTTTTTTAAACACATTTGATAATAACTTTCCTTGAGAGCAGGGATACTCAGCTTGCTTTGTAAAATGACAGGAGGCCAGGGGGGTCAGTTAATAAACACATAACAGACATTCAGGGCTTAGCTTGCAGCTCTATTAGTCTATTTTGATGCTTTCTTTATTATCATGCACCTTCATTCAAAGTACAAAAAAAAAATTAAAATAGTTTATTTTTTTTGTGAATTCAAAACAGATCGGGCGAGGCCACCTGGCACTCCATCTGGCCTGTTGGCTGTACGTTGAGCATTAGGAGTGGCACTCTCCTATTCACACCCACACACATAGAGTAATTAGCTCAAGTAACAACTGCATCCCGTAACTATGGGAGGAAACCGAAGCAACGCCTTGAACGGGAAACCGGAGCACCAGGATTGAATAATAATAATTAAACATAATTAATATTTAATTCGCCCTTACCTAGTTTGGAGATTTATGACCTGAAGACTTTGGGTAACATTTTATAATAAGCATCATTTATAAATGGTAAATTGATAGTTTATTGAAATTGAGATAATAGTTATTTCTGTACTATTAACAAACAAAGAAATTATGATTAATAATGTTTACTAATTATTAGTAATGCCATGTTATTTTAACAGTTTATTGTTGCACAATATTTTATATACTCGGCCTGCGGTGTATGAAGAACAGTTTATTTTCTCAGTCTCAATAGATAGTCAGCTTTTAAGCCAATTTATCAATCAACGTATCAAATTTCAAGACTTAGTCAGGATTGTGGTGTTCAGAAATGGACAAAAATATGATTGACGGTAACATTTTACTGTTCCCAACATGAGGATCCTCAGTATCCTCGAAGTACAGCAGCAACTTTTCTCTGCTAAAATGTTCTTTTCTCCACTTAAAATTGAACTTGTGTCTAACGTTTAGGTAAAATGACCTCTCAAACAGCGGAGGTGCTGCTATCACTGGATGCTGAAGCAGTCAGCTCACTCAAAGAGGGAGTCAATTTCAAGAAACACCCGGAGGACGGTAAATGTTTCATCATATACAAGAACGACGACGGCCTCAAAGCGTGCAAGAACCAATGCAAACACCAAGGAGGGTTGTTCATCAAAGACATCGAAGACCTGGATGGCAGGTGAGATCATTCTGGCAGAAGCACTACGGAGGGTGGAACCTGCCACAATCATAAATAAATAAATTAAAAAATTAAAAAAATTAAAAAAATAAAAAAATAAATGACTCGATAAATAAATAAATATTTCATTAAATGTAGCAAAACTAATATTCAAAATTAATATAGCCATCAATAAATTGATCAAATATGACATAAATTCATATTTCTGTTTTAGTTTGCTTCTTTATTTATTTATCTTTGAATGAACTCCCTTATTTATTTACTCTTCTGTTAATCATTATTATTTATTATTATTATTTGTGTATTTATTTTAGTTAATTTTTAAATTTATTTAATTTATTTTTGCTTTTTAATTTATTTTAATTTATTTTTTTAAATGTGTGTATTTATTCATGTATTTCTGCATGATTTCCCCTAAATAAATATAAAGGGGAAAATAAACAGAAGAGTAAACAAATAAGGGGATTAATACAAAGACACATCAATAAAGAAGCAAATTAAAACAGAAATATCAATTTACGTCACAATATGATCAATTAATTTAATTTAATTTTTTTTTTGTCTACATTTAATGAGATATTTATTTATTTATTTATTTACAGCAGGGATTATGCTGTGTTAATAGAACTTTTCGGTAGAACTGACAGGCTGCTATGTTCCCACAGGACTGTTAAATGCACTAAACACAACTGGAAGTTAAACGTATCGACAATGAAATATGTGAATCCACCAGACAGCTTCTTGCAGGACGAGCTCGGTAAGTTCTGTACCGTGTACTGTAATCACTACTGTACTGTTGTGTTGTCAACACACTGTTGTCCTTTTGTGTGCACACGTTCATGTTTTTAACCGTCTTCTCTTTATAACTACTTCTTTATCACTGCCTCTTTATAACTACCTCTTTATCACTACCTCTTTATAACTACCTCTTTATAACGACCTCTTTATCACTACCTCTTTATAACTACCTCTTTATAACTACCTCTTTATCACTACCTCTTTATAACTACCTCTTTATGCACCATACTGTCACACTACCAGCTACTGCTGACTACCCAAACAAAGTCATCCCTCAGTGCCACAGGCACTCTGACCCATCCACCTCCCAACCTGGTTAAATAAATAAGGTGTTTGTTGGACCCATCCACCTATAAGTGGTCTTTCTCGCTTTTTATACTACTAACTCTACCGTCACATTTATACGCAGGTGCGTTTACATTGCAGTCAGTACAGGATACGTGGCGTACAAATGACACACGGAAATCAAGAAAGGCGTACTTACTGCACGCTTAACGCCTTACATGCCAGGGCTCTAGACTTTCCACTGGTAGCACTTGTGCTACCAACTTTCTCAGTTGGTCGCACCCTTTTTTTTGGGTTACAGCATGGTATTAATCAATGACCTTGCATGCTAGTAAATAACATTGACAATGCCTCGAAACTTGATAATTGCAAAATATTTTAACCAACAAGTTTAGAGTTGCCTGCAACAGACGGACCACATTGCCTACAATTAACACACAGCACAGTGTTCCCCTTGTACTGTAACCACGGGTACTGTTTTAGCCATTGTGGTTGAAAGTGGTACTTCTTTTTCTCCACCTGTCTGTCAGATAGTCTATCCGTGCCTGTTGCACATTCATCATCGGTGGAGTCTGAGTCGGCACCCCCCTTTTAGACTCTCCCTCACCGCCAGCTTCCTCCTTTCTCTCCTCATTTGTTTTTTTTAAATAATCAACGATAGACCGCTTCATTTTGGTGAACAGTGAAACTTTGGCGCCCTGCAGTGTGTGATGCACGTGAGCAGGGTCTTTAAATTGAAATTAACTTTTTTCCATTAACTGTAGTTTGTTTTTTGCCATCTGTAGTGGTTATTTGCATAAAAACATAATTATTAATTGTGATTATTTAAATATGATATGTATAATAATAATTCCCTTTTTATTATATATTTTTCGAGGAGAGAGGAAACGAGGAAACATGTTTTTAGAGACATGAGACGTCGTTTCCTCTGAAGCGTCACGTGAAGCGACGTCAGCAGCTGATCACATCTGGATCAGCTGTCAGTCTGCTTTAACAGCTGTTATCAGAGCAGCAGTGTTTCTCTCTGTAGCCTGTTATCTGTTTAACAAACACCTGCACATGAATAACAGCTGCAGTCTGTATTTATACTGTGGACTGAGTCCTGCTTAGAGGACCAGGAACCATCTCTACTGGATCAATATCTTTATATTATTTATTCATTATTAGCGTCTGTAGTTATTGATATTCTGACAGTAGAAGTTATGTATTAGGCTGAATGTTTCAGGGAAAAGTGAAATGATATAACTCATATCAAACCCGACGTTCAGGAATTATCAGCCTCATGTGACTGAATGGAAAAGAGGATAAATTATGTAAAAGGTGTAAAAGACAGACCCTCCTTCTCTCTCTGACTTTAACTGGATACTTGATAAAAGTTATTGAGTGAAATAACAGATCATCAAAAGATTTTGATCTCTTTTTAAGGTGTATTGGTGTTGGGATGTGTTTAAGCTACTGGATGCCTAAATTTCCTTCGGGATCAATAAAGTATTTATCTATCTATCTATCTGAGTTCTGCAAATCCAGCTAAACACATATGTTATGTTATGTCACATACAGAAGTAGAGATTTTGGATGATGGGGGTCTTCAGCTGGTCGAGTTGAACCCCATGGACCCCTGGCTGGCTGACCCTCGAGAGCCTGTGGAGCTCCAGGAAGGAGAAGTGAAAGTATGTATCTCGCTGTCTACTTTTTACTTTTTACTCTCTTATCACAGTTTGTCAGATCTGTCCATTGTGACACAACAGAATTGTTAACTTCCCACCCAGGTGACGTACTTGACCCACGCCTGCATGGAGCTGCAGCTGGGACAGAGGCGGTTCATGTTTGACCCGTGGTTGAAGGGTCCTGCGTTTGCCAGAGGCTGGTGGCTTCTCCATGAGCCTCCAGCAGACTCCCTGGACAGACTGTGTGCAGCAGATCTCATCTACATCAGCCATATGCACTCTGACCACCTCAGGTAAACCCCGTCAGTGTTGTTAAATATAGGTACTGTTGTCACCCCTTAAAGTGGAAGTGAATCAGTCAACCAAGTTAAGCTGGCCAAGCTAAAGCGACATCTGATTACCAAGCACCCGGAATATCAGGGCAAAAAAAAAGTGAAAGTTGAAAATACAAATAGTTCCAATGGCAGTACAAATGGTTGTAAGCATTATGCTTTATCGGTGTTACGATTATGAGGGGGTCCTTTAAGGGGTCCCTAGCCCCAAAACGTTTGAGAACCCCTGCTTTAACGTATGGAGAGGGGGCTGCCTCATAAGAAGCGACCAGAGCAGCTGGGGGTTTGCTGCCTTTTGGTGTTTGGTCAGGGAATTTCATTCACTTATAGTTTTAACTTAAAATGAACTTAAAAAGGCGTCAACATTTAGACAGTTTGTAAAAGAACATGTACTGTCCTGGGATCTGACCTGTCCTGTTTCTTTTCTAGTTACCCCACACTGAAAGCTTTGTCAGAGAGAAGGCCAGATGTCCCCATTTACGTCGGGGACACATCGAGACCTGTCTTTTGGTTAGTAAAGCGATGGAGCTCAGTTTAATCCATTACATCTATTATATTAGAAACAGATTGTTTATGCCACATTTATCCACATGTCTCTCTCTCTGTCTTAATGCAACAGGTATTTGGAGCAAAGCCAAGTCAAGTTGACGAACATCAACGTTGTTCCTTTTGGTGTCTGGCAAAATGTAACTCTCTGCTGCTCACGTCTGGTCAAAGGGCGATAAACAGAACACCCTTTCATGAAATGTGTAATGAACTAGAAATGAAACTACACAATACTGTCATTAGTCACAACCCCGACCCTTGGTCTCCCTCAGATTGACAAAGACCTGAGATTCATGATCCTGATGGATGGAGTGCATCCCGAAATGGACACCTGCATCATTGTTGACTATAAAGGTGAATACATTTAAATACCAGTTGCAGACTAAAACATATTCATACGATCGGTTTGTTAAAATGTGTTTGTCGATTGCAGGTCACGTGATCCTCAACAATGTGGACTGCACCAGGCCAAACGGGGGCAGGCTACCGCAGAACGTGGACTTAATGATGAGTGACTTCGCTGGGGGTGCATCTGGATTCCCCATGACCTTCTATGGTGGGAAATACAGCGGTGAGGCTCACTTCAGTGGTTGGGAATTTCACCTCATACTGCACGCCACACTATAGACCCTTTTTTGTGTCGACGTCATGATGACGTCACAGGGTTAGCTGGAGGCAAGACAAAGCAAACACTGGAGGCTAAAGTCACTCATCTAAAATGTAATCTTGTTGTGTTGTTGGGTGCCAGAATTGAGATATTGCTGACATCTGAGATGACAAACTGTGATTCGAGGCTCTAGCGAGCTACAATATTGGAGAAACGTTACAGAGATTAGCTTCCCTTTCTCTCCGTCTCTGAAACGCTTCGCCGATATTGTACGACCCTCTTTTTGACTGACTTTACTGAAGGATAGTTAACTATAGACATCCAAAGATTTATACGCCCTCAATTGATCTTTACAGCGCTGCCGTTGGCTGCCAGCCACATGCATGTGAGAACTATGTTTGTAGAATGACGCTGAACTGAACTGACTTCAAAGAAAAAAGAGTCCTGCCAAAATATAGATGCGGTTTAGCAACGGCACAGTATGTCTATTATGTACCACACTGTCTGCATAACAGCATTTATTCAAGCAGATGACAGTGTTTTTGTCTGTGCCCAGATTCCTGGAAAGCGGGGTTCATCAAGAACGAAAGGAAGAAGCTGCTGAACTACAAAGCTCAGCTGGTGAAGTCCCTGCAGCCGGCGATCTACTGCCCGTTCGCTGGCTATTTTGTGGAGGCTCATCCATCAGACAGGTAGTACAGAAGGGTTGGCCAGAATCTGTGCAATATCAGTGGACGATAAATAAATTTCAGAGAAAGAGAATTGGGCTTTGAATGGACGTTAATATTTTCCATGACGTCACAGTTGATGCAGCTGCTATGTTTAACTCTATATCAGACTTCTCTTGGAAAATAAACTATAATATGAATAAACTGCTGAATCGTGATAACATGCACAAACATGAGTCCTTGTACGGTAAAAGTGTCTCTACTGTGTGTCTAGATACATAAGGGATACAAATGTTAAGAACAGTGCAGAGGACCTCAATGCGCTCATCAATAAGGTCGCACCGGACATCAAGACATGGACGCCCAAGCCGGGCGCTGTGCTGGACCTTGGCCTCGCTCTGAAAGACCCCACTAACAGGTTGACAACACCTCAAGCTCTGTGTGTGTGTGTGTGTGTGTGTGTGTGTGTGTGTGTGTGTGTGTGTGTGTATGCGTGTGTGTGTGTGTGTGTGTTTTATCTCACATGAGAAAGCAAAAGACTGTTTGACTCAGTGATTACATTACCACTAGATAAATCATGAAAATTTAAACATACATGTCTTTAGTTTTGGTCATCATTTCTACTGGGTATGATAACATTCTGTTCACATCGGTTGAGATGTGGGAACACGTTGGCATTGCCACAACGAAGAAACGCGAGCAGTCAGATGATCAGACGATCTAAACCACTTTATGTAGTGGTAAAACTAAAAGTGAGCACATCTGAAATGTCAGTAACCGTCTCTTATCGCACAGGAAAGGTTGATCCAAGAAGTCCGGCATGTAATCTGTGATGGATGTTTCAGCAAAAGTGCAAAGAGTGGATTAAACTGTGTTTTGCTGCTCAATCATAAGCTGCAAATGTTAGCATGTCCAGCTAACTATCTTACTACCTACAATAGTAATGCCAGCATAGGGTTATTTACTTGTATGTCCTACGCATATCTCGAGAACCGTTCATCCGATCTACTTCACACTTGGCGGGTGTATTGCTGGGGATCCAAAGACGTGCAGTGTCGAAGCTGGTACAATTTGGAAACGCGCAACTTTCAATATTAATATTAATGAGTCCTAAAACCCAGAAATGAGTTAGCGTTTTAGCACTTCCTGTTCCCTCGTCTGGAAGTTGATGGGTTTCTTTAATGGGTTTATAGTTAGATGCTTGAAATAAGGTCTGCGGTTAACACAAGAACAACACATATAAAATACGTCAGTAAATATCCCATAATCCCATAATCCAAAACCCAATGGAAAAATCCCATTGGCGTTTTGTCAAGGGAACCAGGGTGATGCCAACTTCCTGGTTGGCTGACAAAAATACGTCATCCCTGGAGCACTCTGTTGGCTAACGTTACATTACTTTGTGGGGTTACAGGTTACATTAGGAAAAGCTCTGTTGCCAGGATGCTGACTTGGTCTTGGAAAATTTAGGTTTAGCCTCAGTCTTTTAGTTCAATATTACATATGTAGCCATTAATTGTATATTTAAGAGCCTACATGTTTTTAAATGAGTCAGTCGGAGAACGCGTTTTCAAACCAACTGCATTAGCATTAATTAGCTAGCTAGCTACAGCTGATAAAACCTGCCAGCAATGGTTGTCTTTTCAACAAGCTAAATCGACATTTGCCAGCTAGAAGCTTTTGGAGGATAAAGGGTAAAAGAGTATCATCCGCTGACTGTTTACTGCAAAAGATAACGCAAAACAGTGCACAGTGAATAGATTCAAAAGCTGAATTGTAGTATATATAGTCAGACACAAAGGTAGGTTGATGTTATGGGTTTCATTTTACAAGATACCGGCAGATTAAATATGTAGTATTAATGGACGTTTTGTTAGTACTCCGTTAGCACAACATTAACTAGCTTATCTTTGTCCGGATGATTGTGTAGTTGGCTTGTAGATCTTAATGTCGTATACATACCCATCGGCCTCCAAAGATACAATACACTACCCTCCAAAAATGGCGGCACGACCCCAAATGCTCCGCGATTCCCATTCCCTATTAACATGGTGAGTGTGATGTTATTATTACTAATAGGAATGGTGGCCAAACTACAAAGAAAAAACATCCAAATGGTAATACATTGAAATTATCCTTTAAACTGCTCATATGACGACCAATAAGTTCTATAAGTTTCACCTTATTTTTATGTGAATATTTCCTTTACTGCACTGCCAAACATAGTGAGGCCATCACCAATCCCCCAGCCAGTGCTAAAATCTACAAGGACAGTTGGGAGTTCGACTTGTATGTGGATGAACTGAACAGCGCCATCAGCTGTGAGATATTTAAACGTCCGAGCTGGACCCGGTTTTACTACACCTGGGCAGGCTTTCAAAACTACAACCTAGTAGTGCGGGTAAATATATACTTGACAAACAAGATCCTCTGTGTTCTTTTTGAAACTCGGACACTTCTAGCTGTTCTTTTGCATAGACTTTCCTGAGCAATGGAGCATGTTAATGTGGTCTGACCTTTGGGTGGCACAAACTTTGTTCTGGTGCTTTGTTCTACTTGAGAATCATGGCGTAGAAGAACAGCAGCATCCCCGGTTCAATTCCAGCCAGTGGCCTTTGCATGTCATCTTACCTCTCTCC
Organism: Sebastes umbrosus; assembly: GCF_015220745.1. Taxonomy (NCBI): domain Eukaryota; kingdom Metazoa; phylum Chordata; class Actinopteri; order Perciformes; family Sebastidae; genus Sebastes; species Sebastes umbrosus. The sequence goes on from NC_051291.1 coordinate 2,637,039, forward strand.
TGTCATTTCCTGTCACCCCTCTAATTCCTGCTACCTTCTCTGTTCATACATCAAGGTGCACCATTGACCTCTGGGTACGATACATATTCAAGCATAGGTTTTTTTTGTAGTTTAATAGTTTAAGTTGGAGAGAACTAAGTAGCTTTGAAAGGTTTAAAAACAGCTTCCTTACAATGTTCTTGGCTAAAGATATGCATCATCTGTAGGGGTGGAACGGTTCACAAAATTCACGGTTCGGAGATATTTCTTTCTGTACCAAAGTGGTCGACCGACTGACCGACCATTGCTATCTCATCAGAGCTAGCAAGGCCATGAAAGGACATGTGGAGGTCATATCGTGCAACGTAGAGATTTTAAAAGCCAGCGCTCTGCTCGGTTTCCTCCTCATCATCTTTTTTCTTTCCTTCCAGCTCTGATTTGTCCTCCTTTGCTGATTTCTTTCAGAAGCCCCGGTCTGTGGGCTTATTATGAACTGTGACTTCTTTTTATTGCTTGTTCAAAGTGGATGTCTGTTTGATGAAATGCAAATGTCCCAACATGTACTATATTCAAGGTGATTGAGACAGATGACAACTTTGAACCCCTCACTGACGGCTACGACTACTTGGTGGACTTTTTGGATCTGTCGTTCCCCAAGAAGAGACCTGACAGAGAGCACTCCTACGTAGAGGTGAGACACACTACAGCATAACAGAGCTTTTGCAAATATTTTAACTTTACTACCTAAAAAGCATCTATTAGAAGACACTAAAGGAACAAGAGAGGTAGAAGATCTTATAATCAACGTGTTTCCATTTCCCTTAAAAATGGACGATGGATCCAGTAAGAAACACACAACACAGTTTACATGAGTACAAACAAACTGATGGCTGACAATGTCAAAGCAGACTGAGCATCTTAAGGCAAACCAGTCCTCCCATTGGTTTGAATGTGGGTAGTACGTTTAGGCTGCGGTGGTTGGGAGCACAGGGGATGCCGGGAAAAAGAAACGCAGCGACCTGCAGCAAAAAGCTGAAACGGAATCAACTTTTGGAGAAACGTAACCCGACGTCACGCTGCATTTAAGTCGTATATTAGTATGTTTATAGTGTATTTTAGTATATTCTTTATAATGTGTATTTTATTGATGGATGTATCTCTCTCTCTTCTAGTGTTGATGATGTATATTTATTATGTATTTGCTGCTGTAATTGGGATCAATAAAGTACATCTATCCATCCATTCATCCATCCATCTAACCGTCCATCATCTATCTATCCATCCAAGCATTTTCCATCATCTATCCATCATTTATCCATCCATCCATTTATCCATCATCTATCCATCCATCCATCCATCTATCTATCCATCTTTCCATTTATCCATCATCTATCCACCATCAATCAATCCATCCATCCATCCATCTATCTATCCATTTATCCATCATCTACCAATCCTCTATCCATCATATATCCATCATCTATCCATCCATCCATCCATCTATCTTTCCATTTATCCATCATCTATCCATCATCTATCTATCTATCTATCTATCTATCTATCTATCTATCTATCTATCTATCTCTCTATCCATCATATATTCATCATATATCCATCCATCCATCCATCTCCCATCTATTCATCCATCCATCATTATCTATCCATCTATCCATCATCTATCAATCTATCTATCTACCCATCAATCAATCCATCCATCCATCTATCTATCCATTTATCCATCCTCTATCCATCCATCCATCCATCCATCTATCCATCTATCTATCTATCTATCTGTCTATCTGGAAACCAGATACAGGAAACCACCAGTAAAGTGTGGGCCCTGGTTGGTTTCAGGTGGTTGTCAACATGTTTTGGTGATCTATATCACAGAGGTTAAAATTGTCCAGAGGATCCACTTCTCCAAATCTCTGTGTATCAGTCGTCTGACTCACCGGATGTAGTCTGTGGGTATGAGCCTACCATTAGCTAAATATTTCATGTGGCACTCTCCTACCCAAGAGCACCGTCGCTGCATCCTGGACTTGTGATCGGTTTAAAGAAATACAAACAAGACAGAGCAGACAGAATTTTCTCCAGCACCGTGTCTGGCTATGTGAGACGAGTCTATCAGTATCACCGTTATGTGTAAATCGCTATCTTTCAGAGAGTTGGAAGAGAGGCGTGTTGCTTTGACGGAGCAGTAACTCTGATGTTTCTTTGGTTTCCTCCTTAAAGGTTAAAAACAGGATTGGGGTGATGAGGTACGTGGTGCTGCACGGTCGTCTCTGGGATGATCTGTACATCGGCTTCCAGAACCGCATAAGCCGAGACCCGGATATCTACCATCACAAGTACGCACACTTTATCTCGTATAGAAAACACCAGACATTTGCTACTGATCACAAAAGAGGAGACGTTCAGGTAACACTTTATAATAACCACCGCGAATAAATGGTACATTGATAGTTAATTAAACTTTAGTTTATTGTTATTTTATGTTAACAAACAATGAAATGATAATAATGTTTACAAAGTATTAGTATGCTATAATCAATGTTATTTTATCAGTAGTTTATGTAATATGAAATAATTAGTTTATAAATTATATATTGTACCATAGACAATAACAATTATATTCTGATTACATTAGTAAAGTATTTATTAACAGTTAATTGTTGCACACATTATTACATTTTATATACTATATTAAGTATTTGCTAGTGATTACCAAATGATTTGTAAAGCTTTAAGAAACTGTTAAATTTGTAAAACATCTATAAACGTTACATAGATAGATGGACCAGAAACCAATTATTAACCATTGACAAAGTATTAACTATACAAATAATTAATGTTTATAATAATTAAATAAATAATTAAAGATGCGTTACAAAGTATTTATTAAGCATTTAACAAGGTATTATAATCATCAGTTGCAACTTTATAATAAACATCCAAATAATGTTTATAGATGTTTTACAAACAATTTCTTAAAGGTTTACAAATTATTTCGTAATAATTAACAAATACTTAAAATAGTATATAAAAGTGTGCAATAATAAACTGTTAAAATAATAAATTATAGCATTAATAATAATTGGTAAACATTATTAATTATCATTTAATTGTAACAGTAAAATAACCATTAAATAATGTTAAATTAGCTATCAATTTATTTATATACCATTTATTAATGACGGTTATTATAAAGTGTGAAATATTACAGTATGCATCGCTGGACACTACGGCGGTAAAATATCCCACAATTCAATGCGGTAGTGACGACAACGTTCATAACGGATGTTGACGGACAGTTCTGTAACATCATTAACACTTCAATTTAAGTATAAGATTTCACTTTGCTATAGACGTTATATATATTTTAAATTAACTCAGATTATGATTCTCACAATACGTCGTTTTGGGCACATGATGCTGGCACGGGTTACCATGCCAACCAACAAGAAGGCTCTCAGGAAGTGACAGCGTAAATCACAGCTCAGTGCGTCCAAATAGATACATACTACTGTTTATTCACACAAAAGTATGAGATTTAGGATGAAGCCAATATGTTTACTGTTGCTTTGATTCATTGCGACGCCCACTTATAGTAAATGTTCTGAACTTTAATCTGTCATGTTGGACTCTACAGGTTCTGGAACCACTTCCAGACAGAGCTACCAGCTCGCGGGCCAGACTGGGACCAGTTCCTGCAGCAGGAGACCTCCATCCAGGAGCCTGACCCACCATAAGAGTGGCGCTGCGTAGTGTCATGAATATGGATTATCGGTTTATGAAGATCACTAATATTTGTTAATGTTAGATTTACAACATGGGAGTGGGTAAATATGCTGCTTTATGCAAATGTATGTATATATTTATTATTGGAAATGAATTAAGGACACAAAACAAAGACAGATATTGTCCAGAAACCCTCACAGGTACTGCATTTAGCATAAAACAATATGCTTAAATCATAACATGGCAAACTGCAGCCCAACAGGCAACAACAGCTGTCAGTGTGTCAGTGTGCAGCGTCCTCCGACCGCGGCCAACACTGTTTAACAGACGGGCTTCACTAGATACAACCAAGAGGTTTTGGTGCTTCCGTGTAGTTTGTGTTGGAGTCTGAGTCTGAACAGCGTAGCCACACAGGAGCGCGCATGGGACACCGACCCGGATTGATTTATACGTGTAAGAAGTTACAAACAGTCCCTTTAAAGGGACTGTTTGTAACTTTTTAGGCGTATAAATCGTACCGGGTCGGGACACATGCGCGCTCACGAGTGGCCGCTGTCTCTCCTCCTCTGCCTGCTTGCCTTCACTCAGACACTGCGTGCATTCTCATGTACTCGCTCCACCTCTAGACGTGAACGCGCGCTCACTCCACACTGCAGAAGAGTTAGTTTAGCTCTGAGAATATCTAGTGAATGTACAGTGGACGTTTGTGCAGAAATAACTGCTGCAGCTCCTCCAGACCAACAGAGGTTTCCCGTGTCTTGTGAAGTGACGGAGCTCCGCAGCGAGAAACGTTATCGTCTCCGACCGGGTGCCGGTGTCTCCCCCGTTCCCTCCGGCCGCGATCGTGAGGCTGAGGCAGGAAAAGCCAACACTAGGATCAGCATTGATTCATGGAGAGACCTCCGTCTGGTCAGCTAACATTACTGCCAAGCAGCTGAAATATAGAGTGATATTGTGGTTTTAGCTGACGTCTGTCGTCTCACTGTTTTGAGCGATGCTCGTTCATGTCTATGTAGAGCGAGCACAAGCGCGAGCAACAGGACGCTGACTTTAGTTGACTTCACGGCCACAGGTGTCGCTGTTAACAAGCATTACTGAAAGTTACAAACAGTCCCTTTAAGCATTGAGTTGAAAAGGATTATTTGTTGCAGCGTGACTGCACCAAAACATCAGAAAAACATATTCCAGCAGGTTTCAAGTTGCCTACTTTGTGTAGCAGTCGGTGAGGAGGGTTTTACTCAGCCATAAAGGAAGATTGATGATTCTCTCTAATGACCAGTTACCGCAGCACTAATGCTGGAAATGAATCCTGCTTTCTCTGATGCACAACTGACTGTAATTGATCTAAGTGGATTTATATGAAAGAGTTTCTCGCACTAATGTGTACGGGGATGCTCACAGAAAAGAGCAGGGAAGCTTTCCTACAATGGCTTGTGTTTGTATTTCAGTTAATCATATACAGTATATAAGAGCAAGAACACAGTCGTATTGTTTGTATGAGCATCAATATAAAGAGGGAATTTTAACGTCACTGTACGTCACTGTGCAATAACCCAAATATGCAAATACTGAATAAAAAGATAATAATGTAAATACAAAGCTGTAGGTAACCGGAGGGAAAGGTTCAGTGTGTTAGTTTACAATGTGACTGAGGACATCTGCTGGTCACTTTCAAAAAGACAGTTATCAAGATATTCTACACTATTTGTTTTGGATTTCCAAACAAATTATATATTGTTCAAGCTGAGGTTCTAAAACATATTTTTCTTTCTATTTTCTGTTAAAATGAACTGATTGGAGTGGATTTGCAAAAATAAACAATAAATTCTTTGGTGGATTTCTTTCAATATTTATTCAACTTGTGAGGTAAATAGTTTAGTTAAAGATGAGAAGACCTTGTCTAATTATAATTCAAGAATACTTAAATATACTTTTCTTAAGTATATATTGATCAGAAGATTAAGTAGAAGTAGGCCTATAAGCCAAACACACTTAGACTTTTCTGTATACTAGTCAGTATAAGCCAAGTATACTTAAGTATATAAAAAGTTAACTGAAAGCATCGAGTGTGTTCCAATCCACGTACTTCTGTACTTACACTTACTATTTTGAGTGCATAAGTGCGTTCACACTGGGAAGTACGGCAAAATGCAGTGCACTCAAAGTACCCGGATGTTGTACTCAAAACGGTCAGATCGTTGAGTGTGGACCGCTGGACACTTTTCACACTCAATTGTCGCCATCTTGGCTACGTAGCGGAAGGGGCGGAGCCACGACCACTATTCAAACATACGTAGATAACAGAATAAAACAATACGTAAACGTACCGGTGCATTTTCAGCCAACAGGAGGACACATCGTAGACGACCACGTTGGAAACGTAATTTCCACTCTGCTTTAATTCTTTTCGCCACTGAGTATTCGATTTGAGACGATTCTACCCCGTTGAAATTTACACACTATTCAAGTACAGATTGCACATAGTGCACTACATTGAAGTGTACTTCAGGAAGTACGTTTATTGGAACACACTCATAATCTCTTATTTTAAGAAGAAGTATACTAATAGCTCACTTGAATAAACTTCTTTTTTGTAAGGCAGTAAGGGAATCACTGCTGAAGTGTGTGTAGTTTCAGGACTTAAACTTGCATGCTGTTAAATGTTACAGCTGCTAGGTGGCGTAAGAGAACACTAGAATATACTGTATGGGGAAGCTGCTTTAGTAGTTTCAGAGTTGGATTGAAGCCGTGTTGTGTTGTGCGACTGGACTGAAGAAACCTGTGTTATTTCGACAGACTCGCGTTTGGTTAGTTACGGAATGCGACAAAAACTACTCGCAATATACCACGACAATACTACACACCAATTCCAAGCATGAATTAAAGCAGCAGTAGGCAGGTTGGACCAAATATGATTCAAAATGGTCACTATATAAACGAGAAAGGTGGTGACCTTGCCGTCATGTTGAGATCAGTTGAAGAAATACCAAGCACCGCCCACCAGCCAGAGAAAACTCTCTCATTTTACAGCTAAACGGTGCACTACAAGATGTTTCTGGAAACATTTGAGGAGAGAAATAGGCATTAAAGTAACAGAATATTGATTCATATTTGATCAGCGCTGCCTAGTTTGACCACTTGATCGGAGTTTGCGAGTGATTGATAGCTGCCTCGGTTGAATGAACAGCCAATAGGAACGCTTTCTCTCTCTGAAATGACCTGTGATTGGTCAAAGTCTCCCGTCACGTGCTAGATGTTTTAAAGCCTGAAAACAGAGCCATGAGGAGGTGCAGAAGTCTAGTTGTCTCTCAGAACACTTGAATTACAATATGCTGAAAGGTTATTATGGATTTGTTGCCCAATGATACCAAAAATATTCTGCCTACTGAAGCTTTAAGTTTGTGCAGTCAGGATGCTGACTACAAAAAAAATGCTTGATTCTGAGTATGCTGTTGTGCACTAATGTCCCACAATGCAATGCAACAAAAAAAAGAAGCAACTTACAGCTGCAAATAAATAAATAGCAAATGATGAAAAGACAGCAATATACTGTCCATCATAGTGAAACTGTCCATCATAGTGAAACTGTGAACGTGCACAAGCTTGATTTCCACTTCCAGTTTGCCTTAAATGGACACAGAAGAACACCTGAAAGCAACTGACTGCAAGGAACAGTTGTTGAGGTTCTGACATCACACTCCGATCACTATAGCAACATCATTGTTGTGAAAAATGACAGTTACAAATGCTTCTCAAAAACACTGGCAGCCCATACATCCGGTTTCTCTTGAGTGAGTTAATTTCCTGTTCCAGTTTCACGGTGTATTTCTCAAACTGCAGCTGCAGTGCCTTCTCGGGTGGCGTTTTTTTATTCTCTGCAGCATGATGAGCGCGGTGCAGATGTTGCTGTGGGCCTGGATTATCCTGGAATCAGGGTTGTGTTCGGACTTGCTGCCAGAGATCACTGATGGGAAGTTCATTGAAGAATGTGTGAGGGAACACAACAGGGCGAGGTCGGCCGTCGATCCGCCTGCGAGTGATATGCTGTACATGGTAGGCATTTTGATTTCTCACTATCTTTTCTCACGATCATAAAAAAATGACAGAAGTTCAGCAGTAAAGCGACCTCACCGACAACCGCAATGTGTTCATCCAATGGGTAAGGATTTAAAACTCTGATTAATGTAATGCTCAAGTAAACTGAGCATGACTTCCATTCATCTCCATTGTATCGGAGAAACTTTAAAAACCTGGACAAATACCATGAGGAGGACGTTGGGAAGGAGACAACCCTTTAAGAGCTTAAGTTTAAAAAGGTGGGTCATTACAAAAGGACAGCTGCTTCATAATCTTTACCTCTGTTCACTCAGACATGGGATGAGGGCTTGGCCATTACTGCAAGAGCGTGGGCAAGGCACTGTGTGTTTAAACACAACATCTACAGCGGAGTTGTCCGCCGCATGCACCCTACCTTCTCCTCTGTAGGGGAGAACATATGGGCAGCCTACCCACCATCGTATTTCAATGTGGCACGGGCCATGAAAAGTTGGGTGGAGGAAGAAGAACAACATTACGACTTCAACGCCAACACCTGCACAAAAGTCTGTGGACACTACACTCAGGTGAGTGTGCACTTTTCGTTGAAACATACTGATAACTTGTGCTCTTTTTCTCTGTTTGTGTTGAAATGTTTAAAAGAGGTCAGGGACCAAAAATGAAAGAGGAACTGCTCGTGAAGTTTTTATATTTGGTCTGCATTGCACAATTTAACCCTTTCGTTGCTTCCAGGTCGTGTGGGCGAGCAGCTACAAGGTCGGTTGTGCCGTCCAGCTGTGCCCAAACGGTGTCAAAGAGACAAACTTTGCTTCTAAAGAGGGTGTCATTTTTGTATGCAACTATGCTACAGCGTAAGTTGAACACGTCTACCAATACAGACTTCAGAGTTTGTGACTTATAAAACTGTTTATATTCAAGCGTGGGTTAAAAACGGTTAAAAATGTTGGATAATAGTTTACAAAAATGGTCACCTGTCCTGTCAAGATTTTAAAATTTGTATTTTCCTTTGGTGACATCTTTCACACGGCTTCCTCATTAGCATTTCTCTGCTGGTGTTTGAGGATGTGGTTAGGTTAGGGGGTTCAGCCCTGGTTTCATGTGAACATGACAGAGCAACCACTAAAGCAAGGTTCAGTACAGTAAAGCAACAAGGCCGGCAGTGTTCTCTGCTTTTCATGGTTATCAACAAATCACATTGAATTATCAAAACCAAACATGACTCACTCAACCGCTATAAATACTCGCTACTAGAGCACTAAATCCAGAACCTTTTAGTGCATGTTCGTGCCCCAATATGTGAGAGTGATTTAACTTGATGATGGTTCTTTGTGCAGGGGTAATGTGAACAGAAGGCGACCGTATAATAATCAAGGGGCAGGCTGCTCTGGATGTAAAGACACCTGTGAGGAGAAACTCTGCCGTGAGTATTTGGTCCACTTTTTGGTTAAAAAATAAATCTCCATATCCTGATTTTGAATAGAGTTGTGCAGAGATGACGTATTCTTGTAGACCAACGTCACGTTCCCTTGACAAAAACACAACGGGATTGTTCCATTGGGTTTTGGATTATTGCAGAAAATAAACTCTGTGGCAAACAAACGTTTATCATACTTACACGTTTTGTTCCGTAAAATAATCTCCACAAATTAACACCACTTTTATGATTTCTGAAGTGTAAATGCAACCGCCGGCAGTAAAAAGCTAACGTTAGGCTATAAACAAACTACACCACGGTCGCGTGAGCGCCAGTAAACACAACGAGGCTGTGAAGGAGGACGAGTCGGCGTGATGGCGTTTATTAGTCTCATTTAGTCACTTGTTAGCAACCGCCTGTTTTAAGACACATTAGAACTTCAACACATTCCTCAGACATTCAAGCATCCAACTAAAAACCCATTGACTTCCAGATGAGGGAAAAACCTGAGAAATAAATCTAAACGATATATCAATGTTTTTGCTCAAGAGAAGTCGGCATTTTAACCTTTTCTGTCTTAATGTCTTTGCAGGAAGCCAAGAACGAGATTCACCGAAAAGTAAGTGACGGCACACAATCCGGGAAATACGGTTTGAAGCAGAGAGATGCAATCCAGACGGGTTTTCAAATACACACCCAGACTAGGGATGTCACGATACTCCTTTATTACCGTTTTCATACTGTTTTTTTTTACAATATGGGACCTTTAAAGCATGTAAACGTGTTCTAGTAGAAACCCAAAATACAAGTCTTAACCTGGAAATGCGCCGATATATCCCCTTTAAAAAGTACTTCTGGTTCAAACATGATGTTAGTAAAGAAGTACGTAACACATTCCATCCGTGTTTCTAGGTTACAACTGGACCCCAGACTGGGACCCTGCTCCAAGTCACAACTCTGCCACGGCTCCCAGCGGCTACAGCTATGTGACTATTCTGGCAGTCCGGCCCATTGCCCTCGTCTTCACCTTCATCACAGCGTATGCAGTCCACCACTTTTATCCCGATGTCTTCTGCTATGAATAGACCACCTGCAGTGATCTGAAGGACATGGACTAATTCAGCTAGTGCTAAGATGAAGGTGCAAGTTTAATTAAACGTACATACATAACAATACATGTAAGTGCATGCTTTTTACCCACCAGCTTCTTTGGGTCGTGTCTAGAAGGTAACCCACAAGTTGCGACACTCTCCGGAGATGGTTGTGACCTCGAATAGTTGAGGTTAGGACAGGTCGTCGGGCGTCAAGTCTAGTGAGTTTTCAGACTGTTTGCAACTTGTGGGTTACTTTCTACACACGACCGCTTCTTTTGTAGTGAGCCGCTAGCCGCAGATTTAAGCCACCAGACAGGAAACATGCAGTTTAGGTTGTAGCGGGCTCAGTTTTAAAGTTAGAGTGAAGATACTGGCACCATGTCATACTAGCTTGTCGGAAAGTAGGCTAAATAACGCTCCAAACTTATGCTACATTCTGAAGAGAAAAATCTGCGACAATGCATTTTTACAATGAGCCTCTTTTTTGTGATCGAAAGGAATGAAGTCAAACCTACAGGTATGAGATCCAGGTTGTTAAAAATCTCGATTTAATTTGACATTTCCATCCGATTGAGTCGGCCTCCTCCTGAACACACATCGCCCTCGAGGAAGGAGAACAACATATTTTGAAAACCTATAAACACTGACCGTACAAAATCTGGTCAACAGTTAGGGGGAAGACAAGAGGAACATGTATGACATCACTAACTGGTGGTCTGTTCATGTCTTGGTCTCCAGATAGAAGATTATTCTAGGTAATATGAACAGGAAATCCTCATAAAAGTATTTTCAATTCATTTTGATCCAAGCACACACTGTATGTCTGACGTCCCATCTTCTTGTGTCCTTAATCTGTCCAACAAATACCATCTCACATGGTACATATCACATCTACGATGGTGGAAGTCTGTGGTTAGCCTCTGCTTTTTGTTTTGCTCTTTTTCTTTCTGCCGCCGGTGCTGCTGGTGGCGGTGGGGGGGGGAGCTGGGCTCACCGGTGGAGCCCCCAGTTTCTTGGTTTTGGCTTTTTTCACTTTCTCCTTAATGGCTTCGATGTCCAGTTTGCCTTCCGTAGGAGCTGTGAGAGAAACAAGGTGAACAGAGGAGGGGTGGAGGTTAGCCGGACTATTGATACACAGACAGGTTCAGACGTATTTGCTTTAGTTCTCAGGTTAAAAGATGTGTTCCCTTATTTCTACCTTTGCTGGTTTTCTTCATTAAGGGCTTCTCTTTAGGAGGAATGAAAGCTTTGTTCCGCTCTTCTTGCTTCTTGGTCAGCGCTTCTGCTTGTTTCACCTGAGAAAGGGGAACAAGGTCACGCAATAGTAGGTCAGTTCTCAGATGATCATGCAATTCTTCCTCTTCCTCTTCCTCTTCATACCATTTCAGGGTGAGTTTCTGCAGCATTTCACAGAGACTGCATTCAATTCAATTATGATAATCAAGCTGCTCTTCAGTGAAACTGTAACGATACCTGGTATTAACATGCGTCCTGAGTGATCGGATCACAAGTGGACAGCTCTAAGTTACGCACTCAAGACGCATTGAGATCCGATAGCCCGGACCACATTGAGAGGTGGTCTGAGCCGGATAACATGACTGTAACATCCCACATGTGAACAAGCACTGCAGCCCAGCAGGAGATGAATCCGCTCACCTTGATCTCTGCCATCTTCTTCCTCTTTTTCACACTTTCACGCAGGAAGAACTCTCCTGTGGCGAGCTCTCTGTCAACCTGCAAAGATCATCCACAAAGTTAAAATCAACAATAAAATAAATAGTCTAAATAAGTCTCAATAACACGGTTCAAACAAAGGAAAAACAGTCCTCTCTTTGTTGTTAGTTTATATTTAAGGTTTAAAATAGATGCTTTTAGCGTAGCTTCTTATAATAGAGAACACTGTTCATGTTATCTTTAGCTCTTGAAGCAACTAAGCTAATGTTACCGTGCTCTCTAAAAACGAGACAGAGACAATTATTATGTTCAAATAAATGGGTTTGAAAGCAAGCGTCTGACCGTGCTGTCTGGCTGCGCCGGAGGGAACGGCGTGTACTCCTTCTTCGTGCTCTTCTTCTTGGGCTCCCTGCGCTTGGTCAGGTTCTTGGAGCGGAACTTGGGCAGGAAGCGTTCCCAGCTCTGCGCCCGCAGGTCGGGGTCTTTGGACAGCTCCTGTTTGATCATCAGCGTCTGATGGTTCCGGCCGTCGGAAAAATGTGGGGTGGGGGTAAATGGGATGTTTGGGGTGGGTGGAGTGAAAGTAACAAAAATGTGATATTTCTGTGACGCCATATGCCCTGTCTGAACTCAAATGTAGTTTTAGTACCATTGTTAGTGTATAAATGTATCGTTCATGCAGGTGTGGTGCGGCGATAATGCCCCATGCATATTATTGCCTCAGTTATCAGTATTGATCAGTGCGTTGTCACAGCAGGAGGCCAATTTCTTCAAAGCTACTGTTCATACTAACACATCACTGTCAAAGTTTACGTGATAAAGCATTAACGCAACTTGCATGAAGACACTGGCATCATATGAAACCTAATAAACCAACAACCATGTCATACTAGCTTGTCGTGAAGGAGGTTAAATAAAGCTCCTAACTTACGCTAAATGTTGTCGAGGAAAAACTGGCATGGCCATTTTCAAAAGGGGTCCATTGACCTCTGACCTCTAGATATGTGAATGTAAATGGGTTCTATGGGTACCCACGAGTCCCTTTACAGACATGCCCACTTTATGATAATCACATGCAGTTTGGGGCAAGTCATAGTCAAGTCAGCACACTGACACACTGACAGCTGTTGTTGCCTGTTGGGCTGCAGTTTGACATGTTATGATTGGAGCATATTGTTTTATGCTAAATGCAGTACCTGTGAGGGTTTCTGGATAATATCTGTCATTGTTTTGTGTTGTTAATTGATTTACAATAATAAATATATACATACATTTTGCATAAAGCAGCATATTTGACCACTCCCATGTTGATAAGAGAATTAAATACGTGACAAATCTCCCTTTAAGGTACATTTTGAACAGATAAAAATGTGTGATTTATTTGTGATTAACTATGGACAATCATGCGATTAATCACAATTAAATATTTTAAACGATTGACAGCCCTAATAAAAACTGTTTTAATTTGAAGGCATGCTTTTACTGTGGAAGTGCCACAAGAAAAGTTGACAATGCTAATGACCTTATCTTATGAAAACTTGACTTATTAAACATATATTTTGATGTTTTTCAGCTCTTCTTCCTGTGAAGATGTTTAGAAACATTTCATGGATGCAATGAATTGTTATTCCATCTTTGACAAGTCATAATAGAAGGAGCACAGGTCTGAAAACAACAACCTCTGTCAGTTATGAAGAAGACGGATCCACACAAGTGAAGTGTGTTAGATGTGGGCCAGAAGCATTTTGGGAGAAAACCTCGCTTCGCTTGTAATGTCTAATGAAGATGAGCAACGCCTCGGTACGGAGCTGTGACCTGCGATGACGATGAGAATATCGGTCAGCCCAAACCTACATGACAAAATGTGGCTGTCGCTTGTATTAAACAAGTCAGACACGACGGGTGGCCCCACAGTGTTGTTATATTAAGACAAGTTTAAATAGGTAGTATATGATCAGACTGAGAGCTGCTGAGCGTCTGTGGCTCTTTCATGCCCTCAGCTCCAGGTTGAGCCAGCCTCGGCGTACAAACCCAGAGAGATTTATTTCAATCAGGAGATCAAGAACAAGGATGGAAACATCTTCATCGGGCATGACTGCAGCCTGTCCAAACATTTCTATCTATCCAGTACTAATGCTCCCTGAGCTGTGGCCTGGCGGTAAGAAGCCTAACCAAGTCAGCCAGGTTTCTGTCAGCAGTTTCAACATACCTTGATGTTGTAGATGGGGTGGATGTTCTTCAGCGTGTCCATCACCACTTTGCGCACCTGAATAACAGAAAAAGAGATATTTAAAAAACAAATCTACAACCGCTTTTCATTGGGTAAAATGTTATTTTAAAATTGATAATTAGATCTTTTTTTAAATAGAATAATAGATTGAGAGTTTACTTGAGAAATAGCTAAAAAAAATATATAAAAACTCAACTCTTTGTTGTTATTTCATCATTTAATGACTGAATTTGGATATGTTTTGTTTCATTATAGACATTTCTATTTCAAAATGCAATTTTTACGGCTGGGGGATATGGCCAAAATCTTCTATCATATAGGTAATTTACAGTCATGCTCTTGCTAAAGGGCACTGGGTACATCTGGTAGCAGTTGAGCTTGCTTAAGAGACAGGGGGCATGTGATTGGCTGAAAGGTCAGAGGACAGTGACAACACCTCTGTAATGTGACATTATGAAACAAAATGCTACAGGGAAAATATAGAGTGAAAAATTAAAATGAAATTTTAAAAAAGTATTGAAAGAGGGATTATTTATTTCATAATTAGTTATTTAATATTGAACACTTCTTTGCTGGATGCGGCTACTATTTGCTGCAGCCACACAGATTTCACAACGGGGATAAATATAGTTTCATCACACCTCTGTGAACAGACAGAGGCTCTGTGAAGTCCTTACCTCCTTCAGGCCGTTGTAAGGCCCCAGTGCCGACACCGTGTTGCCCTGCACCATCACATAGCAGTTGGTCAACAGCTCTAATGCCTGGAGAAGAGGAACAGGAAAGCAGTTAACTCATGACTTAAAATGATCTATTAACAGTAGTAACGATACAAACACTCAGGTATTGTGGCGGATTAGAAGCAATGCTGCCACCTAGTGGCATTTATCCCAAAATGCACCATTGCGACTGGCTCAGTGAAACCTTGTAGATGCCGTTAGGAGCACCGGAGGACACAGAGGCACAGGATTTTTTTCAGATTATTTTGTCTCATGCACTACTATCAGGATATAGCGACCGTTTTATAAAAATAACTTCTTTTAAATCATATTTGCTCTATTTCTACCCGCTGCAGCAGGTATGAGATGTGCTGGATGATTTGGTGTGGGACTCACTTTTAGGGTGGAGCCCTTGGGGCCAATCAGCCGCTGTCTTCGCTTCACAAACCGCTCTCTGTTCCTCACCAGGGTCCCGATTTTGATGATGTCACACGCCATGTCATCCTGTAATATCCGCACAGCCTGGAAGCAAAAAAACTGTGTGAAAAGCGAGGCAAAACAACCTAATAATCAGAATTCAGCACCACTCTTGTGTTTGTGTCTAATGCTGTCATCAAGCATCACAAGTTTCTAAAGCCAGGTCATCCCTGCATCCATCCCGAAAGTACTGCCCACCCGACCAGGGTCTTTTTAGGGGGTAAAAAGGTCCCGTAAAATGTCCCTGGAAGTTAATTTAGACACTGGTCCTTGCAGTTGAAACGTAATGAGTTCCTCGGAAGGTTCTTAGTTCTGGGGGGAAAGTTCCCGCGGTGGAAACGGGGCTTAAAACTCTACAACCCTACGTGACAGCAACGTCCTGTGATCATCATCACCTGTTCGAATGGGACGCTCCTGGCCAGCAGCTTGATGAGATCTCTGGCTCGCACGATGGCGTACGGGTCAAACGTTTTCTTTGTGGTGCAAACTGTGATGCTTCCCTCTATCAGGTCCAGAGTAGCTTTGACGTGCTGAGAAGAACAAACATCTGTGTTACACAATACAGGAACACCACCAGGTGCTTGAACCAAAACTAAACGGCACCGTACAGTGCTGATGGTGATAAAGTAATCCAGCCAGGTTGAAGCTCATTTTCATGTGCATACTGAGGGGTCAAATACAGGCTTTAAAACACATACTACTTCTAGCTAGATTCATTATGTAACCTATGAAATTGAATTCTTTGTGCATGCAAACGTACTGGGTCTAATAAAAGTGATTCAGAAACATTGTGGTCTGTTTTCAGCACGATTTGTCTCAGTTAAAAGCTTGAGCTGACTCTGTGAACTCACTGCGTCTCCTAAGGCCTTCTCCACGAGCGGCCAGCACTCTTTCAGGTAGGCTTCTCTGTATTTGGGGAAGAGGGTGGCGAAGCTGCTCTCCTCCAGCAGACCGCGGGGGTTGTCTTCCTTTGAGAACGCCGCCTCTTTCCATCCATCAGGGACAGTCAGGAGTTCAGATTCATCCACTGCGTGACACAGACATCAGAACCAACACGTTGTTTTACCCAGACAACAAAAATACCATCTCGTCTGTAACAAAGTGAGGGACATTGACATGGAGGAAACTCCAGATAGGACAGATAATAATGCACTCTTCTGCACTATATTCACATTTTTAATAGTCCTGTATCACAGCTGTTACTCTGCGCTATATTCAGTTTTAACAGTTTTCTTCATCTCATGTATTTTTATATCTGGTATATATATTTTTTTGTACTTTGTACTACTAACTTTTTTACTGCCTTTTTACTAACATGTTTTGCACTATGGAACTGTGATGCTGGAAACTTGAATTTCCCTCGAGATCAATAAAGTTACTATCTATCTACTTAAATTACTAACTAACTATCTATTTATCTATCTATCTATCTATCTATCTATCTATCTATCTATCTATCTATCTAACTATCTATCTATCTATCTATCTATCTACCTAACTATCTATCTATCTATCTATCTATCTATCTATCTATCTATCTATCTAACTATCTATCTAACTATCTATCTATCTATCTATCTAACTATCTACCTAACTTACTATCTATCTATCTATCTATCTAACTATCTATCTATCTATCTATCTATCTATCTATCTATCTATCTATCTATCTATCTATCTATCTAACTATCTATCTATCTAACTATCTATCTATCTACCTAACTTACTATCTATCTATCTATCTAACTATCTATCTATCTAGCTAACTATCTATCTATCTATCTATCTATCTATCTATCTATCTATCTAGCTAACTATCTATCTATCTATCTATCTATCTATCTATCTATCTATCTAACTATCTATCTATCTATCTATCTAACTATCTAACTATCTACCTAACTTACTATCTATCTATCTAACTATCTACCTAACTTACTATCTATCTATCTATCTATCTATCTAACTATCTATCTTACTAACTATCTAACTATCTACCTAACTTACTAACTATCTATCTATCTATCTATCTATCTAACTATCTATCTATCTATCTTACTAACTATCTAACTATCTACCTAACTTACTAACTATCTATCTATCTATCTATCTATCTAACTATCTATCTATCTATCTTACTAACTATCTAACTATCTACCTAACTTACTAACTATCTATCTATCTATCTATCTATCTAACTATCTATCTATCTATCTTACTAACTATCTATCTATCTAACTATCTACCTAACTTACTATCTATCTATCTATCTATCTAACTATCTATCTATCTATCTAACTATCTATCTATCTATCTTACTAACTATCTATTTATCTATCTATCTAACTATCTACCTAACTATCTATCTATCTATCTATCTATCTAACTATCTATCTATCTATCTTACTAACTATCTAACTATCTACCTAACTTACTAACTATCTATCTAACTATCTATCTATCTATCTTACTAACTATCTATTTATCTATCTATCTAACTATCTACCTAACTTACTATCTATCTATCTATCTATCTTACTAACTATCTATCTATCTATCTATCTATCTATCTATCTATCTATCTAACTATCTATTTATCTATCTATCTAACTAACTACCTAACTTACTAAGTTAGTTAGATAGATAGCTTGTTAGTAACTATCTAACTAACTAACTACCTAACTAGGTATCTAACTTAGTTAGATAGTTAGTTAGTAAATAACTTACTATCTAACTTAGTTAGTAACTAACTAATTATCTCTCTCTCTCTCATTAAAGGAGTGTTTCCATCACAGACAGCTCCTCTGCTATCCTGCAGCTAGCTCCAGCGTGCTTCGCTCTCTATCATGTAAACAGGCTGAATAAAGAGCTAAACTCGGTTCTTCTTCTCAGTGGACTGGTCACCGGGTGTCTAATAATACTGTTCTACCCGGTAGAGTTCATAACTCACCCTGGTTTTTCGTGTTTTTGTGTTTTTTCCCGGTTTGAGCTTCACTCACGCCTCCCGTCCTGGAGGCCGCCATTGTTGTTGGGAGAAGTTTTAACTTCCGGTTTTCTTGCAGGCTGAAGTGTTGCGTCACTTCCGTCTTCTGGAGACAGCTGACTCCTGCAGCCTCTTCTCCATCATCACTCCTGTTCTCCTCAGGAAGATGACCAAACATCTACTGCCTTGTGAACCTCTATCGAGGACAGAACCTGCCTAAATAAAAATAAATTAAAAAAATAAAAAAAAAATAAAATAAAAAATAAAAAATAAAAAATAAAAAATAAAAAATAATAAATGGCTCGATAAATAAGATGTCATTAAATGTAAGTTTTTGTAACATTAAAAATAAATGTAGCCATCAATTAATTGATAAAATGTGACATAAATTGATATTTGTTTTAATTTCCTTCTTTATTTATCTTTGCATTTTGTGTTTTTGTCTGATGTGTCCTACTTGTCTGTCTGTCTCTATGGTAACAGTATGTCTATTGTATGTGTACTTTTTCTCAAACTGTGCTGCCTATGAATGCAAAATGAATTTCAGTGCAGACTGACAATGAAGTTGTATCGTATCGTAATTCCCTTACTTATTTACTTGTTTATTTTTTCCTTTTATTTATTTATTCATTTATTTATTTTTAATGAAATTTTAAATGTATTTATTTATTTTGCATTTTCTTTATTATTTTATATTTATTTCTAAACATACGTATTTAGTTATGTATTTATGCATTTATTAATTTATTTATGCACAATTTTCCCTTTGCATTTCACCCCTTATTTATTTACCCCAAATTATTTATTTCTGTATTCTTTTCTTTATACATTTTCTTTTTACATTACCACAGGTAATTTTATACAGTGAGGTGAAGTTTAAAAAAATGGTCTCACTACAATGAAATGTCTCCTATGGGGACTAACATCATCACACATGAATACAGTTGGGCTCATTGGATCCACAAGAGTCTCAGCTTTACACTGATACCCAATTCATGTAATTCAGAGACTGTTTAGGGACCCCAGTATGCAGAAATATTCAAACACATCAAATTTTAGAATAGGTGAATTGCATTCAAAAAACTGCATGTGATTATCATAAATTGGGCATGTCTGTAAAGGGGAGACTCGTGGGTACCCATTTTTCAAGTTTCACCTTCCTCGTTTCATGTGTAGTCCTCCCTCTGCATCCACTTTGAAAGTGATTTTATATGAAAAATAGTGTGAAATGTGTAAAAAGTTTCATAAGAATTACGATAGGTTTCATTTCTGTCACATCTGTCTTTTTATAAATATTGTTCTGCATCATTACAGTGAACTGTCTTCATGATCAACACAACACACTCACAGACGGTGATCCAAACACTTTATTGCAGCCGTAGCTGCTCAAAATAAGTCATGATTGCTTTGGTTGCACTCACTGAGAGTACGGTTACTCCCAAAAAGCCAATAGATCCGGCCACGATGGAGATCATTGTCACCGGCTCTGCCCCTGCAAAGAGATGGACACAAGTCATTTCATCAACTCTGTATTTAGATTTCACACTGAACTTTACGTTAGACTTACAATAATGATAAAAATTTAAAAAAATCTAACAAAACTGCACGAGCTGTTATCAGTATACATTACTTCAATAATTTCAATTGTGCAAAAAAAAAATCTAGCTCGCCTAAAAAATACAATAATCAGTGAACTCACAGTGAGACGGTGGGACTCCTGACGTCCCCCTCTCGTTGACCACCAGCGGTCCAGCCGACACGACGGCAGCTCGTGTTCCCTCTCTGCCCGTCCGACTCACTGACCTCTTGCTGCGCTGCCGGCTGGTGCAACTCTATTACAAAATTAGGCTCAGTTGGTGATTTTCACTCCTCTACATTTATTTGACGGTAGAGTTGGGTCGGCATTTTGTCATTATGAATCGTTCTGGCTAATTAAAAAGTAGCCTATATCAGCAACATGTGCTGACAGCATCATGGCACTAAATCCATTAGTAACTAGAATTGCTGCCTTGCGGTTGTATGCCACACTGGTGCGGTGGCCATTAGAACAGTAGCTAGAATAGACCAGTAACCTGGAAGAGCTGAAAATATATCAACAGATAACTGGTGTTAAACATCAGCAGGTCTATCTCAAGTCTTCAGTTTACCTTCGTACAGTCTTCCTCAGGTCCACATATGTTGGCCAGGCAGTGGATGTAGACGGGCAACTGCTGGGGCATGGTGAACATCTGGATGGAAAACCTGCTGTTCTGTGCCAGGCCGTTAACAGAGAGCCAGTGGAACGTGTCGTCAACAGCACAGCTGGGGACGAGAGAGGATAACATTCAGGACCGTTATCACCCACTGCAACTCAAGCAGTTCAAATATACATTATCAATAAAGCAACGTAAACATTTTACTTAGGGGTGAAAGTTTGCTACAAGTAATACTGAATCTGATAAAGCTCAGTGAACACACATTAACAAAAGCAACAATTACTGATGTTAATATGCAGCTGCATCAAGAGATTAAAAAGAAAAACTGTCAACGCACTGAACTGATGAGTGACATGTTCACCTACCCATCCTGTAGAAGAACACCCCGAACCGAGTCCTGTGGGTCGGCGCTCTCGGTGGCCCAGCAGGACTCCACCTGCAGGAGCACGTCTGAAGCAAAAGAGTTGTTGGTCTGCAGGGCCACCTGGAGGTACAGGGTGTCCGTCGACTCCAGGGCGATGATCTCCCTGTAGCTGTCGGTGTAGGACCCGTCAGTGTACAGGCTCATGGTCAGGCCCAGCTGCAGTGACGAGTTGAACTCCACCAGGGAGACGGAGGAGAGCCTGCAACCAAAGATCACTTATTAACAATGCTATCTTTTTTTTAATTCAGACACACAGAGACAAAATATGAAGATGTTGGTCTCACCACAGCATATCCACACCGACGTGAGCGTTGCGAACATAATGCCGCGGGTAGACACACTTCCAGACGACGTTTAGATCCCGCCTGCTGATGGTTTCCTCCCTCGTCAAGGTCACGGTCAGAGTGTTTTGGAATTCCATGTGAGTTTTGTTCACCTGAAAAATCACACACGCACACTTAGTTTTGGTAAACTCATACGTCACACTTCAAAAGGGTAGAATAGACTATAGATAATAATAGCTCTAATAATAGTTCTTCATACTGAATTTCAAAAACACAGCATCGAGACTACAGGTGACACATCTTAATTGGTTGTGATTATGTTGAGGAATTCCAGACAAATGTATAAATTGTATTACAGTTCTAATGGTGAGGGTTATTGTATTCATTCCATGGGTAATTGGCGTAAGTATTAAGAAGATGCCAATTATTATGGCGGTATGGATTTGTAATTATTTTGCAAACACTTGTAAATGGAGATATGAAGGTTCCTTTCCCATAAGAATGTGACTAGGGATGCACCGATCCGACTTTTTCAGTCCAGATACCGATAATACACAATACTATACACCCGCCAAGTGTCGATCGGATGAACGGTTTTCAAGATATGTGAAGGACACACACACATACAGAGCTTCCTTGGCTGGATTGCTCTATAGTTACAAGCATTTTGCTGTTGGTACATATTTTATCAGTATTTATGTTCTCATTACTTCAAGTGGTAAGCGCCTCCCTGCAGCACACAATCTGTCCATCACTTTGATGAAGTCCTCTTTATCTTTTAATGATTTTGAAAAGGTAATGCATGCTTTTATCACCACACGTCTTGATTATTGTAATGCACTTTACGTTGGTGTTGGCCGAGCCTCTTTGAAAGCAGCTCTTCTTTTAACTGGTACACATAAACGTGAGCACATCTCCCCGATTCTGGCTTCTCTTCACTGGCTTGATTTTAATATTAACATACAAATCGTTAAATGGGCAAGCTCCAACTTATCTATCAGACCTTTTAAAACCACATCTTTTATCAAGGACACTCAGATCCACTGAGCAGTTGCTTCTGACTGTCCCGAGGTCTAGGTTGAAGCTCAGGGGTGACCGAGCCTTTTCAGTTGCAGCTCCAAATCTCTGGAACGCTCTGCCTCCACATGTTCGACTGTCCCCCGCACTGCCTGATTTTAAAATCAAACCTCAAAACACACTTTTATTCCTTGGCTTTTGGCTCGGCATGAGAGTCGACTATTTTAATCCTTTTTTTCCTTTCCTATTGGTCTCAACGTTTTTATTATTTTAATGTCCTGTTTTAAATATGCTTTATAAATAAATTGGGATTGGACTTTGTAATACAATGTCTTTTTATTACTTATCAGTCACTCACCCGCCTCTCAGTTCCACATTCAGAGGCTTTTCGTGATGTGCGGAAGTAGTAGAACACGCCGCTCTCCTCCACCGTGCATCGGCCGTCGTTCAGCCGCACGTCAACCTTTCCCCCGATGTGAGAGGTCAGGTAGGGTTTTGCTATTCCACCAATCAGCACCTTATCCAGACACCGGCTGAAAAGGCCTTTTTCTGTTTCAAAACAAGGCTCAGAGTCAAAAAATCACACTGGTTGCACACTATAATACAGAAGTAGTAATGTTTGCAGCCGTCGTAACTGAATGCAAAAGCCACAGTGGAAGCAGCTTAACATAATCCATCAATATAGACTGTTTAAATGTGTTTCATTGGATGAGATATGTAACTAAGTTTACCATTGCAGACAGGACGTGAACCCGCAGGACGCTTCATGACTGAGCTCACATCGTAGTGTCCGTGTTGGCACACACAGGTGAAGGAGCCCAGAGTGTTGAGGCACAGAGAATCGCGAGGACACGGAGTTCGCCTGGAGGAAGCACACAGATCTGGACCTGACAAACAAACAGTAAAAGCAAATAAGATACAACAGAAGAGAGTATTAGTTTGAATTCTATGAACAGACTCTTGAACAAGTTGAGCTGGTTTTTCCTCCGTGACCTACCGACCCAGTGAACGACCCCATCTGTAACCTTCACGTTGCTCGTATTCAGGGACTCGATGTAATCCAGCAGGTCCTCGACAGGTAAAGGCACGTCTTCTTCAGTGGCGGACGCATCAAAAGACATAAACAGAACCTGGGTTTTGTCTGGCTCTGCTGCAGGCTCAAAGGTTGCCAGCTCAACGCGGGCCGGCAGCTCGAAGTCTTTCAGCAGCTCCTGCAGCTGAAGGACACACACAAACATATGATGCTTCAAGGACAAGGACGGCAACCTTGAAAGGAAGAACATACTGTATGCCTGGCTGAAATGTATCAGTAACGATTTTTATCTTGCTGAAAAAGAAACTTTAAGCGTTTATGAAGAAGTATAAAACAGTATAAAATAAAGAACTGCACAAGTGTAGTTTCTCTGGAGTCAATTCAATAAAAGTAGCCGTATGAGTACTGGATTTGTAGCACAACAAATCCTGCAGAATCACTGGATGTGCAGTACGTGATCACTGATGTATGTAAACCATGCATCTTCTCCCACCTTATCTTTGAAAATCTTGCCCATCTTAGCTCTGGGTTCTGACGCGTCGTCCTGTAGCTCCTCAGGCAGTGACCAGGGCACGACCATAGTGAGAGCCATGTTGGACACATCCAACTGCAGATCTACAGAATCCACGAAAATAGAAACTCATTGGGTTTATCATGAAAGTATATCATAATCAGATTAAACTCCAACAGACTAACGGTAGCTCAGACTGACCTAGGTCCAGAGCGTGTCCACCAGCCCTCAGAAGGTGGTCTAAGGATGAATTGGTTCCCTCAAAACACACGTGAGAATGTTCCGACTCCCACCGCCCACCACATTCCTCCCACACGTCGAGGACGTAGGTCTTCCCTTCCTCCAGCCCCGAGAGATGCAACTCCGTTTCGGCGACACGGCTGCTCTGGATGGTGGTGCCGTTCTCCAGAGACAGCTCGTATAAGAAGGCCACGGCCAGCTGGTGGGTGTCGCGTGGGATCCACATCGCGGTGGAGTCGTTGGAGCGGTATCTGAGCTCGGACACGCCGTGAGGTCCTGGAAACACACAGCATCACGACATACATAAAACAGATACTGTGTATAATTCAGGGGTCTCCAACAAGTAGCTCGTGAGCTACCAGTAGTTCAGTGTAGCGTCAATGATAGTCCCAAGGTATTTGTATGATTGCACATGTTCAACAGTTTGACCTTAATGGTTGTGACTTCAAGCATGTCTTCTAAAATCAGTTTCTCATCCGTTTCTATGTTACCCGTGTTGGCTGTGACCGTCTTGGCGCTCATGAGCACGCCGTCTCCACACAGCGCCTCCACCTTGGCCCGGTGCTGTTGGCACGGCAGCACCCCCTCCACGGTGAAGTTGGTGAGGAGCGTGGTGCCCTGCAGCGCCCCCTCGTGGTAGACTCTGAACACGGAGATGGACGAGGTGTTCCTCACCTCCCAGCTCACGGTGTAGTTGTCGGGGCCGAAGGACGTCTGACGCAACGCCTCGATGCTGGAGTGAGCTGAGGAGCGGAGAGGGGATTATGTTTACCACGATAGTCTCTTCTAAAGGACGAGAACTATTAATCAGTTCGTCAACTCGTGCTGGACTCACCAGAGTTTCCATCGTTCAGGACCATCTTGCTGTAGCGGGACTCCATCCCCGCCTGGCAAACAGTCTGCAGGCTGAACTTAACCCTGACGCAGGGCTCCAGGTCAGACAGGGTGAACACAGAGTTGTCCTCCTTGTGCCAAAAGAGCACCTTCTCCGTGATGTGGTCTGTGCCGTTGAGGTAGAAGGCGGTGAGGAGGAAGGAGGAGAACTTCTCGGGGCAGTCCCAGGCCAACGATATGCTGCTGCTGTTCCACGACGTCATCTTAAAGTCCTCGGGAAGGTCTGGGTCTGGTGGAGAAGGGATAAACAATTGGCAAAGCGTTTTAAACCGGCGATTGCATTTGTTGTCTCATTATAAGTGAGAAATATGTTTTGGTTTTTGTAATCCGTGTGATGTGGATGTCCATACTGGTGATAGTAGAGAGGCAGGTGAAGGAGCGAGTGCCTTCGGTCTCCACACAGGGCACGTAGGAGCTGCAGGCCTCCAGAGCTGCGAAGCTGTAGTGGTTGCTGTTGGTAGAGTCCACGCTGAGAGCGTTAAAGGAGCCCCGGTCGGTGTGGTACAGGGTCACCGTGGAGCTGTTGTTGACTGCTGGGCGGTTCTCCACCCAGGATACCAGCAACGTGGAGGAAGTCCTGGACTCGAGCTTGACAGGGAGACGCATAGTGTGGCCTGGGATGAGCAGGAATGGAGTTTCAGTCATACAGAGAAATAGTCATTTAAAGCATTATTAAATATAAAGGTTAGAAACAGGAGTAATCTGCGAACCAAAGTATAAAAAAGACATGTCACGGGAGGTTATGTGCATGATGAGTATGAGTCTAGGGCGATCAACGTTAACCCGAAGCCCAAACCTGAACCAAATTATCCCCTTAAAAAAACTGAGGGCAGGTCAACATTAAAAACAAGAACATACTTAATAAACACAAACAGATAATCTCACCAATTGCAAGGAAGAAGTTTTCATCCTGGTGGAAGAATAATGTGCCGTTTTCACATGCAAACACCTCAGTGGGACTCATCGAGTCCAGGAAGCCCTGAAGGAAGAACGAGGGACCATCAAAGTAGTTGTGAGATGTACTACCATGACCGTCCATCTGTATATTAATGTAGTTTGATGACATGTTATATCAGAAGTACCTTAGTGGCATTCGCCGGTTGCTCTCTGGGTTTCTGCCGGCCTCTGATTTTAGTGAACTTCGTACCTTAGATAAACACATTTCATTAAACATTTATGGATTTTTAGAGAGTAAAAACATTGAAAGAAAAGGTTAAAAGATGCTTACTTGGGGTGATTCTGAAAGTCCATGCCTGAACAGAGCCTCCGTACTGAAGTGTCAGCTTGTTTTCAACACCCGGGGACACCGTCAGGGAGGTAACTTTACCCACCTTCCTGATGGATTTCAGTGCTGTATCGTTGAGCCATATGTTTCCATTGTGCCTGAAAGGATGGAAGATAATGAGGCCTTGGTAAACTCCCATTTTCATCCATATTATTCCAGATCCTATTTAAAAACCTGTCTAACATTATCCTGGTTATCACCACATAGACACATATAAAAGAGTCTTTAAACCAAAACAATTCTTGCAGAAATCTCCAAATGTCAAAAGTTTTTGATCCCAAATCACAGCATGGCTTTTTCTAAAGTGTTCCTCAAGGTCTTGGTGTGTCAATGTGGTATTTTGGAGGGATTATTGATCATTATTATCAATTCTTGAGTTGCAAAAAAATGGTTAAATTTAGCACCAAATCTGTGTAACAAATGGGATTAACCCAAACATTGCTGCAACAATTTATTGATGCATAATACAGCATTCAAAGATTCAAATTACATTGAAATAATGTGTGCCGAATTTACCAGGAACACATAATGAGTCATAAAATATCCTAAGTAATGTTTTACCACATGTCCAGTTTTGTCAATTAGCTGAGAAACACAAAATTGTGTTTCTTGTAAATGTAGTTTGGCGTGAAGTGCTCTTCAAACAGCAGAGAACTTGCACTTGATCAGGCTAAAAAATAAGCATTCTGTTAAATACTGTGTGTTTTCTAGTGTTTACCTGTCCAGAGCATCGTCCTGGCTCATCCAGCATATTGAGAAGGAAATATCATCGCAAAGTCCTGCAGGAAAAATCAACTAGAATATCTCCAAATGTCACAAAAGTTCATCTTAACTCAGTGATATATTCAGAATGCTACTCACCAAACGATATAATATGAGGCACCAGCATGAAAACCAGCAACGAAAACTTTAAAGAGTTCCTGAAAATATAAAAGTTGATTAATTCCAGTGAGAGAAGTGATATTAAACCGACTGTTAATACTAGTTTTTCTTACATTTTCTTAGTAATTCCAGCAGAGGAACGCATGTTGTGTTTATCAGAGTCTGGGCTGAGCAGGTGACTCCTAATGAATCACAGGTGTGTGCTGCGTTCAAGCACCTGCTGGGATTCACCAGCTTCCTGAGGACATGGGAATCCTTTATATCTTATATTGTAGTCTCTAGATCAGGGGTCAGCAACCTTTACTATCAAAAGAGACATTTTAGGCAAAAACAAAAAAAAAGAAATCTGTCTGGAGCCGCAAAACATGTGATCATTGTGATGAAGGGAACACAGTTTATAGTCTAAGTATATAGTATATAAGTCTAATGCAGTGAGGCCCAAAGACACAATGTACTACGGAGTATTAGGACCACATTGAGGGGAAAAAACATCTGAGAATAAAGTCGTAATATTACGAAAATTTATGACTTTACTCTCGTAATATTACGACCTTTTTCTCGTAAAGTTATGACTTTATTCTTGTTATGTTACAACTTTTTTCTCGTAAAGTTAAGCACGTGTAAATCTCAGATGTTTTTTCCCTCAATGTGGCCCTAATACTCCGTAGTACATTGTCTCTTTGGCCCTCAATGCATTAGACTTATATACTATATACTTAGACTATAAACTGTGTTACCTTCATCACAATGATCACATGTTTTGCGGCTCCAGACAGAATTTCTTTCCTTTTTTTTTGCCTAAAATGGCTCTTTTGATAGTAAAGGTTGCTGACCCCTGAAATAAAGAATCACTACTGCATGTTGTGGTGCAGAAGGCCTGTAGGTGGCGTTGTGCACCCTGATGTAGTCCACCATCTGCAATTTAGAAGTTCACAAATAGATGTTTCAATTAAACATCAGTAACTGATCAACGTGAATATAAGAACTGTAACAACACGTATTCCTTCATGAAGCCTGCTGTATTATCCCGTGTGACTCTGTGATTACATTAAGCAAAGGAGGGACGACTTGTCTTCTATTAGTGGTCCTGCATCACCAGCTTTTCAGGGTCTACTGGACGCCACCCAGCGATCGGACAGAGACGCTTTTGTCTGATAAGTCTTAATGCTAAATTGGAGTCACATGTATGCACAGTCTGTGGAGAGTTTCAGACTTCATCCGGACCATATTCAAGTCAAATCATGATCTGAGCAGCAGGGAGTCTTGGGGGAAAGTATAAGAGTATTCTAACGCAATATGGAGAGCCGGCACTGTTTGCTGCTGCTGTGCACACTAAGTTTAGCGCCGGCCTCTAGAGAGGCGACGAAAAATGATGATGACATCGACCTTGTCAGCTTCCTGAGAAGTATCTACCCCGGGCCGCCGGGGGGAGACGAGCCGTTCATCATCAAGAGAGACTTTGAGTTAAACTCCCCGAAGGAGCCGGGGCGCCCCGAGGTCCTCTCCATCACAGAGCAGACCAAGGTCAAACCGGTCGATCGGGATGCTCCCGGACCCGTGGTGTTAACCAAAGACGGCCGCATCAAGGGGATCAAGGTGGACAAGGCCTATATATTCTACGGGGTACCGTACGCAGACCCTCCCGTCGGGGCTTACCGCTGGAAGCCCCCCAGACCTGTGAGTCCTCGGCCGGGGCTTTACGACGCCTCCTTCCCCAGGGCGTCATGCATGCAGGTCTGCAGCGGACCCGTCACCGAGTGTCCTCGGAGAGTAAGGAACAACTTCTCACTTATTTGCATGTTTTTGTATAATATTTCACTTCAGGATGTAATAGCATGTCTGGTATTTTGGCATACAGTGACCAAGTTTCACCTGCTAGATCACCATCATTAACAGTAAAGGGTCCTAGTGCTCTGAAGACAGATTAAAGTTTGGGGGATTTAACTTTTTCTCAAAGTCAAAGATACTGCAGACGCATAGTTGATGGTGGATGGAGCTGAAAAGCCACCAGTTATTTGAGCTGAGCCATGGAAGTATTACAAGAACTGCATTCTGGGCTCCAAGATGGCGCCCAAATTCATTCCAATGAAATGTTGCCCATCCAGTCAGTTTATGCCACGATACTGTTTCTCTCCTTCTGGTTTGCTTCCACATTGAGCGGCTCATGTCACATGCACAGAGCCGTCTCTCCCTGCAGGGCCGTAAGTTCTCCTGATACACCAAAAACATCTCTAAAATCTGAACCAATTGTGAAGGAAATACTGAAACTTTTATTTATTCTTTGCTGGCTTAAAAGTAGTCAAATTAAATATTTTGAATCTAAAAATGCTCCATTCAGCCTGTAGAATATCTACCATGTCAGCTGTAAAATCCCGTTGGCTTTAGGTCGAGGGAACCAGGGCGATGCTAACTTCCTGGTTGGCCTACAAAAATATCCCTGGAGCACTCAATGTGAAATTCAGAGCATATCTATTGCCTCCACACGGCACTCAACATCTAGCCACAGTGCTGACGGAGCTAACAGTGTTAACCTGAGGAGGGCGGAACCGGAGGGTGGGTGCTACGCTTTCGCGACGGTGTTATCAGTGTAACCGCCGTATGAGAGCAGTGCAGAGCGGCGTCCGTGAGCTAGCCAGTGGAGCACGCTCACATACACTAAAAGGGCACGCGTGTCCAGCTCGACGATGTCAACAAAGCACGGAGAAGCTCTGATTACAACACACACAGAGTGACTTCATTTTCTACTCAGGTAGACATTACTCCTCTATATCTTTACATAGACAACAGTTGTTTGCTGCTACATTAATGCTCTGGATATCATAATATCACATATCAACCTGCCTCGTTGTAGCTTACCAGAATAGCAACCTAGAACTAAATAAAACTGAATGAATATTTCTACAGGTCAGTGAGGACTGTCTCTACCTCAACATCTTTGTACCTCTGGATGTGAACTTCATCTCCCCACTGGGGAGCCCGCTGCCGGTCATGGTGTGGATCCACGGAGGAGATTTCATAGCCGGCTCTGCGTCCAAGCCGCTGTACGACGGACGCTTCATCACTAACTTCACCCACACTGTTGTTGTCAGCCTGGAGTACCGACTGGGTGAGGAAGTTTGGTGGTGTTTCGATTTTATTGGAATAATATGTATTACCATAGAGGAAAGCATTGTTAGCCTACATATTCACTATACATGGCATTACTCTAGAGCGAGGTCAGCAACCTGCGTCTCCTTAGCTCCTCTATAGTGGATTTTTAAAAATGGAAATGAATAACTGTTTTTCATTTACATTTTCATTTTTATTTATCATTGTTGTAGGTCTATGTTACGACGGTACGACGGAGTATTAAGGGCCACATTGAGGAAAAAAAATAAATCTGAGATTTCGAAAATAAAGTCATAATATTACCAGAATAAAAGTCGTAATATTATGAGAATAAAGGCATAATATTATAAAGTATTAATAATGTTACTACCTTTTTCTCGTAATATTATGACTTTATTCTGTAAATCTCAGATGTTTTTTCCCTCTTTCTGTTCTGTCCTTTAATGGCCTTTTTCTTTTGCACTAAATCTGCAGGGATAAAGGAAGGATGACCTTTAGCACTGGAGTTAGCTTGGTACAAGCAACGAGCATCTCGTGGTAGACATTAGTGCAAATAATGGTGTGTTTATTGTAGAGTGTGTGTGCGTGTGTGTGTATGTGTGTGTGTGTGTGTGCGTGCGTGTGTGTATGTGTGTGTGTGTGTGTGTGTGTGTGTGTGTGTGTGTGTGTGCGTGAGACAGTATGAGAAAGGCTAATGTGTGCCTGTCATTATCTAAAATGGCGAGCCTGCTGAAACAGGAGCAGAGATATGTGGACGGTAATTTGGAAACTCAGAGGAAATGAACGTCTTGCTGGAGTCAATTACGTCTGATCGTGTGATTTTATGCCTGATTTAAGGTGCTTTTGGGTTCCTCTTGTCGGGCAAAGACCCTCACTCCTCGGCGGCGGGGAATTATGGGATCTTGGATCAGCAGGCGGCTCTTCTTTGGGTCCAACGGAACATCGCAGTGTTTGGAGGTGATCCCAGCAAGGCAAGCACGCACACACACAAACACACTGTTGGGAGAGGACAAAAACAAATTCACTCAAAAAACATTTGTGTAAAAACAATTGCAAAGATTTCGGGAATATTTGACAGATTTGATCAGGCAGCAAATGTTGTACCATAAGGTTGAAGAAAAAGTTGTCTTCCAATACAAGTAGGGATGCACCCATACCACTTTTTTCAGACCTAGTACAAGTACAAGTACTTACACTTGTGTGCTCACCGATACCGAGTACCGATACGAGTACTTCTCTGTGCTAAAAGACCCTCGTTAACAGCCAGCTGGAGGGTGTGAGCAACACACGGCAGGCTGGGGAGTCCCGCATACGAGGCGGTGCACCGCGACCTCGGCTCGGAAAGGCTCGGGGCGAAGGTGGCTCGCGGCCGCAGCTTTACAGCGCTCCCTGCCCGGACCTCGCTGCACCGTGGACAACGGCCCCCTGCTCCCGGTGCGGACTGTCCTCAGTGCGCACCAATCGCGTCGGACCTCCAGATTGGGGCTCGGCCCACGTAAAAGGCGCCAGGGGTCTGCGGCGATGTCGGCAACCCACCCGATCCGTCTAGAAACACGAACCAAGGAGTCTAACGCACGAGCAAGTCAGAGGGTGCAAGCAAAACCCTGTGGCGCAATGAAAGTGAAGGCCGGTGCACGCCGGCTGAGATAGGATCCCGGCCCAGCGGGGTCGGGCGCACCACCGTGAAGTGGTATCGGTGCCGTTTTGCGAGTACGAGTATGAGTACATGAGCACAGTATCGGACCCGATACCCGTTACAGGTATCGGTATCGGTATCGGTGCATCCCTAAATACAAGATTGTGATTATTTTCTCTGACTTCTCTTTGCTTCTTTTTACTGTAAAATACTTGATAGCTTTATCTCTTTTATACTCTAAAACAGTGGTTTTCTCCACTCTGTTGTGTTTTTTGTCAGGTGACGATATTTGGGGAGAGTGCAGGTGCTCAGTCAGTGAGTCTTCACCTGATGATCCAGAGCAGCAAGCCTCTGTTCAAACAGGCCGTCCTGCAGAGTCTGCCCTTCTCCATCCCTCTGAAGACCAGGTGAGGACCCGTCGGGTGAGGGCTGGTACTGCTCACTGGTCTGATCTGTGCCTGGTTGAAGGAAAAACAAAATACGGTGGACTTCAAGTATTAACTTTCTTTTTGTTTCCTCAGATAGTATCAGGGTGAGGTGTGTTTTTCCTGAGCTGTTCTTGTATTCAAACAGACAACTCCAAGCTGAACTGTCATGTTTGTATTCCTGCGTCTCGTTCCCAGACACGACGCCCTGAAGCTGGGAAGAGACTTCGCTAAACAGACCAACTGCTCCGTGAGCGACATCGTCTGCCTGCTGTCTCTCACCCCGCAGGCCGTGCTGGCCGCCCAGATTAAAACAAGTAAAGCGCCACAAACACAAACGGCCGGCCTACGCTCGCCAAATTTAGAGCCAACAACAGGGCTGAGGGCTGCCCACACAGTTACATAAGAGGGCAGGATATATAATAAACTATGTTTATCTGCAAAAAGATGATGAAAA
Organism: Sebastes umbrosus; assembly: GCF_015220745.1. NCBI lineage: Eukaryota > Metazoa > Chordata > Actinopteri > Perciformes > Sebastidae > Sebastes > Sebastes umbrosus. The sequence goes on from NC_051291.1 coordinate 2,669,794, forward strand.
ACATTATTCTTATCCTGAGCCGTGGCATTTTGGAGAACAAAATCATGAAAAGCTGAGGACTAGTGGGCCTCTGAAGGGGCAATTAGAGGGACTTTACCGCCTCACAGCACCAAATGACTGTAATATACCTGACAGGGTTATTGATCAGTAGCACCGACGCTGTGATAACGTCAGCAGCTGCTGTTTTTTGCCTTTCAGGCCGACATATCTGGAACAAAAACACATAGGTGACAAAACAATACAGCTCGGACTTTATTTAATTTAATTTACTTTAATTTATTTATGTTATTACTTTTATTAAATTCAAAATGTATTTATTTTTTTATTCATTTATTTTTAAATGTATGTATTCATTTATGTATTTATGCATTTATTTATTTATTTCTGCACGATTTTTCCCTTTGTATTTCACCCCTTATTTAGTTCCCCAAACTCCCCGAGGTTTAGCTAGTTCAGAGTGAGAACTAAATAAATATAAAAATTAATAAAAAATATTAATAAAAGGGAAAATTAAACAAAAGAGTAAATAAATCAGGGAATTAATACAAAGGTAAATAAAGAAACTAATTAAAAATTATATTTCTGTGTTAATTTGTTTATTTATTTATCTTTGTATTACTTCCCTTATTTAGTCTTGTTTATTTTTACCTTTTATTTATTTATGTTATTATTTTTATTAAATTCAGAATGTATTTATTGAATTTTTTTAAATTTATGTATTTATTTATGTATTTATTTCTGCATGATTTTCCCTTTGTATTTCACCCCTTATTTATTTCCCCAAACTCCCCGAGGTTTAGCTCGTTCAGAGTGAGAACTAAATAAATATAAAAATTAATAAAAATATAAATAAAAGGGAAAATTATACAAAAGAGTAAATAAATCAGGGAATTAATACAAAGGTAAATAAAGAAACTAATTAAAACAGAAATATCAATTTATGTTACATTTTATCAATGAATTAATGGATACATTTATTTTTTATATTATTTTTTGCTACATTTAATTGTTTAGTTGTGAAAATCAGACTCAATCTAACCGACGTGTTTTTGATCTCAGGTTCCAAGATTGTGAACCCGTTCAGGTTCCTGGAGGTGTTTGAGACGTGGGGTCCGTATATCGATGGGGAGTTAATAAAAGAGCAAGCTGTCACTGCCTTCCAGAAGGGCCACTGGCAGAGAGAGAAGCCGGTGCTGCTGGGTAAGACACACATGCACACACACACACATTACAGTACATTTCGGAGGGAAATATTACAGTTACAGTTACAGTCTGGTGTTTTTTAACCCACCCATCCACCCCGACCTGCATTACTTTTAGTAGGTATAGCTACGAATGATATATGAGACCAGCCTGACCATTAAACATCAGTTCATTCTGGTGTTACCGTGCCTCCAGACTAACCTCTGGCCCGTCTCTCAGCGGTATGCTTTCTGGAGGACTCCCTTTGGCTTTCATTATAACACTATTTGTTTTCTCAAGATCATAACAAAGCTGAAGGCAACGTACAGTACATGCTTTCTAGGTAACTAAACCGCCTAGTAGTGAATCAAGGTGAAAGCTGAAGCCTTAATTACTTGTCGATGTAAAACTGCCCACAGTCATAACAGGAAGTCAACATGTTTAAGAGTGATTCTTACACCTAATGACAATCAGACAACAGGAAAAGCTGCAGACAACATACTGTAAGAAGTCTGCTTGTGTTTTGTGTCCTACAGGTACGACCTCGGAGGAGGGGGTGATCTTTGCGTACGGTGTCTTCACGAAGCCGGTCTCTGCGGTGGAGAGCACCGTGTACATCACGGCCATCTTTAAACAGCACGCACTGCGGGTCCTGCACAAGTACCTGCCCCTGTACAGGGACGCAGACCGCAGGGACATGCTAGCTCAGGTAAGAGGTGCAATATTCACAGTCTGTTCGTTTGCAGCATTGGAGCTGATATACAGTCCCAACACATAACTCGTCAAATACCGACACTTAGTCAGCAGCCCTACGCTTCAAACTACGACGCTCTAGAGTCAGTTCTGGACGTGTCGTGGACGATGTGTCAGTTTCCGTGGGTGCCGTCCACCTCGAGAGCCATCCAGTTAGTCCGTTACCTTGTGTAAAAGTTCAGCATTATCACCACTGTACACAATTCAGTGCTGCTCCTCGGCTCCTCAAACACATCTCCTATCATTCGCCTACAGAGGGAGCTGCAACTCCAGTTTTTTCCCTCAAAGTCTGACTCCAAAAAACACACCACAGTTATTTTCATTTCTCCTCCATACTTTGCATGAGTGAAGCATGTGGACCAACTGGAGTCAGGGACTTCTGTCTGTTTGAGATGCAGCCTGACTGCTCTCACTGAGACGCGACTCATGAATATCTACCGTGACAGGAGGGATGAGCCGAGGAATCACAGATGAAGTCTGGACTGGTCTGTCTTAAGCCCCAGTCACAGGAGACTAGTATTAACTGGGAACCTCAAGTGATTTGTAATAACTGCGGAGGTCGTCTGTGATCTTAATCCTGTGCGAATCTGCCATGTCTGTAATTTGTCAAGTAAAAATTCTAGGGCTTTAATTCCGATTAATCGCAAATTATTCTGACATTGGAGTGGGCAAAAAATATATATTTACGTGCAAAATAATTGCACGAAGAAAACCACCCCTGGTTTGTAAAGGCCTTTAGACTGCATTTGTTTCAGCCAGGTGTACCTAATAAAGTGGCAACCAATTGTTACAACTTTCATATATGTGTTAAGCTGCACTTATCTATATTTTTGTATGAACACGGAGTCTTTGGAGTTTTATCACTGTGAGAATACAGAGGTGGAACGGCTCATGATGACGCAGCCGTTCTCTTTCAGGCTCGTGCAAAGTGCAAGGCGGCGGCGGCCTCGGGGAGCTACAGGGGGTCAGGAGGTGACACTCCTGGACATATTTAGTATTCAGTCACAGTTCATGGTGCAGTAGGTAGACTGTGGAGTCACAACCACAGTCTGCCCCTACACACACACACACACACACACACACACACACACACACACACACACACACACACACCTCCTGCATCTCTTCATAAAGGGCAGTTCTCCAGAGGACCGGGGGACCAGTCTGTCACAGAGGAGGCTGATGCAGAGAGCTCAGCACGATGCTTTCTGTAGAATTGATAGGTTGCTGGTCAATCGATTAAAATAGTTACTCACGATTAATCGCAAATTAAGCACACATTTTGTATCCGTTCAAAATGTACCTTAAAGGGAGATTTGTCAGGTATTTAATATCTAGTGAATGTACAGTGGACATTCAACAATAACTGCTGCAGCTCCTCCAGACCAACAGAGGTTTCCCGTGTCTTGTGAAGTGACGGGGCTCCGCACAGAGAAACGTTATCGTCTCCGACCAAAACTCCGGCGTCTCCCCTGTTCCCTCCGGCCACGGTCGGGAGGCTGAGGCAGGAAAAGCCAACACTAGGATCAGCATTGATTCATGCAATGCTCCTTCATATCTATGTAGAGCGAGCACAAGCGCGAGCAACAGGACGCTGACTTTCGTTGACTTAACGGCCACAGGTGTCGCTGTTAACAAGCAATTTCTGATTCTTACAAACAGTCCTTTTAAGTTAGTTGTTCCAAATGTTTTAAAGGTTGTTCCTCCATGGCTTATTTTGGACTTACAGTTGTGAGAAATTGCTGAAGAACTTCCACACTGACGACATGTTGTATGAGATGTTACTGACTGTGCCGCTGGTCGGCGACGTAAAAACCATCATGTTGCTGCTACACACGTGTCTGACCGGCAAAAAATCGGATATATGAGATATGATCTGGCTTCAATCGGCTGCTGATCGACGGTGCGTCTCTAGCTGTTAGTTTAGGAAGCGCTTGATTTATGCAGCAGATCTTTCAATGAGCGAAGCATTTTAAACGTCAATATCGCAGTCGATCATGTTCATTTAATTGTGGGGAGCCAAAATCGTGATTAATATGCGTTTAATTGTGCAGCCCTAGTGGAAAAAGGGCAAACAGAGAGGAGAAAAGATGTAGGGCTGAAAGAGAGAAAAGGGACACATGGTACACATTACATAACCTCATTTCTACCTGTGTGTGTGCATGAGGCAGGCTACCAGTGTTCGGGTACAGTATGTGCTTGTTAGCGATTAATACATGTGTGCTTGTGAGGATAAGAACAAGTGAATCTCTGTGTCTGTGTCTGTGTGTCTTTCCATCAGCTCCAGCCAGCCTGTTTGTTTTCAGGTGTTTTCACATGTGGGGCTGTGTAGGCGCAGCAGTTGCTGAAAAAGACACCCTGGTTTCCCGGTAACAGGCAGAAAAAGACGGTCTGCCTTCATTTTCTTTTCGTGTCCTTTTAGCCGAGAGGGGAACAATAGTTTGTTGCTGCTCTGCTCCCGGCCCGTCTCTTTGTAGGTGTCTGATGCTAATTAGTCTTATTCATTCCCCTTTTCTACAAAAAACACTGCAGAAACCAGAAGATACACTAAACGTAAACCTTGAACCATTCTTCAACTTGCAAAGCAGCTCGTTTATACTTAATTTCCCAGGTTTTATAAAATATCTTAATGCAGTGCTGTTTAGTTATCGACACATGCAATAAGGCTGAAACTCCCAGAGCTGGATCAGCACCAAAATATATCCCACTGATCCTGGCTTGAGCCACTAATTTTCAGTTGTCACGATTATAAGCCAATGAGAAACAAGAGGGAATATGTAACGTCGTTCAACAGAGGTAATTATGAGAGAAAAGACATTCTTGAAAGAATAAAGGAATAAAAGATAATAACAAATTAACATAAATCCCATAATGTGAGTGACACAAAAACAGTAAAATCCGTAGACGACAGACACAAAGAAATGAGTCAGTGTGGTCATGAGTGGGAGGTTTGGTGTGTTGAAGAAGGGAAAGAGTCTGTGATGTCAGGGAGGAAGAGATTTGTGTTTGTAAGAGGAACAGCGGAAGGAAAAGAACACCCGATGTAAATCCATTATTGCTGTTAGTGTGCTGACACTGTGAGTCTATGAAACGCATAAAAACATGACAACGTAGGCCTCATTTAGCTTCCTGTCTGACACTAGCAGCTCTGTGAGGCTTTACTTAGCAATGTTTTGAGCAGCATAGTTAGGTTAGTTGGTAATGTTAACCATAGCCACATTTTAGTTTAGCATGTTAGTCTATTAGTTAGCAGTTCCGCGAGCGCTGTACCGGACTATTGTGGTGAAGAGGGAGCTGAGCCGGAAGGCATAGCTCAGTCCATCTACGTTCCTACTCTCACCTATATGGTCATGAGCTTTGGGTAGTGACCGAAAGAATGAGATCGTGGATACAAGCGGTGGAAATGAGCTTCCTCCGTGGGGCGGCTGGGTTCAGCGTTAGAGAGAGGGTGAGGAGCTCAGACATCCGGAGGGAGCTCGTAGTAGAGACGCTGCTCATTCACGTCGAAAGGAGCCAGTTGAGGTGGTTCAACATCTGAACATTGGAACGCCTCGGGTCCCCCAGAAAGAGCTGGAAAACGCTGCTGGGGAGATGGACGTCTGGAATTCCCAGCCTGCTGCTCCTGCAACCCAGCCCCGGATAAGCGGAAGAAAATGGATGGATGGATGGATGGATATATCTATAGTCTGACCAGCTGTCTGTCTTTCTTCCCTCTCCTCAGATCGTCACCGACTACGTCTTCCTGTGTCCGTCCAGGAGGTCGGCGCGTGCCGGCACAGCAGCGGGCAGCGAGGTGTGGACGTACGTGTTCGACCACGTGTCGTCAGACCATCGTGTGTGGTCAGGTCTGACTTTCTGCTACCAGCACGTCTGCCACGGCGCCGAGCTGCCCTTCCTCTTCGACTCTGCCTCGGTGGCTAACTTCACCCTGACGATGCCAGAGAAGCTGCTGTCCAATCGGATGCTGTGCTACTGGGGCGCCTTCGCACACACCGGCGACCCGTCCTCGCGGGCCCAACAGACCGCTTTCTGCCGGGAGCAGCGTCTGCCCGTTTGGCCACGCTACTCCGACACCAGCAGCTGGCTGGTCATGAACCTGACAGTGCGCTCACACGCACAAGTAGAAACCAGGAACCATATATGTGACTTCTGGGACCATCTGGGCATCTATTAGTGAGGCTGGGCAGCTGTTGGGCTGCTTTGCATCGAGGTAGTATCAATACATGCTGTTCTCTTTTCTTCCTTAGAATGTAAAGTCACAAAATCTCACAGCAGGAAATTGCGATGTTCACAAAAGTATATGCATCAGTATTAAATATGACCTTTTAGGAATCACTACCTCGCTGCAATTATTTCAATAAATCGTTGGTCACCAGTAGGGAAAAAAAGCCCCACCATCTTCCCTTTAACGTGACAAAGGATGCTCAACCTGAGCAAAAAAACGTACTCTCATCCTGAAGCTATATGACACTACAGCATTAAAGTATAGAGACGGAGAAATGGAGAGGGTCTAGAGGAAAATTACAGTTTCAGTTTTGAGATCAACATCTTTGTGTAAGCTGTGTTAGCATTAAAGTATAGAGAGAAGGACAAATGAGAGGGTCTAGACGAAAATTACAGTTTCAGTTTTGAGATCAACATCTTTGTGTAAGCTGTCAGATAAACACGCAGTCAGTGTCTGTTGCTAGCTAGCTAGTTTCTGATGAATAAACACAAAGTGCAAAAGCACTCCATAATCAAAATTTGCAAGCAAGGCAAAATCAACCAGAGATGGTCATTGGAAACCGTTTGGAAAAGGGGCAGGCACTTTAAAAAAAATACTTGGCAGGTGATTGGATGAACCGCCTGTCAATCAAACTCTTGCCGAAGCCAGTCGGGAGAAGAGCGAAACATTACGTTCTTTGCTCTTCTCTCAATGAAGAAATACTCTCCAGTTCTGATATAACTGATGCCATTGCAGCATCTACGTTAACCTCTTCAGGGGTCGTGTCTAGAAGGTAAACCCCAAAGTTGCGAAACTCTCGCAAGATAGTTAAGGTTAGGCTTTGACCTAGAATGGTTCAGGTTATGATAGGTCGTCGGGCAACGGAGTCTCGTGAGAATTTTCCCACGTTTTTGCAACTTGGGTGTTACTTTCTAAACACAACCCAGCCACCGTTCTTGTCCAGAACGTCCAGTCGCTTCTCCGTGTCGTCTCACACACACACCTTAGCCACGCCCCTAGCTGCCAGTAGCCCCTCACAGGACGCCGATTGGTCCGTATGCATTACTTGATGGGATCTTGTGGCGATCACGAGAATCCAACTGCCGTGCAAAGTAACTCTCAAAGCCTCCGAAGATTAATTCTATGAGACTATAAATTGACAGGTCAGGGCTGGACAAAAAGAGGCTTGCTTAAAATGCTGGTAGGAGTCCAGCTGTCTATTAGCGCTTAGTGATAAAAATGAGTTAACCAAAGAGAAGTGTATGTGAAAACCTTATTTTTAGCCCTGTGAAAGGTCAAATGTACAATAGCAAAATCAAGCAGTGTGGAAAAAGCTAATGTACTGTGACGTATGTTTGTCATTTTTAATTTTACTTGGGTCTAAATCCCAGAGCGTGTGTCTTACATGAAATGTACTTTTGTGGTTAATTTGTGTCTGAAGGTATGAGATGGATTTGATTAAAACCTTTCATTGTTATTGCCGATTTTAGACTCTTTTTAGGGGCGCTAAAGCACACCTAAATTTAATCTCATCACCCATAAAAATAATTATCAAACCCTCTGAGACCTGCGGGATCTGGGCCAACATTACTGTCTTTAAAAGGCTGTAGCGGGCTCGGTCGTAAAGCCAGAGTGAAGTATATTGGTATTTCATTGGTACTTTTATAAGTATGTAGATTTATGGGGGTACTGTGATTAATGGCTCTTTCAGACACAACGTGGTTCGAGTTGTGCTCGCTGCTGGGTTCAGTGTATTTCCCAGCATGCCGCGCCCAAAGTTCAACCTGGTTGAAGCAGCGCCCGTTGAGCGGCGACGCTGACGCTGCTGCGTCCACGCTTTGCTCGACACAGCGAAAAGCCGTCGTGGCACGGTGCACGCCATTGGAAATGATTGTTTTAGAGCGCAGTCGTGCTGTTGTTCATATTGTGCCTGAAAGGGGCCATTAGGCTTCAAGGACAACGTTTTTTGTGTCTATGCCTAGTTTATTGCATCACTCTGACTTCCTGTTGGATTCTGGGTAAAGATGTCTGTTTCTCTCGGTCACTCCGGCCAATGTGTGTCTCAAATAAAATAAATCTTTAAAGCTGCACTGATCAATATTTTGTATTGACAATGGAGAAAGTGACTATAATGAAAAAAGATATCACTCATAGTAATAAATTATCATCCAATTCTGCAGTTCTTCTCAGTCCTAAGAAATGTTTTAGCAACTTTCAGGTCATTTCTTTTGTTTTGTAGTCGACAACTTTACTGTTTTGGTTCCCTCTCATTGCTCTCTTTAGTATAATTTCCATCAGCAGCGGGCAGCTGTTTTCAGTGAGTAAAGCTCTGATAAATCCACCTAACCATATATACCATATATATGGAATATTTAGCGCCTATTTGGCATCATGAAGGCAAGGGAGTGACAGTTGACCTTGAAGTGACCATGCTACTTTTATTTGTTTTTTGGCATTTTTCTCAGGTTATAGATTTAAAAAGCACCCGTAACAAATAAAGAGGTAAAAAAAAACATGTCTGTGATCTTCTGACAACTGATCTCATCAGCTTGAAAACACCTTGGAAATCATTAAGAGTCATAAAATCAGTTTTAGGCAACATTTAGGAATATTTAGCACCTATTTGGCGGCCACTTGGGAGAATGGCTGCCATGGCCCCCTGGGGCCAAATTGGCGGCGCCCCGATATCTATATCTTTTCATAACTTATAAACCTACATCTGTGCCAAATTTGTTGCTTTTATCGCAAAATGCACAATTGTTATGCTTAACTGCCCCGCTAAGGTGGTCAGAAACACAAATCTATAAGAATGTTAATGTTGCTCCGTATCAGGCAATCGCTTGATAATGTCTTTATCAACTTTTTAATGGTATAATATATCTGTGATGTCTGGTACAGCTTGTTTGGTTGCTCTCAAGTGGCCAAAGTGCAACGATTAAACACAGCAATGATACAACGACGACTCACTTTTAGGTGCTAACCACTGAACCAGTGAATGAAAATTGAATGAAAAAATCATTTAGTGTAATGCATAAAATCAATCTCTATGTCTGTCTCTGTTTCTCTCCAGGTAGCGACCACTCGTCATTTAGAAAAGCAATACTTTGTATTGATTCATCAGTTGGAGGTTTGGTTTAATATGGTTGGCTACAATCTGAAATCTTCCCTCCAGGCAACTTTCATCATATAGATATTAAGAATCTCATTTAATGAGTCCTTTTTACTAAAACTGTATTTGAAGGTCAAGGGTTAAACGGTGCAAAACACTACAGTCTTCAAAGGCCTATTCATACTGTTACCTTCCAGCAATATAAAGGAAGAAAGAAAAGGGAAAATTAAATAACATGATGTAACATTGAAATATTCTCCCCCAATAGGTTTTAACCCCGAAAAAGGAAGAGTCTTTTGAGTGCAAATGTTCTTGGTCTTTCATAATCAAAATGTAATATCTCTAGAGCCGTTGTAATTAATGCAGAACATTCAGTTCACATTATCTGCACGGCGTTAAATAAAGAGATAATAGTTCTATTTTGTAAGGAGGAGGAATATGAATGCATTTGTTATTTGTTATAGCTCGCCCGTCTGGAGTACTCAAGCTTAAGAAGTGTTTTCTATGAGTTCAGCCCAAGGATAAAGGATAGCAAGACCTTTGAATAAGGAAGAAAAAGCGCCGCTCATCTTGAAGTGTTCTTCATCATGAAAAGGAGACATGGATGTCTATTTTAGTTTCGCTCTGGAGACCATCAGTTTGAGGAGAGCTTCTTCTGCATGATTGAGGTGGTTTGTTTTTCTGTTGATGAAGTTTTGGTGCCATGCTGTTCATGCAAACTGCCCAGTTTGTCTTTTATTTTATTACAAAGAAACCACATCATTTCCTGTGAGGGAGAAGAACTAAACACAAATATAAAAGCTTTCATAAACAGACAGTTGTGTTGTACCATCTGGGAGCGAAGCATACGGCCACTTTAGCAACAATCTATTGATGGTAATGCTGGTTAATCGCTCCACCGATTTGGTCCAGACTGAAATATCTTAACAATTATTTGACGGATTGCCATGAAAATTTGTACATATACTGATGTTTCCCGGAAGATGAATCCTGCTGACTTTGGTGATTCCCCAGACTTTTTGTCTAGTGCCACCGTTAGGGGAAATGTCTCAATAACTTTTGGATAGATTTGGTACAGAATTGTTATAAATGTGATGATTAAAATTTTTAAAAACGAATCACATTCCCATCAGCCTCAGCTTGTACTTTGCGTTTAATACTAATTAGCAAATGTCAGCATGCTAGCACGTCACACTAATTTATTACACAGCTTTGTTGAATACTCGATTCTTATTGGTCAATCACGGCGTTCTACGGTCTGTTATTTCTTTATAACAGACCGTTGCTATGTATAACAGACCGTTGCTATGTATAACAGACCGTTGCTATGGGCGCAGTTCTGATGTCAGATTCTGGCGGACCGTTTTTGTGTCACATTATTGATTTCTTAAGTAAGCAGCCGTGTACTATGTGGGATAATGTACATGTATTGTTGTGAAATAAACCCCTTCAGGCTTTGTCGGGGTTTATTTCACAACAATGACCGGCTCGCTGTGCATTATCCCTTACATGGTGAACAAGGTAAACACTAGGCTATACCTACTAAACATCAGCGTGTTAGCATTGTCATTGTGAGCATGTAAGCATGCTGACATTAACCTGATGCATCAGATTGTTGGTTACACAGAACCATCTGAAAAGCCGTCATTGGAAACTGTTTGGAAAAGGGCGGGCACTTTCAAAAAATACTTTGCAGGTGATTGGATGAACCACCTGTCAGTCAAACTCTTACTGAAACTAGTCGGGAGAAGAGCCAAAACATCTTCTCTATCGAGAAAAGCCTTCAGTGTCGTTCTTTGCTCTCCTTTCAATGAGGAAATACTCTCCAGTTCTGATATAACTGATGCTATTGCCGCATCTACGCTAACCTCTTCAGGGACCGCCATTGTTGTTTCTCGTGTTGTGTTGTGTCGTCAAGCACACCTTAAACTGAGAAGTGCGGCTCAAAACATCGCCAACGATCTACTCGTACAGGAGGCGTAGGAAGTACACAACAACAATTCTAAAACGTCCAGCTTAAGCCACGCCTGTAGCTGCCAGTAGCTCCTCACAGGACGCCGATTGGCCCGTGGTGGTCTGGCTTTCTTGGACACAAACGCATTACTTGAAGCCTGACAAGATGGATTTTTTGTGTCGTGACATCGCAAGAATCCAGCTGCCGTGCAACGTAATGCTGACATTAGCATTCAGCTCAAAGCACCACTGTGCCTAAGTACAGCCTCACGGAGCTGTTAGCATAGCGGTAGACCCTTAAATTGGTTCTTGCTTTTATTACAAAAGAAACCACATAATTTCCTGTGTGGGAGATGTTTTTCCACTGAATGCAAATATAAAAGCTTTCATAAACAGGGTTGACCTTGTGATATATCATCTGGGAGTAATGCAGGAAGTAATTTCTATGAAACAGTTGCAGATTATTGCTTTAAAGGCGACTCAACAGTAGTTGCAAGGATAGTTCTTTCTGTTATCCAGATTTTTCCAGTCGATCTGGGAGCTAAACTGGCGAGCGTCCAGTGAATGAGCCTGTTTCTGTAGCCTCCAGGCGCCCACCAGCCTCGCCTGTCTCTTTCCAGCCCATCTGAAGAGGCCTCTCTCTCCGCTGGCACAAAGGCCACTGTGAACTGTCCTGTTTCTTTTGGCATCAGTTTAAAATGTGCCACATACACACACACACACACGCATGCCATGCACACTTATGCAAGGCCAATTTTATTGGCTGTTTACACACACGCGCATTGATTGGTAGACACTCAGGCCACCTCATTATCTCGGCAGACATTTACTTTGCTGTCATCCGGTATCAAAGCACGGCCCGTGCCGCGTCTGAGCCCGCCTTAGATGGCTGCACAGCTAATCAATCGCAGTTCATCCCAGCGGGGTGTCCACGGCTGGACTCTCACAGGGTGTCCCTTTCTCCCCCCTCCGTAATCCTGCTGCTCATTATAGTGACAACTGATAAGAGGGAGACAGTGAGAGACAAGAGAGACACGATCCTCTCTGTTGCCTGGATAATTTAGGAAAGGTTATGGAATCGATGTCTGGCCGTCACTCTCGGGCTCCAAATCACGGCTGCTGGCTTTGCATGGGCGCATTCCAATGAGATCCGATTATATCCACTGCGGCTGCAATTAAAAATCAGATGACAGCTCTCTGTGCCCGGCACGCTGCTCAGGCCAGCCAGAATACTGCAAGGGGGCCACTGCTGCCGTCGACAGCACACTGTTCACCGACATCTTTCTCATCTAAGTGGTCCTCATTCAATATAAATAGTATAGTTTGGCATTTTGGGAAATACACTTCACGCTTTCATGCCAAGAGAGGTTTGGTGAATATAAGCCGGTTATTTTAGCTTACCATAAAACTAGGGCTGTCAATCGATTAAAATATATAATAACATGATTGTCCGTAGTTAATTGCTATTAATCGCACATTTTTTTGATCTGTTCAAAATGTACCTTAAAGGGAGATTTGTCAAGTATTTAATACTCTTATCAACATGGGAGTGGACAAATATGCTGCTTTATGTAAATGTATGTATATATTTATTATTGGAAATCAATTAACAACACAAAACAATGACAGATATTGATCCAGAAACCCTCACAGGTACTGCATTTAGCATAAAACAATATGCTCAAATCAGAACATGGCAAACTGCAGCCCAACAGGCAACAACAGCTGTCAGTGTGTCAGTGTGCTGACTTGACTATGACTTGCCCCAAACTGCATGTGATTATCATAAAGTGGGCATGTCTGTAAAGGGGAGACTCGTGGGTACCCAGAGAACCCATTTACATTCACATATATTGAGGTCAGAGGTCAAGGGACCCCTTTGAAAATGGACATGCCAGTTTTTCCTCGCCAACATTTAGTGTAAGTTTGGAGCGTTATTTAACCTCCTTGGCGACAAGCTAGTATGACATGGTTGGTACCGATGGATTCTTTCTAGTTTCATATGATGCCAGTATCTTCACTTCTAGCTTTAAAACTGAGCTGGCTACAATTATTTCACAAATAGTCAGTGGTCGTGTCTATAATGTTAAATCCAGCAGTACATGTCCACCAGGACCGTTGGGGACGCTAGGGGACGCGCTGCTCCACTCAACTGGCCGTTCAAGCTGTTTCAAACAGGAAACAGCATGGTCGGCCTGCTCGTAAACTTTCTGTTATTCCGCCAAAATCTACTTCTGAAAACATTTTAAGCGAGAAACAGGCTATGCCACCGCTGAATCCCGTTTTATTTTAGAACTAGATCGCCAAGTTTCACAGCTTAGTCCAAGTTTCATCGCGCTGGACGAGCTCATTTGCATAAAGGACTATTCCCGCCTTTTCATTTTGAAAGACCAACGGCCAATGAGGAAGCTCCAACATTCGGCCGACCAATCGTGTAACTTCATCAGTCAGTCAGTCAGTGACAGACTTTTGCATTTGTAGGGCTGGCCCTATGCAGTCTAGCCAAAAAGGGAAGGGGAACCAGTGTAGATGTCAGAATAACAGTCTGAATTCATAATGTCTAGAGGATGCAAAAGAAACTGGAACAACACTGCAGCCAGATGAGAGTTTAAAGACAAATGAGGCAGTTTTTGCTTTTATAATGAAGCACCTTTTTGTTCTTTTCCTGCCTGGTCTCTTCCCTGGCGTCGCTCTCGGCTACATGAACGAAAAGCAACACAGGCACATATGCTGAGATTTGTCTCAACACGGTGAAGGCTCAAGGGCAGATACGAGAGGCGAGATGAGATTAGGATTGTTTATTTCCAAGCTGAAAAACAGAGCAGAAAAGGCCTTTGGCGGATATATCACATTATGACTTCAGTTACAGTTTGGCTTTGAATGTGCCCAAAGTGGGATCCTCTCTCTTATATTACATTTCAGTGCTGTAGGCGAATATCATTGAGGACAAACTCCTCTTTAAAGACATGCCATTTATTGTGCTCCGAACAAAGCAGCCTGATCTTTTGCTGTGCGGTATCATCTTTCATTCTGTGGTGCTGCGGACTCAGCAAACAGTTCACAGAAGGCAACAAGCCAAGGAAACCCCAACAAGAGCAAACATTTCACTACAATGAGGCCGAGAACTGATCAAATGACATGAACAGTTCAATTTAAACCTGCCGTAGGCAGACATTATTTGGCATCATTGGGCAGAAATTCCATAATAACCTTTCAGCATATTGTAATTCAAGTGTTCTGAGAGAAAATTAGACTTCTGCATGGCTCTGTTTTCAGGCTTTAAAAAATCTATCACAGATCACAGATCATTTCAGAGAGAGCGTTCCTATTGAGCGTTCCTATTGGCTGCGCTCCAGCTGGTGGGCGTTGCTTCGTATTTTATACCAACTTGTGTACCGAAGTACCGAAGTGTTTTACGATGCTCTGCTACTAATAACAGCTAATCTCAACATAAACAAATACACGTGGGAGATGACGCAAGTGTACTCGGGTACGGAACAACTTTACTAATGTGAAAGCTGAGTGGAGAGCGGGGGCAATCGTACTCGGGCACGGTACGGATCAATCGTACCTAATATGAAAACGACCTTATGCTTCAGAAGTTCGAGGTGGGCTCTGCACCGTGAATTTCATCTAGAGAGGAATCAAACTTTGGAATCATTTTCATCAGGTTCACTACTTAAAGCAAAATGACTCTACTTTTAGCTGCAGTTTTCCCATTACGTTGCTACTCCACAGGGAAACCCAGACCCTCTACAGTATATATCCATTTTATCAAAGTCATGCCCCCCCGTATGGTCTAAAAAACACTGGCACACTCACAGTAGGTCCTTTAGGCACATAGGCCCGTTCAAGTGGCAATTAAAAGTGAAAAAGTCACTTAATCAGCTTTTTTTATTACTCTATGATACAGAAACCATGTGCATATAAATTGCTGCTTTCAGAAGATCTGCTGTTTTCTGCTGACTCGCATGCCTCTGTCTCATTCTCTGGAGATTTACCATGTAATGGGAAAGCAGCAGCTAGGGCTTTTTTTCCCCTCCCCAACGTGAATTGAATCGGTCCCAGGAGTTATCAGCGTAAATTCAGAAGGTAGACTACAGCGCAATTTGCTCATAAATCACAAAAAGAGCAGTAATTCTGAGCAGGGGCTTATGTGGGGAAGAATGAGTGGGTGGGTGGGAAGAGATAGCAGAGTATTCAGGCTCCAGTCGGCTACAGTTTACTGGAACAATAATACTGATAGCAGCAGAAAGTTCCCTTGTGTGCTGCAGCTTTAAAGCAGCTTTGACCCTACAGTATGTGGACTGACTGTGTTTGAACAATATGAATAATAAGAAATTAAAAATGAAGATAAGAAAACAGAAAACAGAAAACTTCAGTGTGACTCTTTTATCGAGTTGTAACACCGACCCCTCGGTATCATCGGTGGGCATCAGTGTCTCGTATCAATGAGACTTTTAAATTTGATATTTGCCAATTGCACCTTTAAAGGAACAGTGTGTATGATTTAGGGGGATCTATTGGAAGAAATGTTAAATAATATCAACAAGTATGATTTTTTTTTAGTGTATAATCATCTGATAATAAGAATTCTTGTGTTTTTGTTAGCTTAGAATGAGCCGTTTACATCTACATATGGAGCGGGTCCTCTTCACGGAGTCGGCCGCCAACTAGACCACACTGTCAACCATCATACCAAATTTGAAGTTCCTAAGTTAAAGGTACTATATGTAACAATTTACATATATTAAGTGCTTTGTATTGCCAATGTGCAAACAGATTGTACTGTAACTTAAAAACGGAGACCTTCCCCGACTTTCTCGGTTGCCTATAACAACCTGTGGACTGATTTCTACGTAAAGGACTCTGGACGGTTTTGCTTTGTAGCGTTAGCTGATGAAATAATTTGCAAATGGCGAGCTATTTAGTATCATGGAGACTGGACATTACAGATAGTAACGGTGATATATGATTGTAATATAATGTCACGTCACTGTTTTGGCCGATGCCTAGGATAGGATGATCGCTCGCACCTACAGAGTGCGAGCACGTACACAAGTAGCAGCATGCTGACTGCAGTTCACTTAACGGCCACCGGTGTCATTAAGAACGCGGATTTTCTGAAAGCTACATATAGTACTTTTAAATAGTTTCCGAGTTGTACGTTGTTGCGGGGGTATAAAAATTAGGGTGCACTCATTCACACTCAAAATCCTGCTAACTAACTACCTGTATCTTTGTAAGTATGTCTTTGCCTTTTGAAAAGTCCAGTGTAAATGGCTAAATACAACAACTGACCATGAACAAGACAGAAACCCTGTGAAGAACGTATTGTTGCAGTCAGAGAAAGTGAGAGGTACGAGTACAGGTACAAGGCCTCTAACCTGGCCTGGAGGTTAGCACTGTTTCAACAGCCGTCATTAGCAGCCAATTAGACTGCAGCACCGGGGCTAACAGAACACAGCCGCAGCCTCCGGGTGATGGACACGGGGATCGATGCGGCCGACAGGTTCGGCCGGTGTTGGGTAAATTTATCGGTTCGTCCGTGAGCCCGGGGCTGCTCCACTGATGACCGAGACAGTTCATGGTGCATCTGGCTGCTCCTTAAGTTAACTGCGACACAGTCCCACTGGCCAGGAGGTGGGAGGGGGGAGGGGGGTTTATGGAGCCTGAAATAAAGTTAGTTTATGAGGCCGTTTCCTCTTTATGTGGAATAATCGTGTCGCTAAGCTCTCGGAGCAGCACAGAATTTCAATACACGGTCCTGACAGCTTACGGCCTCCGCTTCTTGAGGTTGAATGGAAATGACCTGCAAATGCTCCTATCTGTCAGCGAGCATTAGCCTCGCATCCTGCTTGCCACTCTGAGACTTCCTCTCAGGCCAGAGGAGGGAATCATCAAGTGAACTGTAGTCAAAGTACAACGGCTACATCTACATGGTTTCATTATAGGTGGAACACGGATCACTGATGTATTCGCACACTGATAGTGACCAGACGTGGATCAAATAGTTATTTTCAGAATGAATGAATGAACCTCTAAAAGGCAAAAGTGTTCGTACCTGTTCCAAATGGCAACGCTTGAAGGTGGGGCCAAAAGCCTGCAATTGTAACCTTGGTCTGGTCAGCTAACATTACTGCCAAGCAGCTGAAATATAGAGTGATATTGTGCTTTTAGCTGACGTGTGTCGCCTCACTGTGTTGAGCAATGCTCGTTCATGTCTATTTAGAGCGAGCAAGCGCGAGCCCAACGCTGACTTTCATTGACTTAACGGTGTCGCTGTTAACAAGCAATTCTGAAAGTTACAAACAGTCCCTTTAAGAAATCTATGTTTTTACACAAAAACGGTCCGCCAGAGTCCAACATCATAGCAACGGTCTGCTGTGGAGAAATTACAGACCGCAGAACGCCGTGAATGACCAATCAGAATTGAGTATTCAACACAGCCGTGTAATAAATAGATAGAATAGGAGAAGTTTGAAATTGAAGGTCAATGACAATGCAGAAAGTGGTGAGTCCATCTGATATGCAGCCTACGGTCCAGTCAGGTGTAGGAAGGAAAGGGTTGATGTTTGAGTGAAGGGAATGAACTGTCAGTCATCTATTATACAGCCAGTTCATCCACTGCCTCACCAAGGCACAACGAGTGAAGCATGAATAATGGGATAACATTTTCATGCCACATAGAAATGAACTAAAACCAGAGGATATGTGGAAGGAATGAAATCGGCCTGAATGTCTCTGGTACGCTGTAAACGGTCAATAGTAATTGCATTTTTTTGGCCTAAAGCATATTTTTGCATATGTTTGATTATAAATAAACAGCTCGTCATCGTAGCTAGAGGATTGTTTTGTAGCTTGAAATGACTGACAGTCAGCCTTTCCCCCCCCAACTCCCACTCAGCTGTTCAAGAACATAATGAAGTGATTGATGTGTGCATACAAGCAGAGAGCCAGATAGACAGACGTTGTCAATCGAGCTGGCAAAAAGTAGAACGAAGTGAGCAAGTGTTTGCCTCCTAACTTTGTGTGATGCTCGCTTTATAGAATAATGAAGTTGCACAGACCCCGGTCTAATCCTGTTGTAACATCTGCTGACAGGTGGTTCAGCCCGGTCTCACCACACGGCGTAGGAAATGACACAACAATTTGTGAGTCATTTTGCTTGCAATCACAACGCCGTTCTTGCTTTTTGGTAGTCCTGTAGTGACTGCAATGTAAACGCGTCTGTGTAAAGATGCTACGCTCAGAGCTGGTGACGTAGAATAATAAAGAGCGACGTTCAGAGCAAGTGAGGAAGAACAAGTGATTGTAATATAAAAAAGTGAGCAAGACTGCTTATGGTGGATGGATGGGTCAAACAAACACAGGACTTTCAACCAGGAGACCGGTGTGTTCAGGTCCCAAAGTGTTGTTAAATTATTTTGAAGTTACATTAGAGACGTTTGTGACGTGTTTTCCGTACTTACGTTTAATCGTTTACTTAGTTTATGTACTTATTTTAAGCCCAACCATGATGTTTTTCCTAAATCTAACTATGTGGTTTTGTTGCCTGAACCTAACTGCGGCCGTTACCGTAGTCTTATTGCCTAAATATAACTGTGATCGTTTCACGGTAATGACATGGCGTTAAATGACATGTAAAAAGCCATTTCACAACGTTAACCCTGTGCTGTTTGCGTTGGTTCAAGGGGACTTACTGAACCCCCTAGTGGCTGTAGCCAAAAATGCATTTAGGGATCTAAATGTTATATATACCTAACATACCTTTCATCACCTATCACTTAAAAGACAGATGAGTAGTGCTTGCCATCTTCCTACATTTATACTATTTAAACAGAAATATTATATTGTGATATTTATTGGAAATGACGTACAATATAACCAACAGCAAATAGGAAACTTTCAGGTGATCTCCAGCCGGCTGCCACCACATGGTGTAATACGTTGGTAGCATCAGATTTTTTATTTTCTTTGTGAACCCCCAACCTTAAAGTTCAAACTGCGCCTATGCACGACACGCAGCACGTCCTTAACATGGCGTGCTATTTATACGCCTTCCCATGAGATCACGTTGGGTGTTTTAACACTGACTGTTTGTCATGTTTCATTGTGACCTTGGGGGAAGGTCGTCTAATTACTTGCATCGCAGCAGGAGGGACGCTGCTGGATGCCGGAGAGGAGATTCTGTCATCACCTCCCAGGAGGAAATGAGAGAGAGAGAGAGAGAGAGAGAACTCTATTATCCCACACCTGGTATAGCGTTGTGTTTCAGACGGCACTCTCAAAATAACCCTCAATATTGTCGACCTGCTTGGTTTGCAGGGCTATCCTGAGACAGTGTCCTTCCTTTTCTGAAGTGCTATCACTACGTTTCCCTTCACGGTTACATGAAGGTGCAATTAAGTTATTATCAGCCCCAGTGAGTCATTAATCAGTGTGGAAGGTTTGTGTTGAGAACATTAGCCCTTACTCAGCCAGTGTTTCCCCAAAGGAGAACTACAGTATTCTTCATTGTCAGACACAAACAGTGGATGAAGGAAACACAGCTTATAGTCTAAGTATATAGTATATAAGTCTAATACAGTGAGGGCCAAAGAGACAATGTACTACGCAGTATTAGGGCCACATCGAGGGAAAAAACATCTGAGATTTACACAATAAAGTCATAACTTTACGAGAAAGAAAGTAGTAGTATTACGAGAAAGAAAGTTGTAATATTACGAGAATAAAGTCATAACTTAATTAGAAAAAAAGTCATAATATTACGAGAAAAAAGGCATAACTTAACGAGAAAGAAAGTCGTAATATTACGAAAATAAGGTCATAACTTTACGAGAAAAAAGTCGTAATATTACAAAAATAAAGTCGTAACATAACGAGAAAAAATATCATACTATTACGAGAATAAAGCCATAATTTAACGAGAAAAAAAGTCGTAATATTACGAGAATAAAGTCATAACTTTACGAGAAAAAAAGGAAATAACTACTTTATAATAATATGACTTTATTTCGTAATATTCTAACTTTATTCTCTATATCTCAGATTTATTTTTTTTCCTCAATGTGGCCCTAATACTCCGTCGTACCGTCGTACATTAGACCTACAACAATGAGAAATAAAAATGAAAATGTAAACAAAAAACAGTTATTCATTTCCATTTTTATAAATCCACAGGGAGCCACTGGAGAGGAGCTGAAGAGATGGAGGTTACTGACCCCTGACTCAGCGCTTGGATTTCAAAAGTGGCAGACAAAAATAAAATACTTGCCTGCCACAGTGGCAGGAAGTGAATAAAGTTAATTTCAGATCCCGGCTGGGGTTCATGTAAGCCTGCTCCGTTGACAGAGAGCCAAGCGGACAGCTTTCCTCCTAAAACTAGGCAACAAACTCAGTGTGGTCGCAGCGTTTCCCACCCACCGCTCGCCTTTCTTTCCTGTTCAGCCCCGAGCGTCTATCAAAACACATTACATTCTCCTGTGTCAGCGCCGCCGCCACAACCCGCCCGCGTTGCCTCTCCAGAGTCTTGACTCTGTTTGTTGTGGTGCCCTTACCCTGGGCATCACGCAGACCGGGCCACTCTCTGTGTGTCTCCTCGGGGTGGGTCTGAGTTTATTCAGACTCTCTGGCTGGTTGAGCGACCAGCAGACCTCAAGGACGATTGACATGACACCACACACACACACACACTTTACACGGACACACACATATTTTAAGGGAAGATAGTCTGTCACCGTCCCTCTGCCATCCCATAATCTTCCACTGAGCCACTGAGCAAACATGACAGAGCTGACAGGCAGTAGCATGTAATTCAAGTCTCTCTCTTTCTCTCTCACATTTGCAAGCAGACTGTCTCCAGTTTATATCAGGCTTGTTATTGCTTTTATTGTCAAGGTCACACAGTTAATTATATACAACGTTTTTACACTCCAGCTTTGTAATTAATCTGAGCTGTAAAAACCTTTTCAGCAGATTGTATTTCAGTTTTAACCCTCATTTGAACTCCACCTCAGAGCAGAATATCTATTACTAGATTTCCTCCACTTCCTAATGAGTTTCAGGTTATCCATTAAAGCAGTTACACGTCGCATTTTATCATCAATAAATCATTAGCTCATTAAATTCAACATATTATGAAAGGATGAGCACTTTAAATAATTGCTTTGATCAGTTATTGTTAATTAAAACGAAGGAATAATCATTAAGGTACCGTTAAATTCCTTTATGGTGCACCAATAAAAATGTGATCTGACTTCGACTTGAGGAGCCAGCCAGATGAAATACATGCAAATGATGTCGTAAAAACAGTTTTGATGTAGAAAAAACCTTAATTTTATCAACTTACTGAAGATGATTTCTACTTTTCCTATAGATCCCTTTTCTGTTAGTCAACATGATGACGTATTTTGTGGGCGGAGCGTTTAAGGGACTGTTTGTAAGAATCAGAATGTCTTGTTAACAGCGACACCAGTGGCCGTTAAGTCAACGAAAGTCAGCGTCCTGTTGCTCGCGCTTGTGCTCGCTCTACAAAGACATGAACGAGCATCGATCAAAACAGTGAGGTGACACACGTCAGCTAAAAGCACAATATCACTCTATATTTCAGCTGCTTGGCAGTAATGTTAGCTGACCAGACGAAGGTCTCTCCATGAATCACTGCTGATCCTAGTGTTGGCTTTTCCTGCTTCAGCCTCCCGACCGCGGCCGGAGGGAACAGGGGAGACACCAAGGAGTCTAATGCACGCACAAATAAGAGGGTGCAAGCAATGGCGCAATGAAAGTGAGGGCCGCCACGCGCCGGCTGAGGTGGAATCCCGGCCCCGCGGGGTCGGGCGCACCCGCGGCTGGTCTCGCCCGCACCGTCAGGTGGAGCCTGAGCGTGTGCGATAGGACCCGAAAGATGGTGACGAGAGGTTTATGTCACGCTGCTGTAAAGTGGTATCGGTGCCGTTGTATCGGAGCCCTTTTGCGAGTACATGAGCACAGTATCGGACCCGATACCCAATACTGGTATCGGTGCATCCCTAGCTGAGACGCTATCGCAGTGACAAAAACTGTCCACAGACAGACAGACAGACTCAAAACTGCTTCTGTGGTAGTTCCTGCTACATCCTGCTACTATCATTTTGCCATGTCGACTCAAACACAGACTCACAAGATGAAAACAATACCAGCCACACGCTGTCTCAGCTGGTAACAACTGCTGAGTGCTTCCTACAATGCACTTCTCCACACAGACGGCCAATTTCAAACAGTAGACCTCTGCAGCTCCCAGATATGAGAGAGTACGTCGGTGTGAGAGGGAAGCAGGGTGGAAAGGTCAAAACAACCTGCAGCAGACTAAGTATAAAGTTTCCTCTGCAAACAGTCGCCTTTCATGTTAACAATAGTCTCTCCTCTCTGTGTGTCCCGTATCTCCCGCCTACGTCTCCTGACTCACAGAGGAGGGTCTCCTCCCCGGGGGAGACAGGAAGCTGACAGCTGCACGCCACCGTCTTCACATCTTTTCTTACTTGCCTGCTACCTGATCGGCCCTTAATTTAAAGCTCTTCAGAAAGAAACCATTACTGGAACTCAGCCCTTTTCTTTCCTCCCATGAATGAACACCCACACGGTATTCTACACTGATGGCGTTCACTCTCGTTTTCCTTACAATTCTATATCATTTCCAAGTCTATAAAATGTACACGTGAGGCGCTTTTCATTTTAAAATAATACCTTAGAGTTAGCAGTCTATCTATTCACTTGTTTCCCTTCTCATCTAAAGAGCTAAAGGCCATTTTGTGGAGTGATTCTCGCAGCGGCTGATTGGAAATATGATGTTAGATGACCTTTACCTTCTCGCTCACGAAGACTAAAGTGCTCTAAACAGCCGTGTGATCTTCACACACACTTAATGATACACAGATCCACAGTGACAGAGGATAATGATTCCAGGTAAAGTCACCGGCGCTTCTATACCCACCACCCACTCCATTACCTTGTTACTCAATACCTCCACCCCCACACATGTTGAGACATTATACTGGTGGGAAACCATTAAGACCAGAGTGGAACCTACACAACAATACAAGCCTTTGGTTTATTTTTGAGGGTTACACACTGAAGCGTATCATATTTTAGATTGCTTATATGAGGAATTATCACGTCTAAAACTGATTTAAAAAGATGTCAAATAAGCAAATTGATTTTCAAACAATTAGGTTTAAATCTACTCACCTATGTGTTGCGATTTTTTTAATGCCAGAATCAATATATATGCTTCATTTGAGTCTATGTGGAGGTAGAAAGAAGTTACCGCTTTTATTGTTGTAGTAGCGTGACGTCATATCTGTTCTGTATCCGTCAACCAAAACAAACCGCAGCGAGCCGAAACAAGAAAGTAGAAAACGGCGGAGGGTCTGCGTGGATACGACCTGCACCCTCACATTTTTTCTGCCGTCCCCGTCCACAGCTCTGTATTGCTTCGCTCCGGTGCCGCTGCTCCTGTCTGTTTTTCCAAACTGGGGGAGTGTCGACCGCCATCTACTGTCGGTAACATACCTGCTATGGGTAAATACCTCATACAACCCCACTTCAAAACACCCAAACTATCCCTTTAAGGCTAGTAAAAAGATCATGGTTTGTTTTAAAATAATAACCGTAACTAGCACAAATAAATAACCAGTCCAAACTTAGCGGACATTCTTGCGTAACGTTACATAAAAAGCGTAAAACAATATTACGTAACAAGCGTAAAGTCAGCGTTTCCTTTTTGTTTCGCACGCTTCTCCTGGGGGAAAGTCCTGTGTTTGTTTAACCCACCCACCACCCTTTCCTGCTTGTTATACTCATTATTATACCACTAACTTTCAATAACGGTTGCTCGATATACTACTGTACTTGCTCTGAGCGTCGTATCCGTGGTTTGCAGAAACATACATTTTTTCCTGCAGCATAGCAAGAACAACGTGTAAACACAATGAACAAGGAAACGTACAAATCAAACAGACGGCTCAGATAGCGAGATACTTAGCAAAGATGGATTGTCGGGATTCTGGTGAATAGAATAACAAGCAAGAGGAGGTGTTTATTGCGAATGTTAAAGAGCGTAAACAGCACTTTGACAAAATAAAGACAGACGTGTTAGTGTCACGTCGCCGGGTGTAAATATACAGTAATCCAGCTCTGTCTGATCTGTACAGTCTAATGTTGACGTCAGGTGTCTTCCTCAACTCTGTAAGTCGTCTTTCTACCTCTTCTCTTTCTCAGTTCCCCAAAATGGACAGTAACACTTCCCACTTCTCACCTCCTCATTATCTCATTTTATATCTTGTTCACTTTCCCAGAAAGAGAGAGAGAGAGAGAGAGAGAGAGAGAGAGGGAGAGAGCCCTTGGCAGCTGCCTCGGCCCGCTCTGTTTCCAAGTGCATTCACACCTCAGAAGGTGTGAAGGCGAGAGGAGGAGGAAAGACAGAAAACACACCCACAGCCTCCTCCTCCTCCTCTTCCTCTTCCTCCTCCTCTCTCCTCCTCTTCCTCCTCCTCTCTGCCTGCAGATATTGGATTCAGCTCGAGAAGTTTGCTCCCACATTTGATCCCGCCGCTCCCCTCGTGGGATTAAGTGGCGTGCCGTATGTGTATGTGTGTGTGTGTGTGTTAGAAGGGCAGCCTCCAACGCTCCCGCCCATCAAGCTGTTTCCATAGCAACGCCGAAAGAAACGTTTAGCAGGTACGGTGGGACGTCGAGGCTCAGAGGAGCCGTTAGCCTCGTTGGCCTCGGAGTAAACTGTCCGACGCTGGCTGACTTTAATGAGACGGGTTGGAGGTTTGATGGAGGCCTGTCGTGGAGTGTTAGCAGAGCGGATCCCCGAGGAGGCGAGGGAGGGATGAGTCGTCGGAAGAGTGACAGAAATAAGAAAGATTGATAAAATGCTCTCAGATGTTCTTATTAAAGCAGATCAATGACATGATGTAGACTAGATAAATAAGAGCAAAGAGTCACCAAATACCGACGAATATCTGTCAAAGTTAACGTGCTACTAACGCTAATTAATTTTAACACCACTAATTTCTTTAAGGCTTTAACACAACTTACAATTTTTTAGGTTGTAGTGGGCTCAGTTTTAAAGCTAGAGTGAAGATACTGGTATCATAAGAAACTAGACAACCTAAGGAAAAACTGGCATGGCCATTTTCAAAGGGGTCTCTTGAACTCTGACCTCCAGATATGTGAATGCAGTCCTGGACAATATTTCTCATAGTTTTGTGTTGTTAATTGATTTCCAATAATAAATATATACACAAAATGCAGTTTTAAGTTGATGATGTATTTCTATTTACAGTAAAAAGGAGCTTTTTTGCGAAAGAGGTTAAATAACGTTCCAAACTTACGCTAAATTTTGGCGAGGAAAAACTGTCATATCCATTTTCAAAGGGGTCCCTTGACCTCTGACCTCCAGATATGTGAATGTAAATGGGTTCTATGGGTACCCACGAGTCTCCCCTTTACAGACATGCACACCTTATGATAATCACATGCAGTTTGGGGCAAGTCATCGTCAAGTCAGCACACTGACACACTGACAGCTGTTGTTGCCTGTTGGGCTGTAGTTTGCCATGTTATGATTTGAGCATATTGTTTTTATACTAAATGCAGTACCTGTGAGGATTTCTGGACAATATCTGTCATTGTTTTGTGTTGTTAATTGATTTCCAATAGTCCAAAAACTCTCCATACAGTATCTGCACCTTTCTCCTCTGCAGGGCTGCAGAGGGCTGCAGACGTGAGGCAGGAGGCAGGAGGGCAGGGAGCTCCCTGGACAGTTCAGCAGTCAATTACAGGGCTGACACAGATAAACTGCTCACTCTCACATCTGAAATTTAGACCCACACAGATACAGGATATGAATGTGCCCAAGGGCCCTTTAGCTGTGAGGCTACATTGCTAACCACTGCCACATAGATCCACATAGAACTACGGCTGTAGAAAGTGGTTGGTGCTTACAAATGAAATGTGTCACAACTAACAATATGACATAAATAGAAGCTGTGTGCAGTCACACATTAACAACGCCAGCTTGCACGGTACTAGGAATATATTTCCATGCATATCTAATATTTACCGTTCTCCTAATCACCTAAAGAGTATGCATCACCATGTGCCTGAGGGTGGCCTGTATGAGGCAGAGAGACACAGTATGTAAACAGTCCATCAGGGGCTGAGTCTGCACGGTGCATACATCACAGACAAAAAGACGCCCAAAACTCTGACAGGTCCAGTAATTGCATTCAGTGGATCATAAAATTGCACGAATTGCATCATTCTTGCCCCGATGACAGGGGGGGGGGGGGGGAGGGAGGGATGCGGTTCAGGCCTGGGTTTGAATGCACGCCGCGTTCCAATGCAGTTTCACTTAATTAAAAACGGAGGGGCGCTGTGTGCATAGCAATGCGTCACCTCGGAGCCGGCCTTCACCGAAAAAGTCCACCTTGCATGCGGAGCTTGGAGGGGGCTGTTTACTTTCTCTCTGCGATATTTTCACCTCCCAACCCCACGCACGGAGACTCCATTAATTGCCAGCGTCCTCATCTGTGTAAATACGGTGGACACACATGGATGTTTACAGTGCACAATCAATTTTGTCGACTGCAAGTGTTTCCTCAGAGAGAGAGAGAGAAGATAAACTGTATGTATGTGTGTGTTTAGAAGGCAATACAGCAGTTTACCTTGACCCAGAAACCGATCGCAATTACACTCCTCAAGAAGGAAATCTCATTAAAGATGCACCATTAGGAAGGTTTGCTTATTCAGCTGAGTATCATCTTCTGAGCACAACAACAGTCAGTGTGGAATATGAATGGGATATTGATCGTTGTATTGATCAGAGAATATCCTCTCTTCAGATTCAGATCAGTGATTTGTTTTACATGCAAGACTAAACATGCTGCAGCAATCTTAGCTGATGACTCCTAATTAGTGTGTGTGACAGAAGGGTTGTCACTCTATTGTGTTTATATCTACACTACAGTATATAGTGAGCAGGAAAGATACTGGTATCAAATGAAACTAGAACACCTGATGAATCCATCAGTACCAACCATGTCATACTAGCTTATCGTGAAGGAGGCTAAATAACGCTTCAAACTTACGCTCAATTTTGGCGAGAAAAAACTGTCAAGGCCATTTTCAAAGGGGTCCCTTGACCTCTGACCTCCAGATATGTGAATGTAAATGGGTTCTATGGGTACCCACGAGTCTCCCCTTTACAGACATGCCCACTTTATGATAATCACATGCAGTTTGGGGCAAATCATAGTCAAGTCAGCACACTGACACACTGACAGCTGTTGTTGCCTGTTGGGCTGCAGTTTGCCATGTTATGATTGGAGCATATTGTTTTATGCTAAATGCAGTACCTGTGAGGGTTTCTGGACAATATCTGTCATTGTTTTGTGTTGTTAATTGATTGCCAATAATAAATATATACATACATTTGCATAAAGCAGCGTATTTGCCCACTCCCATGTTGATAAGAGTGTTAAATACTTGACAAATCTCCCTTTAAGGTACATTTTGAACGGATAAAAAATGCTAAATGCTAACTCATTTCCAGGTTTTAGGCATCATTCCTGCACCACTCTATTTCCCCTGAGTAAAAGGTCAAAAGCTATTAAAACTGCTGTGCTTGAATCCGACTCTGTGTACTCTGTCAGTTCATTAAGTCCATTAAAAAGTGTGTGACAGCGACCAGACAGTAATAAGCCCCGAACCATGACTGTACCAGACGCTTCCTGTTCATCCTGTCTCTACCTGTTAATCATTATTCATAACATGGTGGTGGAATTACAGTCTAATAAATACTAATAAAGCTATAATCAGGTATTTCTTTGTGCGCTCTTTGTGGTTCGTTTGTAAAAAGTCAGTGTGAAGCAAATTAATCCATCTACAGGTGTGAAAGCAGCTCATAGATTAGTGTGTTACCATGCTAAACTAATGATTGTAACATAATTATGAATAGTATAATGAATTGTTGCTTGCAGAGAAAATGCAGGGCAACAGCGTGAACATAAAGGAACGTTTTAATGAGTTCTTCGGCTCCTCTACATCCCATGCTGCTTCTCTGAACTGTCATCTCCCAACATGCTTTGCATGTTTTATTCAAAGCCGAACTATAAGAGAAGTAGGTTCATGTTGTTCGTCACATGCTGTGTTGATCTGTGGTACGGAAGCTATATGGATTTAATTGCACATGGACAGAAAGAGGAAGCAGCTTTACTTTACTTCAGTTATGTAATAAACACACATATGTGCATATACAAAAGTACGATGGAATACACTGAATGTTGATTTTATGCAACATATTAAGAGAATAAATTTCATGTTGCATCGGTTTCTATGACGATTCTCAATTAGAAGATGCTTCCTGACCTTTATTTTTCAGCTTTACTCTTATGTATGTATGTGGAACAAAATGATTATCATTAATGATCGTATGATTATTATTCTGGAGGATGTTCTTTACTGTCATTATGGGTACTTCAGTGTTACAGACGTTGTAAGGAGAGGTCAGTAAATAGCTCCCTCCTGCCTTCTGTATTAAGCAGTTTGTCTCTCTGTCTGGGCTGAAATTAGATAATTCACTCTACACGGAGAACATCAACCGTGTATTTATGAAAGACGACGTCTACGACCGGATTGTTTCACTAGCAGCCAGCGTACGCTCAGTTAAAAGTTGATTTTTCAGCTAATAAAAAGCTATCAGACGATATCCGGTGGGTTCCCAGATTGCATTTTGGCCAATGCGTTCCGCCTCTTTTCCGCTCTCCACACGGACCGTTTCTCTGCATCCAACCAAAGCCTGCTCCAACATGATTGTTCGATATTGCTCTGACTACCAACTGATTACAGAGCGCTTCAGATGACAAAATCTTGTCAACACGGTCTCATTGCAGTTCGTAGATAGTCACAAAATTGTATGTATTTGATTCTCGTACAAAGACGCGAATTTCCCTTTTTTTCGTGACGCTCAGCACGACTTTTAACAACGTATCTTTGGTGCGTTTCATTACGAATGTCCAGCATCACGTGGCGCACGTCTCAATTTCCACTCCAGTCTTTTCAAAATAAAACTACTTAGTTAGGTTTAGGAAAAATTGTGGTTTGGGTTGAAATAACTCCGGAAGTGTTGTAACTTAAAAGGGACTGTTTGTAACTTCTTACACGTATAAATCATTGCGGGTCTGTGTCCCATGCGCGCTCCCGTGTGTCTACGCTGTTCAGACTCAGACTCCAACACAAACTACACGGAAGCACCAAAACCGCGAAGTTCTATCTAGTGAAGCCCGTCTGTTAAACAGAGTTGGCCGCGGTCGGAGAACGCGGGGGAGACCGTAGCTTTGGTCTCCAGGGCCGTAGTCTTTGCTCCTCTGCTCCTCTGCCTGCTTGCCTTCACTCACACACCGCGCTCGTTCTCGCTCTGTCGCTCAACTCTCACGTGCATGCTGCTCACTCCACACTGCAGAAGAGTTAGTAGCTCTGAGAATATCTAGTGAATGTACAGTGGACGTTTGGAGCGTTATTTAACCTCCTTCGTAACAAGCTAGAATAACATGGTTGGTACCGATGGATTCTTTATGTTTTCTAGTTTAATATGATACCAGTATCTTCACTCTAGCTTTAAAACTGAGCCCGCTACAACCTCTGTAGTTAATGCATTAAAGAAATTAGTGGCGTTAAAACGAATTTATATGATTATCGTGTGAACTTTGACAGCCCTAAAAGCAACATTTCTGTTACAGAGGAAAGCTAAACTGCTGTTACCTCGACTTCATCTCACGGCCTCCACCAGTGTTCCTCTCTACAGCTGGTTGCTAATGAATCTGCCGTACCTCATCACAGGCTGAAGCGGAGGAGACACTGTTCAACATCAATT
Source organism: Sebastes umbrosus (assembly GCF_015220745.1). Taxonomy (NCBI): domain Eukaryota; kingdom Metazoa; phylum Chordata; class Actinopteri; order Perciformes; family Sebastidae; genus Sebastes; species Sebastes umbrosus. The sequence continues at coordinate 2,699,914 of NC_051291.1, forward strand.
GACTATTAACAAAGACTTCATAACAAGCTGCTCTTTTTCTCAGAACAGAACAGTCTTCACAAAGTCTTTCTCTGCCACGGCGCAGATAACGAGAAAACAAACGCAGAGCTGCCGAACAAAAGCAATTACTCTCTTTTTTTATTCGGCGGGACAAAAGAGTTATTGACAGGCACTGACTAAACGGTCGGGGTTTTACTGATACACGGGGTTCCAGGTTTTTTAACTAAAGGCTGTGTATTGGACTGAACACTGCAGGCAGGAAGTCTTTTCAAGCCATCTGCTTTTTTTTTCAGGAATTTATCTAATGTTGCAGCATTCGGAGGTGATGAAAGCCCCGGCCGCGTCCGTGAAAGGGACAGACTCTCGGGAAGGAATACACAACAACCTTGTTCTGAGCAATTTGTCTCCATTAAACAAAAAAAAAAGAAATCGCCTCAACAGGAGGCGCAGTGAATAAATCAAAACCTGATCGAACATCCTTCATGCCAGACGCCCACGTGCGTTTTGTCATTCCCTGCAGCCGTTTAATAAAACAAAGGCTCATCTGCAACCTTTGAGTGTTGCGATTTCCATGGCAACCACATGAACCGTGGCCATAAGGTTTCTGAATGCAGCCCAGATTTCATCGAGAGGGTCACTGTGAAGCGAAGCCGAGTAGGGCACGCATGTAAAAGGAAACGTGCTTAATATTTCAAAGGCAGATTAGATGAATGTTAGAGAGATACTACAGGGCACGGGAGCAAAGCCTACCAATATTTAACATTCTAGTCTGTAGTTCAATCTGCTCACCAGAATTTCATTTCATAGAAGCTTGAAAAAATGTTGGGATATTAGTGTTTTAACAGCCGGCATATTACAGATTAATCCTAATGTTTTAAAAAATCACTTCAGTTCCATATATATATGCACTAATTTAACCCTCTGAGACCCATTTTTTGTCTTTTTAGGGGGGTCCAAGGGGTCTTTAGGGGGAGATAGCAGGTCAACAGCAGATGTCACATAGAAGTGGTGAACATCATCTGAAAGCTGAGAACCTGAAGATTAATTTGAGATGCAGCTCAGCACTGTGTGTCAACTTGTTCTAGTCATTAAATCAGAAATAAACATAAATTATTTGATTATTAAATTACTGTAGTCTCACAAGTTGTTGCAGCAATTTCTGGGTTGATACCATTTGTTATACAGATTTGGTGCTAAATTTAACCATTTTTTATCACTCGAGAATTGATAAAAATTATCAATAATCCCTCCCAAATACCACATTGAGACACCAAGACCTTGAGGAACACCAGAGAAAAAGACATGCTGTGATTTGGTTTCAAAAACTTTTGATATTTGGAGATTTCTGCAAGAATTGCCTTTTTCAGCGATTGGACGGCGAGCGCTTCCTGTTGTGTAAACTGCTCAGAAACCTCCTTATTGTCAATCTAGCTAGGAAAGCCATCCATCCTCTGAATGCTCTAGGTCTCTAGTCTGATCCATCCATCCTCTGAATGCTCTAGGTCTCTAGTTTGTGGCTGTAAAGTTTCATGAGGCTGTGATTATCCTAGAGGTCACCACAGGTCATTTTATACAGTGAGGTCAAATTTTTAAAAATGGTCTCACTACAATGAAATGTCTCCTATGGGGACTTACATCATCACACATGAATACAGTTGGGTTCATTGGATTCACAAGAGTCTCAGCTTTACAGTAATACCCTATTTATGTAATTCCAAGACTGTTTAGGGACCCCCAGCATGCAGAAATATTCAAACACACCATTTTCTGTAAATTTAGCCCAAATTTGGAGCATTATTTAGCCTCCTTCTTGACAAGCTAGCATGATATGGTTCTTGGTATTTATTCTTTAAGTTTTCTGGTTTTGTATGGAGCCTTTAAAAGTCCTCAACAGATGCTTCTATATGAGACTGTTTGAATGACAAACATGGATACAGAGTTGACTGTGAAGAGGCCCAGTGACTATTAAAGCCCACAAGTCATTTCCCCGTGCAAATGTCTGATACATGAGTAATTTTACCGTCAGCATCATGACCGTGTTTATCTACACGTCGAAAAAAACAGTCAGATAAAAACACAATGATCCCACGTGAAGAGGATCTGTTACACAGCCGGATTGAATTACTACGGATTAGTAGATTGCATGAATGTAGTCCCAAAGTGGCGCGCTGAAATCAATATTTAGGGGATAGAAATGCTTTTTCTAAATTGATTATATCCAACAGAGTCCGCTGAGAGGAGGAGAGCGGGGGCAAAGATCTCGTCTCCGTAAACTGATTATATCTTTCAGTCAGTGAAGTCACACAATTCACTTTGACCACAAATGAAATCAGACCTGAACATTTAGAAACATAAAGCATAACCTCATCTTTATATGTCTTTCTTTTTACCCGTTATTTATTCAGGAAAGTTTCACAGAGCTTCTCTTTGGTTCACATTCACACAGTTACACGCATTCACACCTGGAAGCTGCCCAGTGCAACCACAGTCTGATCTGCTGGCCACTGAGCAGCTCCACTGGAGCGGTTTGGGGTTACGGGCCTTGCTCAAGGGCACCTCAGTGGTGGTAATGAGGGAGGAGCAAGCGCTGCTTTTTCACTTTCCCCATCCAGATTTGGTAGTGACTAGAAAGGAGCCTGCAAAATGGGGAAATGGAAGTAAAAATGGAAATGAATAACTGTTTTTTGTTTACATTTTAATTTTTATTTATCATTGTTGTAGGTCTATGGTATGACGGTACGACGGTACGACGGTACGACGGTACGACGGTACGACGGTACAACGGTAGGACGGTACGACTGTACGACGGTACGACATAGTATTAGGGCCACACTGAGGGAAAAGTAAATAAATCTTTTCTTGATATTTCGAGAATAAAGTCCTAGGTTTACGAGAAAAAAAGTCGTAATATTATGAGAATAAAGTTGTAATATTATGAGAATAAAGTCCTAGGTTTACGAGAAAAAAAGTCGTAATATTATGAGAATAAAGTTGTAATATTACGAGAATAAAGTCATAGGTTTACGAGAAAAAAAGTGGTAATATTTTGAGAATAAAGTCATAAATTTAAGAGAAAATAAAGTCATAATATTATGAGAATAAAGTCATAGGTTTACGAGAAAAAAGTAAAAAAAAAAAAGTCCCACAAAATCAGTTTTTATAAATGTCCGTGCGATTTTTTGGACGAAAATCCGTGCTTGATGTGAAACTGCTTTAACTGTCTCTGACAAAGGAGGGTCAAATAAAAGTGGACGTTGCAACAGTTTCATGGTTTCAAATGCTGGTGTGACTGGGCCTTTTTGACATATATACACTATCAAAATGTAAAGAAATATTCCAGTAGGGAACGATTATAGAGGTTGAAGTAAATGTTCATGACAACAGCTCAAACGTTCATGTTGAAGTGAGCACAGGAAGCTTGATATGGGACGGTGGGCGGGGGGAGCTTGATTGAGGAGGAGGGTAACACGCTGAGAAAAGCCCTAACGTTACCTTTTAATTACAGCAATATCCACAGATGATAAAGCTGCCTCATATCATGAAATAATAAAAACATCAAACCCACGTATTACTCCTCATTACCCAGCGGGGCAGAGTCGCGGGCCCAAGGATACAATTAGAGGAGAGGGGACAGAGAAGGATCCTGTCGCACATGAATCAGGCCGAGCACTGAGAGCTTCAGATGACTTTACGCCTCGCAAGACGCAAGGAACCGACTTTGTATTCTCTTTGAGGAAATAATAGGGAATAATCTGCCGTGGTCGGGGTTTCTTTGATAACGTGAGGCAGTCTCTGAAGTGCGCTGTGAAGTGCAGCCGAATGCTCTCTGGGAGCCGTCTGCAGAGGCCCCTGGCACCCGGTATCATTAGTTAAAGCAAATAAACAAACAGCATTGGATATCTGATTCTTTTCAAAGTCTAATTTCACTTTCTTGATGAGACGTGTAGCCACTTTAGTCAGTCTGTTTGGTCTTTGGGTTTGTACTCCGCAGAGAGGAGCAGGCCATATCAAGCATCGATAGCTGGCAGTTTACAAACAGGAAGCAAAGAGTTCCACTACAAACTGCAGAGTGTCCAGAGCTTCAGCCATGTCTGACCCAGAAACCCCCTGAAACTCTGCTTCAAAGAGTTGTAAAGTGAAGCAGGAGAAGTGGCTTCATGTTCTAATAAAAATTAATGCTAAGGGCAAATTGGTGCAGTGGGGACATCATAAACAAAGTCACATTTGTATGTATATGCCACATCTAAATGACCAAAGACATACACTTTTACACAAGCAACAAAACTGAGAGTGTACAGTCAATTGATTAAAATATTTAAAAGTGATTAATCGTACATTTTTTATCTGTTCAAAATGTACCTTAAAGGGAGATTTGTCAAGTATTTAATACTCTTATCAACATGGGAGTGGACAAATATGCTGCTTTATGCAAATGTATGTATATATGCATCATTAGAAATCAATTAACAACACAAAACAATGACAGATATTGTCCAGAAACTCTCACATGTACTGCATTTAGCATAAAACAATATGCTCAGATCATAACATGGCAAACTGCAGCCTAACAGGCAACAACAGCTGTCAGTGTGTCAGTGTGCTGACTTGACTATGACTTGTCCCAAACTGCATGTGATTATCATCAAGTGGGCGTGTCTGTAAATGGGAGACTCGTGGGTACCCATAGAACCCATTTACATTCACATATCTGGAGGTCAGAGGTCAAAGGACCGCTTTGAAAATGAACATGTCAGTTTATTGTCGCCAAAATTTAGCGTAAGTTTGGAGCGTTATTAAACCTCCTTTGCGACAAGCTAGTATGACATGGTTGGTACCGATAGATTCCTTAGGTTTTTTCTAGTTTCATATGATACTCTAGCTTTAAAAGTGAGCGCGCTACAATCTAAAAATCAAAAGTTGCGTTAATGCGTCAAAAAAATTAGTGGCGTTAAAACGCGTTATTATCGCGTTAACTTTGACAGCCATAATCTACAGCCAGGCTCTACTCAGGTACAGCAACGCTTCGATCTAAATGCAAACTTCAGTATTCTAACATGCCGAAGTTTAGCAGGTACAGCGGTTGTGTCTAGAAGGTAACAACAAACAAATTGTGAAATCTGATCTGGAATCTGCAAAAACTTGCAAAAAAACTCTCACGAACTCGCCGCCCAACGACCTGTCCTAAACTTAACTGTTCAAGATCAATGCCTCGCCCACCATCTCGCGAGAGTTACCTCAACTCGTGGGTTCCCTTCTAGACACGACCAGGTATAGTGTTTACCATATGCACCAGTTTAGTTTGAGTTTGAGTTTCGTGTCTTTGCTTATATACTATACTGTTAGTACTAAACATAGTTTTGTTTATTTGTCAGCCTCATTTTCTGAATAGTCAGGAGATCACCAAAGTTATTATAATTCATCCTGAGCGGAACATGAATGTTTGTGCCAATGTTCACGGCATATTCATCCAACATGTGCCAAGATACAGTGTTTCAGTTTGGACCGAAGTGGACAGCGTGACACTGCCATCTGTAAAACCGCGCTGCTGGCGTTTAGATTAAGGGATTTAGATTAGGCTCAACATACGCACGAGAGCAGCAGCTCTATATGTTGTCCTTTCAAACAAATCCATCATGGGTGTGCTTTTGTCCTCCACGCTGAGCCAGACAGCTAATTTTGCGATCTACAGTTTGACTGCTTCTTTATTCAGGGAGCTCGGTGACAGACAGAAGGGTGTGAAACATTAGACAGATGTGGAGTAAACAAACCCGCTGACTTTATACTCAGTGAGGAACAGCTGACTGAACAGTGGGGATGTCCACTGGGGCTCAACCTGTTGAAGGCATTCAATGTTTGCAACAGGTTGAGCTCCTTGTGTTGCACCATGCACAGGTACTATAATAAGCTCACCAACAACTGTTTAGAGTAAATCTCTTTTCACCTCTTTCACACCAGTGTGGGGTCGTAACATACTGTAGAAGCTTTGTTGCAGTAACTAAATGAAAGAACTCTTTCTGCCACCTGGCAGCCTCTATCTGTTTGGAAATCCAATCTTCCATCCGCTGCTGTTCAATACGTCTCTGTTGTTGTCTTTCAGAGTGCCTGCATGTAAAACCAGAGCTCTCTGACTATTTCATAATTTCAAACCACCCGTTGACGAGGCCTCATCTGCAGCTTAGAGCTCTCCTGGTGCTGGTTTGAATTTTTTCCTCTTCCTCGCCTAAACCTTTTCATCTTCTCATTTTATCTTTTGTTATTCTGCTTGCTAGTCTTGACTACATGTGTTCCTAAAAGCTTCAGTTTTTTACCAGCCGTGTCAGCGTGTGGCTGGTATTGTTTTCACCTTGTGAGTCTGTGTGTGAGTCATCACGGCACAATGTAGTTGTGGAGACACCGACTGTAGCGGGGACTACCACAGAGGAGGTTTTCACTACTTTACCAGTTGTTTCATATTTCTGTCTGCCTGTGGACAGATTTTGTCACCGTGATAGCGTCACAACCGTGCAAGATGCAGTCACACAACTTTACAGGTGTGTAGTTGAGATCAAAATGAAGGTTGAGTTCGAAGATGGGTGTGGTCCGAGCAAGGGTGCCGGAAGCAAGCCCTCGGCCACACTGGGAACGCCAGTAGCGCGTGGCGGCTGAGTTACCTGTTGTTTTTTATTTCGGCGTCCGTGTTAACAGGTTAGAGCAGCCACACTGCGGCACTGTTCACAGCAGCAACAAACAGTGAAAGTGATCTATTGACTGTATATTAACATCATAACAGCTACATTACTACAGTTTCAATGTCTGCATCTGTAGAATATTTCACGGACATGGAAAAAAAAGTAAAGATTTATTTTTAAATCAACACTTCCTGCTTTCATTTTTATAATAAAAGCCCTCGAGCGTTTTTTCTGTGGACAGAATTCCTTCATTTGTTAACACAAGGCTTTTATTCTGAAATATGTGCCGGACAGTGTTGTAGAACATGCAGTGACTTGCACGGCTCCAAGAATGAATGAAGTACGGGTTTTTAATTTTGGATTATTACTATTATTTACTAATTACCACACGTTTCTTAACCTTTCTCTGTCTCAAATAAATATAAATTATATTTGTAATGAAATGAAATGGCCATTACGAAAAGGCAAACTCTATGTAGAAAGAAAGGGCTGACAGCAGCAGCTGAAACGCAGCTGGTGTGAACACCCGACGTATCAATCACGCAGCCACCACGCGATGCAGACGCAACGCACTCCTGACGTTCCCACTTCTTTATGCCCCTGATCCAATTTGGCGTCGCGACTGCTGTGATTCCATCACAAGATGGTCTCTAGTTGTTATTTCTTTCTATACTGAGTAAAGACAAAGTCATTTAAATTGCGTGCTGAGCAGTACAATCCTTGAAGCACTTAATTAGCTCCAGAAATCTTGTTTACCAGGAATGAGATAGGCTAATTTTAAACTCAGTATAGTATACCTAATTAAAAGAAGAACAGTTCAGGATTTGACAAAATGTTCCTCTGTGAAATTTCAATGAGTGATTAGTAAGGGATGAGTAAAGCTTTCTAATTGCTTATTTGTTATCTTGGTTCCTTGGTGTATATATTTTGTGTATAACAGGAGAAGCTGCACAGTCAGGGGTGTGTCACCGAGATCTAGCAGGAAACTGCAATTTGGGTGTCAAGGATTACCACATTTTTACCTCTTGATGCACGTCTGCTGGAGCCAGGACTACAACAAGTCTGCAGAGTGCTCTTGTCTCCTGTTTCTGTCTTTTTATGTAGTATACAGGCTTCTCCACAATCACACATAATTAAGCAAAGCATGCAAGCTAGTTCTGGCAGTCACTGCTCGCTCCCTGCCGAGCCGTGTTGTGACAAGGTCAGACCCGAGATACCAAACACCAAGAAAGCATGTTTTCCACCGAAGAAATAGTCTGCAGACCGGTTGGAATAATAGTTCTGTGCTCCAAATGGTGTATGAATGACACGGTAACTTGTAAGTCATTTTGCTTCATTCACCTCTATTATATTGGGGCAGAAATCTCAGAAGTATGTTCAGATATGTAAAATGTTTAGGGCTAAAAACGACTAAAGGGCGTGGGGGAAAATGTACCTTTAACTACCATTCATCAAGCAATAAAGATGTAAATTCACAGAAAAAAGGGCAGCTTTAAGCAGACTAGGACAATCAGCTAGAATATGACTAAAATAGCAGTGAATCAGAGTATAGATTGATGAGTGACAGCAACATCTGTCATCGACATCTGCTTAGAGATAGTATCAAGGACACAGTGCGACTAAAGCTTTGTCCACACAGGGAACGTCAGGAGCGCATGGCGGCTGCCTCGCTGAACGGCTGCGTGATTCACGCGTCGGGTGTTCACACCAGCTGCATTTCTGCAGCTGCTGCTGTCAGCCCTTTCTTTCTACATAGAGTTTGCCTTTCATAATGGCCATTTCATTTAATTATAAATGTCATCTATATTTATTTTAGACAGAGAAAGGTTAAGAAACGTGTGGTAATTTGTAAATAATAGTAATAATCCACAATTAAAACCCCGCACTATATTCATTCATGGAGCCGTGCAAGTCACTGCATGTTCCACATCACTGTCCGGCACATATTTCAGAATAAAAGCCTTGTGTTAACAAATGAAGCAATTCTGTCCAAAGAAAAAAACGTTTGAGGGCTTTTATTTTGAAATGAAAGCAGGAAGTGTTGATTTTAAAATAAATCTTTGCTTTTTTTCCATGTCCGTGACATATTCTACCGATATAGACATTGAAAGTAGTAGTAATGTTGCTGGTATGATGTCAATATACAGTCAATAGATCACTTTCACAGTCTGTTGCTGCTGTGAACCGCGCGTCAAAAATAGGCGAGACCTCGAATCTCTAGAAGAGACGCAGCCGGGCAGTGTGGCTGCTCTAACCTGGTAACACGGACGCCGAAATAAAAAACAACAGGTAACGCAGCCGCCACGCACGCGGCCTGGACACGCTTTAACTGTGGTTACGGTAGCATCATTATCAGCCAGTGTAGCTGTTGAAATGTTCACTTTGTACAGAACCAGAAACTGAAACACAACCAGCTCTGGACATCCAATATGGCTGCCAAAAGGACCCGTTCCATCAGCTGACAGCCTGCTTATTGCCTCCATCAGTTTAGGATCTAATTATTGCTGTGCTAAGTTAACACATATTGAATATTCCCATTACCTTGTCAGGATGTTTTGACAGGTGCTTTGCTTCCCAGCGTGGTGGAAAGCTCCGGAGCTGGCACATGAGTGAATGAACGAATGTGCTGGTTGTGGAACTATTGACATTACGTGGGATTTGTAGATAGCGTGTTATTTCCCCGGAGGCACCAGCACGGTTTCCTCTGCAGCAAACATAAGCTCCGTGATTGAAGGTCTTTTGACATCAACGATACCTCCTGACATGCACCGGGCACGCTCTGCCAATTCATAGACTGGCCCGTAGCCTCGGAGGGATGGAGTGTGGATGGAGGATTCAATGATCAAGATGCACTGTGTGTGCATGTGCGTCTGCTCTTGGCTGATTTTTATATATATTTTTCTTCATCTTTAATCAAACCCCCTGCATAAAAAGCAGTCGGGGAAGATATAATGTACCACAGCACTGTCTAAAGTTCTAAACATTTGAAGTTTTCTCTTTCATGCAAAGAGAATATTTGATTTCCAAACACAGTCGGCTGGTAATGGGGGAATAGTCCTGCTGCTGCTGCCGCGGCTGCTCTCAGGATAACAAGAGCTTTCTCTTACAAGGAGAAGAAACAAGGCCATTTTCACCAAAACACTGCTGCTCACTACTGTTGCCGTTTTGCAGCGTTGAGTTTCCTTTTTGGGGGTGGGGGGGGGGGGCCTGGTGTATTGGTGGTTGAACAGAAAGAGAAAATGTTGCTTCAGACAGCAAACACAGCTGAAATGGATTTGAATGATCGACTTGAGCTTCCAGAAGGCTCCCAGTATAAATATTAATAATATAAATATAATATAGAGGAGAGGATGAAGTGAAGTTTGAATAATAATACTTAGGGCTGTCGATCGATTCAAATATTTAATCACAATTAATCGCAAATTTATCTCACATCTTTTATCTGTTCTAAATGTACCTTAAAGGGAGATTTGTCAAGTATTTAATCCTCTTGTCAACATGGGAGTGGGCAAATATGCTGCTTTATACAATTTATATTGATTATTGGATACATAAAACACAAAACAATGACAGATATTGTCCAGAAACCCTCACAGGTACTGCATTTAGCATAAAACAATATGCTCAAATCATAACATGGCAAACTGCAGCCCAAAAGGCAACAACAGCTGTCAGTGTGTCAGTGTGCTGACTTGACTATGACTTGCCCCAAACTGCATGTGATTATCATAAAGTGGGCATGTCTGTAAAGGGGAGACTCGTGGGTACCCATAGAACCCATTTACATTCACACATCTGGAGGTCAGAGGTCAAGGGACCCCTTTGGAAATGGCCATGACAGTTTTTCCTCACAAAAATTTGGAGCGTTAATTCGTCTCCGCGGACCCTCCGCGCGTTTTCTGCTTTCTCGTCTCGGTTCACTGCGGTTTGTTTTGGTTTGGACTGATACAGGATGGATATGACGTCACGTTACTCAGACTACAACAATAAAAGCGGTTACTTCCTTCTACCTCCACGTAGACTCAAATGAAGCAAATATATTGATTCTGGCATTAAAAGAATTGATTTTAAAATACACAAGTATCTGTTCCATCAGATGCGTTTGAGACGGACGGCTGAAAAACATGGCTGGAACGCCTCCTGTGTAGACAGCGTAGTGTAACGTTATACAGACATAACAAGGCTGCTGAATGAGAGAGGCATCCATCGATAGGATAGCCCACACTTCCCTTTCCCGGGCCACATTAACCAGCTCTGACTGGGGGATCCCGAGGCGTTCCCAGGCCAGTGTGGAGATATAATCTCTCCACCTAGTCCTGGGTCTTCCCCGTGGTCTCCTCCCAGCTGGTCGTGCCTGGAACACCTCCCAAGGGAGGCGCCCAGTGGGCATCCGTACTAGATGCCCGAACCACCTCAACTGGCTCCTTTCAACGTAAAGGAGTAGCAGCTCTACTCAGAGTCCCTCCCGGATGACTGAGTTTCTCACCCTATCTCTAAGGGAGACGCCAGCCACCCTCCTGAGAAAACCCATTTCGGCCGCTTGTACCTGCGATCTCGTTCTTTGGGTCATGACCCAGCCCTCATGACCGTAAGGTGAGAGTAGGAACGAAGATTGACCGGAAGATTGAGAGCTTTGCCTTTCGGCTCAGCTCTCTTTTCGTCACAACGGTGCGGTAAAGTGAATGCAATACCGCCCCCCCGCTGCACCGATTCTCCACCAAATCTCACGTTCCATAGTCCCCTCACTCGCCAACAAGACCCCGAGGTACTTGAACACACACAGAAACACACCCTGTTAATAATAAGACGACCGCCTCAATGTACCGCCAGCTGTGAGCTGTGATCTGTTTTTAAAGTCACGCGTTGGCGGAGGTCTGCGCTCTCTGAGTGCCATTCTAGTTTTTTACTAAAACCACTCAAAGGAACACTGTATTAGGTATGCTCGTCCATGCTGTCTTTGTACAGCCTACTTAAATCTCAAAAGGAGAGGCTGTTGTTCCACTGTGGATGGCTGACTTCATGCAAATAAGATCACTCATCCTTCAACCAAAAATGTAGACCGAACAGTTAAAGGCTCAGCAGTTCAACGGTCCGCATCACAAGAGGTTGCTAATGTACTCGAAGCGTCACAGAATGGAAGTACAATGTTAATCTGCATAGCGTTTTTAACTGCGCCTCACGAAAAAGCACTTCACACGCACACACACACTGGTGCACACACTAGAAGCCCTCGGGGAGATGGAAGTCAAGCAAGATGTAAATGCGATCCATTATTTATAATGTATCTGAGAGATGTGGCATGGAAGGGGGAAAAAAAGAGCCATATTTTTAGGTCAGCATGTGGAATCCACTCTCACAATGTAGAATCACAAAAAGCAGCAGAATAGTTGAGTCCCACTCGTCTCTAACCAGAAAGAGACACTCGAATCCCATTTCTTGAGAGCGAGCGTGTTCTGGCTTTACAAGTGCCAGCCCAGTCCATTACCGAGTCTCTGAGTGTCTGCGTTTATGGCGGGGGAGAGAGAGAGACGGAGGGAGCATCTTATTGGCATCATAAAACACCATCAGTGTCACATTGATCCAGTTTTATCCACTGGCTGACTGGCCTGGGCACCAGCAGCCTCCATCAATCAGAGACGAGGGGCTTCGGAGAGCTCGCCGCCGCCACCGCCGCCGCTCCAGAAAAGACACTTTCAAATGTTTTCATCTCCATTTGCCAAGTTAACAGACTGGGGCTTCTGGCAGCAGATGTTCACAGAGAATTAGTTTTTCTAATATTTATTTATCCGCTGAAGGTTATCTGATAATGTATGCTCTTTTTCAGCTGGGAGCCGCAGACACTCACACTCCTCTACGACTCCACTGGTGCAGTCTGAGTTCACCTGTTTTGCTCTAGAGCGTTTCAACATCTTCCTTTTTTCAACCCACTTTTGTAACCTGTGTGCCATTTACTGCTCATAACCTTTATTTAAACACCACTTTGTTTCCTGCTTTGTCACGGTATTAAAGCGTCTACCTCTCGGATGTCTTAAAGGCTCTGCTTGGTGCTGGAAAGGCAATAACAAGTGGTACAAAAAAGACAAAACACTTCCACACACTGGGTCGTAGCCAAGGCAAATTTGGGGTTTTGTAAAGCTTCCATCTACTCTTCAATACAAAGTTAATCTGTTTGATTCTCTGGATCATCATCCTCATGTCTCTGCATGTCATTTTCCTTCTCTCGGTTAAAGATTACTTTGAAGATCTTTGCACAGAGAGGATGATTTTTCCTTCTCTACTCCCTCACATGATTCGGCAAAAGAAATAATAATAAAGCCAAATACCAGCTAAATATATCACAGGAAATTATATTAGAAAAGCCGAGCAACACCTTAACACTAATAACAATATAAATATAGGGTTCCGGTATTATTAGATTATTTATTATCTCCGCCAGAGGGGAGATCATGCGTTCGGTCGTGTGTGTGTGCTTCCGTCTGTCTGTCCACGGCTAATCTTGCATACTACTGGACCCATCAATTCTGCAAATAAGCATTCCTGTGCTTATCCATGACTATTTTATTGACTGATTTATACCATCATTGACTCCTCACTCCTCTTTTGCTATTGCTAATTATTATTATTTGCTTATAATTTTTATAAATATTCACTTCCCATCTCTTCCCTCAGATATCAGGGCATCAAGTATGTTAAGTTGTACAGAGGAGGTCAGAGAGAAATGTATATAATGTACAGTATATGGTATGTAAAAGTATGTATATAATGTAAATAAGTGTTTTTGCATTCTGTTTTGCGTGCATATGTGATGAAGCTTGTGAATGTATAAAATGAGAGTATGACTATGAATGAAGCTGAGATTTAATATTTCCTTCTCAGCGTCAGTGGAGACCTCTTGGAGAGTGGTCGGTGGAGATTTTCAGCAGGGAGTATTCTCGACTCTCGGAGCTAAATGAGAAGACACATGGCAGGAATACAGAAGACAGGCTTAGACTCTGTTAATTTATTGGTCCTCGCGCCAGCAGGCAGCTTGACAAGGTGAGAGAAGCCAAAGAGAATTTATTTTAGTGGAGACGATGTGGAGATCTGACACTTTCTAATAAGAAACTTAAACACCTCTCTTCCTCTCGTTCTGTTTTTACTGTTGTCTGTGCATTCTCTGGTTTACAGATCTGGTATTCATCGTGTGGCATGAAGAGAGAAAGTCTTACATTTGTGATTTGGATCACCTTTATACTACATTATATTTGGGGGGATGAATGTCTTTTGATAATAACACTCCATCAGACAGATTAGCAGCATCATTAGTTTGCAGCCGCACTGATCTGTCACAAATGGACAAAATGTTTCACAGGTATCTCTCGGCCCATTTGTAAATGTTGTGAAGAACTTATTACACGGCTACTTACTGAAGAAATCAATACTTTTAGGGATGCGCCGATACCGAAACTGGTATCGGGTCCGATACTGTGCTCATGTACTCGTACTCGCAAAAAGGCACCAATACCACTTTACGGCAGCGTTACATTAACCTCTCGTCAACATCTTTCGGGTCCTGACGCTCCACCTCCCCGACGGTGCGGGCGAGACGGGCCGGTGGTGTGCCCGACCCCGCAGGGCCAGGTGGTGCACGCCGGCCCTCACTTTCATTGCTCCACGGGGCTTTGCTTGCACCCTTTGACTCGTGCATGCGTTAGACTCCTTGGTCCGTGTTTCAAGACGGGTCGGGTGGGTTGCAGACATCGCCGCAGAGCCTCTTACGTGGGCCGAGCCCCGCCCTGGGGGCCCGACGCGGTTGGGGCACACTAAGGACAGTCCGCCCCGGTGACACTTTGTCCCCGGGAAGCACCTTCTCTCCGAGCCTTTCCAAGCCGACCTAGAGCCGGTCGCGGTGCACTGCCTCGTATGCGGGACTCCCCAGCCTGCCGTGTGGCGCTCACACCCTCCAGCTGGCTGTTAACGAGGGTCTTTTGGCACAGAGAAGTACTCGTATCGGTACTCGGTATCGGCGAGTACCCAAATGTAAGTACTTGTACTTGTACTCGGTCTGAAAAAAGCCATATCGGTGCATCCCAAAAATATTTTGCCATAAAAACAGTCCGCCAGAGTCTGACATCTGAACTGCACCCATAGCAACGGTCTGTTATACAGAAATTACAGACCGCAGAACGCCGTGATTGACCAATCAGAATCGAGTGTTCAACACAGCCGTGTAATAAATGCATGTAATCCTACACATTTTTATCTCATCGTTGACAGCCTCACTGCTTCACTCTCTTTCCACAGAGTCAGAGTTTTATTAAGTTACTGCTATTGCAAACGAAACATCCGATTGCCTCTGCTTCACATTAAAAGCAAGTTTGACAGCAATCGATTGTAAAGCCCAGAAAAACATGTTCCAGCCTTTAGGGACAGAGTGTGAAGCTTGAACTATAATAAAAAAATAATAATAAAAGAAAAAGTGAGGAAAATAGACACGGCCAATAGCTCTAAATGTAAAATGAAATCCTTCAATGTGATAGACAGTGAAACTAACTTGTAAAAATGGAACTGAAATAACGTTTGGTGTGTGCACCGTGACCTTTTTTTCCATTGATAGGACAAACAAGCCCCTTCAGCGCATCGGCAGCTCTTCACAGATTATAACGCGCCGTGGCAGGAGACGAGCTCCGCCGTCTATAAAAAGCGCCGTTCTGCCCACGTGGTCGAAGTCTGCAGCACATCAGACGGACGCACGCGCACACGCTGGACAGCGGGGACTGTGTGAGGCTGGAAGGATCGAACCCAGATGGTCCGTTTCTTTGTGAACTGGCGCTGGGTATCCTAATTATTATTCGTGTGAAGAGAGGCTCCTCTTTGAGTCTGATAGCGTTGGCTGACATGGCCCGAGGCGAGGCCAAGACTGACCCCGAAAACACTGCAAAACAACAGAGCTATTCTCCATGCGGGAGACACACAAACACACACACACAAACACACACACACACACACACTCTACAGCCTGATATATTAAGATTTATTAAAAATAACTCTGGAATATCAGAGCTGGTGATAAACATACCAGCATCAACCTCAACCACCTTCTGGTTGAATTGACACACACAAGAGACAAACCTAAATAGATAATAATAATAAAGTAGACACACACGCCTACACATAAGTACACAATACACA
Source organism: Sebastes umbrosus (assembly GCF_015220745.1). NCBI lineage: Eukaryota > Metazoa > Chordata > Actinopteri > Perciformes > Sebastidae > Sebastes > Sebastes umbrosus. Next base: position 2,715,753 of record NC_051291.1, read on the forward strand.
CACACAAACACACACACGGTCCAATGCCAGGACTGAAATAGCAGCTCTCAATCATGTCAGTGAATGAAACTTTTATGTCTTTTTATGGTGTTGACTGCGCTGCTCTTTAGTGCCTTTGTTCCCTTACACTACGCAAAACACAGTTTAGCCTACAAAGAACACAGTGTGTGAGCTGCGACGCGTCCGCGCCGTACAGTGTGTGATTATGTGCCGATGTCTTCTCGGTTTCTACACGTCATTTGTCTTCTAGCTAAGTCAATTTTTCAATCGAGTTGCGGAGTCAAAGTTCCTCGACGTAGAAACATGGGACTCTCCCGGATAATGTAGAAATACAAGATCTTTGTGTTATGATCTACAGTTTGAAGTATTTCAACTGTGTTTGTGAAAAATTATGTTTTCCCCGTCGTTTTGGCATAGCGGATGTTTCTAAATATTACAACACCCATGAGACTCCATACCACCGTTGTTATGAAAAAGAAGAAGCATGAATCAGAACTACAGTGAATTAAAAACGATTGTTGCCGTTAGTGGACTCTATTTCTAACCGAACGTTAGCTCCGGTTGCACACTGTTAGCCCTGTAGTGGAGCTGAAGAGAGTAAAGGCATTCGTGCGCGTGCATGACATCATATCTGTTGGATTATCCCAGAAAAAATCAGCCCGCGTTCTTCACATTAAAAGCAGTGTACAGGCTGAGAGAGGAAGCATAGAAAGTCGCGGAAGGTCTCACTTTTTACACGATATCAGCCCGATTATAGACCGACGCGGCCGTCGTAGGGTGTCGACTCGGATCGGGAACCATAAATGAGCGTCGTGTGCGACAATCGATCGCTTTATCTCGTGTAGTCTGTCATAGTTCACGACGTGTTCCGTCACGGCCGTGAATTTGACCGGCTGAGCACAGACACACACAGCTGTAAACAGAAGCACATGGCTACTTATTATGCAGAATGATGTCATCCGACCTTCCAAGCGCATCTAGGTTGTGTCGGAGTAAAAAACTCCACCGCTGTTGCTTCTTTGTACATTGAGCGTCTCGTTGCGGGAAACAGCTAGCCTGATTCTGTCAAAAGTTACAAAACCTCCAAACCAACACCTCTAAAGCTCACTGTTTAACATTTTAGTTTTAAGCAGAGACACAAAACTGGTGCTTTTTTGACAGCAGTCGCTAGGTGGCGCTGCGGTAGCAATTTCGCCAATTTGGACCGAAAACGCCAATGAGTCTGTGGCCATGGATGTATAAAGAGACGTAAGTAAATCAGAGGATCATTCTTTTTTAGGTAAATCAACTTCCAAGTGCGAACACTTAAATAGCCCTCATTTAAATCATCATGTCCTAACAGCAGTTATTTTCAACGTTGCATCAGACCCACTGGTCCAGTACAACAGATGGCAAACATAAAAGGAGCGGTCAATGGCAAGCTGGCTTTTGTAGAGGAAACTGCATTATTTCCATTGCCGTAACTATCACAGAAGCAACAGGCCTTTAAGCATTAAGCAGAATGGCAACCAAGTCAAGACAATATTGTATTATGTTCATGAAAAACAAGACGTTTTGGTGTTAATGTTGAATTAAAATGTTTTAATTTAAATGAACTTTTCCAAGGTTTTCTAGAGGATCCTTCTGCATGGTGAGAAAAGGGAGACTTCAAGTAGCCGCTGAGCTGTTGGATGTTTGCTTTTTCGATTCTGTTGTTGAGTAAAATATAAAAAGTTTGAATCAAAACTTAGTGCACCGAGCTGAACAACAACATTGCTAGTTTGTAAGCAGAAGCTCTCAGTGCCTGCATCCATCCTTGACGTGCTCCGACCTTCAGTCACCTCACATCGCCTCTGAGAAAATGAACATAACCTGGTGCAGCAGAAAAACCTCTATAAAGTCTATCAATAAGTATGATGTGAAAAAACTGACTATATAAGTAGCAATAGCTCAGACAGACAGACAGATAGTCAGATAGATGGAATGTGAATGAGTGAAAGGAAAAGTCAAGGACATGGCAAAAAGGTGGCATTAAAAAAGGGCACAGTTATCCATCCAATTAAATTTATAACCCGCATTAAGCACATTTGGCAGTCTGGGTTTCAGAAATTGAAAAATGGAGGACGTGCGTCCTCAGGCATGTCCCTCCAACACACACACACACACACACACACACACACACTGTACTCCTCAATCAAAGCACCGGCAGCTGTAAGCATCATTTCAAGGGACGCCATTATGCAAGGAAAATGTCATTAGCGATTTTACAATTTCACGCATCGGTGCCGCGAACATGTCTCTGAAAGACGTCGGGCGCGGGCGAAAGGTAAAGGGCCCCAAACTCTGACAGCAAAACCCGTGACAGAGATGGAGGAAAGTGAATTCTCTGCAGCAGACCGCCCCCCCCCCCCTCCTCCACTGGTACCGTACATTACTCAACGGCTTCAGACTTCTGTTGGAATAACCTCCATCAGTTGTTTTTTTTTAAACCCACACAAAAATAAACCTAACAGCCTCTGTGCTCCCGTTGGAGTGTGGAACAATAACGGTGGATCAAGCTTGTGTGTTCTGCTCCTATACCTCCCATTGTTCCATGAGGAGGTAAGACTGCTAACAGGGACGCTGAAGGCCTACTGTTTAACTGCAATCTAAATTAAAAATATATATATTGTTTAGGGCTGTTCACCAATTAACAACACAAATCAATGACAGCTATTGATCCAGAAACCCTCACAGGTACTGCATTTAGCATAAAAGAATATGCTCCAATCATAACATGGCAAACTGCAGCCCAACAGGCAACAACAGCTGTCAGTGTGTCAGTGTGCTGACTTGACTATGACTTGCCCCAAACTGCATGTGATTATCATAAAGTGTGCATGTCTGTAAAGGGGAGACTTGTGGGTACCCATAGAACCCATTTTCATTCACATATCTGGAGGTCAAAGGTCAAGGGACCCCTTTGAAAATGACCATGACAGTTTTCCTCGCCAAAATTTAGCCTAAGTTTGGACCGTTATTTAACCTCCTTCGCGACAAGCTAGTATAACACGGTTGGTACCGATGAATTCATCAGGTTTTATAGTTTCATATGATACCAGTATCTTCACTCTAACTTAAAAATTGAGCCTGCTACAACCTAAAAGTTGCAAGTTGCGTTAATGTGTTAAAAAAATGAGTGCCGTTAAAAAAAATCACTAACTAACCACAACCTCTACCTACAACCTTTTTTGCGTTAACGCGTTAACTTCGACAGCTCTACTTTATATACTTAATAATGATATACTACTTAATAATACTCCTTAGTTTATTATCCGAGGTCCGGATGGTACCACCTCCGCCGGAAAAACCCAGGATGGGTCACTTTCTGTTTCAATATGTAGGAGCTCCATGAAAACCGAGGCTGCTAATTTTAGTCAGAGCGCCGCGTTCCCTCCCCTCAAAGCCTTTGTGCATCTCTTTTTAATTTGTTGCTGCTTATAAAAAGTGTCCCTACTGTACCCATTCAGCTCTGCTCAATTGTGGTACTGTGTTCTCTTCCAAAAGAGTGACAGCGCTGACAGCTTGTTGGTTGATCCCTCCAAGACGTCTCCGAGGATGTGGCTTAATTATAACCTCTTTTGATCCAAGAAAACTCTGGCAGAGTCTGAGGCTCTCTGTGGAGGGAGAGTCATCCATCTCTCCCCTGCCCACGGTTAGACACTCATTTGCAATGCAGATTTTTTTTCTACTTTTGTAGTATTTTAAATGTATTAACTGCTCATGAGAGGGCCTGGACGGCGTTACTGTAGATACTGCTATATAGACACCACATGGAAGAGGACCTAAGTAACATACTTGGATGAATACTACGTACTGGCATGTGTGGAAGCAAGTAGTGATATACTAAGACTGTACCGAATGTCATTTTTATACATTCACAGCTTCTAATGAGGATTTAGAATGAAGCTTTGACTGTCTGTCGTCATATTTTATGACGTCATCACCATAAAAAACAATAAAAGATCGTCAAACAAAATCCTCAAAGTGATTCCCTTGACCTCTGACCTCCAGATGTGTGAATGTAAATGGGTTCTATGGGTACCCACGAGTCTCCCCTTTACAGACATGCCCACTTTATGATAATCACATGCAGTTTGGGGCAAGTCATAGTCAAGTCAGCACACTGATACACTGACAGCTGTTGTTGCCTGTTGGGCTGCAGTTTGCCATGTTATGATTTGAGCATATTGTTTTATGCTAAATGCAGTACCTGTGAGGGTTTCTGGACAATATCTGTTATTGTTTTGTGTTGTTAATTGATTTACAATAATAAAACATATACATACGTTTGCATAAAGCAGCATATTTACCCACTCCCATGTTGATAAGAGTATTAAATACTTGACAAATCTCCCTTTAAGGTTCATTTTGAACAGATACAAAAATGTTTTAAACGTGATTAACTATGGATGCGATTAATCCCGATTAAATATCTGAATCAACTGACAGCCCTAAATTTAACTCTAATGTAAGATTATGGGAGAAACGAACTGAATAGAAACTTGCAAAAAGCCAACTTCCCCTCAAAATATGACATAATAAAATGAAACTTTTAGTTCATCAGATTTTCAACAGGGATGAAACTCCCTCTGGATTCATCGTCATGGTTTCCATGGAGAAGAGGCTCTTTTATCACATCAAATAGCCAAACGCAGCCATCAAACAGCACTTCTTCAGTGCATTTTTATTAACAATGTCTATTTTTAGCATTCTGTATCCACTCTTCTGTCCAAACGCCAAATCCTCATTGGTTGTTAAACTGTGCCAAGTCAGCGGGGGCAGAGCAATCTAATAAATAATCCATAATCGTATCAAAGATAATTATCACTGCATATCTGAAGAACACAAACATCTTGTTCTCAGCCTGAATTTTAAGGAGGAAAAAAAAAAAAGAAGCAAAGACAAAGACGACGAGCAAGCTGTTGGTTCTCCAGTCACTATTTGATTGATGCTCATATTTCTTTAATTATATCCAATTTATTCCCCACTTTGGCAGCGTGCCATTTCGCAGCAGTGTTAACAGCTCTACTAAATCAAATTTGGACTTGAAAGCAGGCTTGTGTTTGTGTCGCGGCCCTGATAAAGCTACTGTATCGTGGCTACCTTCAGGCTATTTCACAACAAGAGCGCATTGAGGGGAGTGTTTCCAAAAGCGTTCGTCCCAGGGGTCGCACACGATCAGCATGACGTCAAGGCTCACAGCTATGGCGCTCTGGAGGAGGTATCAGCAGAAAAAAAAACCTCTGCTGGCTCGGAAAACCTCAGTAAAGGACGGGGGAAGAGTCGCTGTAACACCGGCGGGTGACAGAGTGACCTCTGTGTCTGCTGGAGGGTGAACTGATGAGCTGATGAAGTGCTTTCAAGGCAAATTTCAACGTGCCTTTATCTCACCTCTCACTGTAGAGTGGAGACGAGGATTTCTCTAAAGCACAGATATGATCTTACTGTCGTCCTTCAGGGGGAAGATCAGCTTCATTTTGTCAACTTGGATGACAAAATGCAATCTTGGATCCCACGGCTATCGTCTGATGACGATTCAGCTTTTTATTAGCTTAAAGGGACTGTTTGTAAGAATCAGAATTGCTTGTTAACAGCGACACCTGTGGCCGTTAAGTCAACGAAAGTCAGCATGAAGACATGAACGTGCATCGGTCAAAACAGTGAGGCGACACACGTCAGCTAAAAGCACAATATCACTCTATATTTCAGCTGCTTGGCAGTAATGTTAGCTGACCAGACGAAGGTCTCTCCATGAATCAATGCTGATCCTAGTGTTGGCTTTTCCTGCTTCAGCCTCCCGACCGCGGCCGGAGGGAACAGGGGAGACACCGGAGTTTTGGTCGACTCCGTCACCGGAGACCAAAGCTACGGTCTCCCCCGCGTCCTCCGACCGCGGCCAAAACTGTTTAACAGACGGGCTTCACTAGATACAACCAAGAGGTTTTGGTGCTTCCGTGTAGTTTGTGTTGGAGTCTGAGTCTGAACAGCGTAGTCAGACGCGAGCACGCATGGGACACCAACCTGGATTGATTTATACGTGTAAGAAGTTACAAAAAGTCCCTTTAACAGCAGAGATTATTTCTGTGTGGTGAGCAACCATTTGGCCAAAACTGAGTCCAATTATTCGTTAACAAAAACCCACCCTGCCGAGCACGATAAAAGCGTTAGACCTCTCACGCTGACCGGTTGTCTCCGGCATGATGAAACAGTTCAGATCCACCGACTGAGAGGACAATGAGAGTCTTATTTGCAGCTTGATCAACAGCACTGGCAGACGGGCTGATGGTGAGCTGCACTTCAAACGAAGGCAGCCTGTTTAACACAGTTAGAGAAGCACAACTGAAGCTTAGCGGAAGTTCAGTCAGGAAGACTCTTTTCACGCTGTGACCCATTCACCACCACCAGAGTCTAGACTCCATCAGGGGGAATGTTCCTGTACTAACCCGCCATCACTACCCCCCTGAATATAACAACGTCACGACATGTTCTGATCGCCAAAGACTCTCCACAATTCTCCCTTTATTGTGCACCATGTAATAAATTTATGTGTCCACTCTAAATGCAGTCTCTCCTGATTGAACTGCCACCAGCTGAAATGATTACAGGTCTGACCAAACAGAGCCAGCAGTTCACTGACCCCAGAGGAAAAAACTGGGATGCCGTCTGTCAGAAATAATGGTCTGCGTACGTACACACACCTGTGGGGAGGACTCGTCGGCGTTCGCCCCTCGTGTTGTTGGACTGACCTCAGCTAGATTACACTCTTGGAGTCATTTGTAGAAAATGTAAAATGAGGCAGCAAAGGTGACTGCTGGGTCAAAACACACACAACAATAAATTGGCGGAGGCGAATGGGAGGGTTGAAGTAAACAAACTGATTGGTAAACAACCTCCATTATTTATCAGTTCAATGCAGCAAAAACTCAATCTGCGAGGCTTCTGCGCCGGTGAAAAACCCCTCCACCGTGGCACAGTAATGACAAATTAAAATCCATTCAGACCGCGGACGGTAATTTGTTCGCCACGAGCCAGCTAAGCTGCCTAATTGGGGGCCCAATGCGAAGGAGGGTTTTGTTCTAAACAGCGGATTGGATTAAGGCATTGGATGTGGAGAAGAGATTCTAAAGATACTGTTCAGAGGGATTACTCTTAGCAGATGTGAATATCACATCAAAAGGGATTTGAGAGTGTCAGCCGGTGGTGGATTTATGCACTGTGGGAGTGGGGGGGGGGATCTGCAGCTGGGTGTCTTTGTGTTTGGAAGAAAAGGAGCAGCGGAGCTTCCTCCAACCTGAGATCACAATGTCACTGTGAAACATGGGCAAGAATGCAGATAGGACGACGACGCTAAACTAAAGCCTGATGCTCTTTAACTGCTGTTTCTTTAGCTGTGGTGAAGAAGTAACCGATGTGATAATGGCAGGGGAACAATACCTGTAGCAGAGTTTAGCAGGCAGGATTAACAACATGGATGTTGTCTACCTACACAGCTACCTGGCGACACTCATACAAAATAAATAGGGCGGTCCAAGTGAACGTGATAACGCGTTGACGCAGATTTGTTTTAACACCACTAATTTCTTTAATGCATTAACGCAACTTGCGATTTTTAGGTTGTAACGGGCTCAGTTTTAAAGCTAGAGTGAAGATACTGGTATCATATGAAACTAGAAAACCTAAAGAATACACTGGTACCAACCGTCATACTAGCTTGTCACAGAGGAGGCTAAATAACGCTCCGACCTTACGCTAAATTTTAGTGAGACAAAAACTGGCATGGCCATTTTCAAAGGGGTTCCTTGACCTCTGACCTCCAGATGTGTGAATGTAAATGGGTTCTATGGGTACCCACGAGTCTCCCCTTTACAGACATGCCCACTTTATGATAATCACATGCAGTTTGGGGCAAGTCATAGTCAAGTCAGCACACTGACACACTGACAGCTGTTGTTGCCTGTTGGGCTGCAGTTTGCCATGTTATGATTTGAGCATATTGTTTTATGCTAAATGCAGTACCTGTGAGGGTTTCTGGACAATATCTGTCATTGTTTTGTGTTGTTAATTGATTTCCAATAATTAATATATACATACATTTACATAAAGCAGCATATTTGTCCGCTCCCATGTTGATAAGAGTATTAAATACTTGACAAATCTCCCTTTAAGGTACATTTTGAACAGACTGTTTTTATGGGCGCAGCTCTGATGTCGGACTCTGACGGACCGTTTTTGTGTCAAAATATTGATTTCTTCAGTAAGTAGCCGTGTAATAAGCGGGATAATGTACAGCTAGCGGGTCATTGTTGTGAAAGAATCCCCTTCGCGTCGGGGTGCGGCATCTCCCTGTCGGGGATTCTTTCTTCGTTATACATAGCAACGGTCTGTTAAAGAGAAATTACAGACCGCAGAACGCCGTGATTGACCAATCAGAATCAAGTATTCAACACAGCCGTGTAATAACTAAGGTGAATACGCATCACAGCAACTTTAAAATGAGTGGACGCGAGGAAAAAGAAGTCAGCCTCAACCTGCATTACAGTATACTGTATGTACCCGAGCTAAACTATTACCATATTTCTTTTTACTTTGCAATTAAAAAAAGTTACATCCCAGTTCTTCTTTTGAAATGAAAAAGTCTGGTGCCATCAACAAGCGCAAGCTGATGCCCACCTTTCATTTATTTTCATTCACACCATACTTCCATCCTTAATTAGACGGCGCTGAAAATAATTAAAGACCTGCTTCCAAGTCTAATGAGTGAGTCAGAGGAATTAAATAAGAAGCTGATGGCCACACGCATTCCAACATCAATCCAATTATCCCGGTGCCCTTGTCAGTTTTGTCCCCCGTGCGAAGTGGGAACAAAATAATTTGAGTCCACACCCTCTGAAACACATCAAAGTGTGGGAACTGGCGCTCCGTGGGATCACCTGCCAAGTCCGCCCAAGTCGCAGCGCCGGTCCCCTCGGAGCCGTCGGGCTTCGGTCGCAGCGGGAGGGAGGAGGTTATTAGATTTTATCGGTATGCGTGGCGTGTTGGAGGGATTTCCATCCCGAGCGCAGAGCGGCAGAGAGAGAGAGACAGAACCTGAATCGAAAAGCTGCACAATGACCTGCATTTAAATTCAGTCCTAGCCCTCCCCGTCAGTCCTCCGAGACACACACTCTTCACACTCACACACACTCACACTGAATCTATATGAATACATGTCACGGATATACACACACAGACCTTTAACATCTCCTTGTGGCACATACCTATGTATGCATACACAAACACATACATAGAATTAAGACTTCCAAACATGCATATAAATGTAAAAACCTGCTTTACACATGGTTGGTCCCTGACTGAATTATATACACACTCCCGATTCAATACTATCACGATACTTAGGTGCCGATTCTTCTCTCTCTTCTAAGTATTGTGATTCTGCAAGCATTGCCATTCGATATTACGATTTATTGCGTTTTTTTAACACTAGACCATGGGAAAACGTTGAATCATACACTTCTAGGGACTTTTACTTTGGAAAATATCTAAATTAATACAGTAAAAATGTTTGATTTTCAGCATGTATGTAGTCAGAGATGTCCTGAAGTCAAATATATCAGTCATTGTCAGCAAATATTTATTAACCAGCAACACAAAAATCAAAGAATAAAGATATTTCCCTCACAAATTAGTGGTATTTTTGTTTTGATTTATAAGGGACATGTAATGTTTTATACTTCTGGTGAATATAATCCAATCAATCTTATTTCCATATATGTATTTTGTATATACAGTTCCCTTTGTTAACACTTTATTTTGAAAACCAGACATAGTCCCACGTGTCTACTTCCTCTAACTTCTCCAAGGTGGTCTCTAGCTCTCCCGTCAGCTCTGTTCTCTTTATCCATCCATGGTCAGCTCCATCGGGGCCGTTTAAATGCATTTAACATAAATGTCAGTATCTGGGTGCTCTACAGTCGTAGCGTCGGCCCATTTGACCACGGAGACGAGAGCGACGGTCTGCTCGACCGCAACGTCACCGCGATACGATAACGTTTCCTGTCCATGACAGAGTTAGCATGCAGCTTTAGCCGTGATGTCTAGCTCTGCTTTTCCTGGCCATGTGTGAAACCCAAAGTGTTTCCCTCCTTTACTGGATGTGTAGTGTTTACCACGCTGGATTTAACATGTGAGGGTGCAGGTCGTATCCACGACGACCCTCCGCCTTTTTCTACTTTCTTGTTTCGGCTCGCTGCGGCTTGTTTTGGTTGACGGATACGGAACCAATATGACGTCACATCACTGCAACAATAAAGCAGTAACTTCCTTCTACCTCCACATAGACTCAAATGAAGCAAATATATTGATTCTGGCATCAAAAAATTGATCTAAAAATCGTAAAAACATATTGCGATACATAGCTGAATCGTTTTTTTAACCACCCCTAGGGACTCAGAGTTTAAAGTGTCTTAATTGTCTTTGCCTCACGTCTCTCACTCCGCGTCTCTCCATCAACTCTCCCTGTGCCTCAGTTTAAAAACCTCTGAACTAAATCAATGGAAAAATCAGGTAAATTATTGACCTGTGGACGTGTTTAATTGATAAGTTTCTGGTACAAAGAGTGTTGAAAGTGGGGGAACTAATGAACCATGGCTCCAAATGTACCTGAGCCTTCAAATCAAACACAATAAGAACAGACCGTCTGTCTGCACACATCCTGTTCTCTCTTATCAGAAGTCCAGGTTTTTAAATGCACATTTTATGTATTTTATTTGGGTTATCCTGCATCTTGTGTCGCTCTAGTGTAATTAATACTGAGCCACAATTGATTGTCTCAACAAAACGAATGGAAATCCATGTCAGCTCACCCCAGTTTGATCTGTCATCTGACATTCCAGCTTGACTCCGAGCTGTTTGTTTGGTTTTGGCCGAGAGCGCCGGCAGCGCTAGAACGCTCATCTGTTTTCCCAGTCGTGTCCCGTGGTTCCTGACGTCGAGGTCTCACTCTCCCGTCTAGCATATTCTGTGATGAATGATTCAGCAGAGCTTAGTCTATCTGAAGGTGACCTCGCCTCACAGTCTCTGCTCTTATCAGCCCGTCAACCGAGGGGGATCGTTTTTCAGTCTCCAGGTTGGCAGCGAAAGAGATTTAGCAATTTTTCTTCCAGTGCTGTTTTTTGTTCCTGTTCAAATAGAATTTCAAGACGATGTTTGATGGGAATATTTCAGCTTTTTTTGCTCATGTCAAAATAAAGCTCAACAGAGCCCTGCGGTTAAAGATGGGGACAGTTGCTCAAAGATGATTTCAGCCATGATCAAAGATACAGAACCCATAATGCCCTGAGGCTACATCCACACTAAAGCCGGGATCACACTATACGATATTTTTGTCTTTGACGATGGTCACCATGTCAGCTCTAACGATCACAGCGCCATAAACTCCTGCAGTGTCTTGGTCGGGTGACTGGCAAGACTACACGTATGACCACGACCAATCACGGCACGTCGTATTCCACGATCGTACGCGAGTTCAGACGTCATCCGGGAGGCGGTTGAAGCAACTGATGTTGGCGGTCTTGTGTTGCGAAAAGAAAAAGAAAGAAAAACGGTTGTTGATGCGCTCCTGGGTGGCACAGAGAGGACGGTACGGGCTGTCCATACTTCAGTCAGTTTGGTTGTCCCACCTGACTGCAGCAAACTCGCCATCCCTCCTCCTTTTCGCCATGTTTGTTTATTACCAAGTGACCTAACGGCGACTGCGCGCTGGAGAGAGCACCTGATTGGTCAACGCAAAGGAACACGTCGTTGGAGATGTCACACTAGGCGTGTCAAGACAAAAAACTTCTGACAGGCTAGACTTTTCCTCGGGGTGCCGTGAGGCGTCCCAGACGTGGCGTCGGTCGTCGTGTACTATGACACACTACACGAGATAAGAGGATCGATTTTCGCACACGACACTCGTTTATCGTTCCCGATCCACTACGACGGCCGTGTCGGGCGATAATCGGGCTGATACAGTGTTGTCTGAACCGTGCACAATACGTTTTTGTTTTAAAACGCATAACTTATGCTATGTTTGCGCCTAGCGTCCACACTACTGCGGTGTTTTGAAACTAAAACGGGGTCAGCAGCGTCATGATTTTTGCAATGCTGAGGTGTAATGGGTCACATGAAACATTAACGATAGATCATGGTGATATATTTGGAGTATTTGGCAGTAACAGTAATTTCTGATTATGCAGTGTGATTGTGGCAACGTTCAATCTCGTGGGGCCACGACGGCTTGCGATAAATTAAAACCAACACATCCACCCGCCCACCGCCTCCCTCCCACTCACACACGAGAGCAGTCGACCGAGCAGCCGACAAAAAGGGAAAAAAAACAACACCCATGGTGCACGGAGACCCCCGAGAGAAGGCAGAGCCCCAGGTGGTTGCCAAGCAGTCGCCGTCTGAGGATGAATGATCAAATGGTAACTCGAGTGCAATTTTAGCATCTTATCTCTGTGTTTGCTCAATTTCTAAACGACACCAATCAGAAACTGCTGAATTCAATCAGAGCCGAAATTAGATTTTGACAAAGTGATGCACCGAGTGGACGCTGTGATTCTGCATTCACCTGCTGTATTCAAACAGGCACTGACTGTCCTGAGGGAGAAGCACAAAGCAAGGTGACATATTTGTTACCGACTGGCTTTCCTTTGGGAAAACAGGTTTGCTGCTGCCTTATTCTCCAAAGCAGTGTGCATCGAAAAGGTACAAAAGAAATGCAACGAACAAAGGCTGAAAGTTCTAGATAAAAAATAATCGCTGAGGATTCAAAAACACTCTGAATATCCACCACTCTTACTTACTCCAGCGTTGCCCTCTTGCCTACACGCTGCATCTCATACACCTCTGAGCATTTTAATTAACTGCAACACCGCCTCGTCCCGAAATGCAAAACAGCACGGCGCTCTGCTGCCGGCGTGTTTGACAGCGACTCTGCTGGAGACGCCGGACCCCATCCGTCTCCTCCGGGGGCCTCTCTGCTGCGTTATCGTGCATCATCGATTGGGCGCGGGGATGAAGCCGTCGGGGGGACCACCCATTTGTTTCACTGCTGCTGTTGTTTACGATCAGTGCAATCCCTCACTCACACACACACACACACACACACACACACACACTCACACACACACACACACACACACACACACACACATATAGCTTGCAGTCCCCTATAGGAGCCGAGAGAGAGCCTCGCTCCGGGAGAGGTGACACTGAACGCTGAGTGTGTGATTCTGTTGAAGTCAAACTGAAATTAAAGATCCAGTGTGTAGGATTTCGGCGGATCTATTAGAAATGTAATATAATTGTCTTTATCATGTTTTCATTAGTGTATAATCACCTGATACTAAGAGATCTTGTGTTTCCGTTAGCTTAGAATGAGCCCTTCATATCTACAAAGAGAGCTAGTCCTCTTCACAGAGTCCGCCTTGTTTCTACAGCAGCCCAGAACGGACAAACCAAACACTGGTTCTAGAGAGAGACTTTCACGTGTTTACGTTACCTGAAGACCACCGTAGTTCTCCGACACGCTTGTGAAACTGCAATTGCAGAGTGAAAAATTGTGATACCGCCAGCTGCCGTCTGACTTCCGTTGCTCCTGAAGTACGGTTGTCAAAGTTAACGCGTTAATAACGCAAATTTGTTTTAACAGCACTAATTTCTTTAACGCAATTTGCGATTTTTAGGCTGTAGCGGGCTGCGTTTTAAAGCTAGATTGAAGATTCTGGTATCATATGAAACTAAAAAACCTAATGAATCCATCTGTACCAACCATGTCATTATAGCTTGTCGTGAAGGAGGTTAAATAACGTTCCAAACTAGCGCAACATTTTGGTGAAGAAAAACTGGCGTGGCTATATTCAAAGGGGTCCCTTGACCTTTGACCTCCAGATATGTGAATAAAAATGTGTTCTATGGGTACCCACGAGTCTCCCCTTTACAGACATGCCCACTTTATGATAATCACATGTCATTGTTTTGTGTTACTAATTGATTTACACTAATAAATATCTACATAAATTTGCATAAAGCAGCATATTTGCCCACTCCCATGTTGATTAAATACTTGACGAATCTCCCTTTAAGGTACATTTTGAACAGATAGAAAATGTGTAATTAATTTGTGATTAATTTGCAATTAAATCGTAAAATAGAATCGCAATACATATCGGATCGGCACCCAAGTATTGCGATAGTATCGACTCAGAAGATAGGCGTATCCTCCCAGCCTTATTAGCCCTCGACTGCTGCCATTAGTGTCAAAAATCATAATTCTCAATCTGAACACAGACATGATTCACATAATTTTAGATTCAGTGTGACTACACTTTTTTTTATCCCAGGGAAACATTTCAACATGTCTTTATGAAACTTCCTGATGATGTTTTCTGCACCTTTTAGCACACACTAGATGATTTTCAGTCCGTTCATCCTCTTTAAGTTTCATCTTGCTCTTCCCTTTTCTTTGTCAGTGAAGGAGTGTTTGGGCTTCTGCGAGGTCTCCACGGATCATTTTAGCCCTGAGCGCTAGCCGCTGATGCTAGGGAAATGTTAATTACCTTGCCAGCCACATTCAACATTCAGACACTCTCTCTCTCTCTCTCTCTCTCTCTTGCAGGGCTGGTGTCTCTGTGCTTCCTCCTTCCTGCTCTGACTTTGGAGGGAATGATATACCAACCAGAGACAGCATGGCTCATCCCACAGGCACAAAATGTTCTAGAAACTTCCACAGTCTCTCATCACGCCTTCTATGGAAGGTACCGATGCTCAATGGCAAAACAGAAGCTATATAAAGTGCATTATCCGCGGTTGTTTGCCAATGAAGTAAATCTGACGCACTAGAATGTACAAACAAGATATTGTCAGTCAATATTAGCCTTATCATCTGGAAAAAGCATACAGGACCGTTTGAAATCTACCGCTCTAATGTTGGATGTAGGGATGCTAATTTAGAAAAAATGTCCTAACTGATAACCGACCCTCGTTAACCGATTATTAACCGTTAACCAACAAGATTTGTGCCTTGCATGCAGCGGTGTACCAGCTGCAGTGTATGAGCACAACAGGCAACTGAGTCCCCAGTTCACCCGTCCGGGAGCGTTAACTTAGCAGAAACACTGTAAAAAAACCCCTTTTTTTTACAGTTTTTTTCAAGAAATTTAAAATGTTTTGTCTGTATTTCAAAATGACAGAAACAAAATGTAAAAATGATATGTTTCATTTGTGATTTATATGTAAATGGTCTTAGATTTACAGTATTTTCTGTAATCACAATCGTAATTATCTTTATTTGAGCTTTTCTTGATCATTTTTAAAGATAATTATTCTGTTTTTTAGAGGTTTATGACTATTTTAACTATTAATTTATGTTAGAAGAAAAGGATTTCATGGAATTCTAAAAATATTTCTTGTAAAAATACAGATTTGTTTTGCAAAACTTCTGAGAGTTAATGTAAATTTGGGCTTTTGCAACGTAAAATTACAAGTTTCATTTGTTATTTATATGTAAATGGTCTTAGATCTACTGTGTATGACTATTCTAACAATAAATATATGTTAAAAGTAAAATATTTCTTGTAAAATTACAGAAATAAAGGCTAATTATATAAAGATAATTACTGTTTTTTTTACAGTTTATTTATGTTAATTAATGGACAGTATTCCCTACCTGATACCTAACCCCTAGAAACTGGTCCTGAAGGAGAAAGAGAGGATTTAACCGTCTAAAAACTGAGAACAGCAGCTGTTGCGCTGAACTCCAGCGTCTGTGGATCAAAGCTGTGCTCTACGGTGGTAAGGCACACAATGATGGCTCTTGTTTCCTGCTCTCTGCTGAGAGCAAAGGACTCAAGTCCCCCATCAACACACACAAACCCAAACATGACAGCAAAATTGAAGGGCTGGCAGAGAATGAGAGAAAAAACACACATGGAGTAAATAGACTTTAAAGGCAGACGATGATGGGATGTGACGTCAGCGGACACTGAAACCATTGAAACCAGACACATTTCTTTTTTAGGACAGGGTGACCCAAAACTCCTCTTTAAAAGAAGCTCTGGGGTGCACATGTTGTTGTATGTGTGTTGCACAGTCTGTCTCACAGTATCACAACATACTGCAGTCCAACAAAGTATTAGTCTATTAGTAGTAAGCTAACAGATTTTATGTGAATATGAGCATCCAGGTATAAGTCAAGGTTTGTTCATATGGCGACACGGACGCGGCGTTACACGTGGACAGCAGACTAGCTTCTATATATACACACACAGTAGGATTTCTCCACATGCACACTTGCAAACAAGATAGCGACCTCATGGCAAGAAGAAAAAGCTCTTTCGTTTGTTGCATTTGGCGAAACAACAAATAAAAAGTAAAAACAATGACCGCTGTACACGGATAGGATCAAGTGGTGCCTTCAAATGGAACTCGTGAGCTCGTGGTTAAGACGTGGGAAGTCGTGTACACGATATGCTTGGCGTTCAAACGGTTAAGTCGTGAGAACACTGCTGCTAGGCAACGGCAATATTAACGTTGCGGTCGACGTCGAGGCTAACAATTTAGCAAGCTAGTGAGCGGGTAACGTAATTAAGGAGATGCAAAGGCGTAATGACAGAGGAAAAAGATGTGGCAACATTTTCCTCAGATCTATTATAAAATTATGAAGAAAAACAATATTTGACTAAAGTTAAAGTCCATCATCCATCATCTGCAACCGCTTATCCCGTTGGGCGTCGCGGAGGGGCTGGAGCCGATCCCAGCTGACATTGGGCGAAGGCGGGTTACACCCTGGACAGGTCGCCAGACTATCACAGGGCTGACACATACAGACAGACAACCATTCACACTCACACCTACGGGCATTTTAGATTCTTTGGACTGTGAAAGGAAGCCGCAGAACCCGGAGAAAACCCACGCTAACACGGGGAGAACATGCACAGAAGAGCCCCAAGCCACATACCCACTTTATGATAATCACATGCAGTTTGGGGCAAGTCATAGTCAAGTCAGCACACTGACACACTGACAGCTGTTGTTGCCTGTTGGGCTGCAGTTTGCCATGTTATGATTGGAGCATATTGTTTTATGCTAAATGCAGTACCTGTGAGGGTTTCTGGACAATATCTGTCATTGATTTGTGTTGTTAATTAATTTACAATAATAAATATATACATACATTTTGCATAAAGCAGCATATTTGCCCACTCCCATGTTGATAAGAGTATTAAATACTTGACAAATCTCCGTTGAAGGTACATTTTGAACAGATAAAAAAATGTGCAATTAACTATTTTAATCGATTGATGTTACTAAACGATTGAACCAATAAACCGTAGTTTTATTTTTATGTATCAGAAATATTGTCTCTCCCAGTCTCGGCCCCACAGAAATAAAGCTTTAGAGTGTGTGAGTGTGCAGCTGGTGTGTGTTTTGGCTTGCACACATCACATACTGTATGACCCTCCACCACCATCTGTCCTTGTCGCCTCCTCATTCTCTCAAGTTGCCCTTTGACCCCGAGCAGGAAATACAGCTTCCCCAGATCCCCGCTCTTCACTGAGGCCAAACTGATATCCAGACCATCACTATCAGTCACTGCAGTCGATCAGAAAACCGTCGGCGTCTCTCACTTCGGTGGAATTTGCCACACAAGTACAGCAGTGACCACATCCTCGTAAGTCATCGCCTTCCCTGTAATTCTGTTGCGGGTAAAAATGGCGGATTTATAGCCGCCGTGTGTCCGATAAGAAATTAATGAGGGTGATAAAGTAACTGCAGGCCTCCGTACTTCCTGAGTGATCAAAGCAGCGCCGCATGAGCGCTCCGGTGAGTCAGAGGGAGCCTTCATCCTCGCCGTGCAGCACACTCAGCGTTTCCTGGTATCTGTCAGCCGGGCTTTTCCATTTTGGGGAAATTTGTCTCGTTAAAAACAGCGGTGTGGAGGAGTCAGCACTGATAACAACAGACTCACACACACAAACATCCTCGTACTTAGTATCTGTT
The DNA here is from genome assembly GCF_015220745.1 of Sebastes umbrosus. Classification (NCBI taxonomy): domain Eukaryota; kingdom Metazoa; phylum Chordata; class Actinopteri; order Perciformes; family Sebastidae; genus Sebastes; species Sebastes umbrosus. The sequence continues at coordinate 2,733,819 of NC_051291.1, forward strand.
AGAAGAATCTCCTGGCTGAAGTCAAGTTATTTCTGTTGTAACGGAGGCTCAGGTGTTGGTTTAACTTGTTTTTATGTGTCTGGTTAAAGGTGCGATGTGTAAGATCTGGCCAGAATTTGAAACATTACGTGTTGACGTCTATGTATTGTGTTGCAAAGGTATCTACTGAAATTAGCATGTTAACCATCCGATCCGTCCTGTCTTGTAATACCATTTGTACCTCGATAGGTGATAGTGAGTGACTGTAGCATCCAGTCTGTCCTCAGTCCAACATGAGAAGACCAAGAAGTGGAGCTGCCCCGAGGAGATTGACCTTCAGTTAGCTCAAATTCAGCCAGCGTAAAGCCCAGCGCCGGGGGTCTGACTCCCCGCCGGATAAGCAAACTTTCCGTAGCTGCGGTTACACAGGTTAGACCAGGGGTCTGCAACCCTGTGGATTTTGAGGGAAAAAAGATAAATCTGAGATTTCAAGAATAAAGTCATAATATTATAAAATAGTAATTTTACGTGTTATTTTCTTTCTAAGTTATGACTTTATTCTCGTAATACTACGACTTTTTTTCCCGTAAAGTTATGACTTTATTCTCGTAATATTACGCCTTTTTTCTCGTAATATTATGACTTTATTTTCGTAATATTACGACTTTTTTTTCTCGTAAAGTTATGACTTTATTCTCGTAATATTACGACTTTTTTCTCGTAAAGTTATGACTTTATTCTCGTAATATTACGACTTTTTTCCCGTAAAGTTATGACTTTATTCTCGTAATATTATGACTTTATTCTCGTAATATTATGACTTTTTTCTTGTAATATTACGACTTTTTTCTCATATTACGACTTTTTTCTCGTAAAGTTATGACTTTATTCTCGTAATATTACGCCTTTTTTTCCACGTAAAGTTATGACTTTATTCTCGTAATATTACGACTTTTTTCCCGTAAAGTTATGACTTTATTCTCGTAATATTACGACTTTTTTCTCGTAAAGTTATGACTTTATTCTCGTAATATTACGACTTTTTTCTTGTAAAGTTATGACTTTATTCTCATATTCCGACTTTTTTCTCGTAAAGTTACGCCTTTTTTCTCGTAAAGATATAACTTTATTATCGTAATATTACAACTTTTTTCTCGTTAAGTTATAACTTTATTATCGTAATATTACGCCTTTTTTCTCGTAAAGTTATGACTTTATTATCGTAATATTACAACTTTTTTTCTCGTAATATTCTGACTTTATTGTGTAAATCTCAGATGTTTTTTTCCCTCAATGTGGCCCTAATACTCCGTAGTGCATTGTCTCTTTGGCCCTCACTGCATTAGACTTATATACTATATACTTAGACTATAAACTGTGTTACTTTCATCACAATGATCAAATGTCCCCTGGGTTAGGCCCAACGCTGCCGCTGGCCACAACCCGCTGTCACTCCTGGCGCTGGCGTTTGAGCCGGCTGAATTTGAGTTGCTACACGGCCGCTAATGGCTACTTCACACTACACGCGTGGCGGCTGCGTCGCGCGGCGTGGTGGCTACGTGATTCATGCGTCAGGTGTTCACACTATCTGCGTTTCAGCTGCATTTCTGCTGCCGTCAGCTCTTTCTTTCTATTTAGAGTTTGCCTTTCATAATGGCCATTTCATTTAATTATAAATATCATTTATATTTATTTTAGACAGAGAAAGGTCACTTCACTGTCTGTGACATATTCTATAGATGTCTAGACACTGAAACTGTAATAATGTTGCTGATATGATGTCAATATACTGTCAATAGATCACTTTCACTGTCTGTTGTTGCTGAGACGCGCGTGAGCCGCAGTGTGGCTGCTCTAACCTGTTAACATGGACGCCGATGTTCTCAGTGTGGATGAGGCGTTACACACATTGCACCTTTAGGTATACACTATACTTATACATATTTTATATCGTATGACCGCTCATATTCCTCTCTGCACATGTTTTGCAAGAGGTCAAGTGCTGCGCTCACGCTCACATACAGAACACACACGTTTTCGACAGTGTGGCACCCGGTCCTGTGATGTGTGGTGCAGAGTTGGCGGTGGGTGTGGACGCCTGCTGTCCACATGTTTTATGGCTGTAACTGTAAACACATGCTGCTGCTGTTTTTATAGAGTCAGAGACAGATGAGACCCGGTTGCTTTTAGTTTCAGTCTAACTTGTCATTACTTTCTCAGATGTCTGGTCTTGAGTTCATGAATAAAATCAGTGAGTCTCTCTAAAGTCTGCACTGCTGACAGGACAAATGTGTCCCATAGCTGTCTTTGATATGGAATAGCTCATATTCTGTATATGATGGTACACAATGAGCTCTTTCCACAAAAATGTTCCCACAGTACACTGTCAGTTACTGTATTACGTCAGGTGAGAGGAGTTCGAGGTGTCAGTCGTCAGATTTCCCGACTCTGTCTGTGGTCCTCAGCCCCAAGCCCACTGGTTTCCTACTGAAACTATTTACTTTATTTAAAGCTCTGCAGTTTCCTAAAACAGCCGGTCACTGTAGTTTTTAGCAATATAAAAATAAATTGAATTGAATTGAATTGATGATGTTAGTCCCCATAGGAGACATTTCATTGTAGTGCATGACCTCACTGTATAAAATGACCTGTGGTGACCTCTAGGATAATCACAGCCTCATGAAACTTTACAGCCACAAACTACAGACCTAGAGCATTCAGAGGATGGATGGATCAGACTAGAGACCTAGAGCATTCAGAGGATGGATGGATCAGACTAGAGACCTAGAGCATTCAGAGGATGGATGGATCAGACTAGAGACCTAGAGCATTCAGAGGATGGATGGATCAAACTAGAGACCTAGAGCATTCAGAGGATGGATTCTGATTTATGACTAGAACAACTTGACACACAGTGCTGAGCTGCATCTCAAATTAATCTTCAGGTGATGTACACCACTTCTATGCGACATCTGCTGCTGACCTGCTATCTGTCCCTTAAGACCCCTAAAAAAGACAAGAATGGGTCTGTGAAAAAGATGTGGGAAGTGGAAAAGGTTATACTTTTGCCCTTACATTTCATCATATGACACTTTGTACAAATGCCTCTGGTATACATGGATACAGCAGACAGGTAGGTCGTACTATCAATCGCACTAGCAGTCCAAAGCCCTGGTTATACCGCTGTGCTCTCCTCCTATCTCCGGCTCTTCATCCTCTCAATGTGCACCGGGCCCGATTCTGATCACAATCACATTTGACAAAAGCCGAAGACGAAAAGAGTGGACAAGCTGCTTCTTTATCACAGCGCCCGGCTCGACTCCACACTCGCTCCGACGGAGGACTGCGGTGAAATATCGATCGGAGCGAGGCCTCGGCTGACCGCTGCACAGATAACAGTAGCTAAATGATGGATCTTTCAATAGGATCCCTGAAGAGGGGCCTTTAAAACAGATCTCTGCTGTCTTCCAGCCAGAACTAAGTGCTGGCAACGGCCTCTGGGATGTTAACTCTTATCTATGATGTATCAAGCTGGATTCGTGACTGCTCGCAAAGTGCTACAGCCTGTGTTTCAGCGCCCCGGGGTTATATTCTCGCTGACTGTTCAGGCTGCAGATGGGTTCCTCAGATCTGCCTTTTTCCTCCCTCCACTTCCTCCCTCCTCTTTCTCCCCCCTTCTCTACCTGTCAAGCTCCGGCGCTTACAGCCAACACAAACGCCTGGTTGGTATTGATGGACAGAGACAGCTGTAGTGGAAATACAAAACGTTTGAGCACACACACGCCAGACTGTTTATAGGGGGTGCAACCAGAGCTGGGGAGCAGATTAACGACTTCACTTCCCAATTAGCCCACTCAGCAGGAGAGGAAATGGCTCTAACTGGCCTTCTGCTTCCTTTCTTCTCTGCGTATGTGTGTGTGCGTGTGTGTGTGTGTGTGTGTGTTTCCCTGAACAAGTATGAGTGTGTGTCGGCTCTCTCTGATCTGATTCTAAAGTGTTCGGCTCTGCTCTCTGACAGCTGCCCGCTGGCCACTGGCTGTCACATGTTGCCTTCACTTCCTGTTTATGTGAAAGCTCTTCAGAGCCTGACACAGGTCTGGAGGCCTAGAAGAAGTGTGTGGATACCCCGTGACACGCAGTACAACACAATACTGTTTAGTTTAAGTAGCCTAGTAGTTGCAGTATCTTGGAGAAGTAGTCTGGTTTTAGTTTTTATCTTATGACATGACTTTTTATTTATTTCAAAACACCTTTATACAAAAGTCTACATTTATTTTTATTACATAATGTCACTGTTTATGCTAGTGTCCACAATTATCGCCCTGTTCCCCTTCAGCCAATCACGTGTCCCCAGCTCTCAGAAGCTAATCAGCTAGCAGAAGCAGTGGGAGACCTCCGGGTCTGAAAAGTGAGGCGAAAGTGCCTTAACCTTGCATTCTTTCAAATAGCCATATAGCTTTCTTAAACACAGTCTATCAGCAGAACAGACCTTTTTTTCATAACTAACTAAGACGCCTTAAACAACATCCGATGTAGCAACAAAACTGCATGAAAACAAAATCATTAAGGCACAAGAACGACCAGAAGGAATACAATAACTTAACACTATTAACTTCAAGCAATGAGTGCAGTAATTTAAGGTCATATTTACATTAAAATACAGCTGCTAGCCTGCTGCTAACAGTGTGGGCGCTCCTCCCTACCAGACCACAACAACCTGGAACTTCAGTTCCTACTAGTGCTACAATAACTTGACACCAATCATTTGAAGGAATTAGTAATATGATGGAACTCATAGGTGCAGATTGAATTTTAAAGGCAGGGTTGACGATGTTCTCCAGTACACACTATTAGTTATATTGGTTGAAATGGTCTTTACACCATGACAATGATCCATTACTGATGAGCTCTGAAAAAGCTAGCGACAAAATCAGTTTGTGTCTTATTGGAATGTCCTAACCGGCCGTTTATTCCTGTCGCTCGCGTTAAAACGCTGCAACGGACGAGGAACGGCTGTTTCGTAAAACCTAAATAATGGCTGGTTGCTGGCTGGAAAGAGATCACCAGGAGATCGCCTGAAAGTTTCCTACCTGCTGTTGGTATATTGTGAGAAATTTCCAGTAAATATCAGAGTATAAAATGTGTGTTTTTGGTTTAAAAAGCAGGCGACAAACGTAGAAAGATAGCACCATCTCCAACTCCAGTCAGATCTCGAGCGCACAGCTGTGGTTTGTTTACAAGACGTAACAGAAATTCAGATTTAACAGATTCAGTGTGGACGGAGAACGTCCTATAAGTAAATAAAAAGTAAACCACAGAAAGGTATTTTGTTGGTTTCTTATTCTGTCAAAAAGACGTATCAACAAGATCGATATTTTTCATCCAAGTCCTGTGTTATTATAAAAATATATAGATAATATTTCCATCCCTACATGCATTTTTGTCTCTGGTCACTCGGCGGTTCAATGAGCCCCCTGAAGACCTAATCATTTAATTTGAGAGCACAAATTATTCATTTGAGGTTAACTGAGTATTACTTATTTGTCGGTGTGAGTTTGCACCTGCACTGTGTGGTGAATCTATTTCTATTTCCCAGCATTAGTGTAAAATGCCACACTGATGTCTCATACTGTATGATTGTATAACCTCAAAGACCAGACAGATATAACTGATATTGCATCATCTTGACAAAGTTACACAGCGCAGAGCTAAGAATAAGCCTGAGTCATTTAATGCTGTTTCTGTTGAAACCTCACTCCCCGTTTCCTTTCTCTCTCTCTTCCCCGGTGGGTATTCTCCTACCTCACGAGGATCCCGGCCGCCCCTTTGCTGCCTGCCTGTCTGCCTGACAGTGCTCTGTCAAGACCCAGCCTCGTCTTCCTCCCCTTTTGTTGCCATAGAAACCGCCAGCCGTGGAAAAGTACAAGCGAGTGGATCGTCTGGGAAAAGGCCAGTGAGGGGTAGCGGTAGTCGGCCACGCCACGCTGCGAGACAGCTGCTGAAAAACAGCAAAAGAAAAAGGATGGTTTGTGTTATCCGACAGAACGAAGCAAATGTTGTTACGCTGCTGAGGTCAGGTTTATGGGATGGTGTCAGATTCTGATGTTTCTGCTGGTTTTAGCACTTTGATGTGTGAAGTAAGAACAGGGAGAAGTAGATTCATTAGTCACGCTACTTCCAACAATAACAAAACAAAAACAACCATGACTACCGGCCCTTCTCAACGAAAGATCCAGGAACTGAAGAGTCACGCTTGTTTTTGTCACTTTACTGTGAAGAAAAGGCAAATTACTGGAGATGATGTTGCCAGGATATAAAGTGGGTTTGTAAGATTCTTGAGGATTGACATGTTCAGCTTCTCAAACTTCATCTCAATAGCTTACAGCCCATCAGAAACTAAGAATAAGTAAGGCACACAAAAGGAAAAAAAATCTAGGGATGCACCGATACCAATATCGGGTATCGGGTCCGATACTCATGTGCTCATGTACAAATGTAAGTATTTGTACTCGGTCTGAAAAAAGGTGGTATTGGTGCATCCCTAACAAAATCAGAACTGGTGAAAAGATGGCAAAATAGCGGCTATAGACACTGGACTTGTTGAAAATCAATCAGTCAGCTCTAACGTCACCTTCCATCACTATGGCTGCCAAGCAGAGCCGTAGCTAACAACTCTGAAGACCTTTGACCACTAGCAGCGCTGAGGAGCAAGCAGTCCGTTGCACCGGGATCCAGAGCAGCAAGTCAGACCGCTGGCTGCACGCCATCGTAGTCCCGCAGTGGGTCAGTCCGGACAGCTGAACGAGGGTCGGGGCTGCCTGGGGCGCGCGGCAGCGATAGCGTCAGGAGTCGCACACCGCCGGGGGAGTGGATGGAGAGAGCTCCGCTCGGGGCTCACTGCCCAGGCCTCGCCGTCAGCTGTCCAGGGCTGGACCAACAGCGGAGTACGGAAACGCGGCGGCCCGACGTTATGCTCTGGATCTTGGTGCAGTCAACGGACTGCTATACGGGCAGTTTACAGACAGGCTTCTATTGACACATTCTTTCTAACCGTGAGGCTGCACTGATTGTTTTAAAAAAATCTTATAAGCCATTGTTTTACTGCTTAGTTTTTTCATTTTACATAAGAAAGTAGAGATAAGTATAGGCAACTATAATAATAATAATTTATATAACACTTGTCAAACTTAAGCACAAAGTTCTTTCCAGATTAAAAGATTTACATAATGAATTAGGAACATGAGAGCACATATATCAAGCAGCACTGAGTCCATACATAAAATGGAGGAGCAAGTGCAAAATATGAGAAATAACTTAATAAAATAACATGACGTCGTGGGTTGGTTTTCCTCCTGTTCTCCCCAAATTCACCAGCCGCCACTGATATATACATACATTTGCATAAAGCAAGCATATTGGTCCACTCCCATGTTGATAAGAGTATTAAATACTTGACAAATCTCCCTTGAAAGTACATTCGGAACAGATAAAAAATGTGCAATTAATTTGCGATTAATCACGATTAACTGCGGACAATCATGTGATTAATCATGGTTTAATATTTTAAGCGACTGACAGCCCTCATTTTTTTTAAAAGCAGTGACAATCTTTGATAATTACATTCCTCTCCCTTGAAAATGGCGACACTCCACTACACTGCACGTCTGTTTCTCTACATCTCCGACAGACCCTTTACATGTCACAGCAGGGTGGACGCAGCTGCAGCTGCTAATAAAATGAATAATGGGTAAGTTTGAGTCAGGGTACCAATTACCCGATCCTGACGGTAACACTCGCCAATGCTTGCTCATTAACTTGTGTAAACCAATCTGATCCATAATGAATTATATTAGCTTCAGCTGTGTTTTCATGCTATGACACCTCTGGAGCAGCAAATGTAAGCATTGTCACAGCTATGGCAGTTTTGTATGGTTATTATGAACATAATTTTGGGTATCTAACCGGGGAAATAAACTGTTGGAGTGAAGGTATCAGCGTGAACTGCTTTGTAATTGTGTCACAGGTTAGCAATTTCCATAATTCCTTGAATTGGTAAACCCAATGGTGCCGAAAATTAATTTCGCTCTATGCCAAGTTAAAGCATTACCTACTCACTAATTATCTCTTTATATGTCTCGCCATGTTAGGGTGGTCATGTGCCAGACTTTGTGTTAAAGGGACTATTTGTAACTTTCAGAAATGCTTGTTAACAGCGACACCTGTGGCCGTTAAGTCAACGAAAGTCAGCGTCGGGGTCGCGCTTGCTCGCTCTACATAGACATGAATGAGCATCGCTCAAAAGAGTGAGGAGACACACGTCAGCTAAAACCACAATATCACTCTATATTTCAGCTGCTTGGCAGTAATGTTAGCTGACCAGACCAAGGTCTCTCCATGAATCAATGCTGATACTGTGTTGGCGTTTTCCTGCCTCAGCGTCGGTGCCGGGGATCTGAAGCAGCGAGGCTCCGCAGCAAGTAATGTTACCGTCTCCCGACCGCAGCCGGAGTGAGCAGGAAGACACCGGCACCCGGTCAGACGATAACGTTTCTCTCTGCAGATCACCGTCACTTCACAAGACACGGGAAACCTCTGTTGGTCTGGAGGAGCTGCAGCAGTTATTTCTGCACAAACGTCCACTAAACATTCACTAGATATTCTCAGAGCTAAACTAACTCTCCTGCAGTGTGGAGTGAGCGCGCGTTCACGTCTAGAGGTGGAGCGAGACAGCGAGAACGCGCGCTGTCTGAGTGAAGGCAAGCAGGCAGAGGAGCAGTGACTTCAGCCACACGCGAGCGCGCATATGTGTCCCGACCCGGTACATTTATACGCTTAAAAAGTTACAAACAGTCCCTTTAATTACTGAGCTTTACAGGTGCTAGTAAGCAAATTTCATTACTATTAATTACAGGCTAGCTGTTTTGTAGTCTTTGTGCTACGCTAAGCTAACGGGCTGCTGACTGTAGCCTTTTATTTAAAGGTGGGGCCGTTACTTTTACTGATACTGGCATCATATGAAACTAGAAGTGCACTCGGAGAGCGCAGACCTTCGCCAAGGCAGGTTTCATATACGTCGCTGCCTGCTGCTGCTGGAAAATAAAGTTGATGAGCGCGTTGAGATTGAACCAGAACACTATAGTTGCAGAGCTTGCTATACAGTGCTACAAGAATGAGACCTAAAATTTATGAGATTATAACTTTTATATTATATTTCTGCTGTTACTTTGTGTTGTGCAGCATCATCTGTCCACTCCCGTGTTGATAAGAGTATTAAATACTTAAGAAATCTCCCTGGTGTAAAGTGTACTTTCTTTGCTATATTTTATGAATAATCAGAAATCATTATGTTCATACTTTCAAACGTAATCAAACTGGTATCCATAGCAACGATAGAATTAAAGGATTAAAGGAACAAAGGAGTAGAATGGAACACGGTCCGTCATCGCCCTTGACGCATCATCATTTAGAATGTTGAAAGTCTACATATAGCCCAACACGAGAAGATTGGATCAGATCGTTACTTGACTGTTTGTGGCAGAGTTGTTATCAAGACGAGAACAAAACACTGAGACAATGACAGCATACATTGACTTCGAGTGCAAGGAGTTTGAAGTGAGGGATTTCTTTCTCACTACCCTGGAACAAACATGCAGGGTTCAACTGAACGACAGCGAGGCGAAGATCACCCAGAGTACATCCGAGGGGAGAATCTTCCTGGAGGTCCAACAGGACGAACTGAGCAATTTCTTTGATTGTATTCCTGAACAGCAGGACAACAACTGGGGCCAAGAGAAGAACCTGTTGCAGAGGGAGATCTCTGGCCTGAAAGCCCAGCTCGCTAAGGCTCAGGCTAAACGTGACCCCTCTCCGGCCAGGGATAAGTCCCTGAAATCCGAGTTGGATAAGCTCAGCTGGACGCTGAACAATGCTCAAAAAGACCTGAGCAGGAAGGCTGGCATCATCAAGAACCAGGACTTCCAGTTGAAGAAGATCGGCTTGATGCTGAACAATGCTCAACAAGACCTGAGCAAGAAGGACATAATCATTAAGAGCCAGGACTTCCAGCTGAAGAAGGTCGGCTTGATGATGAACAATGCTCCAAAAGACCTGAGCGAGAAAGACGGCATCATCAAGAGCCAAAACTTCCTGTTGGTGAAGTTGAAGGGGGAGATTGAGGCACTTCGAAAGGAATTGAAGGAAAAGGAGTCTGTGATCCTCGCTGAAAGGAAGATGCTCGCTGTGGCTAGAACAAACATGGAGTGGGAGATGGAGGGCTTGCTCCAGACTGAGAGGGAAGACCGACAAGGACACCTGAACAAGACAAAGGCGGACCTCCAAAAGACAAAGGAGGACCTACAAAAGACAAAGGAGGACCTCCAAAAGACGAAGGATGAGGCGAAGCCCCATCAAGCCCAGCTGAACGAGCAGAGAGCAGAGATAGAGAAGCTCACAGCAGATCTGAAAAAGTCAGAAGATCTGCTGAAGACTGAGAAACAATTCTTTCAGACGAGGATTGTCACCATCCGGGAGGACACAGACAAATTCATGTCAGACTGTCTGCCTGCAATGGAAGAACTCAGAGCCGATAAGAGTCAGATCATGGCTGCTCTAAAGTATTCTGAGGAGGAGCTGAAGTCTGTACATGACATGTGGCGGGAGGACAAGTCTTCCCACTTGGCAGAGCTGGAAAAATCCCAGCGCTCCCATCTTGTCCAGCTGAATAAGCAGGACGAGGTGCACAAGACCACCATGGCTGATCTGAAGAAAAACTTTGAAGATCAGCTGGCTAGTGAGCGTCTCCTCTGGCAGCAGGAAAAAACCTCTCTGCTGGAGGAGACTGAGAAAACCAGCTCCTCCTTTGCTGCTCAGCTACACGAGGACAAGTCTTCCCACTTGGCAGAGCTGGAAACATCCCAGCACTCCCATCTTGCCCAGCTGAAGATGCAAGACGAGGAGCACAAGACCTTCATGGCTGATCTGAAGACAAAGTTGGAAGATCAGCTAGCGAGTGACCGTCTCCTCTGGCAGCAGGAAAAAACCTCCCTGCTGGAGGAGACTGTGAAAACCAGCTCCTCCTTTGCTGCTCAGCTACACGAGCAAAAACAGAGCAACGACACCCTCGCGGCTGCTCTGGAGAAGGCTGAGCAGCAGATAGAGAGCCATCGCATCGAGTGCCAGGAGTCATCCCTCCTTCAGGCCAAGGTAGGGATGCTAATTTTGAAAAATGTTCTTAACCGATGCCTCGACGGTGCGCCAGCTTTTAAAGTCGGGCGTTGGGCTGTTACGGTTGACCAGCTTTTCTCCTTAAACGGTTAACAATTAAACTGTTAATTATTATCATCCCTAGGCCACCGAAAGCGTCCAGCAGACTCTGCAGGAGAAAGAACAGGAATGGACGACCACCGAGAGCTCCCTGAGGTCCCAGCTGGCGGATCTTGAAAACCAGATCGCCAAAAAAAAGAGGACCAAGTGGTACCGGAAGATCTTCTGATGCCACCCTCAGGAGAAAGAAAATGCACATACACGCCTTTGTTCTTGTATCTTTGTGAGGATCAATCAGTCTTGACCCTTAAACAGCACTTGTGAAAAGGGTTGTTTGAGGGTTGACACATTATTTTATTATGGGAAAGGGATGTGAATCCACTTTTCTGGTGTATAACTGGTCCTCACAGAGATATGATTACTAATCCACACACATACACAGGAGTTTGTTCTTGTGTACTTGTGAGGATTACTCCGTCTTGACCCTTAAACAGCACTTGTGAAAAGGGTTGTTTGAGGGTTGACACTTTATTTTATTATGGGAAAGGGATGTGAATCCACTTTTCTGGTGTAAATCTGGTCCTTACAAAGATATGATTACTAATCCACACACATACACAGGAGTTTGTTCTTGTGTACTTGTGAGGATTACTCCGTCTTGACCCCTAAACAGCACTTGTGAAAAGGGTTGTTTGAGGGTTGACACTTTATTTTACTCATGGAAAGTGAAGTGAATTCACTTTTCTGGAAATAAAAAAAAAGTTAATTCTATACTGCACTCCTCTCATGTGTTATATGAAATGCTTTGTTTGATGTATACATCAAGCACTGATGAGTTCTCATTTGCTCCCTGTAGCCTGACAATATACAGTAAGTTGGCTCAACTGATTTTATATGTTGGTCCAAATATAGTTTTTTTTTGTCTGTGTTGGTCATCCAAAGAAAATGAACAAATAAAAAACACCTGAACTTCACTTTCATGAACTTCACTTTTTTTACGAGTCTAAAGTGGCTTAAGAACTTAAGGCAAAAAGGTTTATTTAGTGCCGCAGCACCTTTCAAACACAGCCACAATTCAAGGTTTTATGGTGATGAAATGCATTAGAAAACACAATGAAGAGAAAAATATTAATTAGAATAAAATATAATAGTCAAAATGATGACTTGGCCTCTTTGGGCCTGTTCAGACCTGGCATTAACATGCGTTCTCAGTGATCGGATCACAAGTGGACAGCTCTAAGTACGTCTGTCCACACCTGGCATTAGAATGCGTCTTGAGAGACCACTTCTGATCCGATCTCACTTCTCCGCTCTATATGCAAATAAACACGTAGTAAACACACGGCTAATACAGCAGACGTTGTGACGTAATATTACATGAATGTCAGTAGTAATAGCCTACATATTCGTGAATTCTGGTACTTTTTATTAACATCAAAATAAAAGGTTATTGTACCGCCGGCACCGCTGCTTTTGCCAGACAACAGCGAGGTACAGAGCTCCAGAGAGTCGGGGAGGAGAGACAACAGGCGGGCGGACGGTCGTGTGTCAGCTCCGCGCAAAGCAGTGGAACAAAAACACCCACAGTATGATAATAATGCACTTTGCGTGCCTAGTCTGATAGTCTGTAGATATGTAGCCTATAAACAAGATATATTTTAATAAAATACAGTCGTACCGACACAGAGGCCGTTTACATGCTGACAAGCGCCCGTGTCTGCCTGTTTATTCACCTGAGGGGCGCGGTGATCCCGCGGATCAGCTGGACATCAGTTGAGTAGGCGGTCCTTAATGTGGCCAGGACAAATTCGCATACACACTGCTAAAAGAATTTCAATTCAATTTATTTTTATATAGCGTCAAATCATAACAGAAGTTATCTCAAGACGCTTTTTATATCGAGCAGGACAAGACCGTACTCTATAGTTTAGAGAACCGACAAGAGAATGAGGTCATATGTGGCCCAGATCACCTCTGAATGTTTTCTGAAAGATCCGATCTCACAACTAAGAGGGACTCCTCGAGACTGGACAAGCTGATCAAGCGGGCCGGCTCCGTGGTCGGCATGGAGCTCGACTCTCTGGTGACGGTGGCAGAGGAAAGAACACTCAACAGACTGCTGGCCATCCTCAGCACGCCATCCTCTGCACGCCGTCATCACCAAACAGAGGAGCTCGTTCAGCGGCAGGCTGCTGCTCTCCAAGTTCTCCACAGACAGACTCAGGAAATCCTTTGTCCCCCGAGCCATCAAACTGTACAACACCTCTCTGGGGAGGAGGACAGTCTGCAGGACAGTTAATGCACACAGTGCACTTTAATAAACTTTTTAATTCTGCACACTACAAACAGCTCTACTCTGCACCTTTATAGACTGGTTTTACTGTGATCTACAACAATGTACAGCTTTATTCTGCACTTTAGTCTATTTAAAAAAAAAAAAACTCTTTACATCAGTTCTCTTATTCCGCATTATATTCCATATTTGACATTTCTTAATATCTATATCTCCTATATTTTATTATCCAGCACTATATCACTTTGTGCACTATATTCACATTTGTAATAGTCCCGTATCTCAGTTGTTACCCTGCACTATATTCATTTCTAACAGTTTCTTCATCTCTTGTTATTTTTTTAATATCTGGTATATTTTTTTATACTCTTTATTACTTACTTGTGCCGTTTTTACTAATATGTTTGCACTATGGAACTGTGATGCTGGAAACTTGAATTTCCCTCGGGATCAATAAAGTTACTATCTATCTATCTATCTATCTATCTATCTATCTATCTATCTATCTAAATCGAGGTTTAAGTATATATCAACCTGTCAGTGATCTCACTGGGCGGAGTTCTTTTCTTTTTCAAATAAACATTTTTCACAAGAACGGAGTGATAGTTCAGCAAAAGACTTTCAAATATGCACAAATTAAATGTTCTAATATTCTAGTTTCAATACATTATGTTGTTTGTTTAGCGTTAGCAAAAGGCACCAGTTAAACACAAGGTTATGAGATTTACAGAAAGGCTCCAGACCGTAGCTAGTTGTTAGATGTTGCTCTCATTCATAAAAGGCGGTAATGACAGGAAAGTCTCATCAGCGGCTCACAAGCTACACATTTGTTATTTATGCTACCACTCTATTTAGGGCATTCTTCAGAAGGATCCGATCATCAATAATGAATGGCTTGCCCCTGTTTCACAGTGGGCTGGTTTAATCTTGATCACACGTTCGCAGTAAGGAGTGCAGCAGTAGCCTGAGAGCTCATTTACCAAACTCTGACTGTACCGTGTTATATACTGTATTGTAGTGGCGCCCAGAGCGTACACAAACATCTCTCCTCTGTGGAGCTCTACTTAACCAACGTGTGAAGTTGTGATGTAACTGTCAGTTGTCCCATTTTTCTTTATAATGAGTTTCTTCATTTTACACTGCTCTCCTTCATGATCACAGAAATAAACAGTTGAGGCAGGAACTGAAGCTGGCAGAAAATATGCCATGCTGTACCAGGCAAACACATCCTCATACAACGCTTCGTATGATATCTTACAAAAAAGTTATTCCTAATTTTCCGTGCATTATCCTACGAATGTTCAGCAACAGGCGTCAATTTCCACTCAATACATGCATGCAGTGTTTTCAAAATAAATTTTCAGTTTTCACAGGAAACAACTTGGTTAGGTTTAACAAAAGATCATGGTTTGGGTTAAAAAAATGGAAGTACAAATAAGACAATTAAATCAATGTTGACTTCTGGTTTCACGTGGGACATGAGCAGCGGTCTCCTTTGCGAAAGTCTGGTGTTTTTTTGACCCGCCCATCCACCCCGACCTCCTTCCTACACGAGTTTGTCGCTCTTTATACTTAATGGTTCATAATTACGTGGATTACACAAAAATATATTTTGTGGGATAGATACGATTACAGTGCATTAGGGATGCCACATTTTTTCAGACCGAGTACAAGTACTTACATTTGGGTACTCGCCGTTATCGAGTACCGATATGAGTACTTCTCTGTGCCAAAAGACCCTCGTTAACAGCCAGCTGGAGGGTGTGAGCGACACACGGCAGGCTGGGGAGTTCCACATACGAGGCGGTGCGCCGCGACCGTCTCTAGGTCGGCTTAGAAAGGCTCGGGGCGAAAGTTACAGCGCTCCCTGCCCGGACCTTGCCGCTTCGCGATGCCGTGGACAAAGTGCTCGCTGCGCCCTCTCTCCCCGTCGGGGAGGGACGGGGCCCCCTGCTCCCGGTGCGACTGTCGACTGGGGCGGACTATCCTTAGTGCGCCCCAACCGCGTCGTGCCCCCAGGGCGGGGCTCGACCCACGTAAAAGGCTCCAAGGGTCTACGGCGATGTTGGCAACCCACCCGTCTTGAAACACGGACCAAGAAGTCTAACGCACGCACGAGTCAGAGGGTGCAAGCAAAACCCTGTGGCACAATGAAAGTGACCGGCGCACCACAGGCCCGTCGCGCCCGCAACGTCAGGAGGTGGAGCGCGTGCGATAGGACCGGAAAGATGGTGACGAGAGGTTAATGTCCCGCTGCCGTAAAGTGGTATCGGAGCCGTTTTGCGAGTATGAGTATGAGTTTAATTAACTATTAATTTACCATTTATAAATGATGATTAATATAAAGTGTTTCCTTGTTTTTTACCGTAGTAACAAATTGGGTATCAAGAATCGTGGAATCTCACTGGTGTTAATATCGGCTATTACATTTTTGGTGTCATGACATCACTAGATGACAATAATCAATATAAGACAACTAACTGATGCACAGCAAACATTGGGCCAAAACATCAGTGTAACATTTTGTGAGTAGTCCGATATTTTTTGCAGAAAAGACTTCAGAGGAGATGATAAATTATACATAGAGTATCTGAGCGTGCTGACGGCGCTGCAGACTACATCACAGTGTGTCTCAGGCTCCCAAATATTTCATATTTTGTGAGAAAATGCCATTACCATTTAGAGTCATTACTGTTTCAAAAGGTTACAGGATATGAAAAAAAATCAGCAAGAGGCCAGAGACTTTATTCAAAGAGGTAACTGTGAACCGCAGTTCTTTCTGTGTTTTGCATTTATAGCAGCATGAAATGTGTTTTTGTTGAAGGATTTTGGAGGGACGACTACAAATGACTGCCTCAGCCTGGTTGAGGGGAGATAAATGGGTATTTTACTGTGGATTTTTTCCTGCATGAATACAAAACTGTTGTTGATTGGGAATGTTTCTAACAGAGTATTGTCCCCGAGTGTCAGCAGTGAGAGGTGATGTTTGTATTCTCAAAATGCTGGGGAAAGGAGCGTCTACGTTTCTTATCCTTGATCATGCAGCACAATCCACGATGAAAGATTAATATCGTGCAATCCCGCAGTTCATTGCATCAAAGATGACGCAAAAAAAATTCTAGCAACTGACAGAACTAATGTTGCACGGCTGTGTTGTAAGTGTAAGATCAGTTTTGCATTGCGTGGTATGATTTCTTCTTCACATTTTTTCATTGATCTAATGACATTTTCCATTAAAAGCCAAAGGAAAGGACATAATTGTTTAAACTATTCAGATTTTCTGCCCATGTAGCTCAAAAAAGAAGCATTTTTCTTTTTGCTGAAACAATTTTCTGTCATCAAATGCTACTGTAGCCCCGCTAGAAAAATCTAGACATCATGTCAATTGTCCACATAAAGCCACTTATCAGTTGTCCCTGGTGTTTTGTTTACATTTCCACATTTTGTTTTTAGCATTAAAGGAATAATTTGGGATTTTTAAGTTCATCTATTGTGGCCAAGAGAGCTCAACAATTTGGTTGGGCAATTGGATGAATATATCAGCTATTGGTGATTGTTGGATGAGTTTGGATGAAGTGTGTTTTCTGATGCTGCACCGCTAGAACAGTTGATCGCCCAGCGGAAATTACGGCAGTGATTGTTGAGAACGAGACGGCCCATTGTTATTCTGAAACACAAATAGTCCGAAAAATGTCCCATAGGACAGAAAAAAAGGTGTATTAGTCCGACAATTACCCGAAAAGAAACGGCTATTGTTCCAAGGCCCAGAAAATACACACTCTCCGTGCACAAACAGTAGCACATGGCTAATTATTATGCAGAATGACGATCAAAGGATTTCATTGGTCAAACATACATATACATATATCCGATCTGAAAATTTAGATCCGTCCAAATAGTTTTTTCCCCGCATGAATGTTCCAAAAAAAATCATTTTTTTATAAATTTCCGTGCAAATTTTTTGGACAGAATTTCGTGCTTGGTGTGAAACGGCTTTAAAAAAGCTAGAAACATGATTGAGATGATGAGTGCGAGTGGTGAGACTCAACCAAACAACAACAACAATGAGCTGAGAGACACTAAAATGCTTCAAAGAGCTAAGGGGAGATAGAGTCCGATGATGATTCTCTGTGGCTTCAACACCTTTAGTCATTACACACATTGTTAATACAAAAATAAAGATTAGTGCAGCTTTAAGTTGGCCACCGTATCCATCCCTATTCTATAGTCACTGCCAATGTTCTGCACAGGTGGCATTCATTTTAACTGTCATCCTTCCTTTTCGTCACACTGGACAGCTTTAGCTCTCCGTCCAACCGTTCGGTGCAATTAAAGACTTAATGACACACTCCAGTTCAGCCTGTCTCTTCCTTCTTCACAATGTATCGCTATAACTAACCAATTAGCTTAGTGGAGAACAGGCAAAATCAAGCTATTGAGGGTTTACTGGGCTGCAGCTATAACTCAATCTACGGCGGTGGCGGCGGCGGCGGCGGCGGCAGCCCTCACAGTGACAATCACAACATTTAAATTCAGTTCTCTTCTCCATTCTTCTATCCCGCTCTGCAGTCTGCAGAACATTCATAAATGTGACAGTATCATTCCTGGGAGACAAATGCATGAACCTGTCTGGGAGACAGAATACTGAGAGGTAAGGGGGGAGAGAGAGGAGGAGGAGAGGAGAGGAAATACTGGAGGGGCGGAGGGGACGGGGCTGACAGAACGAGGAAGTGATGAAGTGTGTTGGATTACAGGGGTGACATTGAAAGAAGCCTCTCTGTCCCTTTTTACCCCATCCCTCTCTTCCACTATTCACTCACTTCCCACATATCATCCGCCAACCTCCCACCTCCCTCCCGTCTGCGAGGGTCCCCCGGCCGCCTGGTGGCAGTGCACGAGTGCCCGTCAGCGCTCCCGGGGTGTCACAAACATTTTCCCAAGGCGGCCGTGAATGAGATCATTGTCCTTCGCCGCCGCAACGCTGCACGGCAGGATGCAGGAGGGGGGAGAAAGTAAAGGGGGAGAAGGGGGTGAAATGAAAATGAGAGGAGAACTGACAGTAGATGAGGAGAGGGGAGGAAAAGGAGAAGACAGGAGAGGAAATGAAAGGAGAGAAGAGGAAATGAGAAAATGGAGAGGAGAGAAAGAGGGTAAGAGGAGGAAAATGACACAGTTGATGGAGGGATAAGGGGAGAAGAGGAATATGAAGAGAAACAATAAAAGAGAAGGAGAGAGGAGGAATGAGGGAAATCACAGGTGAGACGAGAAGAGAGGATGCAAATGTGGGAGAAGAAAAAAGGTTGATGAAAGGTATAAGGAGTGGAATGAATGACAAATGAAGACAGGCATTGTTTTGCATAAAACGGAGGGAGGAGGGGCAGAGAGTAAAAGGCAGGTACAAGGTCAAAGGACGCAAAAGAGAAATGGGAAAAGGAAGGAAATAAAACAGAGGGGAGATGTTAAAGATGGTGGAGAGAGAGAGAGAGAGGATAAACATGTAACGGACAGGAGATGTTAATGATGTAAAATGTGCCGTTGTGACAAAAGATGATGAAAGTAGAGGATGAAAGTAGAGTGACAAGAAAGAGTACAGAGGGGAAGCAAGAAAGGGTAGGATGCAGATGACGGAAATAGTGTTGACGCAATATGCAAAATAAGGAAAGAGAAAGCGGATGAAGAATTGCTCTTTTTTGTATTATATTATCAATCGATTAAAATATTTAATTTAATGAACCTTAAAGGCCGATTAGTCAAGTATTTAATACTCTTATCAACATTGGAGTGGGCAAATATGCTGCTTTATGCAAATGTATGTATATATTTATTATTTGTAAATCAATTAACAACACAAAACAATGACAGATATTGTCCAGAAACCCTCACAGGTACTGCATTTAGCATAAAATAATATGCTCAAATCATAACATGGCAAACTGCAGCCCAACAGGCAACAACAGCTGTCAGTGTGTCAGTGTGCTGACTTGACTATGACTTGCCCCAAACTGCATGTGATTATCATAAAGTGTGCATGTCTGTAAAGGGGAGACTCGTGGGTACCCAGAGAACCCATTTACATTCACATATCAGGAGGTCAGAGGTCAAGGGACCCCTTTGAAAATCGCCATGACAGTTTTTCTGCGTATTTTTAGGTTGATTAAAAATTGCAAGTTTGGTTTAATACATTAAAGAAATTAGTTAGTTAAAGGTAGGGTCGACGATGTTGGAAAGTAGCGTCGCCTCAGGAGCTCCGTCTAAACCCACACATGCACGAGCACCGCCGCATCGTAACTACTTCACAGACAGAGCGGAGAGAGGACCTCAACTCAACAACGCTACCTCATGACAAGTAACCGCGGCCGTGCTACTGCAGGGCTTAGTTTTCTCTTCCATTCTCCAGGAAACGTGCGGCGGTGACGCGCTTTGAGTTCAGGCTGGTGCACGCCAAGTGCAGAGTACGAGCAGGGAGGCAGGGAGGCATCTGATTGGTTCTTTCCAAGCGGACCTCGAGGCAGTGATTGGTAGACGTTTTTACAGGATTACAGCAGCTACAGATGACGGCTCTTTTCCAGTCCTTTTTTCAGAGTTCATCAGTAATGGATTGCTGTCGGGGTGTAAAGACCATTTCAACCAATATAACAGATAGTGTAGACTGGAGAACATCGACAACCCTGCCTTTAATTTACTATATACACACATATACAATAACAATAGTAGCAATTTAACTGTTGCCTTCCAAGTAAGTTCAGCTATCCTTGAGTTTCCTGAACCACTGACTGCTCGTGTCGCCAGTGTTTTCAGATCTCAGCAAAGAACTTGGTGAATACAGCGATAGTATTACTGATGGGAATATTGGCGGAAACTAAGCCCACATTATAATTAACTGGAATTTCCCTTTAACAACGTCCTGATCAGAAGGAAAAGCACTGACAGGTCAGACAGGCAATTATTTTGGGGCACGATACAAGCGCTAACATTCACGAAAAAAGAGATAAAGAGACAGATAATATGTAAAGATGAACTACAGACCAACAAACTCATTTGTCATCTAACGGTAACATTAGAAAGCCTTTGTGTTTGAAGGCTGCCGTCTTCTGAATGTTAAACACACTAACCAGCTGAAAAAAACACCACTATCAACACTACAATCCCAGATATCAGATGTAAGGGCAAACAATAAAAGAGCTGAATCTACTCCCCTGACCTTCTGTGTGTCTTGGCTAATGAAAGACTTCCATTGTTCTCAAAGGATCACAAAGGAGGCGGTGCATTCTTCCCTGAGCCAACTTTTATAACCGCATGACTCACAAATTACATTTGTGCTCTAATGAGATGTTACTGATCCCCACCTAGGAGAACAAAAGTTGTGGTGGTGTTAAGTGCTCTCGACACTTCCTGAAGTTCACCTGTCAATCACAGTGTGGGTGTGTGGTGTATTCCTGTTAACTACCTACCTTTTCTTCTTCGTCATAGACTGTTTACAGTCAACACAAACTAATCTCACCTCTAAATATTAGCTTTCTCCTTGAGCGCAGCAGAGAAGGTTACACAATACGCCAATTTCTCCTGTGTTGTTTTCCAAATCTAATTGTAAGTTTGGGTAAAAAGGATATTTTCCATACGGAGGTAGACTGATTTATGATCGTCGTTATGTCATTGTTTACTCATAAAAACATGATTAGCTAGTATCTGGTAAAGGCCTCCCAGACCCCTGAGAGTAAAGCAAAAGGCCAGAAAGTGGCACCGCAAAATGTATCTGCAACTTTGAGCATTGGCGATACTTGAGGCTCTGTGATGTAGGAAGTATGTAAGGGATAATGTCCCACAGCCTCCCTCTTTCATTCCTTCAACCACCTTCTCGAAAGGTCGGCGTTGTGATATTTGCGCATATCCAAAAACCTGTTGATATCCAAGTCTTTCATAATGTTTAAAAGTAAGTGCGTGTCTCCTTCCTGGACAGAAATGTGAGCTTTTCTTTTTGGGCATGCATCTCTGATAACGTCGGCGAGTTGGTTTGTAAGATCTGGCCGTGAACAGACCGTGTGTCGCAGACTACAGTAAAAAAAAAAACAGTTGAGACGCATATTCCAAAAGTGCTGTATGCATGTCCAAAGAATGCTCCTAAATCCTGAATAATATCGGCATGTCCCACATGTCTTAACCCTCGCAGACCCAAAATAGACCTGTTTTTGTCGTTTTTAGGGGGGTACAGGGGGTCTTTTGGGGGAGATAGCAGGTCAACAGTAGATGTCACATAGAAGTGGTGTACATCATCTGAAAGCTGGGAACCTGGAGATTAATTTGGGATGTTGCTCAGCACTGTCTGTTTATGACTGTCATGCTAGTCATAAATTATCATTAATTAATTATTTAAAATGTATTTCTTGTTAAGTGTACGAGAAATTTAAGTGTCTATTATGTCTCATAAGTTGTTGCAGCAAGTTTTGGGGTTGATACCATTTGTTACACAGATTTGATGCTGAATTTAACCATTTTAAACCACTTAAGAATTGATAAAAATGATCAATAATCCCTCCAAAATACCACATTAAGACACCAAGACCTTGAGGAAAAAAGCCATGCTGTGATTTGGGATCAAAACCTTTTGACATTTTGAGATTTTCTGCATGAATTTCAGTTTTCAGCGATTGGATGGCGAGCGCTTGTGTTGTGGAAACTGCTCAGAAAGCCCCTTATCATCAGTCTACTGTACCGGGGGTTAGTCACCATTGTGAAGCTTCAACAGATATTTATTCATATGAAAATGTGACTGATAATTGCCGTCATATTTCTTTCAAAGAAAAACAAAGGCTGAGGTGGAGAACAACAGGAACATCTGTCCTGGGGCTGTTTCTTTCACCACATTGTTTATCAGACACACGGCTCACTTTCAATACACAAACACACCCATATCACAGGCCTACCTGTATGGAGTTAAAAACCGCAGCCCTTACTACTGTTACAGCGGCCCGGGTGCTGACTCACCGCGTGACGTGGCTCGTTCACATTCCAGGAGATGGAACAATGTTAGCGTCTATCCCGAGGACACGCAGAGCCGACGGAGGAGCCTCCTGCCGGGAAAAGGCAATAAAGATTAACTGTAATTGGAGAGGATTGAGTGGAAAATGTCAGGGTCTGTTGTTGCCTTTCAAGGACAAAAGGTTGTGTATTCATACTGATTTGGCAAATGTCAGGTCGGCTACTGTGTTGTCAGCGAGCCGGCACGGCCTAAAGGACACATCATCACATGATCTCTCCATGTCTGACGCTGTTTCATCGTGCACACACGCACACACATCTTAGTCATGATGTGTTCTCAGTAGTCACATCAATGACATCAGCGTTTCCTCAGAAGGAGGTAAAGGCCAGAGATAGCTGTCTGATTAATCTCACTTGCATTTAGACACACTGATTTCTGTTACTTGTGGATATTAATATGGTCACAAATGGAAGACTTCCTTGAACAAACACCCCTGTTGATGTGCTTCCCATTAACGTCCACTTTGTTGTGACCTTAAAGCTGCACCCAAAGGTCAGTCCGGACCTGCTGCTACAACCGTTGAGGACTCACACTGCTCTCTGAAGTGAAAACACAACAGAAAGCATTCCTGTCTAACAGAAGCTGCAAATCTCTCAACTGTCAATACTTGAAGGACAAAAGAAACATAAAGCTCCGGTCTAGCAACTTTTAAATATTACTACAATTTAGCACACAAATGTTCACAAATTGAAGCGATGTTTGTTTGTTTTTTTAAATGCTTATTCAGTCATTTTGAATGAATAATTAAAAAACAAAATGCAAAAATAAATGAATAAATAAAAAATAAATTTAAAAATGAATAAATTAATTTTGAAAACGAATAAAATAAATAAAAGGGAAAATTTAACGGAAGAGTAAATAAATAAAGAAGCAAGTTAAAACAGAAGGACAGAACCTGCCAAAATCAAAAATAAATGAAAAAATAAATATATGACTCAATATATAAATAAATATGTCAATAAATGTAGCAAAATAATCTTAAAAATAAATGTAGCCATAAATGAATTGCTAAAATGTGACATAAATTGATATTTCTGTTTTAATTTGCTTCTTTATTTATTTATTTATTTATCTTTGTATTATACAAAATATAAATGCAAAAATAAATAAATAAATTTAAAAATGAAAAAATAAAAATAAAAGGAAAGATTTAACGGAAGAGTTAATAAATAAAGAAACAAGTTAAAACAGACGTTTCAATTTTTGTCACATTTAATCAATTAATTAATGGCTACATTTATTTTTATTTTTCATATATTATATTATATCATATTCATTTTATAATTTTTGAATTTATTTATTTATTTTTGCATTAATTTTGTATTTATTCATTTATTTTGCATTTATTTTTTAATTATTCATTTATTTTTGCATTTATATTTTATATAATACAAAGATAAATAATTAAACTGACATATCAATTTTTGTCACATTTCATCAATTAATTAATGGCTACATTTATTTCTAATATAATTTTTGCTATATTTAATGACATATTTATTTATTTATTGAGTCATTTATTTATCTATTTATTTATTTATTTATTTTTTATTTTGGTAGGTTCCGTCCTCCATAAGATCCTGGAGCGACTGCTACAAAACAATGGATTCTCTCACATTCAGCACCGAATAAAATGATGCAGGAAACATCAAGCCGATCTTTGATCTCACACAGAGTTCCTATATAAGTGTCATGTCAACAATTAAAAAGAATCAATCAACAAAAAAATAACACTAACCTAACTAACTGCTCTGAAGTGTAAAATGTATTTACTGTGTCTTGATATCCTAATAATCCCACATCCAGGCACCCACAGACAGATCCTACAAGAGACCATTTCAATGGTGTTCTGGAGTCTTTGAGTCCAGCTGTGGCTGAACGATCACATCTCAGGCACAGTTCCTGTCTCCAATTAGGCGATTTCTCACACTGAAGTAAACAGTATCTCAGCGCTCGCTGCGTCCCCTCCTCAGACACGACCATTACTCTCGGTCCATGCGGCGACAGATCCGAGAGTAATTTCAGGAAACCATGACAATGGCCTTGCGCTGGAATAAGACTCTTTCTGTGTATTGCATTTGAGTGCATCTCGAGCACTGATTGAATCAGAGATGTGTCCATTCACTCAGCAGGGGTGTTTACTGACACAAGGGATCTGAACCCGAGTCACCTGGCTGAAGGAACATCTCCTTGAGTTGCTGTTCAGCCTGATGATTAAAAAAATGGGGTCAGAGCAAATGATGAAATGTGAAAAATCACTTAATTTAGAGAAATCAGAGAAATCATGAATCCCTCTTAACATGGATTTAGTTCTTTCTCAGCTGGCCCTTTCCAGGGAAAGAAAAGCTACAGCTGTTGAAAGGAAAAAATGAACAAAAAAGCTGTATGGTTAGTCGCCAAACCGGTCCTGGCTAACTCCATTTTCCAGATCAATTTGCCTGCAAGTGTTTGGGCCGTCCCCATTTGCATTGTTTTCTAACTGCTGTTTGGCTCCTGGGAGAAGACTATCCCAGTGTAACAATGGTGTTATCTCATGCAAAAGAGGAACTGAGCTTTCCAAACAAACGGAGGGAGGTCAGCGATTGGCTGAGACACAGCTGTCCCCGCCGCTGTGTGACCTTGAGGGAGCGGTGAGGAGGTTGTGTCCGGTCAGCTGCCCGACTGCTGTTATCACTGCCAGACACCATATCACCTGTGTGTGTAGGTGAGGGGGCGGCTGTGTGTGTGTGTGTGTGTTTCACTGTCTACGTGCCTGCTTGCTTTTGTACAGACTGAGAGCATCTGTCTTTGTGTATTTGTATTCAGGAGTCTGCAGCTTACGCCGCCCGCATATTCATACGGATAGGGGAGAGGATATTTACTGTCTGTGTGTCTGTGTGTGTGTGTGTGTGTGTGTGTGTGTGTGTGTGTGTGTGTGTGTGTGTGTACAACAAAAAGACAGCAAAATTGCTCTCCCGGTTGAATGAGAAGATATGTGGGTCATAAATACATATGTTCCCTGGTTTGCTGACATCATGTTTTCCTAACTGCTGACAACGAAAGTTTCAGAAAAAAAGCAAAAGCCAAGGCAAAACACAGTGTCTAAGGTGTCTCTCATACTTGCTGTGTTTACTTATGCCAGGATCAGACTACACAATATTTTTGGCGGTTACGATGGTCACTACGTCAGATAAGACGTTTGAGAGTCAGAAATTCTTGTCGTGATTTGGCCGCGACACGTGACAGACTACACGTCGGTCCCCTGTTCCGACAACACACACTCTCATGGCACCGCCGTCTTAATATACGGGCTTACCGGGGCTCAAGCCCCCGGGCCCGACCATGTAAAGGGGCCCACGAGCCTCCAGAGGAAAACAATAGAAATATAATTCACAGGGAGAAGCGAAACGGGATGCTCCATGTGCAAAGACAGACAGCGGTGGTGTTTTTTTACTCCGACACAACTTAGATTAAAAATCCTACTGCGAGGTCCGACAGCAGTTGAAGGTCCGATGACATCATTCTGCATGTAAGTAGCCTTCTGTTTACAGCTGTGTGCTTCTGTGCTCAGCCGGTCAAATCCACGACCGTGTCGGAACACGTCGTGGAACGCAAAAAAAAAAATACTAGACTCTCTGTCAGGACGTTATGAGGCGTCCCAGACGCGGCGTTGGTTGTCATGTACTATGACACACTACACGAGATAAAACGATCGATTGTCGCAAACGACACTCATTCAGCGTTCCCGATTCGAGTCCTGATCCGAGTCAAGGGTTGCTGGAAAAAATTTAAAAAATAATTCCTGACAATGACTGATATATTTGACTTCAGGACATCTCTGACTACATACATGCTGAAAATCAGACATTTTTACTGCATCAATTTAGATATTTTCCAAAGTAAAAGTCCCTAGAAATGTATGATTCAACTTTTTCCCATGGTCTAGTGTTAAAAAAGTTAACAAAAATTGCAATAACATCAAATCGCAATTCATGTAGAACTTAAAAATCGTAATACATATTGAATATGGCACCCACGTATCGTGATAGTATCGAACTAAATATGCCATCGAACTTTTCACTTAGAAAAAATACAATGCAAATCACAGAAAAAGAAACGGAGGGAGTTTTGCAAACACATCGGATATCACGGAGGTTCCTATAGGAATGAATGAACTTCCAGTTGACTTAACCATAGGAGTCAAGACACTGTGCTGATCACACCAGTTATGTTCATATAATTCATAAAGAGGGGACAGTGATAAAGTGTATTCTCATAAAGCACGGTTTTACTGCCTGCACTGCTCTGTGTGTGAGCTTTATGGAGCTTTCAGAGGCTGCAGAGACCCAAGGTGACTTCTCTGCTCTTATCAACAACTTCCTGCTCTAATCGCTGAGAGAGGCTGAGCTGAGCCAGCTGACCAGCGCTGCCTCCGCCGGCTGGTCTGGCAACAGGTGCAGCAGTGTGTGTGTGAGTGTGTGTAGAAAGAGAGGGAGGGGGTCTAGACTAGGACTGAAGCCAGCGCTCACAGGGAGGGTCAAAGGCCAGAGAGATGTAGGAGAGCCAAATCTACAGACTGTCCACAAACACTCCAGACTCTACACACACTATCGCACACAAACACACAGCAGTTTGTGTTATCCAAACACCGCCCACGGCTGCTGCTCATTGTTTAATTTTCGGATCACACTACTGTTTTGGAGGGCGTTTCAACCAACTGGCAAGGTCGAATGGAATAGATGTACTTTTGGTGAAAATATAAAAACAATGAATGTCAAATATAATTTGATTCATATGATGATGAATCATGTTACATTGTGATATCGGAAGGTCAACAGGCTTGTTAATTACAATAATGAATACATCACAAGTATAGGGGCTAGTATGGTTATTGTTAAAGTGGAAGGACAAAGTGCGGAGGTCCAATAACCTTTTATTTTGATGTTAATAAAATGTACCTGAATTCACGAATATGTAGGAAATCACTACTGACATTCATGTAATATTACGTCACAACGTCTGCTGTGTCAGCCGTGTGTTTACTATACGTGTTTATGTGCATATAGAGCGGGGAAGTGAGATCGGATCACAAGTGGTCACTGGACACGCATGTGGAGACGCATTCTAACGCCAGGTGTGAACAGACGTACTTAAAGCTGTCCACTTGTGTTCGGATCACTCAGGACGCGTGTTCATGCCAGGTCTGAACAGGGCCTGAGAGCGAGAGTACAAGGGGTCATTCAGTAGATCAGTCTGAGAGATCTTTGTGACTTAGGGAGCATCAATTAGCAAAAGCACCTGGTGTCATTAACACCGGCCTCCTACCTCTCCCCGTTTTCACAGGGCTCAGTTTACCTGAGCAGAAAGACTGTGACTCAACCAATGATATCATGTCTAATACAACAAAAACAGAACTAAACCCAAAACAAGTCTGTATGAATCACGGAGAGGGTGAATGATGCCCTTGTACGCCGGGGCAGCTTTGCCTGAGACGATGTTTGCATAACTGAAGCTCCAATCTGCACCCACACACATTCTACACACGGAGTGAAACGGGCAAAACGACAAGCTGAGATACATTCTTAAAAAAGCCAGCTTGCCTCGCTCATCGTTTTCAGCTTTTTCTTGCCATTCGGATCATTTACATAGAAAGTATAAAACAGTTTATGTACTACTGAGCAGATGGCTAAGCATTCCTGTTTTTTTTATATCCCCCATACCTCACTGCACAGCCTGCTAATGGCTAATAACATAAAGTATTATGGCTTAATGATGCTGAATGGTGAGAATGAAGATCTGAAGGATTCATTTTTACGTTCTCCATAATCCTCGACTGCAGAATAATGAAAACAATATAAAAC
This sequence comes from Sebastes umbrosus, assembly GCF_015220745.1. Classification (NCBI taxonomy): domain Eukaryota; kingdom Metazoa; phylum Chordata; class Actinopteri; order Perciformes; family Sebastidae; genus Sebastes; species Sebastes umbrosus. Next base: position 2,762,230 of record NC_051291.1, read on the forward strand.
TACTTCATCAGATCTTCACACAAAAGGCACAAACAAGTTGGCTTTGATTCTGATGCACAGCTTGAATAAAGCACCATAACGCAATCCTACACCTATCTATCTCCCGCCTACACAGTTGGGAGAAAACAAAACAGCGAGTGTGTGAACAATCTGCTCTCCGCTCTCTGTGCTGATGAGCTGTTTCTCTCTCTCTCTCTCTGACGGGGCCCGTGGAGTCGAGCTGACGCCAGATGTCCTGGAATAATGGGCCTTTCTTTGTGTACCTGTTATCTCCTCGCAAGCCATTCTAAATACCGAAGCGATCTGAGGGGCTGCTGCCGCCACATCTCTGAGTGATCGGTGATTACAGCTTGATAAGAGTGGCAGCTGAGGCCCTGTAATCTAAGTAATGAACATCCTGAGGATGATTATGGCTTTTATACGGCAGTTAACGACGCTTGTGTGCTGTCTGTCGGAAAAGTTTTCTACAAACAGAGTGAACAAATATAAGAATAAAATCACACCGCTGACTTAACTAACTGGTTTCTGCAGAGGTTGGCATGGCAACCAATCAAAGCACATGGACAGCAATGTAACAGCAGAGCTGGAGAGCATCTTTCACCAGCAGATTGCTCGGCTGAAATCAGCAGTATAAAACAATATTTAGCATGATAACACAATGTATGTTTTATGGAGCATGCTACTGTTTGATGCTGTGCATGTCTAATGAATGAGGCTTATACATAAGCACAACACATATTATGTTTCATGCATCATGCTAACACATTAGACCAGGGGTCAGCAACCTTCAGCTCTTCTCCAGTGGCTCCCTGTGGATTTATAAAAATGGAAATGAATAACTCTTTTTTTGTTTACATTTTCATTTATCATTGTTGTAGGTCTATGATATGCCTTTATTCTCGTAATATTACGACTTTTTTCTCGTAATATTATGACTTTATTCTCGTAATATTATGCCTTTTTTCTCGTAATATTATGACTTTATTCTCGTAATACTATGCCTTTTTTCTCGTAATATTATGACTTTATTCTCGTAATACTATGCCTTTTTTCTCGTAATATTATGACTTTATTTCTTGTTAAGTTATGACTTTATTCTCGTAATATTACGACTTTTTTTCTTGTTAAGTTATGACTTTATTCTCGTAATATTATGACTTTATTCTCGTAATATTACGACTTATATTCTCGTAATATTACAACTTTTTTTCTCGTTAAGTTATGGCTTTATTCTCGTAATATTACGACTTTTTTCTCGTAATATTATGACTTTATTCTCGTAATATTATGCCTTTTTTCTCGTAATATTATGACTTTATTCTCGTAATATTATGCCTTTTTTCTCGTAATATTATGACTTTATTCTCGTAATATTACAACTTTTTTTCTCGTAAAGTTATGACTTTATTCTCGTTATATAACGGCTTTTTTCTCGTAAAGTTATGACTTTATTCTCGTAATATTACGACTTTTTTTCTCGTAAAGTTATGACTTTATTCTCGTAATATTATGCCTTTTTTCTCGTAATATTATGACTTTATTCTCGTAATATTACGACTTTTTTCTCGTAATATTATGACTTTATTCTCGTAATATTATGCCTTTTTTCTCGTAATATTATGACTTTATTCTCGTAATATTACGACTTTTTTTCTCGTAAAGTTATGACTTTATTCTCGTTATATAATGGCTTTTTTCTCGTAAAGTTATGACTTTATTCTCGTAATATTACGACTTTTTTCTCGTAATATTATGACTTTATTCTCGTAATATTACGACTTTTTTTCTCGTAAAGTTATGACTTTATTCTCGTTATATAACGGCTTTTTTCTCGTAAAGTTATGACTTTATTCTCGTAATATTACAACTTTTTTCTCGTAAAGTTATGACTTTATTCTGTAAATCTCAGATGTTTTTTCCCTCAATGTGGCCCTAATACTCCGTCGTACATTGTCTCTTTGGCCCTCACTGCATTAGACTTATATCCTATATACTTAGACTATAAACTGTGTTACCTTCATCACAATGATCAAATGTTTTGCGGCTCCAGACAGATTTTTTATTTAATTTTTGTTTAAAATGGCTCTTTTGATAATAAAGGTTGCTGATCCCTGCTCTAATGAATGAAGCTTATACCTTACCACACACTTATTGACAATAAACAGACTATTAACAAAAATGCACAAGTGGAAAATGATATTGCACAGTGAGAATGAATGATATATATATATACATATATATATTATAAATATACATTTGTTTGCTAGCTAATATGCTATGAGTCCTGTATCTTCTCATGCAGCCTTAGAACTGCATAAATACAACATGAAAGAACAGTAAACCATCACAAACACAGACAGAAGCAGGTGTGACTCACCTGAAGCTGCAGGTCTTCTTCCAGCAGGCCTCTTCTGGTTCTGGTTCCTCTCTCTCGGTGTAAACAGCTCAGTGTTTCATTTTAAAGGATAGAAATGGTTGATAACTGTCCAAACCGTTAACTGTGTAAAATAAGGACGTTTAGTCTCCATGACGACCCAGAAGTTTCCAGAGAGGGATGAGATGAAGATCAGAGTGAAGCCGAACAGGAAGTGACGACACAACGTCCTTTTTTTTTTTTTCTTCTTTTTTTTTTTCTTTTTTTTATAATAATATTTTATTTAAAAAGTTTAATACAATGTTCATGTTCAGATGCTTCATTACAGTTCTGCAAAAATACATTACAGTATAAAAAATAATATGAAAATAAATTATAAATTATACAGCAAATAAACTGTAAGGAAAGGAAAAGATGAATAAATAAAATAAAAAAACAAACAAATAAAAAAAACATTCGGGGTCTGCTAAACAATCTTTTTTTTTTTTTAATGCTTTATTTCAAAAGTTTAATATAATATAATCGCATGTTCAGATTTTTCATTAGAATTCTGCGAACATATTTTACAGTATAAAAATAATATAAAAATAGATTATACAACACATAAACTGTAAGGAAAGGAAAAGATGAATAAAAACAAACAAACAAAAAAACATTTGGGGTCTGCTAAACATTTTTTTTTTTTTAATGCTTTATTTCAAAAGTTTAATACAATGTTCATGTTCAGATTTTTCATTACAATTCTGCGAACATATTTTACAGTATAAAAATAATATAAAAATAAATTATACAGCAAATAAACTATAAGGAAAGGAAAAGATGAATAAATAAAATAAAAAACAAACAAATAAAAAAAACATTCAGGGTCTGCTAAACAATTGAAATAAATTTGAAAAGTCTAAACAATTTAATAGTTTTGGTCAATTTAGAATTTTTGAGTTTTAAGTTTTCAATCATAGTCAATATGTTTTAAAATCAGTGTCTTTAAAAATAAAAAGGAGGGTATTCTTTTAAGCCATATCATGTTATGTATATAATATTTTGCTAGGATAATAATCAAATTAATTAATTAAATTTATTTTTAAATGTGTGTATTTATTATTATTAATTTTTATTTATTTATTTATTTGTTATTTATTTATTTATTTATTTATTTATCTATTTATTTATTTATTAATTCGCATTTCATTTTTGTGGCATTTCACCCCTTATTTATTTCTGAGCACCATGTTAATGTTGATCTATGGAACATTTGCATAGAACCAGAAAAAGGCTACTGGACAAACAAAGGAAATCATCTTTATATCACAGTTATCTCTCAACAGGTGTGAAAGCTAAAAAGCCTTTTAATATTCAGTTTATGGATCAATAACCCTCCGAGCACTCTTGTACTGCAGTGCACCTAATGTCATTCAGCCCTAATCAGATACAAAGGATCCTGGGAAGGTTATTGATCACCAGGAATATCCTGGGATTTATAAACACGTGAATGCAGCGCTATAAAATCAACAAGGCATGACAGCTTTCCATGCACCGTTAAACTGGCGGCGCTGTGGCATACATACAGATGGTCTGTTTATGGGCTGGACTGGACCGCAGAGCCAAAGATACAGGACACAGCAGCAGTCTCTGGTCTGTCCTAACAGATCTGAGTCCAGTTCTGGCCTCCGGGGGAGGCGTAGTATACGGGGGAGGAGGTCTGTCACTGACGAGATACCACAAGGAAGGGAAACGTAAAGTCAGTGAGGAGTTTATACAACCCACTGTGTGTTTGTGTCCAGAGCAGACAAAGACACACAGGCTTGGAGAGGGAGACTAGTCTGTCAGCATGACTTCATCATGATCATCTGCTGTTGCCCAGACTGACCACAGCGACCAAATGACGTCAGTGGGCTCTTTTGTTTTGTGCTACAGTATATGTATTCATCCTGAAAACATTTGGTAACCTAAAATTAAATTGAAAAACACAATTTACCCCCTCAAAAATACACTATGTAGGGCATTTTGCTGACCCAGCAGTTTCTGAAGCTGTTCGACCATCCAACGAGCACTTCTGACGAAGCATACTGGCAACAAAAAACACAAAAAGACCAAATCCAATCATTGATATTTCTTCTTCCTCTGTGCCATATAGCTCCATTGTTGCACTGGGTGACATCTTCCTTCATCACCATGAACACACACACTGTAGTTTATTTAGACTCAATCTCACATCCACCGTCCTGCTGCCCCAAATACTCACTGGAGCACCAAATGTGGATTAATCCGCCGCTGAAAATAGTCCCCAACAAACGAACACACTATTCCCTCCTGTTAAAGAAGCATTTATAAAAAAAAACTACAGTGCACAGCTGTTTTAGGGAAATTACTGAGGAAAAAGTGTGTTCCAATACCCCATATTACCATACTATTTAGTATGCCAGAAATACTAGGATGTCCTACTACATCCGGTCGTATTTTAGCAGTGTGCAAACCAGCATGCTTTTCTGGCTATTCTGACCCACAATCTTCTGCGCAGTGGATGTATGAGCTAGAGAGTCAAAGTTCAAGGTGCAATGTAGTATTATGTCCCAATTGTACGCATACTGCATGCAACCGTACGTATTTTATAAGGGCAGTTGCAGTACGTACTAAAAGTAAAAAGAAAAACAGGGAGTCAAAAAGTATTGAGAGTCGGATTAATACATTGTTAGTGTTGGTCTTTTCATGGGATTCATTGACAGAAAGAAAAAAGAATATTGCCAGCGTTATTCTTAACTCATACTGCAACGCGGTCTCACAGGTAGGCGTATAAATACCACAACCATTCCGCGTGTCATGAGTATGCATTTTAGCGATTTTGTATCATTTGTACGTCCACAAGAAAACCACTTAGTTAGGGTAAGGAAAAACGACATAGTTGAGCTTAAAATAAGTCAGTAAACTACGTAAAAAAACTTACAGAAACTACTTCGGAAAACACGTCACTAACGTCAACAAAAAACACGTGACAAACGTCACTAACAAAACAAAGTCCAGACTTTGTTGGACCCATCACTCCCCCCTCTTTCTCATTTTTTATACTACGTCACTACCTCTTACCGTAGCATTTTATTATTTATGTTGCAGTCAGTACAGGATACATGGCGTACAGAAGACATGTAGAAATCAAGAAAGGTGTACTTTATGCACGCTAAATGCTTTATCGTGGCATCCATACGGGCTGCATACTCTGATGAAGGTACTGAAATGTTAGATTGATGTACTGATCCAATAAGCGTCTTAAATTCAAAAGCAGTGTGCAAGATTCTTTTTTACTATGACGTAAATCATCTCTTCAAACTTCAATTACACCCCAAATCGTTCTTAACCTTGCCAGAGGTCAACAGGTCAAACTGGGATCATCTCTGGTGAAACACAGGTGCTGAGGAGGATTCAGGAGGGACCTCACAGATGTGGATTAAAAGCTCTTTGAAAGTCACTTAGTGTCACATGCACCTGCTGTCACAAGTTTTTTTTTACATCATCCTCCTGATCAAAGAGAGATGATGGCGAGGAATACGTTGGCAGTCAACCTACATGCCAAGATGGAGCTACAGAGGCTTCTTATGTAACGTTTGAAGAGCAGCTGCTGCCGGGGAGTTCAAAGGGACGCACCGCCACGCTGGAGGGATGTCAACAACAAGACAACTTTATCATGTCCTCACTTAGCTTTCCTCCCCTTGTGTAGGTTCATCTGATCACAGTACCGCCTCACAGAAAATACCTATTTCCTGTGTTATCTTGAAGACAAAGATATTTGGTAACACTTATTTTACTGGTGCAATATGTCCAAATATTTCCCCGAAAGTGCTGTTATTTGGTGGTAATTATACGGAAAATAGAACATTTATGTTAACGCTAAACGCAGTGGTTTATTTCCAGATGTATCTCCTGTGAAGAAGTGCACTATTTAAACTTACTGAAACAAGTAAAATGAATTCACCATTTTATTTATTCTACTTTATTATTTACGCTTCATATATGTTAAATTGTGTGCTTGCCTGTAGATAAATTCCACATTACGTTAGGTTCATTTGAATTAATTAAAGGAGCAGTGTGTATGATTTATCGGCATCTATGCTAAGGTTGCAGATTGCAGATTGCATTACCATATACCAGTAGTTAACTTACAATAAGAAAGCTAGAAGCTAGTCAAAACAGTAGATAAGGTGGCAATAAGTTGACACCACGGATGTATAATAAGAACTGGATACGGCGCCGTCAACAAAGCAGAGCTAAATAAAAGCAGATGGTGCAACACAGCTAACAAACTACAAGAACTTCTCCTGTTTTGATAAAGAAGTCTAAACACAGAGGAAGAATCTCAGAATGTCCACAGACTTTAAAATGTCAAAGTACTTTTCGTCTTTTTTTTTTGGTTATACATTTTTTATTAATCTCTGAATGCACCAGGGTGACTATTGTCAAATTTTCAAAAGAACAGAAAAGAGGAAAAGCAATATTCAAGGACTGTGAGAGCAGGTGACTCCAGACTTGAATGCTTAGAGAGACGAGCTGCTTCCTCACACAGCGATGTTCCTCCCCGGCAGCAGTGAACCCTCCATGTGTCAGAAAGGATGCCGTCATGTGCGCCACGTTTAATTGAATTAGCTCAGCGTTAGACGGGGGAGAGTAGCCGGAGCCACGTGTCCTTTTGACATTACGCGCTGGCAGATTATCTGAGCGGCAACAACTGGCAGTGAAACCTAATTCTACCGCACAGCTTCTACTTTTAGACGAGGAAACGGGGGGGGCGTGAAAGGTTCAGCGGTTGTAAAGCATGAAAGGGCTGCAGGCTGACGGAGCAGCAGCTAGTTAAACAGGTCACTGAGATGACCCCGATGAACCGCCGGGCTCGGAAACTCATCTGCTGCAGGAGGAGAAAGGAAAGAAACCACACGAGACACTGTGTTGTTTTTTAAATTTTAATGGAATGTATCTTTTCGAGGTATGAAAATAGATCTCACGTTGAAATAAGAAATTGGACAGTGGCTACAAAGGGCACAGCTATAACTGTGTGTGTGTGTGTGTAATGATGGCAACAGGAAGGCATGTCAGAGAAGCATCAGACCAGTCGCGTTATTAGATAAAGGGCACAGCTCTTACACTGTGTGGGAGATGACAGCAACACGGAGGCATGTGTTGGTTTGGCTGAGTGGCAAGAAGGGGGAAGCAGTGGCAAACAGGAAACAACCTGAGCCAGAGTGAAATAACACGTTTCCTGACAGAACGACATCATGAGAGAAAAAACAATAGAGGAGGCCGTTACCTGTCACGTTCCACTACATGTTGCCCTTTATACATATCACCACCTTCACTTTCACAACAATCACAGCCCCATTTGTTCTCCTGAAAAGCATTTCATATCTTGCAGTAAATTGCAGATCAGATGTATAGTATTATGAACATTTCTCAAAGGCAGAGCTGCTACAGAGACAGATATAATCTGATTGGTCGGGGTAAATGTCAGTGGGTGGGGCCACATTTTAGAGCTTGAAGCTTGAATTGCTATGGAGCAACTCAAAATACAAAGGAAAAAGGTCAGCATATCTTTTGGGCATTTGATTTTCCTTTCAAAAACGGATATTAAAGAGCAAAAAAATTAGTGGTTATTTGATTTTCGTTTTAAAATACAAAAAGATAATATTGAAATACAAGACGTTTTTCTTTATCGGGGTCAAAAACCCATACCATACTGGTTCCGGTTTGAAAGCTGGGAGCAGCAGCCAACGGCGGGAAAGCGTTCGTCCAATCAGGAGCTGAGTGCCTTGTTTCTAGGGACAGCACACCAAGCGTCCAATGTTGGGAAGCATCGCGTCCCCTCGCGATAAAAAACGCCCCTGTGGACACGCACCATTAAGGATACGGCGCTGAATATAAGTAGATGGAGCAACGCAGCTAACAAGCTACAATAACTTCTGCTTTGACCAAGAAGTCTTGTTTTGGAGCCAGTAAACAGAGTTAATGTTTCCCCACCAACTGAGATTCAATGCAACCAATTAAATAGTCTTTAGAGAAGTCGATATAACAAAAACTCAACTGTGCATGTTACTTCCTCACTATATAACCAAGCTCTTCTCTGTAGCCACTGAAACAAAACCGAAGGGGTAATAAACTGTATCGTATCCTACAGATTTAAGACTCACAAGAAAGCAAGTGTTAATCTATGAATGCAGGAAAATGATGAATTGATGTACACAATGAAAAGATGTACTGCGGTTATTAATAAATCAAGCAATCAAACAAATTAGTCGTGCAGGTATCTCATCATATAGTATTTTACTATAGCATATTCTGAGCTGCACAAGAGAGAAAATGTAATGAAATGATTCTTTGGTTCAGTTGAAAAATGAAAACGTGGCACATTTTTACCAGTAATGAAGTGATCTGACTAACCTACCATTCTAAATTAACTATATGTCAGCTTATTCCCAATGGAGTTTATGTGTAACGTGGGCTGGGAACCTCCGAACGAGTATTTCTTGTTCCACTCTATCAACAAACACACCGAACATTCATCAACAACGTAACATTTGTTTATATAAAATATATATACATCTAATAAATAAGGGATAACCCCATCGCAACGGTAGAGTACAGTTGTTTTCTCACATGCTTTTTGTCCATCAGTCTTTTTGTGAAACAAGTCTCTGTATTGTAAAAGGGGGACGCTGGTCTGTGGACACCACGACGTGGAAGAGGGGTTCTCCTGGAGAGTGGAGGTGTGTGGTGGTGGTGGTGAAGCGGCGGGGGGGAGACGCAGCCCCTTGTCGATATTCACCCTCCAGCTGAGCGTCCAATTAACCTGCGGATGCAATCAATTAGACCGACTGCAGACTGGTGGTGCCTGACACAGGAGGCAAATCTAAAGTCACTTGAAACATGGACTCAATATAACAGGACCTCGGGCTGCTCGTTTCATTTCAACAGTCTGGATCAAAATATTGACACCGACTTACGATGACATAACGGAAAAACTGTTTTCCCTCACTTTATGTGAAACTGAGGATACGTTTAGTTCTCACATAAAATAAATAAGCATGAATGGGAGAGTGGGGATCATTGCTCAGCAGGGCCGTAACCAGGGTTTTAGAGATACTGAGGTCATTAATCAAGTCTCCTGTGCAACCATAGACTGTATAAGAAGTGGACGTAGTCACCATGCTGTTTGTGGACTGCAGTATTGAAGCCTTGAGTCATCTTGGTTTTTTGGAACCAGAAGTGACACGAGAGGGTGTGCAACCAAACGCTGAACAAGCGACCTGTCAGTCACGAGCTAGTTAGTACAGCAGCTGACTAAGAGTAACAGTAGCAGTTTAAGGCATGTCCATATTGGCTTCACTTTTCAGTTCCGGAGGTTGCCGCCTGTGCGCAACCGTTCCTCGGATAATTTTGGTCAGTATGTTTTAAACATTTTGAATTTGTCATATTTTATCAATTTAGCTATATTTTATGTATTTATTATGTTACAAAGCCTTCTCTAAACTGCCAGTAATAAAGTTTTAGGGAGGGAATTTTGAATCTTTTATTCATTTAACTTCTCTGTTGGCCAAAAAATAAATCAGATTTAGATTTACTAGGTCTAAAAATACTGGAATCAGCCTAAAAGTAGGCATCACATTATTAATTTAAAGGGCGGGTCCATCTGTGTTCTGCCCACTCAGCCATTAGCAAAAAAACAGTGACGTAGGTTACCAAAGTAAGCTAATCAATAAGATTATGAATAATGTGAACGCAGTGGGGCTGTCTGATGGCGAGGTACAGCGGCTGTGAACAGGAGCAGTTTAACGCTATATTTAAAATATTTTCACAGCTTTACCTCGCCGTCGGACAGCCCTTTCTGACGGGGAACTGAAGCTGTTAAATCGCTCTCTTCAAAGCCACCAGACTCCATTCACAAAAACAGTAATTTTGCCTCACAGAACACAGGAGCTACTGGTGTACCGCTGCATTGATCAGTTAGTTTGTTCAGATTCCAACTAACGTGGCGTCCACAGCAGTACGTTGCTTAGCTTCCGTGCCGGTTCTCCAAACAGGGAGCATGCCGACCGCCATCTAAGTTAACGTTAATACACTGACTATGAGGATGTATAAAGTAGCATCATCATGCAGAAACCTACGTCAGGTCATGTGGGAAAACGTTTTTAGAAGGCCTTGAAGGGTAAATAGCATTTTGACGCCAAAATATACAGTTTGACCAAAATTTGAATATTTAACTCTACCAACATTTACATGACCTCAGACCTCAACAGTAGCTACGGCCCTGCTGCTCACTGAGACTCCAGTACAGTGAAGCCCTGATCTAGAGGACAAATATTACTCAAATATCTATCTTGGCAACTTCATATCACAATGGGGTTTCTCACCAAAGTCCATCTAAAAGAAACATGTTTGGAAAATTGTGTAACAATCCTTTCCGTAACAGTGAATGTGCAGGACCAGTGTTTCCACTATTTATCCCAATAACAGAACAATAACATTGTTTCCGGGTGTTTAGTCCACTGATGCTTTGCTGGGTTGAAACCTCAGTGTGACAACAAATCACCATGTCACCACAGAGAGCCACGTGCATGGAGATGTGTTATCCAAACAGACAAAAAGCAGCTTATTTCACCAAGTTGGAGTGAGAGGAGCTGCTGTGCTGTGGTGGTGATGTGTAGTTGGACTGTACTGCTCCATACACTTGGCTCTGGTGTGGCACACACACACTGCTGACTGTGCTGCAGCTCAGGTTGAAGAGTGTCACAGTAAATTTGGAAGTCAATGTGTGATGTGCATACACTGAAAAACACCGTAGATTCACCTTTACGCATAATCTGTGCGTCTTTACGCATAATTTGGAGCCACTCTGGAGCACTACTTTTCAAAGGTTTAGCTTTAACACATAATGTTCAAACGTTTTAAATGGATACTATGAACACATTTTCCAGTGTTGATGTGTATAATTTAAAAGGGACTGTTTGTAACTTGTTACACGTATAAATCTACCAGGTCGCGCACGCATGTGTGCGCTCGCATGTGGCCGGAATCTCCTCTCCGCTGCCTGCCTGCCTTCACTCACACACTGCACGCGTTCTCGCTGTCTCGCTCCACCTCTACACGTGCATGCGCGCTCACTCCACACTGCAGAAGAGTTAGTAGCTCCGAGAATATCTAGTGAATGTTCAGTGGACGTTGCTCCTCCAGACCAACAGAGGTTTCCCGTGTCTTGTGAAGTGACGGGGCTCTGCAGAGAGAAACGTTATCGTCTCCGACCGGGTGCCGGTGTCTGACGATAATGTTTCTCTTCCTGCTTCAGCCTCCGGGGAAAAGCCAACACTAGGATCAGCATTGGTTCATGGAGAGGCCTCTGTCTGGTCAGCTAACATTACTGCCAAGCAGCTGAAATATAGAGTGATATTGTGCTTTTAGCTGACGTGTGTCGCCTCACTGTTTTGAGTGATGCTCGTTCACGTCTATGTAGAGCGAGCAAGCGCGAGCCCGACGCTGACTTTCATTGACTTAGCGGCCACAGGTGTCGCTGTTAACAAACAATTCTGAAAGTTACAAATAGTCCCTTTAAGTTTCTTTGTACCGAGAATGTTATTATTGGGGACGTTTGTGAATGTTTGTTCTGTTGTTTCAAAATAAACAAAAAAATATATATATATATATAATATTGAAAAAAAAAAAGAGAAGCCCATCAAACCTGCCTAGGAATGGATATCCAGCACATTTTCCCAGGATTTCACCTCCATAATGGGACACATATAGGCAGGCCTACAGCAAGAGGCTCCCAAACTTTTCTTTTACTCCAAAGTAAATCCACATTTTGTACCATTTCATCCTTAATATTCACCCTCAGGGGGGTTTTTGATGGTGATCTGTGAGGAGAGGACTGTAAAGCTATGGTGTCCTCATTTATCCAGGGAATAAAACCAAACATGTGGTCCTTAATCAGTAAAGGGGATCCCCCAGGTGGTGGTCAGTCTCTTACCACTAGTGGTGCACCAATGTCTCTGCAGGACGCACCGCAGGTCACGCAACGTTCGGCGAGCTGCGGAGCGTCTTCTGTCCGAGCAGCTGCTGCTTCTGCCGGGTGGACTTGACGGCCAGGATCGCCTGCCGGTTCTTGTACTGGACCATCTGCAAGGTGATCTCCGCGTTCCAGCCCTCGTCCTGCGGGCACCTGAAGTCGATCTCCTTGCCTCCTTCAGTCATGACCACAGTGAAGTACACGTACTTGCCCTTCCTCTCCACGCAGTCCACCGTCTTCATGTTGGCGAAGTGCAGCTCCTTGACTTTGCCCGGTTCTCCTCCGGTTCCTCCTCCACCGTGCTGCTGCTGGTGGTGGTGGTGCTGCGGCTGGTCGTGCTGTTTGGGCGGCAGCAGCAGCACGCCGTCCTCGGTCAGGACGCAGTGCTTCTTCTTCCAGAGCTGCAGCAGCCCGTCGCTCCTCTTCTCCAGCAGACCCTCCTTGAACACCTTCCTGCCGTTTTCCAGCATCTTCTTCTTCTTCTTCCTCTCCTCCTTCAGGCTTCCAGCTCAGAGGACATGAGATGTGCTGGTGAGTGAGTGAGTGAGGAGGTGCTGGTTGTAGTGGAGGAGGAGGTGGAAGCTGCTGTCTGCTGGTCTGGCTGTCTGGCTGCTGGTCACAGTGTGTGAAGGAGGTTTGGAGGGTGGGAGGGGTCTGATGGAGAGGAGCACCGCCCCCCCTCAGTGGCTCCAGCCTCCACACACACTCACAACTACAATAACCTACTACTAATAATTATAATAATAGAGTTTTTACATTTTGACAGCCACAAATTTATATTTAAAAGTACTTTGATAATTTTGTGTTATTATTAATAAGAGACTCCCCAGTACACAGAACAGCAGCTGAGATGTTATTCTGCAAGTAGTTACAGTTTACACTATTTATATACTGTACTGTGTAGTTTATTAATAATAATAAACACTACCATTTTAGCCTGTTAACATCATACAGGTTAATTCTATAGCCTACGTTTCTTTTATAAAAAGACATTTATACACAATCCAAATAAGTGTTTATGTGTAAACTTGTTTATGTTGATACTATACTGTCTCCTCAGTTCTATATACTCTATAATATACTGTATATATGGAGTATATAGAGCTAAAGTGATAGTATAGTATACTGTATATAGTAGTGTATATGTTGTATATATGTATATATACACACATGCACATACTGTATATATACATGTATATACAGTATATAGATATATACACATGTATATATACATATATATACTCATGTACACACCCGAGTTTGTACTGTAGAACTTTTATCAGGCCGACCAATGAAGTCTTTTCACACCAACTCTTTGGTGTGATAACTTTTACCATCTGCAGTGGAACAGTTAGTTAGCCGTTCCATTTTAAATGTGTATCAGTTAACTGTCCTCTCTGGGTTTACATCCATCTAATGGCTCTCTTAATGTTAGTGTGGCATTTGATGTGGTCATTCATTATGTCATTACAAACCAGATTCCCCATGGAGGTCAGAGTGTCAAATACTGTACAATCTCAAAGCAATGGCGCCCTCTTCTGGCGTGCGGTTGTACGTACAATTAATTGTTCGAACCTCCAGTTTTATAAATATGTTGGAAGAATCGATGTTTACGACTACATTACTGAGATAAACATATTTAGTTTTGTGTCAGTAGGGTGTGACAAACATTTCCAAGACAACGTCAAAGAACACAGATGAACAAAACGAGTCGACCACATCAGACATGTTTAACCAATTTATTCATGAACATACACGTACAGTTATTGAGTACATTAGTATTTTTGTAGCATAGCATTTTGCCTTGACAACAGCTGCTCAGAAGGACCCTACAGAAACCGCCTTCACGTCCTTTTTTCCCCCGATGAACATGATCTGAATACTACCTGCAGAATGAGAAGTACCCTGGCTCTCCACGGTGGACACGGCGCCGCCGCCCACCCAACACAACCAACGTTTGGCTGTTTCCACAACTAAAGAAGGCATTGAGGATGGAGTGGGAGGGAGGCAGGCTACGGTTTTCTTCTCGGTCCCCCCCTTTCCTGACTTTGAGTATTGCTCTGACGTGCTTTCCCTGTGGCCTTCTGGGTAACGAAGGAAAGGAGTTTTTTGGGTGGGGGGGATAAGGAGGGGTGGTGGGTCATTGGCCAGTAACGATGGCCTTGTCACGCGTCCCCTCGCTCTTTCACAGTGATAAAAAATGAACCGAGACCTCAGGGGCTGGGCTGAGGTCCGCGCGAGTCACCTGATCGGTCACAAATTGGTGACACCAAGAGGTAAATGTTATAAACTGATGGGGAGGGGGGGGGGGGTAGGGTGAACCTGGTTTCCTTTTCATTCACTGTGCTACATCTGCCCAACCCTGTTCCTACGAAGCCTCTCTGAACAGGCCAAGTGTGCCTCCCTACTGGTACTTAGAGACCAGATAGCACACATTGAACTCTCTACAGATCGCCCAAAAGAAAAGTGCTGCTTTACAAGGAGTACTCAGACAGCTAACCAATGATAGGACGCCACCGGTACACCACACACTAGTACAAAGTGCTATAGAAAAAAGACGACAGCCACGCCACTTGCGAGCCTACGAGGAGCCTGAAGCACTGAGGCCTCGAGCCGGACCCATCCCGCCAAAACTGTCTCATCCTAAGAATTCTCTGGAATGTTAAAGAGACTCAACCAGGCTGTGCCGAGGCCCTGGGAGCGACCCACGATGCCACGAAGAGGTCGAAACAATCATTTTTAGTCCAGTTGAAGTGTTTTTTGAAGAGAGGTTTCGCCGACGGTGCCGGCCAGTCTGCTTACTGGAATGTATCGAGAGTGGAAAAGTAGTTGAGCACAAGTGGCGCAGGATGTGGCCAAAAAACTCCGGATCCCATGCTCAGCAAGATTAGATAAACTGGAATAGACACCCCGGCGGCGGGTCACCCCCCGTCTATCCTCCGTCGCTAGAGCTGGAAATGCTACAGTGCTTAGGCCCCGCTAAGAATAAAAAAATATTCACCTGGGACAACCGGAACCGAACCAACCTGGAACTTTGGTAGGAGGAAGAGGAGAAGGTGGGGGGGAGAGGGGAAGGTATAAATTGCCGCGATGCAGTCTAAACCACAGCTGTTGTCTAAGAGCAAATACAACAAAAGACTTCACAAGAACCCAAACTAGTTTTTTTAGCAGTGAAGAAACAAGTTCATGCTTTTTGAGGGAGTTTTTTTTTTTCCTGTATTCTATCTATCGTACAGAGAAGGAGGAAGAGAAGGAAAAAAAAACAGGTCTAGTAAAATACTATGTATATTGAGCCACACAGCTCCCAGTATATTACCATGAGTTTTTGTAACAAAAATCTTGAAACTTTTATTTTTTTTCTTCAAATTCTCTACCAAGAAAAATACAAAACATTATAAGGCGGTAAGTAACTATTTTTTTTTTTTTTTTCTTTTTTAAGATGTGTTTTTATTTGTTTTCTTTTAATTTTGAGAAGCCGTTACAGTGCAGTTGATCCTCGAGGCAGCCGGGCCGGGCTTCACTGCTGCTTGCACTCAGCTGGGGGGGCTGCATCCTTCTGGAAGCAATCACAGGGGCGGGAAGGGGAGGTGAGGAAGGGGAGGTTTGTTAAGACGAAAATCACTCCAAAACACACACACACAAACAAACACCTGGCATACCAAAACCAGATCAACACACCGCAAAGCCGTTTCAAAAACTAAAACATCCAACAAGCTGCTGCTAATTCTAACAACATCTGAAAAGTTCTTCACCTCCCGACTGTTTAACAAACTACAGAACTCAGATATGAACGTTGGGACGACAACACATTAAGATCAGGCACTATGACAACTAGGGCTCAAGGTAGTAGCATCCCTACGAATGCTAGGATTAAGAAAGTGGATTGAAACGTCAACTTCTCAATTAGGAGTGTGCGATATGACGATATTAGATCGTGAACGATTAAAATGTCTCTACGATATGCCTTTTCAGGCGCGTCAGTGCAGCGGCTCTTCGCTTCCTAGTTTGGTGCTCATTTGTGTGAATGCTGCATTTGCTTGTCGAGTTTTGTCAGGCAAAGTATGTGTGTAGTCGTCAAGACTTAATCAACGTTGGATTACAGCACAGTACCGCCGTTACAAGCGACTTTCAAAGGACACGCAACATACCGGCGGACATGTCCAGATCACCGGGGTCTACGTGGATCGTTATCGTCTCTGAGAAGCGACGTAGAGAGAGGAAGCACACGGGGATGCTGGCTAGGCTAAAGAAGCATCCACACAAACCACCGCTTCCAAGCATCCTTCTCTCCAACGCCAGATCCATCGTTCACTAAATGGATGAATTGAAGCTACAGATGGCAGCTAACAAGTCCGCCAGGGACTGCTGCGTGATGTTAATAACGGAGACCTGGCTTCACCCGCTGATACCCGACGCTGCTGTGCTGCGGTACAGTAAGAGCAACGTGGGACGGACCAATGGATTCATCAGGTTTCATACGATGCCAGTATCTGCTTATTTTGTTGTCGGTGCTACAGGATAATAAATGTTGACACTTCAACAGAACCTCAGACTATTGTGCTCAAATCAATTAGCTGCCAAAAACAAAAGGAAACACTTGAGTAAATAAGGGGATGAGAGATAATTAAGACCCCCGTCATACTTGGGGTAGGGCGTCCTTCCAGCACTACACACTTGTGAAGGTGATGGCACGCTGCAGCTGCTCTCCATGGCCCGCTGCCACACTGACTGAACAGCGTGAGGTCATTCTAGATATTGTGCAACACATTTGGCCACGGCTGAACTCCCGACAGTCGAGTCCAAAAATAGTGCGAGACAAGATTTTACACTATGCTGTCGTTTTCACTAAAATGCCCAAAGTAACAGCTTCTATTGCAGACTAACGTCTAGCGTCAGGTGAGTGTTTTCTGGTTTTTATCTGCTGCTTCATTTGAGTCTATGCAGAGGTAGAAGGAAGTTACCGCTTTTATTGTTGTAGTAACGTGACGTCATATCCGGTCCGTGTCCGTCAACCAAAATAAACCGCAGCGACATAGTAGAAAACGTTGAAGGGTCAGCGTGGATACGACCTTCACCCTCACATGTTAAATCCAGCGTGGTAAACACTACACATCCAGTAAAGGATGGAAACACTTTGGGTTTCACACATTGACAGGAAAAGCAGAGCTAAAGCTGCATGCTAACTCTGTCACGGACAGGAAACGTTATCGTATCGCGGTAACGTGGCGTTCGAGCCGTCCGTCACTCTCATCTCCGTGGACGCTACAACTGTAGAGCACCCATATACTGACATTTATGTTAAATGCATTGAAACGACCCCGATGGAGCTGACGATGGATGGATAAAGAGAACGGAGCTGACGGGAGAGCTAGAGACGGACTTGGAGAAGTTAGAGGAAGTAGACACGTGGGACTATGTCCGATTTTCAAAATAAGGTGTTAACAAAGGGAACTGTATATACAAAATACATCTATGTTAATGGGTTATGTTCACCAGAAGTATAAAATATTAAATGTCCCTTATAAATTAAAAAGAAAATACCACTAATTTGTGAGGGAAATGTCTTTATTCTTTGATTTTTGGGTTGCTGGATTATAAATAATTCCTGACAATGACCGATATATTTGACTTCAGGACATCTCTGACTACATAAATGCTGAAAATCAAACATTTTTACTGTGTTAATTTGGATATTATATTTAGATAGTCCCTAGAAGTGTATGATTCAACTTTTTCCCATGGTCTAGTGTTAAAAAGTGCCAGTGTCAAAGTGCCAATAAATTGTAATATCGAATCGCAATATATATTGAATCGGCACCCAAGTATCATGATCGTATCAAATCGGAGGTTGGTGTATCGTCCCAGCCCTGCTATGATGTTGCGTCTGCGATGTTTTTCTGTTTTTTATCTGTTGCAATCAATCAAGTTTCAAATGAAAACAACAGGAAGCGGGCCATTATTTCTGACAATGACAGCACTCTTTGAGAGATAAACACTATTGGCTTTTCTTATATTGGTTAGGCCTTATTTCAAACACAAACAGCCCTGCGAGGCCGTTATCCCCCAGCATTAAAAGCAATCTATAGAGGAACAAAAAAAGGCAGCTGAACAGAACTAATGTGAACAGGAAGGAGGATAAAAACCATGGACGAATGGAACCGATGATGTTTAAATGAGTATTAAAAACAACCATCCATAAACAAAGCACAGAATTCATGGCAGACACATCCTCCTCCTGACAAAACTCAAAACTAGCCTGCGCTTGTTGACGGGGACAAGTTCAACATGGTGGAGAGAAAGAAAGAAAAACGAAAAAAGGGGAGGGCTGGACTAGCTTCAACATACAGAAATAATACAGGTGCAAATGCAGAAATCACTATGGGTTAAAGCTCAAAAAACCAACAACAAAACCGGTGGGTTAGTAACTCGGGAGGGTGCAGCACGGCGGCAGAGGAGGAGGAGGAGGGTGCTCATGTAGGGGTGTGGGGGGGTGCAGGGTTTGATGGATGGAGGATGGAAAAACAGGAGGAAAAAGGAAAGCAAAAGCCGGGAGAAGGGTGAGGAGGTGGGATGGTAGTAAGCTGACAATTCACAAGCTGTACCTACCAGGATAGGGTTATTTTTCTACTGTCACCACTTAAACCTAGTGAGGAAAAATTTAAAGAGTAGCTGACAAGAGATGCCAAAGTGACTGGAGATGAAGCAACATTAATGAATAGGAGAAAAAAAAAAAAGCTAGCAGAATACAGAATGTCAAAGACATTTTTTTTGTTTAGCAAAGAAAAGCAAGAGGTCATGCTCGTTTCTTATCGTGTCGTGTCAAAACTGCTCCAGTCTATGTCATAAAAAAAATCATTTGTCTTGTTGCTTGCAGTTCGTTTGAGCTTGCACAGCTTTTCTTCTGTACAACTGTTTATTCACTGTTTTTCCGCTCCATTACCTCCATCAGGAAGGCAGTGAAGCAGAAATGATCAGAGAATAAACAGAGCCTACAGGAGAGGACCCCTCATTTATCTGTCTCAGTCAAATTACAGTAAACATCTGCAGGTTTGAACTTAACTGTGTGGGTGTACTTTTACTTTTTTTATTATAAATTTATCGTGCCAAAGTTTCCTACACAAATAATGCGTTTGAATAAGGTCAAAATATGTGGGTAACATTCACTGGTGTCCTCATCCTTCTCTTTAATGCATACTGGATCTTTGCGTTGCATAAGGTTAAGGTTCAGGTTTTAGTGACAACATGCAACAGTCAGACTTAAAGGGATAGGTCGGATGTTTTGAAGTGGGGTTGTATGAGGTACTTATCCATAATAGGTGTATTATATTATATATTATATTACCTACCTGCCTTTATCTTGCTGTCGACAGCTCTATTTTTTCTTTGATAAGGCGACACTGAACAACAAACCTGTGTTGAAATCAGCAGGATGAGAGTTACTAACGTTAGCTGTTAGAAGCCGGCGGGCAGCGCTGTTATGTTTGGATAAATAGCGGAGCTGCTAACGTTAACAGAGGTGCCATTGAGTTATTAATATGAGACGTTCACGGTCTGCTCAGAAAAATGACAATTTGGCGAAAGTAAATTACAACGTCATCAGGATGTGTTCAAATATAATCTTGTTAAATTAAGTTTTTGGTGAGAAACTTGAATAAATCCAGTTGTTTGTAGAAGATGTTTTCACATCTTCTACAAACAACTGGATTTATTCAAGAGAATTATGACCTGTTTAACTTCATAACAACCTACCAAGATTTTTTTTAATCAAATATTTAAATAATCACAAACATTTGAATTGTGTGTTTTATGCAAATAACTACTATAGATGACAATAGCAAAGTACAGTACAGTACTGTGTACACTACCCTCCCACCCCCCAAACATAGGGCTCCCCGGAAGCTGCGGTGTAATTCAACGGTGTCATTTACTGTGTATATAATGTTTTTTATGTTAAATATATCAAACATTGAATGACATCAGATCTGAAAATCTAAAACGCAGCCTGCGTTTTGGTTCGCTTGGAAACAGTCCGAGACACCGGCTGTTTTGGTCGACACCAGAGTACGATTACTGCGTTCAAACCGCCCACACAAACCGCATCACAGGTTGATTAAAGCAGACTAAATGTTGGCTTGTGAAAGAGTCCTAAAATCTGTTTTTCTGCTGCCACCCCCGTCCACAGAAGTACATTGCTTTGCTCCCATCTGTTTCTCCAAACTCCAACTACTGTAGGTAATACACCGACTATGCAGAAGTACCTCATACAACCCCACTTCAAATAATCTGACGGGTGAAAGTAATTCTGAAAATACAAGTTGAGGATCTGGTTAAGATGTTGGTGAAGAGGAAAAATATCTACTGGGAGTGTTTATTGTTTTTGTCTGGAAGCCAAATCAAGATCACGACAACAAAATAAAAGCTGAAGCAAACCAAAAAGCTGGTGTACAATGAGATGCATTTGACAGTATGTATTCTGTATGTTGAAATCTGACAAGTCAATTTAACACAGCCGTTCTCTAACCTGCAGCTCACTGGATGGTACAACGCCAAACGTTTGTCTTTGTAACTTTAAAAGGTTCTGAGAGATCAGTGACCCACAGCAAGAGCTGCTTGACTGTTTTTCAAAGAGCATCCTGAGCCAACAGAGTTGAGAACAGCTGAGTCAGGTCTTTCTCAGGACACCAGAGATTCTTTAGAGAGATGGAGGGGGATGTGTGGTCTCACCTTGGGATCGTAGTCGGGGTCGTTCTCCTCGTCGGCCTCCTCCTCTCCTTCCTGAGCACACAGCACAGAACAACTTCAGACTACAGCCACAATTAACCCCTTATTCATCCGTCTATCACAACACTAGAACCAGACATCTCTTGTAGGTTGAGGTCAATTGTTTTCATATATTAACTTGTGGCTTTGAATAGTCTCACCTCATCGTCCGCCTCCTCTCCCTCTTCATCGTACTGTAAAACACAAACATGAGGATTAGTTAGAACAGCTGAACCTGGCTTCATGTTTTTCTCCCAAAAGCCTCATATTTTATTCAAAGAATACAGTGGCACAGGTGGCGCCCCCTCTTGGGGGAAAGAAAACAGTAGGTCTCATAGACTTCAATGTAATGGTCTCGTTTACAACAAGTAAAGACAACCCCGACACTCACATCGTCGTCGTCATCCTCTATGGCCTCTCCTGTGAAGTAGAGCACAGCCCGAGGTACGATTCGCTCACGGATGAAGTGGCCAATTTCAAAGTCTGCGGCCAGAACCGCCTCCGAGTCCTCATCCTGAAGATAAGACAGACCAGTCACAGTTCATTTATGAATTTAAAAACAGCACTAGTAACTAGGTTTTATCTACAGCATTCAACACTTTGGACCTGATTCTGCTTGTCAAATAGATCCTGAACTTAACAAATATGACTAACAAATCACTGAATATTAGTTTGCATCTAAAAAATAAACATATTTATTGTTGAAAGTGTAGAGAGGTACGGTGACTCACCAACTCTCCATTTTCTGGAACTGTAAACAAGCGGAGAAAGTTGAAGTTAGTTAAACCATGCAGAGCAGAGAAAATGCTAAATGTACCAGTGAACCCCGGTAGAGGCTGAATAACATCTGTGCCCCACCGTCATCCTTACCCTCTGGTGGGGTGAAGAAGTTGAAGAAGGAGTCGTTGGGGACCGTTTTGGTGACCGTCCTCACTGTGCCGCGGCCCTTGTGCTTCTGTTTCTTCTTGATTGTTTTCAACGTGACGTTCTTGCCCTTCGTCCACTCAATTGTGCAACTGTGGTGAAACATGAAGAGCAGGAGGAGGAGGAGGAGGAGGAGGAGGAGGAGGGGAGGAAGAGGAGGAGGAAGCAAGGTCAGTATCCAACATTTTAAATGTCAAATCGAAATGACATCTGGGGGGTTTATCTAGCTGGGGAGGTTGTCAGATATCCACTTAGAATTCAGAGAGATTCAGAGAGAAATGTTATAGCGGTGCAGCTCATGTTTCTTGTTGAAGGGGTGTTTTATTAAATAATAATGACGCCTTATAAGTTATGAGCTTATAAACAGTTGAGATGTCACGAGAACCGACACTTCGGGACCAAGTCGATG
Source organism: Sebastes umbrosus (assembly GCF_015220745.1). NCBI lineage: Eukaryota > Metazoa > Chordata > Actinopteri > Perciformes > Sebastidae > Sebastes > Sebastes umbrosus. The sequence continues at coordinate 2,784,733 of NC_051291.1, forward strand.
GAAAAATTCTGAAAATGTGACAGTACTCGTTTTTTTACCGTCAGAGCTTTAGAACAACGGCCTCTCGTCATCCCGGGGACTAGGGATGTTAATAATTAACCGTTAAACCGACATTAAGCATTTTAACCAATTAACGCTATCAGTTAAAAGAAATATTAATAATGAATTAAAATGCTGAGCGGCTCAGAGGAGCGGCTCGTCACTTTAAGGAGAAAAGCTGGTCCACCTTAACAGCCCACCTTAAGAGGCGGAGCCGGAGTTGCAGGATACAAGAAGTAGACTCCGGTCTATCCAGCTCGCTTGAGCGGAGGAGTTGTAGTTTCATAGCATTTATTCACTGACAAATAAACTGTACACACACACACACACTGTCTGTTACACCTACGTTCACAGCTAGAACGCCACCAACAACTTCACACTCGCCACCAACACACACACGGTCTGTCCGACACTTGCTAAAGTTACGCAGATTACGTGTGTGGCGGCGGCGAGCACGAAGCCTCCGGCAATGCTAGAGCTGCTAACGTAGCACAAATACACACACTGTTTGTTCAAACGAAGACAACACACAACAAAAACTGAGTGCTGAGCTCACCCTGTGCAGCACATGATCTCTGGTCCGTCGAAGGAGAAAGGATCGGTCTCGTCGGGCTCTGACCTCATCTTGTAGGTTTTCGTCAACACTGTGTTTGTGAAGAAGTCGTTGGCCTCGAAGTGGAACTCTAACGTGAAGCTCTGGAGGGGGGGAACGAATGAGATCACCATTACAGACGGCTCAACGTTAACCAACTGGTTTCCAGCTATTTAACACGAGTCGTGCTCACTCACCATGGGCTGTCCTGGATCTGAGAACTTTACTTTAATATCTTGTAAATGTTTAAGGATGGGTTCATCGTGTTCCTGAGGAGAGACAGAGAGAAGCACCAGGTGAGCATCCAGTATTCCTTCTTGATGTAATATACCATGTTTTTGTCATACATCCATGTTCTACACAACTCCGCCAGCAGGTGGAAGCAAACCCTGATTTTTCATATAGCTGGAAGCAAACGCATGTGTGTGACCCATTTTCAGCTTTCAGCAGCCGTCTGGGCGAACCTACCTGCAGCATGTCACTGAGCAGGTCCACGTTTTTGAAAACCGTTAACCAGAACTCCGGGATGCCTTTGGGGTCTTCCTTCTCCTCGTCCTTCTTCTCCTCCTCTAACTTGGCCTTCTCCTTCATCTCGTCCTAGTTAAAAAGGAAGACATTTTCTCTTCAAAAATAACGCTTGCTCGACAAACATATCACACCATATGAAACAAAGAGCTGTTCACCACCTACACCCACAAAAAGACGCATTGGGGATTAGATGAAGAAAGTGAGCCAGCTCCATTTAATAAGAAAAGGTTGCAATAGATGACTACACCGATTTCATCAACTGAACGGCTGCCTGCATGCTTATTCTGTTCTCGGTGAGACTCTGAGCTAACATGCATGAAATGAAAGAAGAGAGCTAGTCAGACAGGAAGCATGCAGGTGTATACGTCACCTGTACCTGCTTACTTACTGTCAGCTCTTCCTCCTCATCTGCCTTCCATTCACATTCCTCGTCCGTGGGCTCATAAGCTGCTTTCACTATGTCACTTCTCTGTGAAAGAAGAACAGGAGAAAACAATTCGAGTTAAAGTTTGTACCAGCGGCACCCAAGTAATGTATATTTACATATATCATCTCCTTCTGAAAAAAGAAAATTAGGGCTGTCAATCACGATTAACATACTTAAATCCCGCACATTTATCTGTTCAAAATGTACCTTAAAGGGAGATTTGTCATGTATTTAATACTCTTATCAACACGATGTACACCACTTCTATGTGACATCTACTGCTGACCTGCTATCTCCCCCTAAAGACCCCCTGAACCCCCCTAAAAATGACAAAAACAGGTCTATTGTGGGTATCAGAGGGTTGAAAAGGAAGCTGAATTGTGATGCTAATCTTTTAGTTTATGATTTGAGGAAACGCTGAAAGTTTATCTACAAAAACATACATACTCACAAGTAACCGAATATTATTTCAGCCTTACCAAATGTTGAAATATGCTTCTATAACACAGAGGTGCACAAAAAAACATAGCTGCAGAAATACAATACGAGTACTGAGGTCACAATAAAGGAAGTGTATACATGACTTACTTTGTCGAAGAGGGGCTGGTAGAGGGCCGCGTACTTTCTCTCCAGTTCATGGACTTCTTCGTAGAACTTTGCCTCAATGTGGGCACATTTGACCTGCAGGTTCTTGAGGGCGTTTACACGTCTCTTTACGACCTTCGGTAAACTGTGGGACGACAGACATGAACATATGAAATCCTGGCATTCTACCCCTTCACTGCACTTATTACACTTCTGACCAATTATGTAAAAAACAAAAAAAGTACACTAATGGGACTAAAGTCGTGGGAGTTTGTGCAGCCCCTATCTATAATCGGAATCCCAAAGATATTACTTTGTGATCACGCATTTCTTTTGCTCCTAAATAAAAAAAACAAACCGAACAAAATGTGCTTAATGGGGAGCAAACTGTATCAGAGAGGACGCTGCCTCGGAAGTTAATCTGCTGAGAGCTTTAGAGCAGAGCGGCACTCTCCCCAGAGCATCTCCAATATGCCAGGGTGGCATCCCAGCAGGTACACACTGTCAACTAACTGAAACTACGCCAAGAACAGCTTTTATTGAGATTTGCTTCACTTAACAGCAGGAGCGAAGAAATGATGTGTTACTTCTACACACAGATTTATTGGTTGATGCTTGAGGTATTCGTGGCCTGGTTCATTGTGTGGATGATGCAGATGATGCCCTAACAAACACATGATTTCTTATGCTTACTTTACAGCATTCATTGACTATACCTGTACCTACGGTGGTTACATTGTAAATTTAAGATATTAAGATGTAATCCCATACCTTTGCATTTAATTATTAATAACTAGCTTAGTGTCTGTTTAATCCTTTAATCCTAACCTTTTCTTTCTGTTGTTGTTTTGAATGTTTAATGTTAGTTCCCTCATCTTGCTTGTGCTTGAAAATAGCAAATGTCTCCATCGTCAATACTACACAGGGCACCCAAATCAAGAACACTCACTAATGAATAGGATTTTTGTTGATGACATAAGTGTTGTTGGCAGGCTAGCATCCAGCTCTAAAATGGAAAAAAGCTACAGTGCTGCAAACGTTGCAGCAAACATTCATTTTGCATGTTTCACTGTGTTAAAAAATAAAATGATTTCTGTCTGAGGTCTCAGACAGCCTTGCAGGGAAGCTGGTTGAAATCCTTGAAACATCCATCAACATCAACCAGCTTTGAGAGCTGGAGCGAGGCTGCACAGAGTCAAGTTTCCCTGCAGTATGGGAAATTAAAACGCCTGCGCTATCCTGGCAAGGGGATGTATGTTTGGTCCCAAGTGCTGGGATGTTGCAACTGGTGAGTTTGTCGGCGACTGCCAAATACTTGACAAGTTGATCAAAGAGCTGCTTGCTGCTGGTTCTGCTGAGAATAAGGGAGCAGTGGGTGGCACAGGCCCCAAGCAGCCAAGACACACGACTACGTTCACTACAGCATCTCAGACTTTATACCTCCTGCACCAGCTCCATGACTAACAGGTTAAAATAACCTTAAGAACAAATATATACTCACGACGTCTAGAAAAAATGCATCTGCCCTCTTGGACTTTCTCATGATAAGAATTTGTCCTGACCAATAGGCTGGTGCCTGAGACAATAACATAAGTGTGTCATATCCAGGCTTTCATCAGTGCCAGTACTCTCAGGCGGCCTCTGCTGACCTCTGTTTTCTTTCTGTCAAAATAAAGCCAAACAATGGCTGTGTGTAGTAAACAGGCTGCTGGTTAAGCTGCTCTACACAATGTGATGCCTGTGAAGCTGCGCCAGCTTCTCCTCTTGCCTCTTCCTGCTATTGAGATGATTAGTAATTGACCTAACGTGGGCTGAGACTTGACATTATCCTCACTTGAGCAGCTCCACAGTGTGAAACATGGCTGTAGCCTCTGGATGGGCTCAGACATTCAGTGGCTACTTCAACGTCTCCTCACATCTGGATTCACCGGCTTCATCTTTTACTGGAATATTTCTGCTAAACATGAATATGACTCAACTTCATTTTTTAACTTGATTTGCATAAAAGCATTGCTACTCAGGAACTAGCATGCAAGTGTGCAACTGGATCAAGCAAAAACATCCAGTTACCATCCAAGTGTGAGTGAATTATTACAACCAAACATCCACTGTGCAAGTTACTGAGAGTTTTAGATTAAAAACAAATCTATTATCTTGATTTTATCTGTTATACTGTAATGACAGATAATGTTATGATGTAAAATGTGAAATATGTAATAGTGTTTACAAGCCTTTTGCTAGAAAGTATAACAGCATCATCCCTCCTTTAGAGTTTGCAGACACTGAACTATGCTGCAGCTGTAGAAGGGTACACGCTGCATTAACGTGTTCTAAGATTAAGTTATCGCCAACAACAGGATTATGTCTCACCTCTCCATGTACCCCGACGGCGAGCCGTTCAGACCATCCAGCCTCTCCTGCAGAGCAGCCAGGATCTGTGGATTCTGCATCATCTGCACGGTCAGCTGACGAGCTGCGAACACAAACACATACCGTAAGGTCAAAAAGTGCAACGTGAAGGCAGTTCAATCAACCTTGCTTACAGTATCGCAATATATTGAATCGTTACCCCTGTATCATTTGTTAGAATTGAACTGGAGTGGGAAGTTTGATTAAGTTAATGCTCAAATATGTAAATTTATGCAGGACAGGTATCATCAGCAGCACAAGAACATCATTTTTATTTGTTCTAGTCAGTATTATAACTTGATCCTTCCTGCGATATCCTGAGTCATCCTGAGGTTTACTGTACATCTCAGCACTGTGTGTGTTTACCAGAGTAAAGTAAGGAGGGTGGAGCAGAATGTGAGAGCATCTCTCAAACACATTTAACACCTTTGTTGTGTGATTTCAAGTAAATAAAAGGTGAACTGAACTGAATGGTCTGGTTAATATTGCTATTGTGCTGCACAGTCACAAGAGGACGCAGTCAGCAATAAAGGAGCGCTCTTCCTTTGTGCTCACCAGACAGGTGACAGATGGTACAATCCAAGTGTCCGACACATTGCTTGCTTGCACCTATCAAAGCTCAGCCAGATCGCTGCTGGCAGGTGAGAAGATTAAAGAGATTGGAAGTCACTTTTCTCTGTTGGCACATCCCCGAGCATTTTGCTTGTAATGTGTTACCAGCTAGCACAGATCGGCTGTCCAAGACTCCGCGTCCAGTCAAATAAATACACCTGTGCTTGTCTGAATTCACACAACACAAAGCTGTTGGCTGGATGCAAAACATACATCAATGCACATGCTTTTTTGAGGTGATAATGAGGAGTACCAAACTCTGTACTTAAAAGGGACCCCTAAAAAGGATACTATACCCATTATCTATCAACACTCACTGCCTACATGGCTTGGAAGGTGACATTGTAGATTATTCTTATAGGATGTAAACAGCTTAAATTCACTCTTTAATTGTAATGTCTACATATTTGCTCAGTGGGGGGAGACAGTATCACAAAATCCTCTTAAACCACTCCAGTAACATACGTTCACATCTGAAACCCAGCTGACCGTAGCTGCCTCTCTCTATCAACGAGGAAACGTCACTTTTTCCAGTGACCTTTTACGCCCTCAGAGCTGCTGAGTGTTTGCTCATCAACGACGGTGGTGGATTATCACTTTAAGCGTGCTCCCAGATGAGCTCAGGGATGCAAACGCATGTATGGTGAATAGGGTTGTTAATAATTAACCGTTTATAAGCAATTTTTTACCAATTAACACTATCAGTTAAACGGTTGAAAGAAATATTAAAGTTCAGTTCAAACTTAAGAAGCTTCTTGGATGAGAATTGAAACGTCTTCAAGAATCTAAACCAAGTCCAGTTGCTGCTGATTTCCTCTACAAACGCTGTTTAAATAATTTGCATATAATAATCAAGTAGTCCTCTTACAGTGTTCATTTCGGGTCTTTTCATACATGAAAATATACGGTAAAACATTTTAAAACTGTTAGACTAACGTTAGTTAAATTTCTGTTTAGTTTTTTACTTTACTCCCGTGATAATTTGCCTCGCGGACCATCTGCTTTCTAGCTGGATATGTGAGGCTGATACTGCGTGCACATTGATATCATGATGGGGGAAAAAAAGGGGAAGTTCCACACATGCATTTACAGGTAGAACATTTATGCATTCCCATTTCTGAAAAAAAAAAGAGAAGCAACACTTTCTGCATCAGTGAATAGACTTGAGGACAGGGTTGGATGTTTCTGTATAATTTACACTTTTTGTTTTTAACAGTTCACTTCCACGTATCTTACGAGCTGAGATTTGTGACTCACGGCAGCCCTGATGTGTTAATGTGTGATATATATTAACGAGAGTTTGCACTCACATTTGTAACCCTGTATTACTCATGTACTAATAATCTCCCATCAGCTTCCAGACCTCATGTAAAGCTTTCCTGAGAGTGTGCTCGCTATGAAAGATCAGTCGTAGGCAGCCTCCTTTCAAGTCTGGCTTTTAAAAGACTATTTCAAACTTGTTATAAATAGACGAGGCCAAGCGGGCATCTATATCTATCCACGATGAGCCGGGGAGTAGGCTAATATATGAGAAAACTGTCTGAATCATTTATTGAGCATCAAAAGGGATGCATAAACAGCATCGAGATCCCAAAATAAAAACGGATTAGTGCCTCCCAGCTCTGAACTACAATTCAGAATCATGTCACGCAAATAACTGCTCAGTTTCAGCACCAGGCTGTAGCACACACAGCTCAGGGTGTTACTACTGGAGTGACATTTAGAAATGGTGATTTACAACATTTCATCATCTAAACTATGCCTTTACCTCTGCACAAATTAACATTAACAGTGTCATTTGCTTTTTAAAGACGTCTATAACTTTACTTACACATTGCTAGCAATGACACCATCAGAAATTTGTACTGCAGAGAGACCTACCTTTGCTGTTTTCATCTTCTCCCGTCTCCTCCTCTTCAACTTCCTCCACGTCCTCCATATCTGCCGGGTCCATCTCAGCCTGGTCTTTGCTGCTCGGGGAGACACAGAGGGGGAGGAAGACAGAGGGGAAGGTCAGCCAAAACACACACACACCAACAATTCAGACTGTTTGAGTGCACAGAATTAACACCGATCGCCAACTACTTATGGCATGTTTAAGGTGAGACTGCCAGACACTTTTGGCCACCCTCTCTGCTGCTTCCAATATGCAAATATTGATCTAGTTTATAATTCTAAAAAGATTGTTTTGGTGAAAGTGAAAAATGAAGCTGGGAAACCTGTTTAGTCAAAAATTACCCAGGACAAAACTCACAAATTCATGATGGAAGCTGCAAAGAATAAGTATGAGAACAGTTGGTTGAGTGCTTGACTGTGAAAATAAGCGATAAGCTCCAGCCCTACTTGCATGCCTTGCTCAAGGGCACATTGGTTGGCAATTGACCCTTTGGTAATTGACCCTTTGCTAAGCCCCGTCCCCCCGCTGCTACTCTATCAAGCTGTCAGCACTACCATGGAGCCCGCACTGTCACTCCCTGCATAAATATGTAGCTAATATTTAGAAAGAATTAAAGCGATTTCAGAGAGACATACGCAGACATAAGGGTCTACAATATGCGTTTAAAGGTTATATCAGGATGTCAAACTGATTCAGCAGCAATAACGGGTTAAAAAGATAAAGATAGATGCTAAAGTCTACAGATCACAGTGTGAAAGTGAGCCGATTGACTTCCAAATGAGGGAACCAGAAGAGCTAAAATGCTAACTCATTTCTGGGTTTTCTCTGGGCACAGCTTCACAAGCATGGCCTCTCATCCTACTGTCAGTCTGCAGCACAAAATGAAAATCAATGGCTAACAGTGGAGCGTGTGTGTGTGTATGTATGTGTGTGTGTGTGTGTGTTAGGGAGAAAGCATCCATCCTGGTGTTGTGTGACAATTACTGGAGCATCACCCCTGATGGAACGATGTTCGGGTCGTTCACTCAAACATTGTGAGCTATCTTGTATGTTTGCGTTTAGCGTGTGAAACTGTCCCGATGTAATCGGAGCCCAGGCGTGGCGTAGACTTAGTAAACAACCGTTTCCATCAGGGCTCATTGATGGGGGCAGCCTGCTGCACTGTCATCCTGTAAAACCTATGGGTTTAATCACGTTGTATAATGTTGCTATCACAGAGGGGTGTTTTCCTTTCAACTGTCACAGACCACCAGGGTCAGCTTCAGCGCGGCATTAGACCACAAGAGGAGACCGTTGGCGGGAGAGGCCAAGTGTTTGACACAGAGCAGCACTGATAGGAGATGTACTTACTTGTCGATGTCTGCCATCTTAGCTGAGTCTCAGGTGATGCTAAAAAGAGAGAGAAGAGAAAGTTAATTAGTTTAGAAATACTGGAGGACTCAAACTAATTAGTTTTCACTCACATTTGACTGTCACAAGATCTGGGTCAAACAGCATTGGCAAATAAACTCCTGATGCTAATTTTAAGATGCTTAAAGTATTACAGGGGAAGTTAGCAACACATGATTGACAGTTAAAAAAAACAGCCACAGAAGTTTTTGTAAGTAGTAGAAACATGCATTTAGAAAGAAAATTTTGTAGCCTCCATCAATCTGGTGCACTTTGAGAGCAAAATTAAGATGTTAGATCTAAGAAGAAACATGTGCTCTTGTAAACAATTAGCATACAATCACAAACACATTGGTTGTATAGATATGAATGGTGATGACACGGCAAAAAAAAAAAAAACTCATCGCCGCAAGGTCTAGGCAAGGGGTGCTGTAAAGCGCCACCTTCACCCTACAGTAAGTCGTGTTGCACCACAAAGGCGTAATGTTAAGGAAAGAGGTGCGCTGGATTTATAACCCAAGACAAAACGACAGAGTCATTGCTAAACGGGATGTGACAATGTTTTTATGTTGATTATCTTCATAGTCGTAGGAAGCAGTGATGCCAGATCTCACGAGAGAAAAAAGCAACCAGATTTATAGAAACAAGCCCAAAAGAAGCAGAAAAAAACCCAAACTAGCAACCTTACCTACCTACCTACCTACCTACCACAATATATGAGAGAGAGGCGGCCACTTGATCACTCCATATATATGTATGAATGCATTTTGCCTTAATTTTTTGCTTATAACTTTACATTTTTCTTGTTATAAATTCAAAGTTGAATGTTTTATTTAATTTTAAGCTCAAAACTTTACATTTTCCTTGTCAACTAAACTTAAAGAAGTTGAACATTTAATTTCATTTTGGCGTTTTGTTTAATTTTTTGCAAATCGGCATCATGTGCTCGTATATCACACTTACAAAAACGGCAACCGGCCTTCGAATCGTCACCCACTTGAGGGCGAATCCAATCTTAAAAGTCCACTCTTTTTCCCCCCAGTCTTTGTTGTACTTTTTGCCATATTTCACCCACTTAATACCTGGCATTGTTAGCCAAACTCCCATCAACCCCGCAAAGATTTGTCTCACAACAACAACACGGATCCTGCAACAGAAGAAACTAGACTGGTATAGAGGAGAGAGACAGGAGCAACGAGAAACAAGCCCAAACAAAACACAACCTGCCAAAGTCACTTATAATAAGCAGACTTGGCAACTCTGGTGGGAAGCCGTTAATTGTAATTTGAATAATTGCACAGCCCTACCATATACCAAACGTCCTCTCCGCTACACCCCTAGAGCGCATGGTCGGTCAAAAATCACCTGCAGCAAATGTGACTCGCATTTCAATTGGGTACATACTATGGAAAAGGTTCCTAATCCTGGTCTTAGACTGCCACCTTGCCATCCTGTCAAGCCATTAATTGCATTCACCTTTCATCCCAGGGGGTAAACAAGCCCTATTAGACGGTGACACTTAACAGCAGCACAGCTCTGAGTACCGAGGTCTACAACTCAGAACCTCTGGAGTCATACCTGATCAGAAAATCAGTCACTGGGATGAAACTGTTTTCAAAAAAACAACGAAAGCCTTTAAGATTTCTTTAAAAAATGAGCTGGACGGATATCCTTTTAGCAAAGCCATCATATCACCACCATCTCTCTATATATTAGCTGGCCTACATTCAGCTAATACAGCAAGATTATTCAACTACAGAGCTGATGTGACAGTTCACTGGGCTCAGAGCAAAGTCACGTGGCAGATCAAATTGTTTCTTCTGCCATACGGGGGATAACTGATGGAGAGAGAGAGCGGTCTGCGTGTTGACTGATTTGTGGCTTTAGTCGTGTCTCATTTCACGATGGAAAGCTGTCACTTTTTTTTATATGGAAATACACTTTCATTTTTATTCAACAATGGTCCAAACGAACTAAAAGGGCACAGCATGAAATGATAAAAGCACATATGCCCCATATCGCACTACAATATCTAAGGTAAGATGACACCCACCACCACGGCCATCTTGTATTCTCTAATATGCCAAATTATTGATGGGAAAGTACTGTAGAAAGCTTTTAGCAGCAGCACACATTTCTCAAATATACTGTCGTTGCGCAAAATGTGATGTCAGGGTATTTCTAGTTGGGGTCAATACTTGCTTTTTAATGGGCAAATGTAATTGCAGGTAAACAATCTCACATGGACACATCAAAGGATCAAACTAGGCAGCGCTGATCAATATGAATCAATATTCTGTTACTGTAATGCCTATTTCTCGTGTAAAAATGTTTTCAGATGATTGAATGCATTTCTGCCATGTGTGACTGCAGAAGTTCCTAGAATACCTGGACATGTTTAAAGCAGCAGTAGACAGCAGTGCATGAGACAGGTAATCTGAAAAGATATCATCTGCCTCCGGTGTCCTCCGGTGGTCCTAACGGCATCTGCAAGATTCCACAGACCGGAGGAAAACAACCAATCGGAGCCGAGCTCCGTCTCTGAGCAGCTGTCAATCACTCGCTAACTCCAACCAAACAATCAAACTAGGCAGCGCTGATCAAGTATGAATCAATATTCTGTTACTGTAATGCCTATTTCTCTTTAAAGCCTAAAAACAGAGCCATGAGGAGGTGCAGAAGTCTAGTTATCTCTCAGTTCACTTGAATTATGTCATGCTGAAAAGTTATTTAATAATAATATATTGCTCAATGATGCCAAAAATATTCTGCCTCTTGCCACTTTAAGTATCTCCATCATGCCAAAATGTGTCATTTCAACAATGTAGATCTGGATAAGGATAACACTCACATCTGACCTGTCCAAGTGATGACTCATGATATGAGACACATCTGATATATTTGGCCCACATTACAGCTTTAACAAGTCAGTTTGGCATGCCAAGCATGGACAAATTAATCATTTCAGCCTATATCACAAAATAAAGCCAACAAATACAAAATAGTCACATGTTTTCTCAGATCTGTGCATGAACAATATGAACTACATGTTGTGACCTTTCACTTTGTCGAGACATGCCTTTTCTCCTAATCCAACCAACCAATGTACTGTTACTAAGCACCGCCCACCAGCTGGGTCACAGTCTTTCTCATTTTACAGCTTAACAGTACACTACGAGATGTTTCTGAAAACATTTGAGGCAAGAAATAGGCATATTGATTAATATTCGATCAGCGTGGCCTAGTTTGATCATTTGATCGGAGTTCGTGAGTGATTGACAGCTGCCTCCCCACTGGCTAATGTTTTAAATCCTGAAAACAGAGCAATGAGGAGGTGCAGACTCTCTCAGAACACTTGAATTACAATATGCTGAAAGATTATTATGGAATTTTTTGCTCAATGATGCCAAAAATACTCTGCCTACTGCAGGTTTAACATAAGTGCCTATTACTATCCATCATACTTATCAAGACTGGTCAACTTGTGTTCAGCATCATGTATCCTGGATTATTAATAAATGTACAAATAACCTACACTACTGCCACTTTAAGTATCTCCATGCCAAAATGTGTCATTTCAACAATGTAGATCTGGATAAGGATAACACTCACATCTGACCTGTCCAAGTGATGACTCATGATATGAGACACACTCTGTATCTTTTATATCTCCATTATTGTTTTTATCATTTTTGTATAGCTTTACCTCTCCTGTGTTTCACTCTGTTTGCTGATGTTGCTGCTTTGACACCTGAATTTCCCTCCGGGGATTAATAAAGGTTCATCTTATCTTATATCTGATATATTTGGCACACATTACAGCTTCAACTAGTCAGTTTGGCATGCCAAGCATGGACAAATTAATCATCCTATGTCACAAAATAAAGCCAACAAATACAAAATAGTCTAATGTTTTCTCAGATCTGTGCATGAACAATATTAACCACATGGTTGTGACCTTTTAACTTTGTGGAGACAAGCCTTTTCTCCTAATCCAACCAACCAATGTACTGTTACCAAGCACCGCCCACCAGCCGGGTCACACACTTTCTCATTTTACAGCTAGACAGTTACACTATGAGATGTTTCTGAAAACATTTGAGGCTTGAAATAAGCATTACAGTAACATAGCATTGATTCATATTTGATAAGCGCTGCATAGTTTGATCATTTGATCACAAGCTAGATTTGTTAAAGCCTGAAAACAGCCATGAGGTGCAGAAGTCTCGTTTTCTCTCAGAACATTTGAATTACAATATGCTGAAAGGTTTATTATGGCATTTTTGCCCAATGATGCCAAAAATATTCTGCCTACTGCCACTTTAAGCCAAAATGTGTCATTTCAACAATGTAGATCTGGATAAGGATAACACTCACATCTGACCTGTCCAAGTGATGACTCATGATATAATGAGACATATCTGATATATTTGGCACACATTACAGCTTTTAACTGCCAAGCATGGACAAATTAATCATCAGCTTATGTCACAAAATATATAGTCCCATGTTTTCTCAGATCTGTGCATGAACAATATGAACCACATGGTTGTGACCTTTTTAACTTTGTGGAGACAAGCCTTTTCTCCTAATCCAGTATAACACTCACATCTGACCTGTCCAAGTGATGACTCATGATATGAGACATATTTGGCACACATTACAGCTATAACAAGTCAGTTTGGCATGCCAAGCATGGAGAAATGAATCAGCCTATGTCACAAAATAAAGCCAATAAATAGATCTGTGCATGATTAATATTAACTACATGTTGTGTGACCTTTTTAACTTTGTGGAGACAAGCCTTTATTCTGCTCCTAATCCAGCCCAGCGACCACGTGTTGCATGCTCTCTAGTCTACAGCAGCTCCATCAATGACTGACACAAAAAGACCTGCAGCCTGCTCTCTCTCTCTCTCTCTAAAGCCACAATGTACACTTCATTTAAACACCAAAATGAAGCCAGCAGAACCTGTTGAAACCTTTACCGCCTCTTCCAACTGTCAAACAACAGAAAGGTCCATCCTTTAGGCTAGTTAACAGGCTAACTTTAGCCGGCCTGCCTCTGGTCTTGTCACCGCACTGCCTCTCTATCTAGCTTCAGTGCTACTAGCTGCGCACTACTTTGAGCTAGTGGGAGGAACATCGACATGATGGTGCTTTAAGATAGAATATATAGTCCAGTTATAAAGGAAATGGTGCCACACGGTCCAGTACTATGCTATGTAATCCGTTATGTAATAATAACACCGGCTCTGTAGCTTGTTATCCTCCAGAAAGAATAAGGTCAAGTCTAAAAAATCCCAATATACTAGAACAAGTGTCAACAAATGTCGAAAAACGCCGTCAAATGTCGTGATTAATCCAGTAACGGACATTAACGGACATTTAAACGTTAGAGCAGTTAGAGCCGTTGGTTTATTTTTTTTGAATCGCGTGTTAACTGACATCATGGTGGAGCCTCAATGGCTGCCGTCTGTCTTCCTCCGCGGCGGTTATAGTTAAATATCAGCTAAAGAAGATGGTATTTAACATATAAAAACGACGGATGACACAATAGATCGGTGGCGGAGATGTTGGTGTCCCTGTCCGTGTCCTCTTACCGTCGCTGGCTGCTGTGTGGCCGGAGGCGGTGGCTGGTGAAGCGGCGCTGCGCAGTGAGGAGGTCCCGGAGAAGAAAGACTCCGCTCGGATGGCGGTAAAAAGGGCAGAGAGATCCCGCCGCCTGCGCTCATATACATCCGACGTCATCACGTAAACCGGGCAGTCGCCGGGGCAACGCTGAAAAAAGGGGAGGGGCCAGAGGGGGACCCTATAGGAGGATGAGGGATCATCTTCATCTTCATCTTCATCATGATCATCATCATCATCATCTTCATCATCCTTTTTCTTCTTCTCAATTAATATTGAGAAGAAGAAGATTTCGTTCTTCATCATCATCATCATCATCATCCTCATCCTCATCATCTCCATCATCATCATCATCATCATCATCATCTTCATTATCATCATCCTCATCCTCATCCTCTCCTCCATCTTCATCATCAATTTCATCTTCATCATCATCATCAACATCCTCATCATTTCATTCATCGTCATCATCATCATCCTTTTTCTTCTTCTCAATTAATATTCCTCTTCATCATCAACATCCTCATCATTTCATTCTTCATCATCATCAGCATCATCATCTTCATCATCATCATCCTCATCCTCATCCTCATCATCTCCATCATAATCATCATCATCATCATCCTCATCCTCATCATCATCATCTCCTCCATCATCATCATCAATTTCATCTTCATCATCATCAACATCCTCATCATTTCATTCATCATCATCATCATCACCATCATCCTCCTCATCATCATCATCATCCTCATCATCATCATCATCATCATCTCCTGCGTCATCTTTTTTCTTCTTCTCTATATATATTCACCTTCATCACCATATTCCCCCCTTCTTCATCATCATCATCATCATCATCATCATCATCCTCATTGCAATATTCTCATCAGCAACAGGAGCTCCAGCATCCTCATCATCCACCTTATTTAAAATTAAATATTCAAATTCAAGATCCATTTTTTTTTTACAGCTGCATAATTCACATCACATTAAAAAAAATCTACATGCCATCATTGTGTATAATTTAATTATTATTTTTATATTTATTCAGCCAGATATGTAGCATAAGATAAGGAACAGTACTTAATTAGAATCTACTTAACCTAACCTTTTTATGGTATTTACTTAATTACTAATTATTTTTTTCTAATTATTTTTACACTTAATTAATTAATTAATTAATTTGTTTGTTTATTTAAGGTTTCTATCTTACTACCATGAATTATATTATTGTAGATCTTATTACCTTTAATTTTAACTAATTAATTAAATTATTTTAAAAATTATTTCTATTTTATTTTTTCTGTAACTTTACCGTTACCTTATGTGTGTATATGTGTATGTACATATTAAATGTTAAATGTAAGATATTATTTTTTGTATTATGGCACCGGTGTTATGTTTTGTTATGTTTATTATGCTATGTTTGGAAAAAAAAGGAATAAAACGTTTTCCCCAAAGAATGATAAAGGAACATTGGTGGACCTGCCAAAAACAATCCACGGGATTAAAACTGTAAAAGTCATCCAAGATGTCCTGCTGCCAGGTATGAGACAAACTGCTACACCTCTCATACTGATGACAGATACTACAATTATTGAGTTGGCACCGTGCTTTATTGCTGTGCCACCTGTCGGCCTCCCCGGGGGTTAACCTGGGTGTGATTACAGCTCGCTGCTTTTCTTTTTTTTGTTCGTTAGCCAAATTAAATCCGAACTAAGACTTGTATTTAATTTCTAATCACAAGGATCACAGGCAGCCTATGATTTTTAATCCAAGCATGGAATAACGTCTGTGTTTTTATAATGCCTTGTGTCCTGGTGTTAATGCCAGTTAAGAAACACAAAGAGACTGTTAAATAAGTAAATGATCTCCCAGCATGCACCCATAAACGTCTCTATGTGTCTATTTCATAGTCGTTTCTTTGAGTTGTTGAAGATTACATCCTCTATGAAAAAGGTTGGCTGCCACATAGAGAGTTCAAATAGCGTTTTTCTCACCTAACAGTTACTGTGTGAATAAACTGCTCTTAAAGCTGCAGGAGGCAGATTGGAGCAAATGTGTTTTTAAAAACATTACTTTTATAAAACACTATATCCTGACAATAGAAAATGAGACAGGTAATCTGAAAAAAATCATGTGTCTTTCAGTGTCCTTCGATGTCCTTCGGTGTCCTTCAGTGTCCTTCGGTGTCCTTCGGTACTCCTAACGGCATCAATATCATGTGCAATACTACTTTTTCCATTCTCATGTGCAATATTACTTCTTTTCTCATCATATGCAATATTACTTATTTTTCTTTCTTTTTTATCTTACTTTACCTTTTTTATTTTACTTATCTTATTTACTCATTTTACTAAATGTATCCTACTTTATTGTTATTCTATTAGGCACTGGTGCTAGAAATAGTACTTTTTATTTTATACGCTTGAACTTGTTGTAATTTTGAGCGATCTCTGGCACAAGAATTTCCTTCGGGATTAATAAAGTTCTATTTTATCTTATCTTATCTACAAGATTTCACAGACCGGAGGAAAACAACAAGGGTTTGTGACCCAGCCGCCATGTTGAGATCAGTTGAGGAAATACCAAGCACCGCCCAGCCGGAGCAAACTTTCACATTTACAGCTAAACAGTACACTACAAGATGTTTCTGAACTGTCATTTACAATAACATAATATTAATTCATGTTTGATCAGCGCTGCCTAGTTTGACCGTTTGATCGGAGTTCGCGAGTGATTGACAGCTGCCTCTGAACCATGGATGTATTAAAAGAACTGGATACAGCGTTGGAGGCGGGGCCCCGGTCATTCCTATGAGAGTTGCTCAGTGGCGCATGAAGCCTAAATGGCTCGACTTCCGTCTGGAAAAGTACCCGGATCTTGGCGGAGTATAGCGTTCGAGATGATTGGCGGAGTAGCGTCCACCTGGTCACATGACTCGGTCACGGGGTCCCAACGTCACGCTGTCATCACGGCTTGCGCTCCAGCCTCGTTCTGGGTCTCACTCACATGAACGGAGGAGGTGAAATAACTCTGGATTCAGCTATTAGTGCATTTTACAACTTTAAAAACTTAATTTTTTAAATAAGGGCTGTTAGAGTGTTCGTAATGGGGAAATTGATTTACCTCAAAAAAAATTATCCGCTGAGTTACAGACATCTCTTTCCCAACAGCCAATAGGAACGCTCTCTCTCTCTGAAATGACCTGTGATTGGTCAAAGTCTCCCGTCACGGACTAGATGTTTTAAAGCCTGAAAACAGAGCCATGAGGAGGAGCAGAAGTCTAGTTATCTCTCAGAACACTTGAATTACAATATGATGAAAGGTTATTATGGGATTTTTGTCCAGTGATGCCAAAAATATACTGCCCACTGCAGGTTTAAGTGCCTTTTACTATCCATCCTACTTATCAAGAATGGCCACTTGTGTTCAGCATCATGTATCCTGGATTGTTAATAAATGTAGAAATAACCTAGATTACAGTTCTCAGTGATGAGGCATCTCAAAAACACCACAGATGGACTCATGCAAAGTCTCTTGCTCTTGACCCTGAACGAAGCCAGCCAGAGAGGATGTCAGTGTGATTCATCCATCAGGCAGCACCAGCCTGAGTGTTACTAACTCCGAGCCGGCGCGCTGCTCCACGTCAACTCTCTCTTTCTCTCTGAGCGATATCTGGCAAGAGCCCAAAGGTCAGACCTGTCATCCAACGCTCGGCTCCCACCAGAGGAAGCTTCCCACGTGTTGCCTTCCCATGTCAGAAACTCATAAGTGAATATTTCCCTGAGTCATGCCGCAGCTGGCCGGCGGCGCAGGACTATAGACAGACAGAAAGAGGGGCCAGATCACTTGGAGGGATGGATTTCTACAGCCCTGCAGTCTTTCACATTACAGCTACACCTGAGAGCTGCAGGGGTAACCACAGGGTGATACTGGTGGGACTACTGGTCAAGGGCACCTTGAAGTTGCTGGACAAGGTGGAAAGAAATCTGTCTTTTGAGTTAGTTTCTAAATGAATTTTCCTTTTTTAAAAAAAGACATTTACAGCAAGCCCTAATTAAAACAAGTAGAATCCAATAAAATACACATTATACACCAATAGCACTTAACCTTTGTTGTGAAGGATTTTGAAGGCTGATGTAGTTCTACGATGTGGTATTTTACAGTTGCCATTCACCATCCTCCTAGTTACTCTATTACTGTCTTGTCCTTAGATATATCTGGAGAGAGGCTCTGGGGCTAGACCAGGGGTCTGCAACCTGCAGCTCTGGAGCCACCTGCGTCTCTTTAGCTCCTCTCCAGTGGCTCCATGTGGATTATTAAAAATGGAAATGAATAACTGTTTTTTTGTTTACATTTTCATTTTTATTCATCATTGTTGTAGGTCAATGGTACGACGTCATAATATTATAAAGTAGTAATTTTACGTGTTATTTTCTTTTTTTTCTCGTAAAGTTATGACTTTATTCTCGTAATATTACGACTTTTTTCTCGTAAAGTTATGACTTTATTCTGTAAATCTCAGATGTTTTTTCCTCAATGTGGTCCTAATACTCCGTAGTACATTGTCTCTTTGGCCCTCACTGCATTAGACTTATATACTATATACTTAGACTATAAACTGTGTTACCTTCATCACAATGATCACATGTTTTGCAACTCCAGAAAGAATTTTTTTTTTTTTGCCTAAAATGGCTAATGTAAAAATAGATTGTTGACACATTTAAAAACGAATTTGAGAAAACAAAAATGAGTAAAGCTCTCAAAGCTATAAGTAGATTGTGTCTTTTGCCGTATATAGTCTGTGTATTTTTGGTTTAAAAAGCTGTGGGCTGAGCTGAGGACTACAGTATGTGTACAACAGCCAGAAGACTATGAGCATCTCCATCTCCAAGTGGCCACGCACTTGGCACCAAACCCATACCAATAATACATTTATACCTCAGATTCCTAATCTTAGATATTCACATCTCTACCTTCTAAAAAAAACTCCTAATCCCAGACAATCATTTCCTGTTATAGTGACTCACTGCCACTGACATCAACTAAAACATAGGCTAACACTTGATCGATTCCTGCATCAATTACTGTCATTAATGAAGCCCATATATGCCATATTTTACCCAAAAACAAGCAAACTAGTTACTTCATGCAGCACCCTCTGTGTACTTTATTGTCACAGCAGCACTCATTTTGTGAAAGCAGACGTCAGTTCATTTTGAGTGGACGTCACATTTCAGACCTACACGTTTCAAATAACAATAACACAATCCTCACCACTGAGTTTGCAGTTCAGCAGCAGCCTCTCGGGCCGTCAGCAGGATATCTGATGAGCTTCAACCCGGACTGGATCCTTTGAGCAACAGTATTTAAATTACACTTAAGTGCACCAAACAAGAAGACAGGGCAGTTTTTTAGTATAGATATAGAAGTAACATCAACAGACAGACAATGAGAAGCAGGTGCATGAATGATAAAACGCAGAACACAACCCAGCCTCAAAGCGTCAACGTATACGGTTTGTGTCTGGAGCCGTTAACACCGACACCAACTTCTCCACCGCTACTGTACTGAACTATTCCTGGTTTTGAAACCCCCAGTGAAGGAGAAAACTTCTCCTCAGGCTGAAAAGATGCTGTCAGTGAGCAGGTAGTTAACCCAGACTGGTACAGGTGTTGATGGCCAACATCAGAAGACTGTGGTTGCACTGGGAAAGCTCGGTTGAACAGATATTGATTCCTGTCTGACCACAGTAATGGAGAAGGAGTCTGGTAAACCTGCAGGGAAACTGTTATATTTCTATTTTTACTTACAGAGGTTTTATTTCAGCAACAACCTACAAATGATGAGGTCCATCACTCCAACAGGGAGGAAACCAAAGTATAACTGCATAACATGAAACAGACGTATATAGATAGTGGATTCCAATCAGCTGTAATCTGGAGGTTCGTACTAACTGACACCTATAAAGACCAGCGACGAGGTGCAGCGCGGAGCTTTAGTGTCCTGTGATGATCATTTTATCCAAGCATGATAGACGTGCATTCATCCCTGATGATAATGCAAGTTAAGAAACACAAAGACACGGTAAAATAAGAGCATCAATCTAAGCATCAATCTAACTTTATATGTTACAGTTAGGCTACTGTATATCGAAATATGAAGGTCGTATTGTTTACCTTTGTGTTATTGGTGGAGGTGGACGTGACACAACGTAGCCTATTAAATATAAGCCTACGTTCAATAGGTTGCTTTATTTATTAACGATAAGCGCAATGAAATGAATGAATGCTTTATAAATTGCTGTGAATTTTGCGTTGCACACCAAAGGGATGGGGGAGGTGTGAGTGGGAAAATGTCCTCAAACATAAGGAGCATTTTCCAGCGTGGACTGCCACGTCAGATGCCCTCCATTCAGCGAGCAGAGCTCATTCGATAACAAAGTGTGGGTCACTCTTTCTTCTGGGTCATCGCTTTCCACTGGATTCAGGAGCTGCTGACTCAACCGCAGGGGTCAAAGTTCACCGAGGAGTCAAAGTGCACATCACAAGCTGACTCTGTAAAAAACACCAAATAGTCTCTTTCTGTCAGAATTATATGAGCAAAAAAATCGTTTAAAATTTCAGTGCTGTTCCTGCTGGAAGTAATTACACCCTGCTTAGTGGTGCGTCACCATTTTTTGCACGCTGTCAACGCGTTATTCTTTATTTGTTGCCTAATTGGCTGCAGAAGCTCGCGGGCGTGTCTCTCCCCCTCAGTCGCAGAGTGTCCTTCGTCTGTTAATAATGCAGAGGGATGGTGAAACTTTAATTTTCAACTTGAATGCATTTGCAGTGACTATCTTGGTGTGCATTTCCCCTCCTCTCGCTGTCAGGTCACTGTCACTGTGTGCAAAACAAAGCGGAACTATTTATACACTTCAAACTTGATAGCTCCTGTGAATCGCCGTGAACAATGTGTTAGTGGATCCTAGAATGAGACGCCCCGACTGAAATACTATGCTCAGGGAGGGCTGTGACATTTCAGATAACATTTAGAGGCCAGCCTAATTAATATGAGCGAGGGTGTGTCTTCAAGCCCAGTTCACTTTGCAGATTCAAATTTATTTCCCAATTACTTCAAAATAACGGCTCTCCTAATACGCCTGACTCGCCCTTATGTCAGCGAACTCACTGTGTAGCTTCCCATCATGGCTGGGAAGGGGTTAATACGGTAACATCAGTCTGTAGATCCATTAAGAGCTGCTCAGTTCTGTCTCGTAGATATTCTACTGGTATTGCATCGAGCATGCATGATGCCCAACATATTGTATAGTTGTTATATATTTTGTTGCTAGCAGCGACTTTAGCAATTGCAATGTCAGTTGGTCGGTCTGTTGATCCACAACTTCCATCCATCCATCCATTTTCTTCCGCTTATCCAGGGCCGGGTTGCGGGGGCAGCAGGCTAAGCAGGGGCCTCTTACCAGTTGGCCGTGCCCAGAAAACCTCCAAAAGGAGGCGTCCAGGAGGCATCCTGATCAGATGCTGAACCATGTCAGCTGGCCCGTTTCGACGCAAAGGAGCAGCGGCTCTACTCCGAACTCCCTCTGTATGTCTGAGCTCCTCACCCTATCATCTCTAAGGCTGAGCCCAGACACCCTACGGAGGAAGCTCATATCGGCCGCTTTATATCCGCGATCTCATTCTTTCGGTCACTAACCCAAAGCTCATGACCGTAGGCAGAGCACCATGGCCTCAGACTTGAGGTACTGACTCTCATCCCGACCGTTTCACACTCGGCTGCAAACTGCCTCAGTGCGTGCTGAAGGTCATGGTTCGATGAAGCCAACAGAACCACATCATGCTAATGTCATCAGCAAACTAACGTTAGCTGAAATGAATACATTAAGCCTTATACATTTTTTTTCCTGTGGTTGTTGTGCTGCTAACGTTAACATTAGTTTTCTAACGACATAAGCATAGTTACTGAAATATTAAGGTTGTATTGTTTACCTATGTGTTATTGGTGGAGGTCGTGTGGAATAGACGTGATATAATGTATTAAATATACATTCAGTAGGCTACTTTATATATTAACGACAAGTGTGATAAAACAATACACTGCACAATATAATACAGTGGCATCTAAATGTTATTTACAGATGAGGAAGCATGATTAACACATGTGATTTTCTACCACGGGTCCTGACGATGGAGATGAGTCCCAGCGCCAGAAGAGGGCCCGAGCCTGGAGCTCTGCAGAGAGATGCAAGCATCAAAACTGCATAAGAACAATAATCCAGAGGCTGGATGAAGTCAGTAGGATTTGCTATAGAAATAACCCCGTAGTAAAATATCTCTGTATGCAAGTTCAATGGCATCATCATCAGAGTCAGAATCTGTTATTGTGTCAAAACTGCGGCCTTATAATAACACCTCAAACTAAACAATGTTCCCAAAAACTAACTGCGGAGCGTCCATTAGGAGGAGAAAATGCCACGTACTTCTCAAGGGCACCTGGCAGAACGGTGCTGGAACGCATCCCGTGCCACACAGAGCCTCCCATCCGCACAGCGAGGCTCCCTAATGGGCTGTTTAATGAGACCATCAAATGCAAATGGGACCTTAGTTGTGACTCTTGAGCGCCCAGGCAGGGCATTCGGGCTTCGGAAGTGTGTGGGGGTGAATATTCCATCTCGGCAAGTTTTTCCGTCCAGGAGTAGACACAACACTCGTCTCCGGAGGGATCACTGTGGGAAGCAACAGGCTGATGTTACTGCACACCTGATAAGCACCGTGTCACACTTACCATAATTGATGACTCGCAGCCAGCTGATCAATAGCTAGGATATATCAAGAGCTAAATAAAGTGTATTTTGTGTGGGTTGTTTCTCGTTGGTAATATTTAGCAGCGCCAGTTCTTGTCACATTAATCCACCATCTGCTCACAATCTGCTCACACATTCAGCCTTCTGATTTCTCTTTACCTGGGACCGTGTTCCTCTCTCATCCTCTCTGTGAAGCACACTTCATAAAGAGCTCATGATCACTTGATTTCAAATTCAAACCAAAGCTTTTCTCAGTGATATTATATATTAACTAGAAGGGCACTCGGAGAGCACAGACCTCCGCCAAAGGCTGTTTTCATATGTGAAAAATAATGCGTGTATCCGCCCCGCTCCAAAATGTGATGGGTTCTTTCTTGGCCCGTGCTTCAACGTTCCACCAAGTTTCACGATGATCGGGCCGATAGTTTTTCTGTAATCCTGCTGACAAACGGACAAACAAACCGAACTGAAAGCGTAATTTTCTTGGCCTAAGTTACCTGCCTAGGCGCTAACTCTGCCCGTGCATTCATTGTGCGTCACCAGAGGCTTCCACAAGCTATTACCTTGACAGCTGTGAGTACTAACAATAGCCATGTTCGTTGTTTACGTCCTTCATGATAATCTTTTAAGAAGTGGCTTTGGAAGGAGTCCTGAAGCGACGGACTGTCAGTGTTGCCGACTTGGCAACTTACTCTCTAGATTTAGGGACTTTTGGAGCTGTTAGCTACTTTCATGGGAAAAGAGTTGGCAACACTGGGCTCGGTTTTTTGGTTACCAATTCTCATAAAAAATATGAGTACATGGCCTTTAAGTTCAAAGGTCATGGCTAAGGATCACTTCTGCACCAACGGAGGCTAAAGTCTGAGGTCATAATTCTCACTTTCAGTGCTTTCTGCTCTTCGGCTCTGCAGGATGGGAACTGATGACGAGGCGGTCATCAACTGCAAAGATGTGACTCGACATCTTCTCAGAAGCTGTAAGGAGAGATGGCCGACTGAGGTGCCAGATTTAAATATTAATGGCAGCTACCCGACTTCCTTTAACCCTTTCCTGGATGACGGATGCTCCCGAGTTTTCTCCCCTCTCTCCTCTCCACCCAGAAAAGAAAGTGATTATTAAAGTACAAGGGTGACAGCGAACCACTGACGGCTGAGTGAGCACAGCAGGAGGTGTCGAGTGGTGGGGAGGGAGAGCAATATTAGCCGTAGGGGCTGATGTTAGCTTAGCAGCAGCCCAATAACAGCTCATTGTGGTCACTCCTCCTTGTTCTGTGACTTAAATTTAAACTGATTCGCTGGTGAAAAAACATAGTTGTTTTGTAGATGCATTTTTGGGAAATGATTGCGGTCATCCTGAACAAGTTAAAGATGTTATTGATAACATTTTTATGTAGACAAATTTAAAAAATAATAATAATAATAATACATCTACAGAACCTTTAGAAAGGTGCTGAATAAAAGTATGGCTTTTCCTGAAAAAAATAATTATGTTTATTATTATTATTTAAAGAATTTGGTGGGTCCAAAATGAATGTTTTGTTTATTTCTGTGGAAGATATGTGACATTTGGTTCCCACTTCTAACAAGGCTTGTGAGCCAACAGTCGGAACGACGTTGGCATCTCTAAGTCGTCAGTTAGTGTGGAAAAAAAACGGATAAATGGCTGAGATTGACGGTAAGTGCCTGGCAACGACTTGTTGTGAAGTAAATGCAATGGAACAGGCGGTGGGAGAATGTGACGTCTTGTGGCTGGATATTATCAATAGCACCTTTAATGCTGGATTACATACATGCATCATTTAACGGCGGACTACGTCATTAACAATGAAAATGTATATATGGAGGTAATTACTGAATGCAAATGCATTGAATGGTTATTGCTGAAAAATGACATGCATCAAAAAGTGGGTTTGATTTTATAAAAATCATAAGGCTTATAACTTTTAAGGAACTTTTATGGCTCAGGATAAGATGAAATAGTATTCATTATGTTCTGCAAGTACGAAACTGAACCCAATCCTTACACCACTTGAACCATCACTGGCCGGCAGCAGCAGCTCATCTGATTCAAATGTTCAAATGAAGTAAGTCATGCACTTCAAATGCTTAAAGTGGTTCTGATTAGACATGATTTCGTAGTACCAGAGCCAATCAAGGTCAAATCCAGCTATGATGAATGAGATGAGGTACAGATACAGATAAGGTCTGACAAAAAGTAGAGTGAAAATGTTAGCTATTTAAGTTCCAGCACACCCACACAGGTGTTATTCTGGTTATTCTGCTATTCTAGCCGACTAGACCTCTCCTCGGGTTGAAGTTGGGTGGATGATGTCACCAAACACACTAACAAGTGCAACAAAACTAACTGGAGAGTGAGGGAGATGTCACTCAAGCACAGGCTGTATACGCCCCACAAAAGCCTGAGAAGAGATCTGACCAGGTAAAGTAAATGAAAACACCTGTGAAGAGGCTTTAACGTAAGCCCTTAAAGGGATAGTTTGGGTGTTTTGAAGTGGGGTTTGTATGAGGTACTTCTCCGTAGTCGGTGTATTACCTACAGTAGATGACGGTCAGTGCGCCCCCAGTTTGGAGAAACAGACAGGAGCACCGACACCGGAGCAAAGCAATACAGAGCTGTGGATGGCAGGAAAACACATTTTAACCACCTATTTTCACCGCTTTATCTCGCCGTCAGACAGCCCTTTCTTTCTCCTTTCCGACGGGGAACTGAACTGAAAGTGAAACGTATCTATGCTCTCTCCAATGCCAGACAAAAACGTGTACACTTAAACGGATATCAGTTTCTTTTAGGTGGCTAAAATACGTTTTTCTGCCGTTCCCATCCACAGCACTGTATTGCTTTGCTCTGGTCTCTGTACTCATGTCTTTTTCTCGAAGCTAGGGGCACAACGACCGTCATCTGCTGTAAGTGATACACTACTATGAATAAGTACCTCACTTCAATACACCTGAACTATCTCTTTAAAGCTTTACTGCCAACCAGGGGATGCCAGGACACGCCACCGTAACGGCACAGTTAGACCAAAATTCGCTTCCCAGGGCGAGACGCATTAGCTTGCAGCGGTAAACTGACCTGCCTCCTACGCTTTTCAATCAGATTGACGTAAAATCGCGAGGCTCTCTAACGTCCAGTGTTCTTATTTTAGAAGTGAACAGAGAATTAATACAAACATCAGAGAAGAAGGGATGCTAGCCACGCTAGCTGCCGCAGTTTCTGTCTACAGCCCCGCCCACGCTGTCTCCTGAGCCCCTTGCTTTTCGCCGCACCGTGCAAGGAAATTTGGCCAGCCTGAGTGCTCCGTAACCCACGTCTCTCAAATACAATTACTTATTTCCAGAATTTGTCCTTCAAGACAATTTGTCCTCTCACATGTTGACAACTCCGCCTGTGCTGGTGCTGCAGCAACAACAAGAAGAAGAAGCAAAAGAGATGCAGGCAACGAGGAGTTTGACCTTTCCCCCCCACTGCTCAGCCGTCCTGCAAATGGTGACAGGACTGTGATGGGTGTAATCCACCGGGCTCCTGACAGACCGGATCCCGGCGCTCTCTGTCTGCCACCACAGAGCATTATGGGAATTTGATCTGCCAGATGGGATTTTTGTCAGACCGTGACTTGCGGCGGTGGAGGAGCTCAATCACTGCACGTTTTGATTTTCTGTCTCGGCCTCTTCTTGTCCCGCTGCGATGGACGGCTCTTTTTCTAAGAAAAGGAGGAGCGCTGCACACATCACTCAGGGGGACAACAAGAGGTGAAGTTATGATGCTGCATCAGAATGGAGCATTATCCACCAAATGTCACGTCTGGTCTGAAGCCTCACACATGCACAGCGGATGAATTGCAAGGATTGGTCGTGACATCTGGGTATCCTGTGAGCGCACACACACACACACACCGTTAATGGGAGGCAGAATAGATCAAGCTTGGCAGGGGGAGAGACAGAAAGAGGGAGAGGCAACTGGCAGCCGCCCGCCATCCCCATCCTCTCCTGCTTACACAAGAGGCTTGATAAATACTTAACTAGCCTGTAGCACATGGCATCAACTCCCTGTTGCGTAACAAGCAGTGAATCAGGATCTGGAGGATGACGATGGGGTGCAGGTCAGAGAGGAGGAAGAAGAGGGGGGGTAATAGTATCTAGGGGTTACAGCGACTGTGACACCCTCATCCCTCTCCTCCGTCTGTGTGAAGCTTCCAGCCGTGATCTTCTGGATGTTATTGGGATGTTGCGTCACAGCCTCGTGTTTGCTCCTGGATGATGATGTGGCACCCGCGTCCAATTCTCTCTGGCAGCAGACACATCACGGCTGCTGGATGAAAACATCACGGCTCCGAAAATAGAATTAGGAAACCAATGTTGAATTTCTGATGACATTTTTTTTTTTAGTTAACTTAAAAACAGATTACCATTTCTTTGCTAAATGAAAACTGCACCTATTATTAGGGATGCACCGATACCGATACTAGTATCGGGTATCGGGTCCGATACTGTGCCCATGTACTCGTACTCAGTACCACTCTACGGCAGGGACATATCAGAAGCGCTCACGCTCCACCTCCCCGACGGTTCGGGCGAGACGGGCAGGTGCGCCGTGAACCGTTCGCACCGCCTCGTTTGCGGGACTCCCCAGTCTGCCGTGTGTCGCTCACACCCTCCAGCTGGCTGTTAACGAGGGTCTTTTGGCACAGAGAAGTACTCGTATCGGTACTCGGTATCAGCGAGTACCCAAATGTAAGTACTTGTACTTGTACATGGTCTGAAAAAAGTGGCATCGGTGCATCCCTACCTATTATTGATTAGTTTGGATCCAAAATGATACTGTATTTTTGTTGATATTGGAGTATGAGAGATATTTCTGTAAATTGTTGGGTGACACTTTCACTGACTAAGTCCTCTATTTCGTGTTTTAAGATAATTTTATCAGATGTAATTTTAGGCCCTAAAAATGGATATATAGCGGCAGTGCTTCAGGCGCAGATACTCCATAGGACGCCATAGGAACCCCGACAGACAGACAGTTTTATCTACATTAGCAAAGCCCTAGAGGATGAAGACGCAGACTCCAACTGACTTGATGAGAAGGAAAAACAGACTGACATTGCACATAGAGAGACCACATACTGGGGGACAGAGAAAGATGAAAAACAGAGAGGATTTAATCCCTCACTGTCATCACTACAAAATTATGGCGTTTCCATTATCATTAAAAGACTCCTCTCTCTCTCTCTCTCTCTTTCTCTGTCTCTCTCTCTCTCTGTCTCTCTCTCTCTGCAGGCAGGTTTGACAGTGCTTATAAATAGCTCTACAGTGAAATGAAAAAGCCTCTCTTCCAGAGCTCTGGTTTGTGCCATCAAGCTGCTCTGTAATCCTATTCACCACCGTCACTACGATGTGTCGCCACACTCGCTGGCCAGTGCAATAACAGGCCCGCTTGCCAGTTAGCCGTGCATCACTCCTGTAAGCTCCGCTTACTGTCATCTGGGACGCAAGCTGATGAGGAGGACTCTGAAAATATTACAACATTTACTATTTGGAACTTCCGGTCACAAGCGTACCTTCTGTACGTGAGTTACAGCACTTCCGGAGTTATTTTAACCCAAAGCGCAATCTTTTCCTAAGTCTAACTAAGCAGTTTGCTGCCTAAACCTAACCAAGTCCATCTTTTCCTAAACCTAACTAAGTAGTTTGTTGTCTAAGCCTAACCAAGTCGATCTTTTCCTAAACTTAACTAACTGGTTTGTTGCCTAAACCTAACTAAGTCGATCTTTTCCTAAACCTAACTAAGCAGTTTGTTGCCTAAACCTAACCAAGTCCATCTTTTCCTAAACCTAACTAAGTAGTTTGTTGTCTAAGCCTAACCAAGTCGATCTTTTCCTAAACTTAACTAAGTGGTTTGTTGCCTAAACCTAACCAAGTCGATATTTTCCTAAGCCTAACTAAGCAGTTTGTTGCCTAAACCTAACTAAGTCGATCTTTTCCTAAACCTAACTAAGTAGTTTGTTGCCTAAACCTAACCAAGTCCATCTTTTCCTAAACCTAACTAAGCAGTGTGTTGCCTAAACCTAACCAAATCAATCTTTTCCTAAACGTAATTAAGTAGTTTTATTTTGAAAAGACTGGAGCGGAAATTGACATGTGACGTGTTGCTCGATGTTCGTAGTAAAACACACATAAAATATGTATTTGGAAGTCGTGCTGAGCGTCACGACAAAAAAAAGGAAAATCTGTGTCTACGTACATCAAATAGATTAAATATCGTGACTTTCACAAACTGCCGAGACACGTACCGAGGCAGTACGTGTTGTACGTATTTACTGCCAGAGTTAGGAACTGAAAAACTGCCGTTCACTCTTATTAAAGACACATCTGATCTGTGTTACATATGAGGGGGAAAAAAAATCAGAGTTGGGATATTTCCAGCTGCAGTGTGAACACAGCCTGCAGGACACGAAGAACAGAACACGATGAAAACATTATACTTTAGATCACTAACAATGACAAGGGAAATGAAGATAAATTGAATTAAATATATCAGCACTGTGGAGATATAACAGAAATATTCAGAGAGGATGCAGCAGAAAGCTCTGGAGGGTTGAGCTGCCAGACGAAGTCACTCCCTAAAGCCCTCACCTATCAGTGTAAATAAAGAGCACTGATGCGTGAGTAAAACAAAGCCCAGAATAATGTGTTGACGACACAAAGCAGCGAGGCATGTTGCACAAACTGCTTTTTAAGACAGAACTGGCTGAACAAAAATATTTCCGCTCTGTGTATCTTTCTCCAAAAGTGGAGTTCCAGTGAAGACTCCTTGAAGCCGGAAGTCATTTTTTTGAATTTACCTCCATGCATTATTCATGACCTGGCTGCTGCCGTTGGCCTGCTCCTGTGCCATGGCCTATTTACAGAGCCACTCGTGAATCCATTAGCTGTGAACGGAGCAGTGCCAAGGCTCATCTATAAGCACAGTGCACATGAATCCATTCATAACCTCTTAGACAATAACAACAGCAGCTGGGCTTTTTTAACCTGGCTGTGGCTAATTCATGGATCATGTCATAATCCCGTCCTTAAAAAAAAAAAAATACGAGCAAACACAAAGGCAAAACAAACCGCAAATTAAAGACTATCCTATATTGACTTTTTAGCCATGTTGGTCGGTCGGTTCAGAGACATTCATGGTCAATAGACGATGAGTCCATATGTCTTTGGTGAATGAGAATGGCGGAATCGGGGACTTACAACGGCTTCTTGCTAATATCATTATTTCTTTTGCCCAGTTTTGGGACCAGCGCCATCCATCGCACACATGTCATTAACTCAGTTTTGTCTCATATGGTGCATTTTCGCAACCTAGAGATTAATAAAGTGTGCAAGGTTTGTGTGCGTAACGTTTTTTAACGGATGATGGATTAAAAAAACTCATAAAATACAGACTTGATGTGCCTTTACTTGGAAACTGACATGAACGCTAATAACAGTTTGAATGATATGACATGAACGCGGCGTAATGACAGCCTCACAGAGCAGCGAGCGCGCTGTAGCGGACCTGTGGATTCTTATTCTTGTTAAAACTATACATCGAGCTTTCGACCGTTTCACAGGACGAGTACTTTAAAGTGAATTGAAGTGCAACACTGCAACATTGAATGTCAGTGTGTGTGTGTGAGTCCACAGACACAGGGACAGCGGGGCCGGGCCTCCGAGGAGACGAGGGACGACCGGCTTTCTAATCCTCAGGTTCAATGAAAAGCGCCTCATCGGCTGGTTTTGGGCAGAGCGAGGTCATTGTCCGCGGCATGTGGTCGGCTGGCTCCGGCCTTCAGAGCGCTCTCACGCTACATCCAGAGTCTCTGCTGAACACGGCAAACCTGCTGGATGGTTTATCAGTAAAACTACACGACACACTACAAAACAATAAGGTGACATAACACAGACAGCCAGCGGCACATGTGCAGGGAGAGATCAGACAAATGGGAAGATGGATAAAAGTCGAGGTCCAAAGTTTGTTTTTGGTCCTTAGCAGTTGAAGTAAATGTAAATGGTAGTGTTGCATGCTAACATGCTCACGTTACAGCAGGTAATTGCCATGTTCATTATCTTAATTTAGCATGTGAAGGGCAAATTACAGCTGATGGGAATAAAAAAAAAAAAACCTGACCCCTCATCTGGGGTCGGTTACGACAGAGTATTAGTGCCACATTGAAGGAAATAAAGTCATGATATTACGAGAAAAAAAGTAATATTACGAGAATTAATTCATAACTTTACGAAAAAAAGTCATAATATTACAAAAATAAAGTCATAACTCTAAAGGGAAAAAAGGGTAATAATATTACGAGAATAAAGTCATAACTTTAAAGGGAAAAAAGAGTAATAATATTACATGAATAAAGTCAGAACTTTAAAGGAAAAAAAGTAATTTCCTCCTCCACAAAAGAGTCAGTTTCTCCATCAGGTCTGTGTGTTTCTTTCTTCAGAATAAACTCAGTTTCTTGCACAATCTTTTCCAGGTCCTGGTACTGATGATAATGTGGTGCTGATGTGCCAAAATATTAAGTATTTGGTTATTTGTGAAACCTAAACTAAAGTATAACTTCACAAGCATTATATTTTTTTTATTATTTTGCCTAAAATGTCTCTTTTGATAATAATAGGTTGCTGACCCCTGCCTTAGCCCTTATACATTTATTTATTTTAATTAATTAATGAATTAATTCACATTTATTTCTGATTTATGACTAAGACAACTTGACACACAGTGCTGAGCTGCATCTCAAATTAATCTCCAGGTTCCCAGCTTTCAGATGATGTTCACCACTTCTATGTGACATCTACTGCTGACCTGCTATCTCCTCCTAAAGACCCCCTGGACCTCCTAAAAAAGGGGTCTATTGTGGGTCTCAGAAGGTTAAAAATAGTCCAAAACAATGCTATTTCTTAGAGCTTCTGCTACCCTTTTCCCTCCACTTTCCAGATAAATGTGTGAGCTGTGTTGAGTGAATCAGCAGAGCCAACATCCACTGTGGACACATGGGGGAAGCTGACCTTTTCCTTTAATCTGTTCTTTGTTCGGGCTCCAATTTCCTGCGTTTCACTCCAACCTGTAACCTCCGTCTATCTACACCTGACTGTCTCCACTATCTAAGGCAATTCAATCAAAACCGTCTTGTGTTTCTTTAATTCTGTAGCCTACTGCGGTATCTTTCTCGCCACGATGCTCCACAGGACCGCACAAGAATCTGCAGCTTTGGTCATGAAAAGCTTCCTGAGTCCAAAAGCTCTCAGCGGCGTCCTCTCTTGACCTTTCCTCCTACATGGACTTCCTCCACTCTCACTGAGTCATCCTCCCATTGATTGTCCGCGTACAGTGTTCCACTGACAATGACTTGATTTCTTCATCTTACATCACATCTGTTTATCTGTCGGTAACGTAAAACACATTTCGGTCCTCATCCATCCTTTTTTATCTCTTTAATAACAGACACTCCCTCGCTGTCTCCGACGTACTATTCTACTGCTGCATTTGAGTTTATCCAGTAATGCATTATCATTTATATGTGGAAATAAACTACACGTAGACCTGCTGTGTGACCTGCAGACTTCAACACTATAATCTAGTGTGTTGATCAGCAGTTGGCTTATTAGCATCATAGATCGATAACTGAAGGGGCCTACGGGTTACAGGCTGAGGGCCTCTTTATGAGGTGACTGTTGACATTTCATATTGGAAAGTAATCAAATAACTATTAAGAGACACAAAGAGATGCAAAACAACCACAAAAAGGCACAAAATGACGAGGCACAAACCAATCACAAAGAAGAGATGGAAAACGATCACAAAGAGATGAAAAACGATCAAAAAGAGGCACAAAATGACCACAAAGAGACACAAAATGGGGCGGCTGTAGCTCACAAAACGACCACAAAGAGATGCAAAATGACCACAAAGAGGCACAAAACGATCACAAAGAGATGCAAAACAACTACAAAGAGGTGCAAAATTACCACAAAGAGATGCAAAACGACCACAAAGAGATGCAAAACGACCACAAAGAGGCACAAAACTACCACAAAGAGATGCAAAACGACAACAAAGAGATGCAAAACGATCACAAAGAGGCACAAAATGATGATGCTCAGAACTACCTCTGAGAGATACAAAACGACCACAAAGAGATGCAAAACGACCACAAAGAGACAAAAAATGACAACAAAGAAATGCCAAACGACCACAAAGAGATGCAAAACGACCACAAAGAGACAAAAAATGACAACAAAGAAATGCCAAATGACCACAAAGAGATGCAAAATGACCACAAATAGGCAAAAAACGACCACAAAGAGATGCAAAATGACCACAAAGAGATGCAAAATGACCACAAAGAGATGCAAAATGACCACAAAGAGGCACAAAACGACTAAAAAAAAATGGAAAACGACCACAAAGAGATGCAAAATGACCACAAAGGCAGAAAAGGACCCCAAAGAGACGCAAAATGACCACAAACAGGTGCAAAATGACGAGGCACAAAACAAAATGTTTCAGTGTGGGTGTCTTCTCCTATAAGACGTGTAGGGGGCCTTTAACGAGTGTGTGAGTGTGTGAGTGTGTGTGTGTGTGTTAGCCAGCCCCTGATAAAGAGGCGACATCAGTGTTGTGTCTGCTGCTATAAATAGACAAAGTGACACATCAGTGAATGTGAAAAGGATTTCATCAGAGTCATTACGGTGTCAGCCTACCTTTCATATATGGTCTGTTTTTAGAAGGTCTTTATTTCTCACCTGGAACAGCTCACATGTCTCGTCTTCTCTTACTTTTCAAAAGATATCACCTGATGGTGAGTCGTGAGCAAAAAAAATGGATTCTTTCAACACACTTCTAACAAATTCTAATCAAAGGAAAGTTAACTGGACACTTTCCTCGTTTGCAGCAGCCTCAGATTTCCACCTGGAAGCTTTGACTCCAGACGTACTGTACTGTACACCGTCTGGCTCAGAGCTGCCTCGTGCCTCGCTAATGGACACCTGGACAGTAGTTGCAGAGGTTTGTTGTTATATATATATATATATATATATATAGCACAGACAGCCGAGTGGAATGAAATCCTCAGTAATGGAGCTGAGAGTCACACCATTTCCTTCTTTCACAGGTTGTCAGTGTGGTGAGAAAAACAAAGGTGGATGTGATAAGATAACTCCGTCAGTGACAGTGGAACCTGGGGAATAACACTGTGTGCAGATACACAGAACATATGTGTGTGTGTGTGTGTAAATACACTATATATAATACAAACACAGGCCTCGAGTCTGTGACATCACCATTTCCCAGAGGTGGAAGAAGTACTCTGATCTTTTACTGAAGTAAAAGTCCTGCAAAGTACAAAAGTATTTGCATCAAAAGTCAGTGCACTAAAAGGCATGCAGCCGGCCCGGCTATGTCAACAAAGCACAGAGAAGCTCTGATTACAACACACACAGAGGGAGAGCGACTTCATTCTCTGCTCAGGTAGACGTTACAATAGTTTGTTGCTATATTAACGCTCTGGATATCGTATAGAGTACAATATTTGAGTAACTTTACTGAGGTTTCAAAGAGGATACTCTTCGCGTTTCCTTTTTCTGAGGCCAAGCGAAACAGTGAGTTTCCAGTGCACGATAAGAACAACATATTTACTGTATTTCAGAGCAGTAGAGTTAGCAACTAAAACTGTCCCAAAATGCCAACCCTGCAGACAGCTTTGTGTCCGGGTCAGGACAGAGTGCGACCAGACCGAGCAGAGGTGTCTGATAAGGCGCTGAGGAGTCAGCAGATTGTCGGCCACACAGACAGGCAGGCAGGCAACCAGAGGAGGCGGCGCTTCCAAAATCTCTGAGTCATCGCCTGGCTTCCTTTGATTCCTTCCTCCAGCACCAACACCGCTGCTTCTCCTCCTCCTCCTCCTCCTCCTCCTCTGTTGTTTCAGCCATCCGTCTCACTGACGGCACATGCAAATAGAGCTGTTAGCAGACGGTGGGAGAAACCTTCGGCGGCCGCCACGAGCACGGGAGGGTAACAGTGTCGACTCAGAAGATTCAGGGAGTTCGTTAGCGAGGCAGGAGCAGTAGCGGTCTCTAGATCTGAGGTCGTGTAACAGAGAAAGAGCTGAATATGAATCAGGACAGTGGTGAGAATAAAAAGAGCATTCTGACCTTTCTGTTGTCAAGTCGATTATTTGCTGAACAATAAAGGGATGATACAGGAAGTGAGATCTGCCGGTGACATAAAAACAATCCTGATCACAAACTGACAAAAGAAAAGATGTCAACAACTCAAAGACAAAAGGAATCAGTTTTCACCGGCGATGTGAAAGTGATTCCTCTATTTATAGCAGCAAGAAGAAAGACGATGAGGTGAGAGAGACACAAACAGAGGTTGTTTTAAATCTAGTGTAAAGGCAGACACTTTAAACACAACACATGGTGACACAGGAATTACTATTAAAAGGTCTCTATGTAAGAATCATTAAATTGTTTAACAGCGACACCTGTGGCCGTTAAGTCAACGGCAGTCGGCGTCCTGTTGCTCGCACTACGTAGACTGGAGCGAGCATCGGTCAAAACAGTGAGGCGACACACACGAGCCTGAACATGATTGACAAAATGACCACAAAGAGGCACAAAACTACCACAAAGAGGCACAAAATAACCACAAAGAGGCACAAAATGACCACAAAGATACACAAAACTCCCACAAAGAGACACAAAACTCCCACAAAGAGGCACAAAATGACAAAAAAGAGACACAAAACAACCAAAAAGAGACACAAAACGACCACAAAGAGGCACAAAATGACCACAAAGATTTTCCCGGAAAAACCAGCGAGTCGATGCAAAAGTTCTGAAAATGTGACATACTCGTTTTTCTACAGTAGGCAGGTAACGTAGGTACCGTCAGGGTTCGAGTATTAACGATGTCCTATCGTCACGGGGACGATATAGAAAAATTCTCGATGCATCTCCAGCATCCTTCAGAGGTCAAAGGCCATCAGACCAGACAAACAGTGTCCCAGCTGTGGATGTGCAGACCCGGAGCAGCACTCGCTGTCCAAGGCCTCCGTTAAAAGCGTTGCAGTGGTGAAATGTGATGCAAAGCTAAATGAGGGAAACCTGAGACAGGGCCGGAGAGTCTATTAACGAAGCAGGGAGGGACAACGCATACAAATAATTTGTCTTTGGTGATGTTTCTGGATGAGGAGGAGGAGAATGACAGATGTAGTTCACAACCTACAGACCTACTGGAGGTCACACAGTACAAACCACCGACTGCAGAGTCTCAGTCCGAGTGAGAGGAACAACATTCACAATGTTCTTCTCACAGCTCTTAAAGGTTATATTGATAACATGAGCCTCAGTTGTACTTTGTGCTTAGTGCTGCTGTCACAGTTAGTAATGCAGGAGAACAGGGATGCAGACAGCTGAGGAGGAAGTCAGTGGAAACTTACAGGCATCAAGAGTCCAAATAGCAGCAGTCAATCCAACAGGCAGGTAGACAGGTAACAGAAAGACGCATTGGAACTAAGATGATCTGACAAAGGAACAAACAAAGTGGGTATATGTGGAGAGCAGTTGATGAGGGAACGAGATGCAGGTGAGGAGACGAGATGCAGGTGAGGAGACGAGATGCAGATGAGGAGACGAGATGCAGGTGAGGAGGAGGGCATGGCGGCCAGGCGGGGCGGATTAGAGAAGTGGGATTTGTGCCGGAAGTATCTCAGTAGCAGCCGTGATAGGAGCTGTTTGAATCCTCTAAATCCTGAGGAAAGGAGCTTCAATGCTTCCTTTCTTATCTCCTTTAGCAGAGGATACACTGGACCATCCTTTACCAAAGGAAAAGAGAGAATAACATCCCACAATTCCTTGCGTCCGCAGCATTTCAAGCGACGCACCGTTCGGCCGTTCATGATAACAAACGATATGCTTCTCTTGTATATTATTTTCATACACCAATTGGGATTCATGTTTAATATGAGTGGGGAGTGACAACCATTACGTTTCACTTTATTTTTAATTAATTATTTATTCCGAACACATAAAAACACCTTCTTGTCCACGTTTAAGGTCAGATGATGTTTATTATATGTTGATGTTAAGTGTTCCAGCAGCAGGAAGACCTGCTGTATCTCTCTTTAACAGTCTGTCACTGAAAGACTCATTTAAGAACGCACGGAGGGAAGCAGCGCCTTTTGTAGTCCGTCTTCAGAACATTGTAGTTTCACCACGGCAGACTCACGTCACTAACATCCGCTGCCGTCGCATCATAATGACGGAGCTTATAGTGAAAGTGCAGTCGGATTCTCTGAACACCGCGGTTGTCTTTTGTCCTTCTGAATTCTCCTTCTCATCTTTCCTTGACCTCATGATGTTTTCCATCGGGCAACTTGACCTTGATGGAAAACATCACAAGGTCATGAAGGAGAATTCAGAAGGAAACTTAGGAACAGCGGTGCTCAGACACTCTGACTGCACTCACACGAGGCTGCGTAATTATGCGACGTTGGATGTGATTGACGAGGGTCAACCCGTCGCTTTAAATGTTGCCGCCGCAAGGAATTATGGGACGACATTATATCCTTTCCTTTGGTAAAGGATGGTGCCTAGTGAATCCTGTGGTAAAGGAAGCATTGAAGCACCTTTAGAGAATTCAACCGGCTCTTATCACGGCTGCCGCTTCGATACTTCCGGGTCATTTCACTCAGTTAGGAAACTTCCTAAGCAAGAAAGACTATTTGACCACATAGTCTTGTTTAGTTATGAGGCATCGTGGTGGATCAGTTGGTTATTATGACGTGTCAGAAAGCAAACATCCTTCTTAGTGATGCTGTAAATATCATTTAAATATTGTTTATTATGTCAGTTAGTGTCACAATCACATATATAAATTTGCCAAAACTGGATGAAACAGCAAAAATCCACCATCATCTTTTCGTCAAACAACTCATCATCTGTGTAAACAAACAGATATTTCCCATCAGTCGGCTATTTCACAGTCCAATACTACTCGAGTAGAGCAGCTGATGCGAATGTCGGCGCACAACAGCTCCTGTATGTCCACCGGCAGCCGCGTGCCAAGTGCAAGCGACACACTCGCTCGTCATCCGTCTCCGCTATTCAGAAAATGTCACATTTAAAAGGATAAACATCGTCTGTGCTTGTGAACAGACGCTCTTCATGCAATGCATATGTTTCCCCCAAACAAATATGCCTGCTTGTATTCGCTGTACTATCTGCTGTCAGCACTCGGAAGGAAATAGAACAGGGTTTTTGGCTGCAAAATCGAAAAGGGGATACCAACATCTGTATTTAAGGTGTGTTCGGAGAGAAGGGGAGAAACAGAGAGGCAGGCAGCTGTACTTATAGGGGTTCCCCAAAGCTATCCCTCTTTCTAAAAATAGCTGCAGCTCTGCCAACCTGGACGAGAGGATAAACAACATCCCCATCCAAGGCGTGCATTCAAATGAAGAGAGACAGAGAGAAGGAGAGAGGAGAACACCTCTCTCATTCAGGTCTTATGTTGTTAAATCCATCTAATGTTTGACGGTCATAAAACATTCAAGGAGGAGAATTCAAATAGACCAAATGTCTCCACAGAACACGATGCTGAACAGGCTTTTACGCTCTCGTATTGTACTAAATTAACACGTCACACTTCTCTTATCTCTGACCCAGATGTTAGGACGGAGAAAGAGAAGAGAAGAGAAGGCTGGTTATATGGACAAGCTCTGCCCTGAGAGTCAGCTAGGTCGCTCAATAGTGTGTTCATGTCTGTGTTGTCGAGGCGCAAAGAGAGGAAAATGATAATAAAAAGACGACTAAATGCTCCACTAATCCGGCTGTGAATGAGAGCGGCTCGCTGCAGCAGTTCTTTTATGCTCTGTCGATTCCACGGGGGGATAAACACAACGCTGAGCCAGCACCCGGCACCCAACACACAGCACCCAGCGCAACCTCACCCACCCTGCTGCACTGCAAGCACTAAGGATTACCTCATTTTATGTCTGTTAACCCATTTTAAGCCTCCCGGCAACAACTATGGCTGCAAAAGAGAGGGCTTTCAGGTGATGTAGAGTAACGCACCCTCTGTCGGCCGTAATGGAGGTCATCCACTCTTCAGATACAGATTAGAAAAAAGCATTTTTAATTATACCTTTGGCTGGGAACTGATTGAAATAATCAGTTATGAGCTGAAATGTTCCTTGCATAATACTGGTATGTAAAAAAATCAATATCACTCTATATTTCAGCTGCTTGGCAGTAATGTTAGCTGACCAGATGAAGGTCTCTCCATGAATCACTGCTGATCCTAGTGTTGGCTTTTCCTGCCTCAGCCTCCCGACCGCGGCCGGAGGGAACAGGGGAGACACCGGAGTTTTGGTCGGAGACGATAACGTTTCTCTCTGCGGAGCCCCGTCACTTCACAAGACACGGGAAACCTCTGTTGGTCTGGAGGAGCTGCAGCAGTTATTTCTGCACAAACGTCCACTGAACATTCACTAGATATTCTCAGAGCTAAACTAACTCTTCTGCAGTGTGGAGTGAGCAGCATGCACGGGAGAGTGGAGCGAAAGAGCGAGAACGAACGCGGTGTGTGAGTGAAGGCAGGCAGAGGAGCAGAGGAGCAGAGTACAGCAGAGACTCCGGTCCTGGAGACCAAAGCTACGGTCTCCCCCGCGTCCTCCGACCGCGGCCAACACTGTTTAACAGACGGGCTTCACTAGATACAACCAAGAGGTTTAGGTGCTTCCGTGTAGTTCGTGTTGGAGTCTGAATCTGAACAGCGTAGCCACACGCAAGCGCGCATGGGACACCGACCCGCAATGATTTATACGTGTAAGAAGTTACAAACAGTCTCTTTAACTTATTAAACGCTGAAAAATGTACTTCCATGGCCAGTAAACACAACGAAATGTAGTTTAAATCCATCAGACTGAAGCTGAGTAGAACCACCCACACAAGTTTATTAGACAGGTCTATTATAGTAGTGTAGCTGCTCCATCACTGAATAACCTTCAATGACTGAATATAAAATGTCATTGAAGCAGATCGTTTTTATGACATGACCTTTCTTTTTTAAACATTAGATTTCCACTGTCGGGTTACTCACAGCTCTTACAGTTAACGCACCTCTACAAGCAACCACAGTACAGCTGCTGTAAATATGAATACGCCTCCTCTAATACATAAATAAAGACCTTCACAGCTTCCTCACATGAAACCAGAAGAGTCTGTGTGCTTATGGAAATGTGCCACGCCAGCGTTTTTGAACTGACCTCTTTTCTATACAACTCAGTGCTCCATCGTGCACCGATGCAAAGCATTACTGTGGAGTCACGCCCGGCGACATCAGTCTGACGGCCCGTTGCCAGGGCGATGCCAAGGAAGGAGGGGCGGAGTCTGAGGAGGAGGGATGATGGAAACAGAGAGGAGGAGAGGAGAGGAGAGGAGAGGAGAGGAGCTTACATAATGACCAACAGAACATGAGGTGTTTCCCTCATCTGTCCTTTTATTCTGTCTCAATGTCATTTCTCTCCTTCATTGCTCCTTCCTTCCCTCCCTCTTTCCATCTCTCCATCACCTCTTTCTCTTTTCGTTTCCACCCTCCCTCTCTCTTTCCTCCTCCAATTCTTTTTTCTTCCTCGCCGTCCCTCCATCTCCTTCCCTTCCTTCCTTGTTCCCCTAACCCTTCTTTACATCCTCCGTCCGCCCCTCCCCGTGTCCTTCCTCCCTCCTTTCCTCCCTCGTTCCTCTCTAGCCTTGAAGGAAAGCCAGCCAGTCATCAGGTTGACGTATCCTAGCAACAGCGACACCCCGCCCCATCCAGCATCAGGGTGAACCAAATTACATTTTTTGGGATGAAGAGAGAGATTGTGATTGGAGGAAGAAGTGGAAGGGTGAGGAGGGGTGAGGAAGGATAATACCCATCAGTTCATACCAGACATTTTAATGTCAATCACAGAATATTCATTTTAACATCAAACACTAAGTGCACTGCGTGGATTAGATGGCAGTTTGACTCTTTCTGGAGACAGTATCCACCAATTAAACACTTCCATAGTAGTACGCTGTGTACAATGTGGACATACAGGCATAGTGGGTGAATTTCAACAGGCTAGTGTTATCTCAAATCCAACACGGCTGTTGTGCACTCACCGGAAATGACGACATTTGACCGCTTCTTCTTCTTCTTCTCCTTCTCCTTCACCTCTATACATCACTCCTGTAACAATGCACACATTTTGGTTCCATATTGTAATTTGAGTGTGAAATATTGAACACCAAAAATAATTATATATCACTATCATCATCATCTCCTCAACCGTGGGAGACCACAAAACATTACCAGCAAGACTTTCGTAAGAGATGAAGCAGTGTTTTCATCAATTTGCTCAAGTGTAGTTGCAAGTCATTCAGAGCGAACACAACAACAAAGAATTTCATCAGAACTTTCTGAACAACATAGTCTGCGACAAACACGTGAGTACAGTTATATTGTCTCTGTTTAAATTACGAGCATTAACGTGAAATTGAGCTGTATCTAAAGAGGAAGTTCCTCGTTTTATTACAATGCAAAAATATATTATGTTTAAACAAATATCAAATAGATTATTTCAGTGTGTAGACATGCTGACTGCCAGCAGTCTCCTCTCTGAAGACCGGTTTCGGTGCTGCACCTGTCTGCATGTGTTCACTGATCCAGTCTCAATACTGTGTGGATGCAACATCTGCACCACAGAACACTTCTGGGACATTAATGTCCAATGCCAATGTCCCACGTGTAATAAACGGTTTGACAGAAGACCAGAGCTGCATGTCAACACTTTCATATCTGAGTTGAGCTGCTCAGTTAAACAGAAAAGCAGCTCAGAGCAGCAACGAGCCAAACCAGGAGAAGTTCTCAGCGAACGTCTGCACTGAAACCAGAGTG
The DNA here is from genome assembly GCF_015220745.1 of Sebastes umbrosus. NCBI lineage: Eukaryota > Metazoa > Chordata > Actinopteri > Perciformes > Sebastidae > Sebastes > Sebastes umbrosus. Next base: position 2,826,637 of record NC_051291.1, read on the forward strand.
AAGGAGCCTGAAGTCCGGCCTGCTGCTGGTGTGTCTGGCCTCCTGCTGTGAGACTCACCTGGAGCCTCATCAGAGAACCGCAGGCCTGAAAAGACACAAGCTGATCGATCCTGTGGAGAACCTGGAAGGATGGCAGGATGTGCAAGAAGCATGATAGACCTTTAGTGTTGTTCTGCAAGACTGACCTGGTGTAACACTATTCCTCCTTTCCTCCCTTGCCACCTTGCTTGATTCCTTCTGTCACTTTGCTTCCTCTACCACTTCCTTTCCCTCCTGCCTTCCCTGTCTCTCTCTCTCTTCCTCCCTCCATAGTGGCACTTCGTTGATGCAAAGCAGTGAAGGGACAGAGCGGGAATTGATATCAGATGTTTTGTTGTTATCTGAGATGGACAGGAAGGACTGTTCTGCTCTATCAACGTCCTTGGCTGGCCGAGGAAATGACACCAGGGACGCCTCGCCAGCGGATCCAGACAGCTGCCTGGATAGACGAGCGGCTGCTCCAGCTCACAAAGAGACTGGTCCAGGTGCAGTTTGGTGTTATTCAAGCGTAGTAGTTGGGTGTTATTCTTGAATTCAAGATGTGAGGATTTGAGAAGTAGATTTGTTCTCAGGAAAAATTCAAGTGAAGATTTTCCTTGTGGCAATTTTTAGGGTTTAATTTAAGCTTTAAATCTAATTTCTTTTGTAGGAGTGTAGGAATTTGATAGATGCTTATAACTGTGTTCCACATTTACATTTTTAATATCACAAATCGCAAGAGGTCAAGCGTCCTGTCTCTCTGTATTTTAATATTCTTTCTTGTCCTTTGTTCTGACCTATAATGGATGAATACATTTCTTCTGCGTCTTGTTCCTGGGGGTTCGGTGCCTTGCTCAAGGGCTGATCCGTGAATATGAAACTGCAAACAGGCCGGCCTCGACCTCTCTGTGACCTCCAGGCGACCTGGGAAGTGTCAGATTATCAGAAACAGCTGGATGTGGATGTGACAAGTCTAATATGAGCTCAAACCAACAGCTGGAAGAAGACGCTATGTCCCCCTCTAATGGTGGCTCAGCTGTTTTACAGTCTTGCAAATGATCACTTGAAGTGGTTTTATCACTTGAAATGCCAATAATTTTAGATGATAAACACTCATTTAAGAAGAGATTCTTAAATATTTTAACAACAATAGCTTATTTGCATTTCACAACATACATTGTTGTGACAAATAGAACCTTTTGGCTCCTGTGATGACCACCGTCTGCATCAGAAGAGGTAAGACACCTGCAAGACTTATTTCTCATCGATCTAGTGCATCTAGCACATGAGTTCATCAGATACAGTAGAGGTGAAATGTGGTTTTGTCACGGCTGAAAAAAAAAAAAGAAAGATACAAAATGTTTTATTTTAACTGGAAAAAGAATAAATTGTTTATATGATGATAAGACGGCAACCAAGTAAATAGTTCCAGACAAATCTGATTTAAATCTATAAAATCCTTTGAACCAATTCTCTTCGAACCATTTCTTTCTCACACACACACACAGACACACCCCTATACTTCTGACTTTGTGTTTTATGTTTTGATGTCGGAATATGTATATATATTTCATTTTTTACAGCGGAACAGTAAACATATCGGCTCTTTATACAATGGTAAATGGACTTGCATTTATATACCATCTTTCTAGTCTTCCGCCTCGCTCCCAAAGTGAGGATCGGCCAAGATGTCCTCACTCTGAAGGTCTAACACATTGGTCCTCACAAAGATAGCTGTACAGACACACACACACACACACACTGATTTTATTCCATGAATCAGGGCAGTTGGAATCATTTATTTTTCACCATTTGGTTTTTCTGATGTTATTTAGATTCTTTTCTCCACTCCAGCTGAGTCTTGGCCATATTTCCATCCGCATTTGCTTTGACCTCACCGACACGTTTTTGATAATTTGCATAATTGTTCATGTTTTGGTCTAGATCAGGGGTCTCGTTGAGCGCCGCTTCACCAAAGTCCACGCCAACTTTTCATTGAGCTTTCCGGCTTGTAGCAGTTTACGAACGGAAGGTGAAGGAGATGAAAACAACGCTTAAAAGACGTCAGTCTCTGTTTATTAAACTGACAAAGAAGGTCAACGCAGCAGCAGAGGCTTCGTTTAGTGGCGCACATCCACTGATCTATTGACTGTATATTGACATCATATCAGCTACATTACTACAGTTTCAATGTCTAGACATCTGTAGAATATGTTACGGAGATGAAAAAAAGTAAAGATTAATTTTTAAATCAACACTTCCTGCTTTCATTTCAAAATAAAAGCCCCCAAGCGTTTTTTTTCTGTTGACAGAATTCCTTCATTTGTTAACATGAGGCTTTTATTTCTGAAATATGTGCCGGACAGTGTTGTAGAACATGCAGTGACTTGCACAGCTCCATGAATGAATATAGTACGGAGTTTTAATTGTGGATTATTACTATTATTTACAAATTACCACACAGTTCTCAACCTTTCTCGGTCTAAAATAAATATAAATGATATTTATAATGAAATGAAGTGGTCGTTAAAAGGCAAACTCTATGTAGAAAGAAAGGGCTGACAGCAGCAGATGCAGCAGCTGAAACACAGCTGGTGTGAACACCCGACGCGTGAATCACGTAGCCGCCACGCGCTCCTGACGTTCCTGGTGTGTCCCAGGCTTAACAAAACCCTTCATCGATGGTGGGATTGCAATAGAGGCGATGACTGCGGTGGCTGAAACGTTATTAAAGTACCATAAAAGTAAGACTGAAATGATGTCTGCTATTGGCGATGTACAACTTGGTGGTGCTATGTGTCGCTATCGGCCACTTTCATTTTGTCAAATTAGCTCTCAGAGGAAAAAAGGTTGGAGACCCCTGATCTAGATTGTCTTTGCAGTCACAAAACGACACATCCAATAGTAATGGACCGGTAATCTAAACAGTAATGACCACCTCTCGTACAATATCAATAAATACAGAATGAGTAATAATAAATGTGAGACAGACGACCCCAGGATGTCATTTGTTTTTATTCTGTGTTATGTTACATGTGACCATAAACTTACAGGAAGTTATAGTTACCTAGAAGATATAGTAAATATATTCATGTACTCAGATAGGAAAAGGGTAGGTGTGTGTGTGTGTGTGTGTGTGTGTTGGGGGGGGGCAGTAGACGTTGACAGTGTGCACAAGTTGAGGACAGTCGCTCGTGTGTGACATCGAGTAGCGAGGAGTGGGATAAAACCGTGTGATTCTGAAAAACGTTGAACAAGTGACCCTAACGCTACGAGCAGAAAAAAAACATGAACCCACATACAAAAGAGGAATAAATAAAACGTTATTATTTTACAGATACAGCAACAACAACAACAACAACAACAACAACAACAACAACAGAGATGTTTTATTTCCCTCTGAATTTTGGTGTTTTGAGAGAGCGAGAGAAGGACGAGGACGACAACGGAGAGGAAGTGGTCTCTCTCTCCATCTCTCGCTCTCTCTCTGTGGCAGGAATCAGCATCTGGAAAACCTACGGGCGAGTTACTATGGCGACGCTTCGGGGAGGGGGGGGGGGGGGGTCGGTGAGCTCTGGAGCCGGAGTCAGACTCATCTCTAAGGCTTCGTATGGCACGTCCGCTCTAAAACACGACTACAGCCGCCGCCAGGATACCAGTCCAAGTCCCCCCCCCACTTTTATTCCAGATCATTCCCGTCATCATTCGCTCACCGAGACACTTGGGACACCACAACCCCCCCAACATCCCTGCCGACCCCCCATCACCTCCCCTATCCACCCCCCTCCCCAGTCCGACTCTAGAAGGCACTGGTATATACTTTATATCTCCACATTCTAACATCTGGAATCTCTATTTAAGATGAGCGATCGAGGCAATGAGGATACACAAAAATACACGTACAGATACACACGGGCCAGCCGGGTAACTTACGGGGGGGCGTGGGGGGTGGGGGGGGTAACAGCTGGCTCCCGACGATGCCACCAGTCTTTGTTTATATACCTGTGGTTGGTTAGCGTTACAAAGTTTTCATCGCTCAACAGTCTGCTGACGGCGGAGGCAATCGGATATGTAAACGTCGACAAGGCTAACATCATGACAGGCTGAAGAGAAAATCAATGTTCGGATCCATCAGTGGATTGGATCTTTTTTGAATTGCCTTAATTAGGGATGTCCATAATTAACCGTTTAACCGTTAACCAACATTAAGCATTTTAACTGATTAACGCTACCGGTTAAAAGAAATGTTAATAATTAACTCAAAAGCTGAGCGGCTCAGAGGAGCGGCTCGTCTCTTTAAGGAGAAAAGCTGGTCCACCTTAACAGCCCACCTAAAGAGGCCGAGCCGGAGTTGCAGGATACAGGAAGTCGGCTCCGGTCTCTGGCTCGCCACCAACAACCTCACACTCACCGCCAACACACACACGGTCTGTTGGAAACTCACTAAAGTTACGCAGACTACGTGTGGCGGTGGCGAGCGCGAAGCCTCCGGCAATGCTAGAGCTGCTAACGTGACACAAACACACACACTGTTTGTTGGACACTCACTACTGTTAATCCGGGCAGACACACAGCTGACAACCTGCTAAACTAAACTAAATGTGCGGTGGAGAATTTTACTGGGAAAGTGGCTGCATGTCCGCGACACTACACGCAGCATCGTAGCTGCTAAGTTAACGCTCCCGGACGGTGAACTGGGGACTCCATTCAACGAATATCTGTTGTGCTCCTGCAGCTGGTACGAGGCACAAATCTTGTTGGTTAACGGTTAATAATCGGTTAATGAGGGTTGATTATCGGTTAAGAAAATTCTTCAAAATGAGCATCCCTAGCCTTGATAAGTAGTTGCTTGAAATTTTCGGAGATAACCTGACAGACTGTGGTTAAAAAGATCAGGTATGGGTTCTAATATGCTGCCTCCTTCATCCTCGATTGATACCGAAAAGAATAGTTTTCAAACTCACGTGTAAATATACAATCTAGATTGCTGGTACCAGAGTTAGTTTTTTCTGTGTGATAGCGCTAAACACAGCCCTTAACGTCCTCATAATTCTGCACATTTACGGGGTCTTATGTCTGCTATTTAGACTTTTAAAATGTTTCCAAAGAAGAAGGCAACAGATTAGAACTCAACCTGAAACTCGGACTGAATAACAGCAATGTCTGGAGGCCGTTTGGATAAAGTTGCGACAATAATTATAATGGTGTACCCCACATATGTTTTCTTTTGTTGCCCATGTCCATGTGTATCTACAGAGCAGTGGACAGAAAGACACACAAGGTTGAAAAAAGACTGGCTTGTGCACAGAGCGCGGGAGTGTCTGTATTGTGAACCTCGGTGTTTGAAAAAAAACGCCAACGCGCTACTCGCGAGGAACGCTGCCGTCCCGTCTGGATAGTATTTACACAGTGAACGGGGTCGACTCTCTACTCTCTACACACTGAGTTTGGCTGGTACTTGCGTACGTTTGGAATGGTTTACTGTGGTGATTAGTAGTCATTAATTAGAAAAACAAAGTCTATCTCCTCCCACTAGTAGCTTACTAAAGTGTCTATACTAGTTTTCCTGGTTAACATCTGAGAGGCGCAAAAGCACTGAAAGCGATGATGCTCTGAATTTGACTTTGACGTGACGCTGCAGTCGGCAGTTTAAGGGGAGTGTTAAGGGTTTTCTCTTCCGTGGTAAAGCCATCTGGAGTTTTATATTTGGAGATTATTCTTTAGATTAGCTAGTCTTTACACCTTTTACATTTCATCTATGTGGTTGCACAACTTAAATCTGAAATTCAATAGAACAAATTGTAAAAGGAATAGTTCATATTTTGAGAAATACACTTAATTTAGACGAGAGGATTGATACCACTGTGTCTGAACCTGGCTCCGTCCAAAGCGAACAAAATCCACCTACCAGCCTGTCTCAAGCTCTCTAATTAACACGTAGTATCTCATTTATTTAACTTAACTTAACTCCCCGTAAAACCAACATGTGTCGTCTTTATACTCTGGTTTTTGTGCAGATTATACCAACGAGAGATATACCGTGTTAGTTAGCATTAGAGGTGCCGGTAAGCAGATTTTGTTACCTTTGGATCTGCTGGTTGTATTGAACGTACAAACACAAGAGTGGTATCGATGTTCTCGTCTAATTCTCAGCAAGAAAGCACAATCCTTAATCGATTTAATTTTCCATTAGCTTTGCTGACTTTGATTAAAACAACTCCCTTTCCATGAAACTAGGGCAGTGGTCACTGAAGCTCGTGAAAAACATTTTCTTTGGACCCTATGTTGATGCTCCGGACGTCCTCAGAGCAGAAATGTAAAGGTATTCTGATGATAAAAAACTATATTAACACAAATATCTGACGTTTCCAGTGCATTTGTGCCTTAAGACAAAATACTGTACATAGGGCTAATATCCTAACCACCTGTCTGTACATGCTACCTACAGTATACAAGGACGCAGACGGCTTCTTCTTTCAACATTGACTTTGTATGCAAAAAGGTGAAGATTTAATATACAGCAGAAATTATAGCTTCTGTTCCTTTTAACAATATCACTCGTCTTCCTCGTCCATTTCCCCCGAGCCCACGTTAAAGGATCTGATAATAAAAAAATAAAAAGTCATTGGACCACTTTGTTTTTCTCTCCCTTATCACCTTATTCCGAGCAGACGTCTATTCAACGAAGGACACACCAAGCAAAAAGAACAATAAAAACAATATTAAAATTAAAGGTGTATTTTACCATCTGAGCCGCGGTACTCGTCTCCGTGTTAAAAGGTTCCCTGTTTGAGGTGAAATGTAAATCACAGAGTAGTTTCACTCCAGAAAAAAACAAAAACAAACAACAGCTAAAAAAAAAAGAAAAAAGTCTGCTGTCTTTGCCTCTTTTATACGTCAAGGCAAATCATCAATAAGCTCCAGAGTGGCAGTTGAGACTTAATCGCACCAAGAATCTCACCTCCGACTGCGTCTCCTCATCGCCGCTCCTCTTCGCTTTTGAAATCTGTGGATCTCCCCAGAGTTTTGGAATGGATTGGTTAAAAATAAAGTTAAAAAAAGTCTCTTTTCATGTGGAAGTCTCCACTCTTTCTGGACGTTGGATTTAATAAAGACAGAGAAGAAGAGAGTCTCTTATTGTGAGAGGTCAAAGTTCACGTCTCTGAGTTCCCCACTGTAATGTTCATTATGTGTATATTGAGTGTGTGTGAGGGCGTTACTCTCTCTCTCTCTCTCTCTCTCTGTGTCTCTCTGTCTCTCTCTGTCTCTCTGTCTCTCTCTGTGGAGTATGGCTGCTACTTGAAGACATAGTTGATCAGGACCTGAAGGAGGATGAGGAAAACAATGATGATGTAGTCGCGCTGTTGGAGGAAAGAGCTGCCCTCCACCCGGCCTGCCGCGCGACTCCGCAGCACGCTGATGTTCCTGCAAACACACACACACACAGGAGTAATGTGTAAGTGCTCATCCTCATATCACGCTCATGGTCGCAGGCGTGGTCGGTGCGCTTCTCACCTGTTAATGTCCTCCTGCGTCTGCTTTATAGATTCAATGGCACTTTGAAGTTCGCTGAGGTCCGCTCCTTTTTTCCTCAGCCGGCTGTTATGCTTGCTTTTGTGTCCTGAAACAGAGTGTGTAACACATGGTTTCTGCATTTAAAGAGGACGTATTAGGCTCGTTTTCAGGTGCATACTTGTGTTTTGGGTTTCTACTAGAACATGTTTACACGCTTTACTTTTCTCATACTGGCTGTGCTGCAGCACCTCTTTGCACCCTCCGTCTGAAACGCTCCAGCTCCGCTCTAACTAGCTTTGCTTGAGAGCGTTGGAGCAAACTAGCCGCTAAGCAGGTATTTTGCAAATGTGTTACTTGGTGACATCACCACGTTACGGAAGAAAAGGCGGGACAGTTCAGGAGCAGTGTTTCTGTGTGGGAGAGTAACTCCCTTTGGCCTGGACTTTGGGCTTTATACATTTGCAGACCTTTTAAATGCACAAAAAACGATATAACACACTAAAGGAAAGGGGAAAAGCATAATAGGTGATCTTTAATCTGTTCACTAAATTCAATTTAAGACTTTTCAAAGACCTTTTTGACACCACATACAATTCAATACATTTTTCATCATTAAAGAATCACTCAAACTCAAAAAAAAAATAAGGCCTAAAATGATTGATTAAGTAGATGAATTAATTGACCATTATATCACAGTTTTGTCAATGCTTCCCAGCTGTATATATCACTAATTCCTAAAATTATAATCAATCAATTTATGTGACCTGGACCTTTTTTCAAAAGAAAAAAAAAATGTATCACAAATTTTACTTTTTTTATTCAGGACCTTTGTAAATTAAATTTAAGACTTTTTAATACCTGTTAAGGTCTTTTGGGGGGCTTTTTAAGACTTTTCAAGACCTGCAGATACCCTGTTAAAGCTGACATGTCAAAGCAACTTTTTTAGTACAAAAATACCTTATTGGCTTAGATTTTTTTATTATTGTATAATTCTAATGTTGTGTCTGGACACTTGGACTAAATGAAATGTGAAATATAAGCACCATCACCTCCACAAGAAACACAGAGGAAATAACTAACACCACTAGAGTGTGCTGTTTACTAACTCAGTCTCAGCTTAGTCCAAGCAGTCATTTGGTGTTCTGCAGATGGGTTGGAAGTAAAAGCTTTATAGCCATCTAGGTAACATATAACCAGTGTTTCAACAGCATTTAGAAGTGTATAAAAAACTTAACATATCTGTAATAATAATATAATACTAACAATGATATTATATGTAGATTTTTTATCATAGAAAGTACAACCAGTTCTATTCACATGAACCTCTGTGTGTGTGTGTACTGTAAGCCATCATAAACGAGCGTGACTCACGTTCGCTGCCAGACGAGTCTTGGCGGTCGGGTTCGGGTGAAGAGCAGCCACTCTCTGGGCTCTTGGGCTTGTCGCTCTTGTGTTTCCTCTTTGGCACCGTCACCTATACACACACACACACACACGCACACATGCACAGATACACACATAAGCACACACAAAGAGAAACAGGTCAAGCAAACACACACAACAACTACAAATAAGAGCACATACTGTACAACCGTATCTTATTATCATCCGCACAAGTACAGAGACTCAAGAACACAAAATAGAAAATAATTGTTTACAATGTGATCAACATCAATACAACAAACATGCTAGTCGGCGTCGTGCAAGGCATGCTGGTACGTCAGTCGGTCACACATTCATTCAAAACACTCAACACAAGCAAGAGTATAGAATGAACCGAACCTGCCACGATTAAGTTCAACGGGATTAAACTCTGGTTGGATTACAGCTCTTAATCTCACTGCTTTATTTAATGCGATGCCATTTTTCAGGCCTGGAGCCTTTGTCAGGCAAAACAGGTTTAAAGGCTGATTTAAGGTTGGCAACATCAGTTCAGATTGTGCCTAACAATGACTAACCAGAAGGTCAAAAGTGCGCAAACAATTTGTTAAAAAAAGGAGCGGGGGCACCTGGGTTAGCTCAGTTGGTAGAGCGGGCGTCCATGTATCAAGGCTTGGTCCTGACCGCGGCGGCCCGGGTTCGAATCCGGCCTGTGGCCCTTTCTGCATCCACTCTCTCTCTCCCCCCTTTCCAAGACTCTATCCACTGTCCTCTCAATAAAAATGGAAAATGCCCCCAAAAAAATAACTTTAAAAAAAAAAAAAAGGAGCGGGAAATAAAGCTTTATTATCTTTGTCTGGATGATTTTGAACCTAGCAAGACCTATTTTTCCGATCACACCACTAGTAGTTATAGAAGCCCTGAGAAGCAAGTGAGAAAGGTTTGTTGTTGTAATACTCATTTTGGCCACAAGAGGCTGAAGCACTCTAAAGAACCCCATGTTGTACCCCATGTTCTAAATAGGACTAGAAGCATTCATGTTTTCTTTCAGTTGAGTTTTAATTTACATAACTTGCAAATATACAGTATGTACTGTAGTATCAGAGGCCTGAACTACGAAGCCAGTTCAACATACCCAGGGTATCTTCTCCTTATCTGGCTTCACTCATGGTACGTGTCCACAGGGGCGTTTTTTATCGCGAGGGGACGCGACGCTTCCCAGCATTGGACGCTTGGTGGGCTGTCCCTAGAAACAAGGCACTTGGCTCCTGATTGGACGAACGCTTTCCCGCCGTTGGCTGCTGCTCCCAACTTTCAAACCGGAACCAGTATGGAGGCTCGTTTGGAAACTTTCTTCTCTTATTTCACGTAAATAGTTCACTGAAATGTGTTTTTGAAAACATTTGAGGCGAGAAATAATCCATGCAGTTGATGAATCTGTCTTTATTTTGGATTGACAACGTTTATTTTAAAAGATCCTCGGGAGTTTCGAGAGGCGGCGAGAAAAAACTCCAGATGTGTGAATGCGTAAATTAACAGATTTATTAATTTAAGGGAATACTCAAAAGTCGGATATAGTCCGGATATAGTAGTCTTTTTTTTCCATTTGCCTCTCAGGGCTTCCGTACCGTAGGTAGGACTTCATAAAGAGAGAATTCACTATCTTAGGCACGTGGTTACTTTGAACAAAAACAGTTTCAGACTCCACACATACGAGCAGCAAGTACACACACACACTGCACCTGTAGGTTCTCAACATGACATGAACGAAGGAGCAGCTCAGTAGAAGTCGAGACTCGGTGAGCAAACACAACATGGAAACAAAACAGAATGAAGACGAGGTGGAGGGTGAGGAGGGCGTGACGGACGCCCCTGAAGCAACCAGACGTTGATGGCGGTGGATGGTCTGTTGATGTGATAGATGTTCTCTCTTTTACACTTTGTATGGGAGAAAACTCAATAAAGTGCAAAACACTAATGCTGCTCAGATATCATATACAATATCTGTCATTGTTTTGTGTTGTTAATTGATTTACAATAATAAATATATACATACATTTGCATAGAGCAGCATATTTGTCCACTCCCATGTTGATAAGAGGATTAAATACTTAACAAATCTTCCTTTAAGGTACATTTTGAACAGATTTAGTGTGATAACTATGGACAATCATGCGATTAATCACGGTTAAATATTTTAATCGAGTGCTTGAAAAGTGCCTGAAAAGATTGTGTTGAAGTTATTAAACTTTCTGCAGCTTTAATTACTCAGAAACTGACTTCTTTTACTAATAAGTCTGGGAGCTGCAGGAATACAATACTTGTAAATATGACCTGTGTGACACATTGAGTCCTTCTTTTTCGTCGTGACAAATCAAAAGAACAGTAACCTGCTGACGTCAGCGTGCACTTTGACCTCCCATACAGAGAGAACAACAGCCGGTGCCAGGGTAGGAAAATAAAAAATAAAAAACAAGAGACAAAGAGAAAGAAGCAGAGGCGACAACGGCGATGTGCGACACAAAGAGAAGAAGCGACAATGAAGACGGTGCATCGGGTGTTGCGTGGAAGGTGGCTGAGGCGGCGAGCTGCTTTTTTTTGTTTTTGTTTTAAATGGCGGTTTTCGATCGGGACGACCTACCTGGCACTTGCAATTGTCCCTCCGCGGCCCCTGGTTACTCAGACTAATAAGACTGCCAGAACGTACCATAGGGGTGCGGTGTCGGACCTTGGTCTGGATACAGCCGTCTTTCTCAAACTGGATCAAGTCGTTGAGCGGATCCCATGGCCTCGTGCTGATGGAGGGAGGGGGTGAGGCCGAGACACACAGGGGGCGAGGTGGGGAGACGTAGAGGGGGAAGAATACGGGACAAAGACGACAGAGACAAACAAATACAAGAAGACAAGAGAAGAGAAGATGGAAGTAAGACATAGACAGACAACAGACAGACTCAATAGAAAGATCCTAAGTGCCCTCCACATCATTTCACCTGATATGACGACACTTTCACCAGTGAAAAACATTATGATTCATTACATTCTGCCACCTACAGTAGAGAACTGTCCCGTCTATCTATTGATCTACGTCAGACAGAAGGTCAGACCCTGCAGTTAGAAGGAATCAGCACTAGATGGCACCCTGTCACACCGGTTAATTCAATATGGAAGATGGGGGAGCAAAAGCTTTAAAGTAAAATGCCTGATAATAGTACTGATTGTAAGATGAGAATACAGGATATGTCCTTAGACTATTTAAGATTAAGACTTAGTTTTTAGGCTCTGAGGTGTAATTTGTATTCTAATTGAGGCAAATACACTTCTTACATGTTTTTTGGCCAGCCCTACAAACGCAAAAGTCTGTCACAGAGTGATGAAGTTACACGATTGGTCGGTCTAGTGTTGGAGTTTTCTCATTGGCCGTTGCTCTCTCAAAATGAAAAGGCGGGGTTGCAATCCTTTGTTTACATTTTCGGGGGGGGGCTTGTCAGCGGTTCCACTCACTGGTGCGAGCAGGTTATGGCTAGAAAGGATCCGTCTTGTGTAAATATGACGTCACGTTCTTGTTGTAATCGGAGTGACTGAGGGACAGAAGGGATCAGGATTCCGAGGGAGAGAAGACTGTTACTGTCGGAACGTTTGGCGGGAGGAGGAGAGCTATGCACCCGGCAAAAAGCGTCTCCTCCTTCGGCCAGGAGCAGAGCTTTGGAAAGCAGGAGAAGCAGTTGCCCAGTGCATGATGGGAGTGTTGAGACGACTTGGAGAGGGTTGCATAAAGTTGAAAAAACTTTGCGCAAATGAGCCTGTACAAAGCGACCGGCTCACTAAACTTGGACCGAGCTGTCAAACTAGGCGATCTAGTTCTAAAATGAAACTAGATTCAGCGGTGGCATCGCCTGTTTCTCGCTTAAAATGTTTGCAGAAGTAGATTTTTGGTGGATTGTTTAGACGGAATAACGGAAAGTATACGAGCAGGCCTGGATTTAACATTATAGACGTGATCACTGACTATTAGTGGAACAACTTAGCTACAAATTCACAGACTGACCAACACGGTCCAGACATATACTCGGTTTTGACCGAGTCTATTATCATCTAACATTAATGTTTTGTCGTTTGTTCCCTAAAACAAGCACAATGTTGTTTTGTTTTAAAATATTTGGCAAAACCCTCAACATCGGTTTCTCTAAAAGTGACTGCAGGATTTTTATTATGTTTGGTGAGATGAGCCACTCACTCGGCATATCGGTAATGCCACTCTCCGGTGACGGGGTCCTGCTCGAACAGGGCGGGGATCCACTCCTCGCATTTGGCTTTGCGTTCGCGGGCGGACTTCCGCTGGACTTCCTCCAGCATGAACTTCTCATTGGTGGCTTCGGTCTGGTCCTTGTTGTTGATGGCCCGGGTCACGTGCTGCCACAGTCTGATGATTGAGAGAGAGGGAACAAAGTCATCAAGGGAAAGAAGAGAAGACGCTGCACAAGAAAGCTTTTAAAAGAGAACACTAAAAATGTCAAAGACACAGAGGTGAATTTGGCCTTGGAAACTAAATCAAAAGCCAATAAATAAGAAACTGATACAAAACAATACAAAAGGATCTGCAGATGATAGTTAAGTAGAAGTCCACCTTTCTGATTCAGAGTCTCCCTGCTCCTCTGGTGGGACGGTGCAGCGCGTCAGTCGACTCTGCCTCAGCTCCGTCGTCGGGTTCCAGAAAGTGTCCACCGTCCCCGTCTTCTTGTCGTTGATGAAGATCTCGCTGTCCTGTGAGGACAAAGTCAGAAAAGCTCTCCTTACTTGCCCACAGACGGCACAAGATGCAGCACAGTGAAGCTGTTATCTGTATGAAGTACATGTGAAAAGTTGTGTCTCACCCAGTGTCCTTCTAGCGTCGCCAACACCTCCTTCCCCAGCTTGATCTTTCCAGAGACCTGATTGACGCTGTCGCTGCTGCCCAGGAACGGCTGGAGGAAGGAGAGGAGAAGCAGGAGAAGGGAGGCAGAGAGGGAGGAGGAAAGGAAATAAATAGGATGAGGTAGTACGAATGGAGAGTAAAGGTGTAGGAGGCGAGGAATGGGAGAGGACAAGAGGACAAGGGGAAAGGAAGGAGAGATACACGGATACATACAGTTTACTTTCTGAAGTTACTGTGGAGGAAACAAATACTGTGGTTTATGATGCGTTATTTAATCTGCATTTATGCATAGTATGGTTTGGTTTGTTTTGTTCAGTATAACATTTCCCCATTCAATTACAAAAGAAATGTGACTGATGGAGCTTTTAAAAAGCGTTTCAATTCAATCAATTAAAATATTTAATTGCGATTAATAGCCCATTTTTTATCTGTTCAAAATGTACCTTAAAGGAAGTTTTGTCAAGTATTTAATCAACTTCATCTTATCAACATGGGAGTGGACAAATATTCATTTTGACAGCCCTAATTATTTGTATTTGCAATGTAAATGTATTGATTCCCTGTTTGCTTTCTCTGTCATGTACCTGTCGCTAGTTCGTGACGGGGTAATGCAGTTGATGGTGTGTGAACGATGGTATGGAGGATGGGATGTTTTTCAGGGGAGGAGAAGGAGTGGCGGTGGTGTGGTGGGGTCACACATTCAGAAAAGTCATGTGAGAAACTGCTTTTTAAAAAATACTCCAAGATGTAGTGTATCTATAAAGGCTTTGAGGAGTTAACTCTTAAAGGGATAGTTCGGGTGTTTTGAATGAGGTTTCTGTGAGGTACTTCTCCATAGTCGGTGTATTACCTACAGTAGATGACGCGATAACACGAACAAACTTAACCGACCGAGGCGGCTGTAGACCGGTCACCCCCGTGTTCTGCGAGGTAAAAATTACTGGTGGCTTTGAAGAGAGCACAGATGGATATAACGGCTTCAGTTCCCCGTTGGAAAGGGCTGTCTGACGGCAAGATAAAGCTGAGAAAATACTCTAAATATAGTGTGCACTTAGACTGATTTATTTTAGGTGAGCCTTTCTTTTAGGTGTCTAAAACATGTTTGTATTCACCGAACTGGTGGCGTGCCGACCTCCATCTACTGTAGGTAACACACCGACTATGGAGAAGTACCTCATACAACCCCACTTCAAAACATCTAAACTATTGTTTATTACTCAGCAGCTCTACAGGTCCTACTCTACGTAGCTTTATTTAAAACACAGCCATACCTTCAGTTTGAACTCAAGCTGAGCGCTGTAGCCCGTTTTCTCACACGCGATGGTGACCTGACCGCCCAGCTCCAGGGTCATGGTGCCGTACAGGATGCCTACGAGATGAAAAAAAAACACGAGGAATTTTTCGTCAGCACAGATAACCGGGAAACTCTTAGAAACTAGACCCAAACAGCTTGTTCTAAGTAGATCTACAGCTTTCCAAATGAGCAAAGCAACATTAAAGTAACACAAAAGAAAGCACTACTGAAGTGCACTCTGACCTTTACAGTGAGCGTAGGGCATGTTCATCACGTAGTCCTCTCCTCGGTTGAGGAAAGTGAGCCGAGCCTCCCCGTCTAATATGGCCGACAGGGAGTTTCCTGAAATGTAAACGACAGCAGTCAGTGGACAGATGTGCTGGCACGGCAAATAAACAATAAAGCAGCTGAGTAAATATTAGCACACTTCATTATTTAAGCTGCCTGTAGGTAACTAGAAATGGATTGTAGTCGGTTGAGTGTACCGTAGAACTTGGACTTGGCGAGGATGCTGCCGCTGAGGCAGAATCCGTCCTTCCTGTTGCTGACGTAGAAGGCTGACACAGGAGGATGATGGGATACCTGAAGAAAAACACACCGAGCTTGAATGCGACTACGGAGCAGACATACGAGGGAACTTATTTGATTTGAAACCAGGCCATAGATTTATCTTATCACAGATAATAGCAACTTGCATTATGGGACAGGTGGAATGAGCTCTAGACCAATCAGATTGCTAGTTAGTTAGTACTCTCTACAGCACTAGTAGAGCTGCCGTTACCTGCTCTCCGATGTAGAAGGTCTTGCTGTTGGTTTTCTGGTGGAGCCACATGCAGCGGTACGTCTCTCCAATAATGGGATTATAAGGCTTCTTCAACCCCTGTGGATTAAAAACAAACAGTATGATTTCAGTATAACAGATTGTATATAACAGTAGAAAGCATGTATGCACTATGGAAGCCCATTTACGACCCTTAAGTCATTATAATGAGAAACTTTCTCGAAATAATAAAACAAATATATAAAATAAAAAAATTATATATATATATATATATATATATTGAGATACTGTCATTACTTCGAGACAAGAAAGTCATTATTTTGAGATACTAAGTCATTATTTTGACAAAGTTTCTCATTATTTTAAGATACTAAGTCATTATTTTGAAATAAAAAAATAATTATTTTGCAATACTAAGTCTTTATTCTGAGATACTAATACTTTTCATCACAAAGCTGAGATTTCATCTTATTTTTTTTCTTTTACTGGCATAAATGGTCTTCCATGATCCTCTATGTTGCTCATGAACATGAAGTGGGTTGTACATGTTTATTCTCCTGACCTTTGGCTTCTTGTAAAATCCAGAGATGTACCACTTCACCACCTTCTTCATCCGGTTGTAAGCGTTCTCTTCGATTGCGGCCCTGAGAATCAAACAAACAGTCCAAACTAAGACAGACGCTCCTAATAATTAAAGGAATGGTTAAAGGAGATTTCAGTGTGCTGATATTTATTAATTAGTAAAATTTAGAGGAGCTAGAATTTTCTATTACTTCTATTCCTTTAAATAACTTTGGGCTTACTCTGACAGGAAGTCTGCGTGGTAGTAGTAGTCAGAGAGTTTGTCCAGAAAGGACCTCGGCTCCAGGATGAAGGTGGGCAGCACCACCTTGGACAGATCCATGCCGGGTCGCACCTGCTTCAGCAGAGTCCAGATCAGAGATTTATTCTCCTCTGATACCGTCTCTGTCTGGGCGGCCTCGCCAGCCTGCAGAAAGGAGACACACAGAATTGAGAATATGTATTTTTCTACTGCAGATGTCTTAAAATGTTCACATGAATGCGCGAGTCTCCACGTGCTTCATAGTTTTATGCGCCTGTTTGTGCAACTGGTTTGCGAAATTAGGTTTTTAATTAGCTCCTCGCTATAAACATTTTGCCTCGGCTGTAGTAGGTGTTTAATTAGTGAGCTGTCAAACTCACCGCACACACCCACACACATCAAAGCCTGTCCGTGTTACAGCTTTCCTAACAGCCCCAGCAAAAGAACATGCTAATTCCTCCTCATTATGCAACAAAACAGCTTTTAGCTGAAGTTTTAATTCTAATGGCTGATGGTGTAATGCTCCAATCTCACTCGATCTACATTTCTTATATATGAAAACAGTGAATCAGACTCTGTGTCTCCCCTTACCTCTCCGAGTTCCTCGTGGGACTGTTCCAGGTACGGGGTTTCCCTCAGGTGTTCATTAGGGTCCAGGTCGATGTACGAGTCGTCCTGCCGCTCCGACGTGTCGCTGTCGCTCTCCTCGCTCTTCTCCAGGCCTTCTGGGTCAGACTCCTCGTGATCCTGTTCTCCCTCCCTGTCCGACTTGTCTGAATACAGGTCTGGGTCTTTCAAATGGTCACTGTCGTTGAACCTGGAGGACGGGGCCGATTGGACGGTGAGATGTATACAATGAATAATGTTACATTTGAAAAAGGAGCTTCAAAATTGGAAGGGGGATGCATCATCAGACCGGCAATCCGTCATCCAGAGTAGGCTCGCATGACCACGCCGCCACGGGGGAAGACTGAAGGGACATGACGGCAATCAACCTTCATTTACAAACGTTTGTATAACAGGAGATGAATGGATACGAACTTAAAAATTACAATCCAAACATACATCAAATCTCTGAAGTCCATGGGGACTTGTTGCAAAGTACCCGTATGAGCCGGTCTGATGTGTAATCTAAATTAGTTTTAGCTTTGGTTTTGCTTCCTACTCACTGGAAACCGTGGATGTTGTGGGCTCTGAGGAGGCTGTAGAAATTAATGGAGTGTTCCCCGCCGGTGGCTACCGTGCTCATGTCCTCCTTCCCCTCGCGGATCATGGTCCTCTTCAGCAGGCTGGAGCACTTCAGGGCCAGCTCTAAGGCGTCCATCCAGCATCGACCTGGGAAAGACATTCACACTGATCAGACTGATATGCAGCATATATATTTTTTCAGCCTTTCGCTGTTCATTATCCTTCTTTTAACAATGAGCAAAAAGCTTTTGGTCAAAATGTTTTTGACACTAGGGTAGAAAATAGCGAGTGATCTTGGACATTGTCTGACATTCCAGCACCATGGAGAGAGACTAAGACAGGGAGAGATTGGATTGGATGTTTCAGCACCATGGACAGAGACACAGAGCAGGACGGGCTGTGGCTAAAACCGTTCACTCATTCACTATGTGGAGATTCTGTGGAACGGATTGTTCAGTTTTGACCCCCTTAAAATACTAGTAAAAACAAGCCAAGTTGAAATAATTATAAAAAGGTACAGATTTGCAAGACAGCCATGCTACCATGCCATCAGAGCACTCTGCTCACATGAATCAGATCCATTCTAGGATTAGAGTTAGTGTCACTTCCACACCAAATACTGCAAGTAAAAGTAGTTTTGAACCAGTACTGATATTGCTTTATGTAACTGACGCCATCTATCTTTATCTCTCAATGTAAGTTGCTACTGACAAGACTCAGACAAAGAGCTGCAGTGTGATTGGCAGCCCGTCTCTTACCATCAGACTCAGAGGCAGCACGGAAGATGAGGTGGCTGCTGGGTAACGGCTGAGTGATGGAGCCAACTGCTTCTCCTTTAGGACCCTGATGACAACAAGAAATAAAAGGGAGGAAGTACACGTTACACATCAGCTTCAGTGTTTAAGGGTCAGGTAGCTGTTGTTTTGAGTCAGTGTCTTGATTGTCTCTTTTCAGATGGAGGACGGAACCTGGCAAAATCAAAAACAAATGAATAAATAAATAAATGACTCAATAAATAAATAAATATGTCATTAAATGTATCAAAAATAATATTAAAAATAAATGTGACCATTAATTAATTGATAAAATGTGACATAGATTTTTTTTTTTAATTTGCTTCATTATTTATTTATCTTTGTATTAATTACTTTACTTATTTACTCTTCTGTTTAATTTACCCTTTTATTTAGTTAGATATTTATTTTTTAAATGTATTTATTTCTTTTTGCATTTCTTTTTTATTTATTTATGCATTTATTTTTATTTATGCATTTATTTTTTGCATTCATTATTAAATTATTTATTTTGCATTTATTTTAATTTATTTATTTATGTATTCTTTTCTTTATACATTTCTTTATGCACTTCTGCCTCATTATGCAAATGAGGGGGGTGTCACTCAACGTGTGTCATCATGGGATTAGGGTGTTTAAATAAAAGGGAAAATTAAACAAAAGTGTAAATAAATAAGGGAATTAATACAAAGATAAATAAAGAAGCAAATTAAAACATCAACAACACAACAAACATCACATTTTATCATTTAATTAATTAATGGCTACATTTAGTTTTAATATTATTTTTTTCTACGTTTAATGACAAATTTATTTATTTATCGAGTCATTTATTTATTTATTTTTTATTTTAGCAGGTTCCGTCCTCCATATTTTCAATTGAAGCGGTTTTAGTTCCTTTATGGTTTCCCTGCTTCACCTGCAGAGTTTGTTTCTTTTATTCAGCTCGCCATCACTTATGTGTGCAAACAGAGGAAATCTAGACTCCCCAGTGGGTCGTTATGTAAATGAGCTATCAGAGGAGACAGAAGACTGAATGAGTGAAGTGTTTATTTCAGAAGTGAAGAGGATGACGGGGGGAGCAGGAACGCTGTAATCTACAACACAGATCGACAATTGTGATTCAAGTCTTTTCACAGCACAAACAACAGGGACGACACTTGAGAGGCGAGGTCAGCGATGAATACCAAACCGCAGTTGGAGTGGACGACTGATCGCAGCTGAGAACACGGGAACAAATGGAGAGTCGCTGCCAAATATGAAAATCGCTGGCTGGATGTATAATTTAATATCTGTCCTAAATGAAACAAAAGATGAGCTCTTAATTATACAGCTAACATCCACATCTGTTTTCTTTTAACTGCAGGGGGACAAAGGATCTGTTGTTATTAATGAAAGATCATTTACCCTTGATTATCCATTTGTGTTCATTTTGTTTTGTTCATCACTAGAGTGCATTCAAATTCATCCTGCATAACAAACCTTTGGCAGTATTCTCCTCCTCCAGCTTTCCACTGGTTAATCTATTATTAATTATATAAATAATGGGATTATAAGGCTTTTTTCCATTGCAGTGTAAAGATACTTTAGGTAATATATTTTGTAGATTTAAAGGAATAGTTCAACAAATTGGGCAATTGCTTAATTATTTTCTTGCTGAGAGTTAGGTAAGAAGATTGATACCATCGCTCCAACTGCAAAACAATTCATCAGTCTGTCTGTACTTCCTCATTTTTTGTAGACGAGGATGCACAAAGGAGCATTTCCAAACCCGGGTAGTAAAACATCGTCCACCATATTGTTTTCCTTCTGGCAGTATGGATAAGCTGATATTAAAATACCTGTATATCTGGAGGAAAACTACTGTAGTTTCATGATATAAAGGTAGAACCCTAGAAAGCCTGCGGAATTAGGCCAGACAGCGAGCCAAATATCACTCAGCGCTTGCTTCCTTTTTTGCATTTACTATTCTATTTGATCCTTCACATCACAAGCTTTTCATTTATTCACGCTAGTACCTTTGACTGTTCAACGGCTGACACTTCTATTCTTTGCTCCACCGACTGCCTTTAAACTCGTCAAAGCTGTTTGATGTTTCCGTGACTTTTCTGTCTCTTATGAGTCACACCACTCGCACTGCCTGTATGTATTTGTCCTCGTCTTTGTTTGTGTTTTCTAAACAGATGAACGGATGTCTCTACTACAGCACTGAAAATCACAAATTTAATAAACAAGTTGTGGAATCTGCGTGGCATCGGCGTTGCGTCTGCTTGGCTTCTGTGTCGCGTGGCGGCTGCATCGCGTTCTGCGTTTCAGCTGCGTCTCTGCTGCTTTTTTTCATCTCTGTAACAAATTCTACAGATATAGAGATCGAAACTGTAGTAATGTAGCTGGTATGATGTCAATATGCAGTCAATAGATCACTTTCACTGTCTGTTGTTGCTGTGAACTGTGCGGCTCACGTAAAAAATAGGCGAGACCTCGAATTTCTAGGAGAGACGCAGCCGAGCCGGGCAGTGTGGCTGCTCTAACCTGTTAACACGGACGCCGAATTAAAAAACAACCGGTAACGCAGCCGCCACGCGCTCTTGACGTTCCTAGTGTGGACGAGGCTTTAAAGGTGTGTACTGACCTTCACGGCCCAGATGGACTGCTCCAGCGGGTGGAAGAGCTTGAAGCAGAAGCCGTCCTTCTTGGAGGGCCTCTCGATGAGCTCGCAGGCGTTGAGCAGCACCGTTCCCACCCACTGGCCGTTTTTGTGGGTTTTATAGATGAGCAGGACGCCCGGCTTCAGCACGCACCACAGCTTGGTCCAGCTCTTCAGAGTGCCACGGATCTGGGTCAAATACAGATACATGTCAGATGGGCCTTACCTTACCAAAAATCACCGTCTATATTATGCTGTACGAGGAAATATTGCGAGGTGGAAGACGTTCCCACCTTTAGCCAGTCGGCCATGACGATGACGGAGGGATCCGTGATGGTGCTGAGCAGCTCCTTGGTTGCCCTCTTCTTCTCCTCCCTGTAGTTCTTCTTCTGCACCTACACAGAGCACAGCGAGACGGACAACATCACTTTTACACAACTGTGAATATCAATATTCCACACTTGCTTTCTCACTGAATCACATTTGGCAGCAAATGATGAGACTGGAATGACACCTCTCGGTGTTCCTGTTAGATAACAGCAGGTAGCTTCTGACTGTAGAGTGAGGTATCTGCTGCATTTCATTCCTCTAAATGTAAAGTATCCTGCCTATCCTGTATTGCGGTGTCAGTGGTTTGCAATATGAAAATTCAACCTAATTTAATATACAGCGTTTCATAAATACAGACTCGCCAAGTGACACAAGTTAACTCAGTGTGAAACAACAAGCATCAGTGATCATACATGACTCCATAAAAGGGTATTTTTAAAGGCTAACTTTGGTATTTTTCAACCTGGATCCTGGTTTGCAGAGGATGATTGTCGCTGATTGGTAAAACATACACAGCACCGCTGCATCAACTTGTGTACTGCTTCATTCATAAACAAGGAGGCACTCTAGTATCGATTTAGGACCATTTTAGGACGAGGGAGAGCATTTCAACATTGAAAGTTAAGCTTTGCTGCTGTCAACCTCCCGACTCAAAAAAAAATTAAATAAAGAGAGAAAAGAGAGAGAGAGAGAGAGAGAGAGAGAGAGAGAGAGAGAGAGCGGTAGAAGAGGGAGACAGTGTTGTGGTGCCGGGAATGAGAGAAAGAAAGGTTATTTTCTGATTATATAAATGGTATATAAATGGTAAATGGACTTGCATTTATAAAGCGTTTTTCTAGTCTTCCGACCATTCAAAGCTCTTTACACTACATGTCAGCCTTCACCCATTCATACACTGATGGACAACCTGCTCTACCCTCTGAGCCTCAGCCGCCCTCCAAATAACCATAAACTACTCAACAGATGATTTACTGTGCAGACAGACGCTCTTAGTTTAATATTCCTCCTCTGCATTTCATTCATTACATCCAGTGTGCAGCAGTAAATATTGTCGCAGTGAGACAAAACATAATATTAATTTTACTAAGATTTATTTTTTTCCATCGTGTTGTTTTAGATGAAATGTGCGGACACACTGAGCTTGTTTACTCCTGTCACCAGCAGCCCTTGTCCGCGGACTAATTAGCCTAATCTTCACAGGTCTTGAAGGAACCTTTTAGTTCCTTGAAAAGTAGTTTTAGTACTTTTGCTGGAGACCCGGCTCATGTAACTAATGGGAAACACCATTTCTGGAACTGGTCTGGCATCTACAGCACTCTCCCTCAATACTGTTAGTATCAGGATACACAACACTTAAGATAAGTTTGATTTGACGCACTTACCTTGAGCGACTCCTTCTTGGTGAGCTTTCCTCCAGATGTCGACACATCCTTGTCGGAGCCATTGTACAGCTTTGTTTCAGACTGAACACACAGAGAAGGAAAGAAGGGTTTAATAGCAAAACAATGATAAATGATTAATCTCTGTATGCACCAATATCTCTAAACTTAATATTAAATATAAATCTATCTTTGGTTCATCTGCCATGTTGAGCTGAGAAAACGCCACCCTGCCTGATGATAACAAGCAAAGCTTTCCTGTGAGGATGTGTTTCACTGCTGCTGGATGTGTAAGCTGCTCTGAAGAAAGTCATCCACTAAATGACTAAATATAATCTCGGCGTCAAAGTGTTTTCTCTTAATGAAAAATCTATTAATACAATCAACGGCGTCTACTGAAATTAGAACGTTATGATTACGGTTTTAAGAGCTGCAACGTCATCGTGAAACTAGAAGTGATTGTTTTTCCTCTTTCCTCTCAAGCTTGTTTGTTTCCCTGGTAGCCCAAACTTAGCTCAGTTAGCAGAATAAAGACTATATCTGCCAGCTCAGGTGTGTCTCTGCCAGCTCACTTCACAAGCCAATAGAAGCTATTTAAAGAGGAGACAGATGGGGGTGTGTGGGAATCCTAAAGCAGGGCTACTTAAGGCCTTAAACAGCCACAGGCAGGGTTAGGCAACGACTGAAGGTGAATGACAACAAGCACCAGAGCTAAAATCTTCTCTTTCAAATCATTCCTCAACTCAGAAATCCATCATGCGTTTCCTCGACCCGGTCTCCAAACTCGTCAAATACCGCCAACTGGGCAGCGTCCCTCGGCATCGGAAACCGACGTACAAGGGCCCCACGGAGGCACCCTTTAGCGACAGTAGGTGACGTACCGGGCTTTCATGTAAAAGTAACGTTGACATATTTTGTCACGTCAGTCGCTAGTTACGTGAGTCGTTACTACCGTCAGTCCCGTGAGTCGTTACTACCGTCAGTCCCGTGGGTCGTTAGTATCGTCAGTTCCGTGGGTCGTGAGTCACGTGAGTCGTTGCTACCGCCAGTCCCGTGGGTTGTTAGTATCGTCAGTTCCGTGGGTCGTTAGCATTGTCAGTCCCGTGGGTCGTGAGTCACGTGAGTCATTGCTACCGCCAGTCCCGTGGGTCGTTAGTATCGTCAGTTCCGTGGGTCGTTAGCATCGTCAGTCCCGTGGGTCGTGAGTCACGTGAGTCATTGCTACCGCCAGTCCCGTGGGTCGTTAGCATCGTCAGTCCCGTGGGTCGTGAGTCACGTGAGTCATTGCTACCGCCAGTCCCGTGGGTCGTTAGTATCGTCAGTCCCATGGATCGTTAGTATCGTCAGTCCCATGGATCGTTAGTATCGTCAGTCCCGTGGGTCGTGAGTCACCTGAGTCGTTGCTACCGTCAGTCCCATGGATCGTTAGTATCGTCAGTCCCGTGGGTCGTGAGTCACGTGAGTCGTTACTATCGTCAGTCCATGTAAGTTTATTAAAAAAGACACAATGCATGTAACAAGCGTATATTGACAAGCCGCCCCTGGTCCGTCCAAAAGTAACGTAAGAGCGGTACCCCGTGCGTCGGTCTCTGATGCCGAGGGGCACTGATCAAGCGGCGGTATTTGATGAGTTGGGAGAATGTGTTGGGTTTCCTTTTGGCTGAGACTGTATTTACTGCTGTGAAGATTGACGGGAACAGTTTTTCTAAGATGGTGGATGTTCTTGATAGCAGAATCTAAAGATGAATTGAAGTGAAATGTGTTCTTGGTTTTGGGAAGCCCTGCTGATAGAAGGCTTTTGAATCTCTGCAAAGATTATCCTGTCACGTCTTCATAATTCACAAAAATCACAACACATCTTTAATAGGATTCCTGTTGGATGAAAGCGTCTCTGCTGTGACTCAGAGGGAGACTCAGACACCCACATTTGCGTTGACAAACATATGCGACGTGGACCTCGACAGATAAACGAAACGGGCCTCCTCCACACCGAGCTCCACTTGAAAGAAGGGCTCAGTTTGGATTTTAGCTGATAAATCTTTGATGTGTTACAGTGTATGTATATGATGTGTGAGTCATCTCAATGTGGGATATGTTGCGCCTTAGGCAAGACTGAGAAAGGAAAGGAGATGCAATAATTCCCAAATTCTCTGGTCTCATTACAACAAAAGCACCCAGTCGTTCCTACCCACCCGTCATAGAGCATCAGCTCAGTGGAGTGACGTTCCTTACCTTGCTCTTGGATATGGAATGTGAGTCCTCTTTCAAAGGCAGAGGCAAGAGGTCCTCCTTCCCTCTCTCAAAACCTGTGACAAAAACACAACAGCATAAAGACATCAGTCCACCGTTATTCTCCAGGTAACCTACAGCGGTGGTTCCCAACCTACCTACTTGTATGTAAGAAAAGCTGAGCTCCTAGACTGCCCCGTGCCTCACTTTGTATGCGTCAAGTAGAAGAGCAAATAGGCTTTTGACTGCAGTGAAAATATTGGTTTTGAAAGGCTAAATGCCAACAAATATGGACTGAAGCTGAATATTTAGTTAGATTTTGCTACTAAGTAGGAAAGAAATATATCTTTTAAAGATTTTTGCCAATAGATCCCCCTAAATGTTACACACTGTTCCTTTAAAGAAAACAAAAATGATCCGTCTAGCTTTCATTAGTGAGATCAACCGGCCATTAGCTATGAAATGTGTTTGAAAGCACTTGCGGGGCTCGCGAGTCCAAATGTCTGAGGGGCCAAATTGAATCTCATGACATAATGTCAGTAACGGTCACGAGAGCACGCTGTCCTTCAAAGCAACTGGAAGTAAGCCATGGAATCAACAAGCTGCCGCCTGCTGCAAGTCGCTAATCTGAACTGAGCTCATAGGTTAGATAAGTTGGCCGGTGAAAGGAGGTTCCCTGTTTTAATCCGTAGTTTGGCTTTGGGAGCAAAGAGGAAACAAAGAAACGTCATTTGGACACCAACTGCTCCGGTGAAGCTGCTGAAGGGTATCTCTAAAAATAACAAACTGGGTAATAATGAAAGTGTGTCTGAATGTAGTTGACAAACCTAAACAAACAGACACTAGCTGTTCTTCATTTGAGCTCCACCTTTTTTCTAACCAATTAGTCTAACCTTAGCAACAGATTCCCCACTGAGACCCTGGCAGCTGGTGACACTGGTGGTCTCAAGGTGACAGAGAGCCTGTAAATATTTTAGAGCCTCCGTCTCCTATCCACAGGCCGTCAGTATTCATCCGTGAGATTGAAGTGAAGCACTGCGGAGATTCATTACTAATGTTCATCATTTGGAAAACAGTCACATCTTATTTGACTAACTATTTGTTTTAAAAAAAACAACACAGCTGGGTGTTTGTAGTTGCGACAAAATAGGCATCCTACTTATGTATTCTCCCTGCATGCTTTAGTTTTGTCCTGCAAACATCACGGATCTTGAATTCTTAAATGACTCAGAGAAAACCTAAAAGTTTCAAACTCCATGCTTGGATACTTTTAATGAAAACAATGTGGTGTTCGGTGCATTACTGGAGTGATTTTGTGCAGAGCTGTTTTTGTCATATCCACTTTATATTAACCTGCATCTTCTACCCTGCTTCAATTTAATGTCTTTCAACAACTCCCTACAAACAAGCTTGTTTGCTGTCTGTGTGTTATGTGTACATAGAGAAAGTAATAATGATTGTGATGGCAGACAAACTCCAAACCAATATGCACCTAGAAGTGGAAGGTACTAGGGGTGGGAAAAAAATCATCGATTCACCGGCTGTATGTATAGCGATTTTTTTCCTCGGATTTTGAAATAGATTTTTTTAATGCCAGAATCGATATATTTGGGAGGTAGAAGGAAGTTACCACTTTTATTGTTGTAGTCTGAGTAACGTGACATCATATCTATTTCGTATCCGTTAACCAAAACAAACGGCACATGGTCTACATGGATACGACCTGCACCCTCTCATTTTATATCCAAAGTGGTAAACACTACACATCCAACTATGTGTTGCACAAAGTAAGGCGGATAAAACACGACAATTAACTTTTTGTTATTTGATAATCGCGAATAAAAGTAAAAACTGACTTCAGACAAGTAGAATATCTGATCCACTTGTAACCACATTAATACCTCTTGGTAATGAAAAGCGATCCATTGGGTCAATAACTCTGATGTAAAAGTGCCACTTGAAGAAACCAAGCACTTCAGATCCTTCTGGGTTTCTATGCCTACCTGTATGCATGAAATTAAATGGAAAGAAGAAACAGGAGTCGAGTAGCTGATTTCACCCGACGTCAGAGCTATAAGGAACACATTACGTACATCAGAAGTCCCACCAGACCATCTGTGCCCACTTGACAGGCACATCTCCATGCCAACTTCAGCTGGAAAACAACTCAAGGGCAATTCAGCCACTATAGCGAGCCCCTGGAGAGGTTACAGCACAGAACTCAATGTACCCTTAATCCCAACCTACATTATATAAAGGAAACCGGATGATAGAATAATTCAGTTAATTAATATGTAATATAGTCAGTGTAAATAAATACATCTTCCTCTGCTCTGGTGTTGTTAAAGTAACATGCTCCATCCAATGTCAAGAGCCATACTTACACCACAGTAACTAATAATGTTGGGTTACGTGAAAGATAGGCCTGTCAATCAATTAAATATTTAATCGCGATTAATCGCATTTTTTTATCTGTTCAAAATGAACCTTAAAGGGAGATTTGTGAACTATTTAATACACTTATCAACATGGTAGTGGACAAATATGCTGCTTTATGCAAATGTATTTATATATTTATTATTGGAAATCAATTAACAACACAAAACAATGACAGATATTGTCCAGTACTGCATTCACATATCTTGAAGTCAGAGGTCAAGAGACCCCTTTGAAAATGACCATGCCAGTTGTTTTTCTCGCCCAAATTTAGCATAAATTTGGAGCATTATTTAGCCTGCTTCTCGACAACCTAGTATGACATGGTTGGTACCAATAGATTCCTTAGGTAGGAGCCCGATACAACCTAAAAATCAGTTGCATTAAAGAAATTAGCGGCGTTAAAATGAATTTGCGTTAACGCGTTATTATTGCGTTAACTTTGACAGCCCTGATGAAAATATATATAGCCAATACATAATTCGAGTAAGACCTGAAAGAGAATTGAATCTTCTGAAGTAAAAGAACAACAACTGAGTTAATGAACGCACTAATTGGCATGCTTGTTAGTCCTCCAATTTGCAATCAAGCAGTCTGACTAAATGATGATGATGAAGATTTAAGTGGATCGAAGCAGAATAAGTAACCTACAGTATGTTTTCATTTGAATTCTTTTTTTAGATTAAATGTCTTTACACTACCCATATTTTTGTCTCACTGCATTGTTAAATTTTCAGGCCATTCCGTGTGTGAAAATTAGCTAAATCTAACCCTTTTCTTCATGTGAATGAATGGCAGGGAGTGAGTTTGTGTGTGTGTTTGTGTGTATCACTGGAGGATCACGCCCCACTGCAGACTGACTAGTCTGGCTTTTAGAGCTGGAGCTGCAGTGTTTTCACTCTGCATCACAGATCATAGACGGGAGAGAGAAAGTGAAACAGAAAAGAGAGAAGAGACTGAGAGAGGAAGAGCTGCATGCGGCTACAATGGATTTATATCCACATTAATGCTCTGCCTCACAAAGTGAATGCGGTCGTCAAAAGCATTAATGCGCTTCTGGACTACAGACACAAACACTCCATTCAATTCACTTCTGTACAAACCACATATTTTAATAAAGTACATAGACCCTTTATTAACATGTTTTTATTTTGTATTTTAATTCAGGTACTAAAGGATATTAATTCTCCTATCACTGACTGTCTCTGCTATACATCAGACCGACAATACATCATCCAGAGTAGGCTCGCATGACCACGCCCCCTTTTGGGGGAAACCAATCCCGTGTCCCTCGTAGACAGTAACAGAGTAAACAGAAGAAGTTGAAACATGTCTCCAAACTTCTACTTTGAACAAACCGACAATGGTAATAATGCTATACTGAAGAGTTGTTGGTTGCAGCAACAATAAATCCAGAAATGCTGCGATTTGTTCCACTGCCGTGTCCTAAAAAATATATAATAGAGGGTCTTTATGGCTCCAAGCTATAGACCAGACCAGCATGGCGTCATCTCCGAGGCTGCGCTCCCTTTTGGGGTGAAAGAAACTCGTCTATGAGACCTTCAGTTTTCTTTCAAACAAAAGGGGGCGCCACCTTAACTTTTGCGAAGTACACGTATGTGCTGGTCTGATGTATCAAGTCTCAAAAGTGAAAATAACTTTGTGATACAGAAGCTGTAAGCAGCAAGTAAGGTTGGTCATTGTCTATTTATGCCCTTGGAGGTACAGTATAGGTTTGGTTGAGCCAGCACCTCTGCTGAGAAAAACACAGTAGCACGAGGCAAGTAAACACTGAAATAATCATGGCTCGATGTCAATTTCACCTGAAAACATCCCTTTACAAACCACCAGCTGCGGTCGTGACATTTTACACATTCAGAACCTCAACCCTGAAAACATGTCATCTCATCCCAGTCATGATTAATGCAACACTGGCGCTGCCTCTCCCACCAAAAGGAGCTTTCGTTCAAGCCACTAACTCTCCAAAACCAGTTCATTATCTCTTTTTTTTGGAAAGCTCAAAGGCAATACCATCCCACAGATTAAACTATGTTCAAGTTAAAGCTCATAATAGAGAAAAAACTAGACTGATTCAAAGAAATAAATATTGAAGCAATGTAGATACTTTCCTTTAAACCATGATTCATAATTAATGCATAACTCTCAATGGGGCTGTTTTATTTTGTAGGAAATGTGAAGGCTACCATGGCAACAGGTCACCTGAGAACAACAAATGGATGGAGAAGCTGTCAGTCTGGTTACTCTCCAGAATATATCAATTTTAAGAGTGTTTGCCACTGAGGGAAACTTGCCATGGCAACAGCAGCTCTACTACTTTGGCTCAAAAATCAGGAAAACTGAAAGATGGCTGGTCCATCGAAGGAAAAGAGATACAAACGGGACAATTTCTATCAAATTAGTAGCGTATATCAAACTATGAATCCCTTTGAGTATAATCAAAGTACAGATTTGTGTTGTGGAGACATTGGTACAGGATTTTTCACTAAACTTGCAAACTGGAGTTAACGCCTAAAGCAGTCTTCCTTCATTCTTGTGCAGGATGACCCGTTTGGCTGACACAGTTCAGCTATTTTGCTGCTCAGACTGAATGTAGGATAACAGGATACTGCACCAAAACAGACAATTCGTGTCTGTTAAACATATATGTCTTTTAAACTCCACACCCCCCAGATTGTAACGCATGCTTTCTGTTATAAATTTGTACCCTGATGACATCAGCAGGGTTATTTTCTCTAACTTCATAAAGCTCCTCCAGAGCCATATAAGACAGTACACAACTGTTGGGTTACACTCTGTGAGATCAATAAACTGATCGTCATATGTCAAATTGGTGGAATTCCATTTAAAAAGAAAGCTTTAACTATTTTTTTAAAACGTAATTTCAGATACTTAATAAAATATATTAACATCACATCAGATCTATAAAGCAAATTTCTGTTCTCTGCTACTGTAGTACACCACTTCCTCTTGGTAATCAAACATCTTATCTCACTATCTTATCACATTATCTTCATGGTCAGAGACTCCACTGAATGTTCCAACAAGTAGTATTCCAAGTCATGCTGAGCTCAAGACGAGCCATGACTCCGTCTCATTATCGACCGCAAGGGTGCAGCTTTTTCCACTCTCTTATTAGCTTTATAAAGGGCCCATTTTCAACCTCCAAATCAATTATCCTTGCAGTTAGTCCCTGGCTACCGAGGAAACAACAGTGAACAACACATCGGAGAGTGCCTCGTCTACGTGAAAGGTTGCATCTGCTCAATATTAGGCAGTAATTGCACAAGAGAGAACAATAAAAGGTGATATTATTTTGGGATTAAGTGTATTTGTGGGTGTATCACAGTACTTTGTAGGGGTATCAATAATTCAGCCCAGCACAGCTGAGCCCACGCCTGCCCCTGCCCTTGATCATTTGAATCTCCAGGCCTCGTTCCTGTCCTTAAAACCTGTTTCTTATGCAGCCTGTCACAGTGTTGTTGCACTAACAACCATAACAACAACTGAGATAAAGTGGCCCACACCACATTTAAAAGGGTTGTACTTTTATTATGTCCCGCACGCAGGAAGCTTGACGAGACAAAAGCGCATTATCTCTTGGAAGGGGTGATATTTCAAACAGGATATGTCTGGATGAGAGTGGGGGGCATTAGGCAGGCTGTATTACCATGGCTGCGGTTTTGTGTTGGTGCTCTAAATATAGTCCACCGGGGCTTCAGTTCATGCGCACTGCCAGATGCTGGCTTGTTCTTTGGCCTTGGTAACGACTGCAGGCAATGACTTGGCATCCCATCTTTTGATATATAGAAGAAGGCTTAGGAGAGTCAAACAAAAAGAAGTGCAGATACTGGCTTGGTTTCTGTCAATTGCACTCAACAGAAACTGCTCTTCTTAGAGTCTCAAATGATCTCTTGATGTTCTGTGTTGTTACTATTTGATCTCAATGCTGCTTTTAACACTGTGGACCACCGTATCGAGGTTGAGAGGCTCAGGCAGTGGGTGGGTATCTCTGGATCAGCCTTGGAGTTTTTCAGTTACTGTTCATAACTAGCTGAAAGTCTCTTGTGGTGTCCTCCAAGGTTTTGTCCTGGGTCCGATACAGTTTACATTGTACTGTACCTGCTTCTTCTCGGGCAGATAATTAAGTAATTTTAAAAATATCTCTGACTGTTTCTATGCAGATGATATTCAATTATACATCTTGTTTAAACCTAAAAATGCGTAATCTAGGTGTATGGACCAGGCTCGCTCCTGCGTCTTGACAATTACAATTCCCTTTTCGCCTGTCTCAGACAGACTACCCTGGATTGCTTTCAGTTTGACATAATCTGAGACCAAGCAAAGCAGCAAATTCTCACATTTGAGAAGTTGGAACCTTCTCAAGGCTTTGCAGTTCTGCTTGAGTAATAAATTAAATGATAAATCGATTATGGAAATAGTATTTTTTGTTGACAGACTCTGGTGGGTTTTATACAAAAACAACATGTTTCTCAGTAAGGTAGCAAAAAGGTTGGATATTGGTACAGAACCTCCTGTATCTGCACTAGTTATGAAAATGTAAAAGATACCCAGCCCCAATGGCTAGAGACAATTAGTTGACAGGCAAGCATAACCACAAAGTACAGCTTTTGACACCACACATATTGCCAGCATACAAACAAAAAGTCCTCAACCATCCGTGCAAGGCTGTTTTCTATGAGACATAGAGTACAAATCATGAATATGTTAAAGCTACGTAAGAGCAGGCACAATTGTATCAGTAGACTCCACTGTGGAATAAAAAAAAACAGGGAGATACACGTAAGAGAAGGTAAAACGAAAAAAAAAAAAAAAGAGTTAGGGCAACCCGCCTGCACCAGCTGTCTACTGCAGTCTCTCTTAGAGCTGGTGCCTGTTAGCAGAGCGTCGAGAATATAAGGATGAATGGAGCCGAGGATGGGAGCTGACTGAGAGGAAAACAACATGACTCAGACGATGTCTCGCGGCTCCAGTTTTCTGTATTGCTGGACGAGGTGCTAGTTTAGAGGAGAGAGAAGTGGGCTTGCGGCCAAAAGGTCACCAGCTTGAATCCCCAGACACGGAAAGGTCAGAGGAAAGAAAGACAATGTCGAACAATCTCCCCTCCTTCCCTCCCCTCAACAACTGCTGTTAAGGCGCCCCTTAGGCAAGGCACTTATCTGACTGAGATGTTTACTGGCAAACAGCAAACTGAGGTCGCACTAGGTCGCATGCACAAGGTCTGAATTACAGCATGAAAGTGTGGGCAGTGTTTGAGCACAGTCAGCTTTCCTGGATTAATAAAGGTTAAAAACAGAACATCCACCCTCTCAAAGCTCCAGGGGAGCTGCCAGCTGTCTGCCTCCAGGTTTGTGT
Source organism: Sebastes umbrosus (assembly GCF_015220745.1). NCBI lineage: Eukaryota > Metazoa > Chordata > Actinopteri > Perciformes > Sebastidae > Sebastes > Sebastes umbrosus. Next base: position 2,859,757 of record NC_051291.1, read on the forward strand.
GCTTTTCAGCAGGACAAACAAAAGGACAGACCGCAGAGGAAGCGATTTTTAAAAATGCACGCTAAATTGATTTAATCCTAAATGTTCCTGGGGGATTTGGTGTACTTCTAAAAATGACGAAGGATTATCACTGCACTCTCATAGAGGTATCACTGGAACCTGAGTAAAAACAAGCCAGCTGAGCTGAGGCCTGAGCGTTCCTCGTTCATCGGCTTGCTGTGGCCTGTTTGAACTGCAACAGCCCTTAAATGGTTATCTGTTGTTAGTAACATACGTAGGGCTACGGTTACAGGACGACCTGTTGCTGCGAGATTTGACAGTCTGGTCTTTTGTTGTCACCATATCTGGAACCATGATAAGAGACAGCTTATGCAGACTAGACCCCCTCCTTTCTAATGTGCGACTACAGCTGCCGATGTATCAGCAGGTGTTGAAATAACTTTAATGAAAAGTGGAAATCCGTAACATTAACAAGATGGAAGTTAGCCAACAAACTTAGCCACAGTATGTTGGATGTTGTAGTGGACCGGATGTCTAATTGTTGCAGTGAAAATGTTTGTGTTTTTAAGGCTAAACGCCAACAAATATTGATTGAAGCAGAATATTTTGTTGAATAAAAACATGCTGTGAATTTTGGAAACTATTACAAATATCTTTTTTTTAATAAATGTTGACTTGTGGACTTTACGACACTGAGGAGTTATTGGAAATGTTTGGATCACACGAGTCTGAAACAATCCTAGGCAACAACCACTGGAATCTAATTCTACAGATAGTATAATACTAATAATATTAATGTAGCCTGATCTTCATCTACAACTGTGCAGAAATACCAGCTTTAAACAGAATGTGACGGTCTTAAATCACGGTTGATGCCAACACTGTGTGGACTTGTTGAAGGGGGGTTTGTAGAATATTATGAAGTGTTCCCTTAAGTAGCGCATCCCAGAAGTTGACGGCTCATCTCCTAGCAACGACAGCCCTCAGATGTCACTCACCAGCTGGCCATGAGAAAGTCCTCTTAGACGCAGTAGCCACAAATAATTTCCTCCTCTTTTGAAATGATGCACAATAGCGACAGTATCATTATTATTTCTTACACAAAAAAGTGAGGAAACTTTACAATATTTTGTACCTACTTCCATTTGTGCTTAGCAGTAAGATCTAAATACAGGATGCATACAGTAAGGGGAAGTTGCCCCTTGGCTGTGTTCGTGGAGGTAACGCATTTAAATGTACATTTTTTCTAGGTTCCTTTCTTTCTGCTTACATGAACAATGTGCTTTTTGTTGCAGAAATTGGAGCGCAACCTCATCCAAACCCAGTCTGAATCCATTCTCTGAACACTGAGCAGACACAAATCAGTACAAACAAGCTTGCAGTATATTGATCCGGAGAACTGTTTGAAAGACTTTCTAAAGCAAGCTACTGACCGTACATCTGAAGAGAACTATATGACACACCTTCTTCACAGCTAACCACCAACACATCCACTACTACAGAGATACCAGTCAATCACAAGGTAGAACTACAGCAGGGTCTACTAATGGGCCAGCAACACTTCCCCAGTATGGGGGAGTCTCCACAAAAACATAGGCGTCTCTACACCATCATACACCCACCTGGCAGCGAGATGGGTGACAGCTCGTTATAGCCCCCGAAGGAGGCGTTGCGGATGAGTTTGCGTCCGTCCGGGTGCGGGGGTCGAAGCGACGCCGTACCGCCGCACGTGGAGAAACGGCGGCGACTCAGCAGGCCCTCCTCCTTCATCATGGGGCCGGCGGGGAGCTCCCCTTGGCGAGTGGGAGGAAGGAAGGGATGAAGGGAGGGAGGGACGGACGGGGGGAGTGCTAAGAAGACCCAAGGGTAGAAGGTCGAGGGGGGACTGTCCGATCCGTCCCACGCAGCTAGTGAGTCAAGCCAGTAAACCAACAAACACAAACAGGGTAGCTCAAACACGAGGCAGTGAACAAGTGCAGTATGCTGCTTTCCTCTACGCTTCCATCAGCAGACTGCTCCCTCTCTCCCTCCCTCCGTCACACACACTCTCTCTCTCTCTGTGAGTGTGTATGAAAGCAGCAGCCTGTAAGTACTTAATAACGAATAAGCTGAGCCCCTCCTCCTCCCTCTCCTCTGGATGGGTAGGAGAGCTCTGTATCTTGAAAATAGCCCTTATGTTCCACATCTCATCTTTCTCTTCTGCTCAATCTCTCACTACATTTTTTAATTTTTACATTTAACTTCTCAACTTATTTCAATAGATTAGTCACCGGGGTCTACGATACTGGTTAAAAGGGACATATCATGCTCATTTTCAGCTTCATACTTGTGTATTTTGGGTTTCTACTAGAACATGTTTACATGCTTTAATGTTAAAAAAAACATTATTCTTCTCATACCATCTGTCTGAATATATATATATAATTTATATATATATTAGCACCTGTCTCTTTAAATAGCCCAGTCTGCTCTGATTTGCAAAGGTAGTTCTCGAGCTGTGGGGTGACATCAAAGAGTATAGAAGCAAAGAGACAATTTATTGCACATTTTTTATCTGTTCAAAATGTACCTTAAAAGGGAGATTTGTCAAGTATTTAATACTCTTATCAACATGGGAGTGGACAAATATGCTGCTTTATGCAAATGTATGTACATATCTATTAATGGAAATTAATTACCAACACAAAACAAAGACAGATATTGTCCAGAAACCCTCACAGGTACTGCATTTAGCATAAAAAATATGCTCAAATCATAACACGACAAACTGCAGCCCAACAGGCAACAACAGCTGTCAGTGTGTCAGTGTGCTGACTTGACTATGAATTAGAAAGAAGTGGCCTTTCCAGTTTTTCCTCGACAAAATATAGCGCAAGTTTGGAGCGTTATTTAACCTCCTTCACAACAAGCTAGTATGACAAGGTTGGTACCGATGGATTCTTTAGGTTTGTAGTTTGATATGATGCCAGAATCTTCACTCTAGCTTTAAAACTGAGCCCACTACAACCGCCAAAAGATCCACAGCCCGTCTGATTTTTAAGAGGTTAATTAAAAAAATCCCAAGTTGCAACCGACTAAAAGAAAAGCGCACATTTTTGGTCAGAATGAGAAACACACCTACTTTTAAACATTAGGATATCAACAGAATTTTGGATATGCGCAAATATCGCAACGCCGACATTTTCAAGAAGGTGGTAGGAGGAATGAAAGAGGGAGGCTGTGTTCGCCACCAATTACGTTAATCAGAGTATGCAGCATGGCTGCATGTAAATGGGAATATCAGTGGAATATTCATTTTCAGTAGTCTTATTAACAGCTTAGTAGGAATATTGTCTTTTTTGGAATAAGGGCAAAAAAGTTAATATTTTGTGCATGTAAATGTAGTCACTGTATGTACATGCACACACACACACACACACACACACACCGGCATATACAATCACCAAACATAAGCTCTCTTGAGGAAAGAAGGAAGCACTTGATCACACCGGTGCTCTACGCTGACCCTACTATATTCCTCAGACGTAAACCAATTACTTTCAACCGCGGGCGACTTATCCGACCAACAAATAGCTACAGGACAGTCCATCAATCAAAATCTAAATTCAATTCTTATAGTCATATTGTCATATTTCCTATATTCAGGTGCAGAGTCAGAGACAGTTGTGAAACCAAAGGTTTTGTGTGTGTGTGACCGAGCATGTGACTCTGACTGTAAATTGCTTTGTTGGCAGACATCTGTGACGCACTTAGGATACCGTTTCCTAGAAGTGTTATCTGAATGGTGCAAGTCCAAGCTGTATATTGGGGAATAAACGTGGCACAGACCAGACGAAAAGCTAATAGATTTGGATTCTTTCGCTGACCTCTTTTTCATGCTGTAAATAGCCGTGTTATGTAGCGTCTTGATTTAAAATAAGGGTACGTTGCTGCGCTGAAGGCTGTGAAAGATAATTCTTTGTGCAAGGGGCACCAGTGGTTACTGTATCTCTCCAGAAATGAATAAGCTTTGGGCCTTATCTTTGAAACCCAATCTGCTGTTGTCCTATTTCATTTCAGTGTTAAAAACGAATAGCATTCTGCTGGCATCACAACCACGCTGTGCTAACACCAGTTCGTGGAGATGTACCATCCGAGACAGCTCGGAGAAAGAAACGTTGTAATCCCCTCTGAAACAACCGCCCGAGCCAAACTGATGGATCTTAAAACTGATAAAACTGCAGCTCTGCCTGCCTGACTCCAATGTTCTTTAATTAACACAGGTAATTAGGATGTCCTGTATGCATCATTCAGATCCCAGACCTAATTAACCTGCTTGCAGAGGAAAAGCCCATTTCTGCTGGTCCAATGGCATTTTGCTTGAGAAACATTGGCTAAGTATAGTCATCATCTGGGTCATTTTTAAAGTTATTTCCAGTGAAGTTTGGGACTGATTCTTGTTAAGGAGTACTGACTCTGGAAAATCCTCACCACATTCACTGACTGAGAACCCGTAGTCATTGTGCAGAACCACTAAGTGTACAAATGTAAGCATTGTTTGAGCTCTTTGGCTTAACTGGCCCCGGATGGAGTTACTCGTGCACCACCGTCTACCTGCTCCAGTGCTTTATCAGGTGAGCTGGTGTCAGGTATAGGGAGTGCTGCACCTATGGAGCAGTAGCCAAACACAGGTGTTGATTCTCACTGAAGGGGGCCAAAGTTATTGGTAGATTTGTGTCCTAAAGGATTACCTGATTCTGGACACAGTACGGTGTCCATTTCTATTAGCCATGCTAGTGCTAGCTTTAGAGATGGCAATGACAGGGTAGTGACTAGAAGGGAGCCCGCAAACTGGGGAAACTCCCGCGAGATTTTTAAGGTCAGGCATTGACCTTGAATAGTTAAGCCTCGTCCACACTGGGAACGTCGGCAGCGCGTGGCAGCTGCATTACCTGTTGTTTTTTATGTCGGCGTCCGTGTTAACAGGTTCGAGCAGCCACACTGCCCGATGGGAGACGCGCGGTTCACAGCAGCAACAGACAGTGAAGGTGATCTATTGACTGTATAATGACATCATATCAGCTACATTGCTACAGTTTCGATGTCTCTATCTTCCTGCTTTCATTTCAAAATAAAAGCCCTCAAGTGTTTTTTTCTGTGGACAGAATTCCTTCATTTGTTAACACAAGGCTTTTATTCTGAAATATGTGCCGGACAGTGTTGTAGGACATGCAGTGACTTGCAGAGCTCCATGAATGAATATAGTACGGGGTTTTAATTGTGGATTATTACTATTATTTACAAATTACTACACATTTCTTAACTTTTCTCTGTCTAAAATAAATATAAATGATACTTGTAATGAAATGAAATGGCCATTATGAAAGGCTTTTCATTGTGACAACAACGATGGGAACACAAATGTCAGAACCATCAAGGGATAATAAATTTTGCTTTATAATCATTCATAAGATTTATAGTGAATAAAATATAAAGCTCAAAGGCAAACAAACCATGACCACACTGCAGACAAACTATGACACAGCAACCCAAGTGCAAGTGATACATAAACTGCAGACAGTAGGTCACATGCAGACAAACATCTAGTCTTACATGAACGTTACAAGGAGACCCTGTAAGCCTGGGATTAGCTCTGCAACAAAGAGGCTTTTTGAACGCTAGCCTACGGGCATCCTCTGCTGTATTCCTCTTCTCCTAGTCTCACTGGAAGAACAGTCAGACTCTTGGAAGAATAGAAGAATCAAGGGCTCTCTTGATTCTGTCCACGTTTGGTGAGTAAAAAGCCATTTCAGCTTGGTGTGAGCTTCGTTCTATCCTCATGAGAGCCATCTCGCATAGACAAAGCATACATATTCAGAGACAGCACAGGTCAGAAATCATCACGGGGGGGATTTCACATGAGCAGGTACAACTAGGACAACACAGATGTCAAGCACTAACACACACAGCCTTGTCAATAGGCACTACTTCGCACCATACCTTGCTTTCCTTCAGGCTAAAACTTAAAGAAAAGTGTCCCAAGGTCAAGTGTCGACAGGACTCCAATCGCCCAAATCATGCTAAAATCCCTCCCGCTTTAGATCCAGGACGTGTCGGTCCAGGCCAGCAGAGCTCAGGCCCCGAGGCAGAGATATCCTCCATCCCTTCGTCCTGTCCTCCTTTACTCTCTGTTATCTACGGTACATATCTCCGCTGTCGAGCCTTGTAGCCTCTTAGCGCTCAGGCCTCCCGGGGCTCAGCCACTCATTGGATGGGAGCGTGAGCGGAAGAAGCAACACTGGACTGAAGGTGCAGATAAGAGCAGCCCCTCCCACCCCCGTCCATGTAGTTAACCCCGTCTGACAGGGCATAATCCCTGAGGCTGAGCTTAAATCCACGCTGACCCCACCTGCTCTCTCGCCCTCGCACTTCCTCGCTTTCCACCTCTCTTCTCCCGTTCCAACGATTCAAATATATTCATTTCTTTGTTTTTTAAACTCTCTCACTATCTTATCATCTTCACTGCATCATTCTCATTCTCCACCTCTCTCTCTCTCTCTCTCTCTCTCTCTCTCTCTCTCTCTCTCTCTCTCTCGCTCTCCAGTACAGGTAGACGCTCTGTTTACCTGGAAAGGCGACAGCAAGTCAGTTAAAGCGAGAGCAGCTCCAAAGCCGATTGAGGAAGCCTTGTCAAACAAGCTCCTGGGTTTATTTTTTGCTCTGGGTGAGTCATAAAGGAAAGAAGGCTCATTTGGCAGCCAGACCACGGACGCCAGAGTTTTTATGTGATGATGCAAAACAGTCACACTCCAGCTGCATTATGAAAGCAGTTTGAATTATAAACTAATTATACACAACATTTGACTATAAATAACTCTCAATGGATTTTTTGAGGCCAATGATATTTGATTTAAAAAAAAGGTTATTGAAGTTTTGGGACATTTTACGAGTTGAAAATTAACTTTGCTCTGTTCTCTTTGTTACTGCATATTGTACAACAATATATCTAAGTGCAATATATCTGTAATAAGTTCATATCAGTCGATAATATTGGCCTAGCCACCAATATATATGAATGTTTATCGAAGCTTTTACCCCTCTTCATCTCCTAATAACTGTTGTTGGGTACAGTGTCCTGTTATCGGGGGTTTACTCCAGGTGCTCAGGTTTCTTCCAACAGTCCAAAGACAGTTAGGTTAACTGACGACTCTTAGGGTGCTTTCACATCAGGGACCCGGGCCTGGATCCGAGTACACTTGTCCCCAAAGTCCAGTTTGATTGATAAGTGTGAACGCTGCGTACCGTACTCGGGGACGGTTCGACGATCCGTGCCGGAGTCCACTTGAAAAGGTGTTCTGGAGTACGGATCAGGGGAGCCAAATCTGAACGGCTTGTTGAATCACACGTTTTCTGATCTAGACAGCCCACATAAAACTGACTGGGTCTTCTTATTTCACAGTTTGTGTGTTGGTAGGCGCTCCAGATACCTAAATGAGTTTTTCATAATATGTCCCCTTTAACACACACCGACTGTGAGATAAGACTTGAATCTGATTATTTCCCACCTTTGCCAGTAATTTCATTTAAAAAAATGTCTGTAAATGTGAAACCAGGTTTTATTTCATTAGGCAAACACAATTATTATAACGTTGTGATTCACAACGACGATGTCGGATCCTTCTTTGGCGAGAGTAGAGGGAGAATTTGATTAAATCCCGTGTAAACAAGGCTTTTAGAGAGTGATGTAATTGCGCATAAATATAGCAAATTGGTCAGTCAGAAGAGGCACTTCACTCCTGGGGTACAATCACATGTAATTATGTTCCAACACAACTTATGGGAACGGTGCATGTTGTTTACTGAGCAGCATTGAGTTACTAAAATGAGCTGAAAAAAACTACTATCGTCATAATCGATCTTCACGCCTTTTAGCTGTGAATTTTCACACAACTCCTACGATCTTCTTCTCAAATCAGAAATAACTTTTTGTCAGTGCGACGGTCACCACCTTGTGACTCTGGAGTCAAAAAACAAAAAGTTAAACAACATCTCAGTCATTTATGACCGCAGCCTTTGGAAAAAAAAGTGACAGGATCTTTTAACATCGGTCAAAGAAAAAACAAATCAAGGCATACGCTGTCATCGCTTTTGACGCAGGACCATGGGCTAGTAAAAGTGAAATCCGTTGCCATGGATACCCATTTAGTGCTGCAGGGAGTTAAGGATCAGAAGAAGAAAAAAAAAAGCATTCATGCTGTTTTAGTGACTCTTGCTTCACGGATGCAGTTCTGGTTAGAAGGTGACATTGCTGCTGGACAGACGACAGCCACTCATGCTTGTAGGTTTGCTGCTGCTGTATCAGCACAAACGCTCTATCAGGACACTATCTGCCAAAGACTCTTTTATATTTGATTATACTAATATGAGTCAACTGGACAAAAGAGTGTGTGGAACAGATGCAGGACAACTGCACAAAGGGGGTCGTACACTGCATGAAGACATGTCTTACTCTTGATAAATATACATAATCATTAAAGGGGAACAACGATATTATTCTAGAGCCTATATAACATGACGGAAAAAAATACTGCAACTTGCTCATGTAGGGGCATATTGCGAGGGCTGTCAGTGGCGATATCACTGGAGTATAGAATTTCAATGACATTTATGACATAAATAAACAAGCTGTCACTTTCTGAATCTATTTTAAGTTAACAACAAACCCTTATTAGACAGGAAAACAGTGTCATTGTGTAAAAAATAGCCATTGTTCCCCTTTAAAGTGTAACTAAACCCCAGAGCTTTGGCTGAAGTGCCTCCTTTTCCTCTTGAACGTAAAAAGTTTAACATGGTCCTGGCTGGGAAGGACGGCTGGGCTAAGACACACACACACTTAGTCGTGTCTATCGTTGGGCTCATTCACCGTAACCAGTGTACCGTCACTATCACAGCACAACACAAGCCTCGTCTCTTTTTCTGCAGACTTGAAATTAAGCCATTAGTACATTACACACTACTGGTGTATCAGTGTTAATGACTTATTGTCTGGCAATAGTAATGAGCTTTCCTACACTGTGACAAGAGTTTGAGGATGAAGCATTAAGTTGTTATATTGTACTCATTTAGCAGGTGGCTAGTTAGTTACAGTATAAACATTTGTGAATTTTAGTTTACATTAGGGATGTCAATCGATTAAAATAGTTAATCGCGATTAATCACAAATTAATCTCACATTTTTTATCCATTCAAAATGTACCTTAAAGGCAGATTTGTCAGGTATTTAATACTCTTATCAACATGGGATTCTTGCTTTATGCAAATGTATGTATATATTTATTATTAGAAAACAATTAACAACACAAAACAATGACAGATATTGTCCAGAAACCCTCACAGGTACTGCATTTAACATATAAAATATGCTCAAATCATAACATGGCAAACTGCAGCCCAACAGGCAACAACAGCTGTCAGTGTGTCAGTGTGCTGACTTGACTATGACTTGACCCAAACTGCATGTGATTATCATAAAGTAAGCATGTCTGTAAAGGGGAGACTCGTGGGTACCCATAGAACCCATTTTCATCCACATATCTTGAGGTCAGAGGTCAAGGACTTTGTCATTTTGCAGACCTTTTACATGCAACAATAACTTTATAAAACATTAAAGGAAAGGGAAAAAGAACAAAAGCATAATAACTTCCCTTCAAGCAGAACAAGCTTTTATAAAAGCTATCGCAAGTGATTGATGTGATGTTGTATGCACACATGGCGAGGAGGCAGAGAGCATAATGTGTGTTGAAAAAAGAAGGATATGTATTAATTCTATGTTATGCTCACTCCCTCTTGTGGTTAGATGTGGGCTTACAGGCATTTTAAAAGAATGAGAAAAACACACTGAGCTGCTGTTACCTCCAAAATATACTAATGCAAATGGATTCCACAATACTAGAACTACCCAAATATGAACCAAAAGTTTAACAACCAAATATAAAAAGCCATCATTTGAGTCACATAATTACAGATTTCTGATTATTAGGTCAGTTTTAGAATTGAAATAGTGTAATTAACAACTCTGCAACAATCCCTTGGTTCAGCAAAGACTTGCCCTCACAGCTTCCACATGTGACCTGTGATACTGGCAGATCATGAAACTGGTGAGATGTCCTCTATCTGGATCAAAACTGGCAGCCAACAGCAGGCCAAACACTGTTCATCTAATCTACCTGGCTGAAAGTTTTGAAGCTTCTTGCCTTGCCCATCACTGGAGTCTGTATTTAAAAAAATAATAATTTTGCCGTGCTGTGATAAAACAAAAAACCTGACGATATGAATCTTTGAACGAAACAGAAGCTTAGATGTACATCAAAATGTTGCTGTCACTAACCACAGCAGAGAACCACAAGAGGGCGCTGTAACACAAGAAAAAGCAGCAGCGTGAGGGGTGATGTAAGACCCCGGCCAGATTTACCCTTGAGCTTCTTTCTCGACACTTATACATCCTCTGTTAGATTTGTTCCTAATCTGTGGCCCAGTAGAATGACACACTACTATTAGACCAGGGTCCATGATCAGGAGGCTAACCCGCTCCGCTGTTGACCACAAGTACACAAGTTATTTTGACTTTGTAGGTCGTACAGTACACAGCGGCTATCATGATCCTATGTGATGTACAGCTGCATAGAAAATATGCAGAATGACAACAGCAGCAGAAAAAGAGAGGCTCTAAAGCTGCTCAGCCTGCAGGTTTGAAGCTGTGCATCAGTAGACAGACAGTCTGAGAAACACTCATCGAGTGAGCATGAGTCACTGTTCTCCACCAGGAGTGTCTGGGAAAGGTACAGGCTAAACACAACACCGACAGCTGTCCTGAGGCTACACATGTCCCATGTCTCTATCAGATACCAGGACCAGGATACATACAACGAGACAGGGAGTCTCTATGTGTGGGTTTGGGTCTTTGATACAGTATCTTTGTATTTCAGGCATGTAGCTGTTCTTATCTGGAGCATCGATCATTCAGTGAGACACGGTTGCTGCTGCTGAGCTGAACCAGTCTGTGACCTTTCCGTTATGAGACGGCCGCTCTGACCATTCAGCAGCATCAGATTCATATTCATGTGTTCTCTCAGGACAACTGCTGCAAAGGAACTGGCCTCATCACACAGAACTAGTGTTACCAGAAAATGAGAAGGGGTTCATCTGAAAATCTGATCATTGGAGATCACCAAGAAATCCAATCCCACGCAAATCTTTTCATGTAAGGAAGACATTTACAGATAAGGGAGGGAGGATTACTCTCTTTAACTTTCGCTAAACAGCGGCAGCCAATGGCAATTAAATAATAGTAAATGTTAGAATGTAGTTGTAAAAGTAGATGACGATATACTACATGATGATGCTTTCACAACACATTTCAACAACGAGATTTTTGATCAATAATCAGCAGACGTGTGGATATGATGACTTAGCGGGTAAAGGCAAATAATAGAAAAGCGAGAACAGTCTGGTATGTTCAGAAAATCACATCACATTACTGTAATGCCCCTTTTAAAACCAGGAAAAGACAAGATTTATACCATATTATGACATTACGATAAATCTAAGACGACATCTAGTCTCATATCACGATATCAATACAGCCCTAACAAGTAGCACAAGACGAGAGGAGTGGGTAAATATGCTGCTTTATGCAAATGCATGTATATATTTATTATTGGAAATCAATTAACAACACAAAACAATGACAGATATTGTCCAGAAACCCTCACAGGTACTGCATTTAGCATAAAACAATATGCTCAAATCATAACATGGCAAACTGCAGCCCAACAGGCAACAACAGCTGAGGTCAGAGGTCAAGGGACCCCTTTGAAATGACCATGACAGTTTTTCCTCGCCAAAATGTTGCGTAAGTTTGGAGCGTTATTTAGCCTCCTTCTCGACAAGCTAGTATGACATGGTTGGTACCGATGGATTCATTAAGTTTTCTAGTTTCTCAGGATGCCAGTATCTTCACTCTAGCTTTAAAACTGAGTCCGCGAACTTTAAGTAAAAAAAAGTTTTTTACCATAAGACTTGCTGAGTTCCAGGTCATTTCTGAAAAGGGTGCAAGTATATTTTCATCTATAAATAATCCATGGAGCCCAATGTAATACTGTACGAGCCAAAACTGACCTATAATACAAGTTTAAGTCGGAAACCTTGCCTTCTCGTGGTAAATTGCGGGGTGCAAAGGAAGTGTGTATCTTACCGTGGGTGTAGCTGACCCCCGGGCTGAGGCTGGACGGGGTGGCCACGTGCTCCCTGTTGGGCGTTTGGAGGCCTGCCTCCCTCTCCTTCTCCCTCTCCTTCTCCCTCTCCTTGTCCCGCTCTTTCACCTGGCGCTGGCTCATCCTGCCTGGGGTCAGAAGGACGGTGTCATCACCGCACACTACGACAGCTATACGCAGAGAGACGGAGAGAAGGAGGCAGGGAGGGAGAGAGGGAGGGAGGGAGCCAGGGGAATGGGAGGTGAGAGATGAAAAGGAAGGACATGAGAGGAAAGATCAGACACGCTGCCATCTTCCTTCAGATCAGAAAACATCTACAGACAGCCCTCTTGTGGAACCATCTGCTACTGTAAATGCAGCCTTACATTTCATAACACATTTTGAGAACTTATATAACATTTGTTTTCATGTCTTATGATTGGAAAAAAGAGGTTCTTCATGAGTGCTGATAACCTCCATATGTGTGCTTGTCCCTTATCACTCCACCTTGTTTACCTGGTGCTAATGAAGCAAGCAGACATGCTATTCATTGGGAGCTCAATTTGTTTGGCAGAGGACCAAAATAAATGTCTGAAATTAAAACAGGAGTTCTCTCGTTGTTTAAATAGAAACTCCCTGGTTTAGTTATACGGTAGTATAATAACACGTTAACGCAAATTCATTTTAACACCACAAATTTCTTTAACGCATTAATGAAATTGATCTTCCGGAGGTTGTAGCGGGCTCAGTTTTAATCATATGAACCTAGAAAACCTAAAAAATCCACTGGTACCAACCATGTCGTACTGGCTTGTCTGGAAGGAGGTTAAATAACGCTCCAAACTTGTGCTAAATTTTGGCGAAGAAAAACTGTCATGGCCATTTTCAAAGGGGTCCTTTGACCTCTGACCTCAAGATATGTGAATGTAAATGGGTTCTATGGGTACCCACGGGTCTCGCCTTTACAGACATGCCCACTTTATGATAATCACATGCAGTTTGGGGCAAGTCATAGTCAAGTCATGCAGTACCTGTGGGGGTTTCTGGACAATATCTGTCATTGTTTTGTGTTAATTGATTTCCAATAATAAATATATGCATACATTTGCATAAAGCAGCATATTTGCCCACTTCCATGTCGATAAGAGTATTAAATACTTGAAAAATCTCTTGAAAAATGTGTGATTGCTTTGCGATTTATCGAGATTAACTATGGACAATCATGAGATTAATCGTGATTAAATATTTTATTCGATTGACAGCTCTAATATCTATGGTAAAAAACACTCAAGAGAAGGTGTTATTTTAAAGAGGCTGCAGGCAGACAGCTTATGTAACTTGGAAAATCTGCAAGTACAAAAAGAAAGCACCGAGCTAAATTAATGTCAAAGAGACTGCATGCAAATGCTGCTGCTACGTGACAATCTGCAGTTGATGGTTTATTAATGAGGGTGAACCCTTGCTGAATAAACTAAGGTGCTGGCAGAGCAATCAACAGAACTATTAGGGAGCCAGAGAACAGTTACACAATACCATGGAAAAATAAACATTTGCCAGAGAAAATTGTGGAAAATGGGTGCATTAATATTAGCTTTTTTGCCTTACTTGAAATACACACACTCCCTTATGTTCTATCTACCCTTAAACACCAGCTCTGACCCTTCCTCTGACTGTGTGCACTGCCCTTAGCCCTTCCTCTGAAAGGTCATTGGCTTACCGGAGGTGGCATGGTGCTCTCTCAACTCTGCGTGGTGCTAGCAGGGGGGAAAGGGTGGTGACAGAAAAAGAAAAGTCCAAGAGGGAGGGATACATGGAGAGACCAGAGAGTGAGAGGGTGATTGAGAAGGTGTGTCAGAGATTTTGGAGACAGATTTAAAAGAAGGGGAAGGGGAAGAGGGCCGTCCACCATGTGTTGTTGACCAGATGTTGGCAGTGGGAGGTTGTGCGTGCGGCAGGATGGACGATAGTGGGCGGCATCAGCAACAGCAGCAGCAGCAGCAGCAGCAGGAGAAGCCGCAGCCACACAGGACACCACAATAAAATCATATAAAGAAAAGAGGAGACAGAGACAGAAAACAAAAGAAAAAAACAGACATTAGTTTAACCAAAAATATTAACAGAAGACACAACTTGACACATAACCGGCAACACATCGGGACAATGGCAGAGATAATGATGGGGATAATGATGGGGGATTGGGTAATACAGGAGGATTGAATGAACTGACATCACCACACACACACACACACACACACACACACACACACACACACACACACACACACACACACACACACACACACACACACACACACACACACACACACACACACACACACACACAGAGCAAATGCTTAGATCTCAACAGACCTGACAATTACTGTTGCATTCACGTTAGCCTCATCTCTGTTTATCTGATAGAAGCTGACTGTACCACCGGATTAGATTGGACTGTTTTAGTGTTGAGTTTAGTACTGATCCGATACTGATGCCAGTATCAGAAATGTCTCCAATACAGCCTAAAATGCTGGATCGGGTATCAACGAGTACTGCACATGACTGCATGCAACTGTCAACAGAGATGAGAAAGAAGCGAGATGTCTCACTCATTATCTACTTGTTTTGCCTTTTTGGAAAAATGTCAAAAATGTTGGGCAACCTGGACTTCTATCCCCCAAAAGGCACAACTAGACCACACTGTCAACCATCAAACCAAAGTTGAAGTTCCTAAGTGAAATAGTTTCCGAGAAACTCCGGAAATTAAAGTGTGACACGCGAACAGACGGAAGGACGGACGGAAGGACACCCTGAGAAGCGCCTGAATTTATGTACAAAATTGTAATACAATTTATTCAATAGTTGTTGAGACGTTTCACTTAAACCCACAAACATCAACTTCATGGTGACACGAGAGGAAAAGTCAGAGGATCACCAAAGTCATTAGGATATATCATCAAGGACCCATGAACGTCAATCCATCCGATAGAGTTATTTCACAGTGATAAGTGAAGTGAAAACTTTGACTAGCTGGAGGTGTAGAAGGAAAAGTTGGGATCACAAAAGTCACTAGGATTCATCCTCTCAGCACCACGAGTGTCCGTACCAAATTTCACTGCAGTCCATCCAATGGTTGTCAAGACATTTAACCGAAAACCAAAAATGTCAAGGTGGCACAAAATGAACATTCTGGGGGGGGGGGGGGGGCTGTTAAGATATTTCAGTCTGGACCAAAGTGATGGATCAATTGACCAACTGTTGGTCGATTAAGTTAATTATTCTAAGTATTAAATGTATGCATTTTCGTGTACAGTTCCCTCCTCTCTAATTTAAAGAGATGGAAGCACATTGCCACCTAAAAATGCATCCAAGTCCACCCCACAGAGCAGCAACAGGAGCTCTCATTGGCCAAATGTTGAGCTCTGGCCCCACACATCTCCACCTGTTGCTGCACAGCAGAGGGCTGGAACACCTTACAGCTGGCCACAAAAACGGGCTCTAATCCCGCCTGCTCACCGTGGCCGTCCTCCGGCCCGCAAGCAACACACCTGAAGTCGTTTACCACACTCACATTCCAAATCATTTCTCAGAATACTCCTAATCTCTCCATCCTCGGGAGGACACGTGGCTCCGTAGAACTGCCCGTCTGACGAGACCTGGAGCGACGCCGCGGACTGCTCTAATCCGCGGGCAGCCGAAACATGACCGCGGGCGGCTCAGTGAGGAGGAAGACGAAGGAAACAATGCCACTGATTGGATATGGCTCAGGTAATCAGGAAGGGGAAAGCCAAACGCTAAGTCCTCATTGGTTAGGAACCTTAGAGCTACTGTCTGAGAGGATAGACAATACTAAGAGCTGCTTACAACAATAAGGCGGACGGATTAGGAGACCGTCACTGAACAGTCAGAGGTAGATTTATAAGGCTTTGTTGGAGAAGCATCAACATAGTGGTTTTCTATTTGAATCTTGGCTCATCTCTTTTTAACGCATTGGGAATGTTGGCTACTCTCTCTGGGTTACAAAACACTGACCTACAGTCACAGGGGCAACGACGGACTGGAAGGCTAGGAGGAGTCCTAGATAGTTCTTCTTCGGGTTGGCAATATGACGAGATTATCGTTCAACACGATATTGGTATTGATAATGTTGTGAATTTTGCGCTATATTCATTCTCGGCCCGTAACGTTAGCAAGTGTGCAAGAGAGAGACAGAGAGAGTGAGACCTGAGACCGCCATTCCAAGCTACTACAGTGTCGTCATTTCAGATGTGAAAAAAGCAGACACCAATCACCAGTTGATTCATCTGATTTACTGATCTCAGCATGTCCTTGTGTAAAACAGCGCTTACTGCCTCTACGTTGCCGCCACTCTGTGGCTACTTATGGGTATTACAACATATGCATCTCCAATCTATAGATTGTTTATATCTATGTGCGTCTCTCTCCAGCTTTTTTTTCGACGATAATTTTGTGTATCGTTGTTTTTCTTAAAGCACTATCGTCAGTTCAATACTGCCCAACCCTAGTTCTTCCTTAAATAGTCCATGAATTCTAATCAACAAACTTCTGCTTTTCCAACCTGCATGAGAACGCTGCCATCCATGATCACAGATCACAGAGTCTGATCCCAAAACCAGATCATCACATCCTCTGTTTGGTTACAACAGGAGACAAACTCGTGGCATCTGTTGCCAATTCCCTTGACTGACAGACTTGACGCTTGAACCCGGCGTGGATGCTCTTCATAAAAGCCTCACCTGACGATTGGTGCTGATTAATTATGCAGATGAGTGCGTGGAGGTTGGGAGGAGACTGACAGAGAGACAAAGTGAAAGGCTATGAATAATCTCAAAGTGTCACGAATAAAAAAAGAAATATGAATTGTGACAAGCAGCCTGGCACAGTGTAATGAGAGACACAGTTGGATCGCTACATGTGGCGGGCTGATATTAGCATCTGAAAAGCTTCGGTGACTATACGTCGACAATCAAGCTGCGGAGGCTGGTGGCTGACTCGTACATCTGAATGCATGACAGGCCGATCAATGGATCTCTTTCTGGTTCAAGTTTGACTCATTGCTCATGCTTATTTAAAGTTTTGTAAAACTTACAAGTATTATAAGAACAGTTTCTTTTATGTTTCTTACTTTTCTAAAATCTTTTTTACTGTTTTTCAACCAAGAGGCATTGTACAATGTAAATAAGGATGTCACGATACCAGAAATTTAGTACTCAATACCAGTACTAGTGATATTCCACGATTCTCCATACCACGGGTAAAAAACAAAAGTAAAACAATAACCCCAAACTATCAATGCCAAGATTATTTTTTTAATCACAGCAAATATTTAAATAAAAATACAATAATTAATTTCCTAATCATTTGGATTGTGTGTTTTTATGCCCGTATAGATGACAATAACACGGTAAAAGGATAACGTTTAGAATTTTTGATGGTTTACACTGACTTTGGGACAGTTGAAATTATTTTTTGGGACAGAAAAAAAAGAAAATCAGGATCGGCAATAGTCGGAATTTGCTAAAAAAAAATCTGAATCGGCCAAGAAAATTGCAATCTCTAGTTTGAGTTGAAGGAAAAAGCTATTTGCTGTTTCCTCCTTTAAAAAACTCTCATCAGATAGTAGAGTTGCAATCAAACAGCGATGTCTATACAAGAGATACCAGGGAGAGACAGCAGCAGAGTCAGAGCAGCGTGATCAGATATAACAATACTTTGATAACCACACGGGCAGACTTGGTAGATTCATTTATCAATAAATAAATGTATTACTTGTATAATCTTTTCTGGAACATGTGAAAAGAAAATACATTAAAAATTTTTTTAAATAAATATCATCAGTCATTTTAAAAGGCTCTTCTGAAGCTGTGTGATTGGCAAAGTAGCACACTCACGCAGCAGCTGATCACACACACTGGGAAAGATGACAGCTGACAATTGTGTTGTTTGTTTTATGAATTTCCAGTCCCAGTCCCATACTAGAGCCACCCAATGCAACCACATTCTTTAGTTAGACAGCAGTTGGACTTAAAGAAGGTAGAGTGAGCCAGTTTTCATGTAAAGTGTCAAACCAAACGGCAGATAAACCGTAGGAGTTAAGCATTCAACGGCACCAGGATGTCAGTGAATGTGGTCACGAATGTGCATGTATGACTCAAAATACAGAAAACAAGGTTGGATATTGGGCAGGTATTGCTGCACTACAGGACGGTGAGCAGCAGATTGCTGTGTTTGATTAAGGCAAAGTCAAATGATATGACTCAAAGCAAATAGACGTCACAATATATGGAACTATATGGAAGACGGAACCTGCCAAAATATAAAATAAATTAATAAATAAATAGATACTCGATAAATAAATAAATAAATAAATATATCATCAAATGTGACCAAAATAATATTAAAAATAAATGTTACAATTAATTAATTGCTAAAATGTGACATTATATATACATATATATATATATTAAATAAATATATATATTAAATATTTATTAAATATAATTTCATATAATTTTTATAATTTCATTCTTCTACTGACACACATGCTGAAACAGAAATTAGCCCCCTTCACCTCCTCCAAACAACGCCTCAAACACAGCACGCTCTCTCTGCCCCTGAAAAGACGAGGAGTGCTTACGCAGGATAAAATGCCATGACATATTACATAATGTTTAAACATCACTCGCAGCACATTTCTGACCCAGTTTCTTTTTAGTAGCAGGGAAAGAAGAGATAACAACAACAGCTTCGTCTTTCTATATCTGAAGGGCACCTTTTGCCGAGTATTCAGCTTGGAATCAAAACATGTTGATATGAAGGCAAAAGCTAAATGCTGGTCTAATACTCAATGGACTGGCCATTCTATTCAAGCAACAAATATCAGACAAATGTAGTCTTCCACCCCATAAATACATGTTGTCATGGAAATGTTGAGGAGACTAAGAAAAGATAAAGGAAAGAATATAGAAAGAGACTCAAAGAGAAAGAGAGCATCGTCTTACTGTAGTTGGCAGACTGCTGCTGAGCAGCTGACTCATTACTGGCAGCTATTTGTTTAGCTAACACTAACACAGTACATTCTTGGAGATCATTTCATTAGTTTGTTTACTCTACTGTATACTCGTCATACTGTGTGGTTGCTGCAAATACAGACGGGTAACGAATTAAAGAAAAAGGCCAAACATAAGGTGCCTTAGAAAGGTGTTGTTATTCTTTACATAAATAGGTTGGCTTTAACTTAAATTTGCATTAATTACCTGCAACCATACTATACTATCTCCTAACGTGTTAGCAAACAGTGGCTTATTTATTTACTTTGAGCCGAGCATTCATTTGAAATCATGTTTCAATTCAGGCCAAATGTTAGTGTAATATTCGCTCTCCTCTGAATCCTCTCAGCCGTTACGCTCCGAGCCGATGGAACAACCTTCAGGAGGAACTGAGAAGAGCTGAAGATATTGATATGTTTAAACTAAAAACCTATTTATTTAGTCTGCCTTTTATGTAGTGTTTTATAGTTTTATAATTTTATGTTTTTTATTGTTAATACTTATTTTATTTATCATCATCATTATAGTGTTTATTTTACTCTATTTTATTTAATCAACATTTTATTGCTGATCGTTATTATTCCATCTTATTTTTATTAAATTGTATTATTTTAATACAATCTGCTTATTTTGTGTAGTTTCATAATTTTTATTTATTTATTTTTATTGTTATTTTTATTTCCTTGTATTTTATTTATCTTTTATTATGTTAAATATTCATCTCTTAGTGCTTTCTTATTTAATGAACTTTTTTATTGTTTTTTTTGGTGTGCATTTGTCTCTAAATCCATTTTAAACACTCTTGTTTGAAAGGTGCTGTATAAATAAAGTCTGATTGATTGATTGATTGATTGATTAAAAGACTCTTGAGGGGAACCGCAGTGTTGAGTGTTAATACACACAATACAAACGGTGGGTTCGTCATTTTATCCATTAACATACAAATATTGATTACAGCAGATTAAAACAAAAAAACTTAAAGGGTATTTTTCTTTCAAAAATCTTATCGAAATTGCAATGTGCACAAGCAGGAAGCACAATATTTGTTAGAGGTGAAATGTATGCCAAATTACCATTTAAATTAAATATCATGGTGCTGCAGGGATGCCTACACATCATAATCTTCAGACTTAGGAAAACACATTTGTTTGGTATAGATCTCTGCAAAAATCACACCATAATCACTGTTAATGAAAATGAGAATAACAATGTAAAAAATATCATTCCCTGAAATATCGCAAATCAGTCAAAATAATCAGAATCACATATTTTTCCAAAATTGTTCAGCCCTAACATGGACCTTATTTTCCATGTTTTGTGTCTAACTGACTAATGGGGACAATAATTTTTGAAATTGTTCCAGTATTGATGGATTGAGGGAAACAGGCTGCAATGTAATCATATCAAGCAATTGCGCACCTTCAATTTACGTCCACTTACAAGTGCTTTTTTTTGCCACTGAAATGCTCTGATTATTATTAGAAGTGCTTGACAACATTATGGAATGCACCCGACAGATAAATAAAACATTTTTGCCAAATTTGAAGATATTCCCTCAAGGCGTTCCCTGAGATATTGCGAGACGGACGTAAGGTCACAGTGACCTTTGACCACCAAAATCTAATCAGTTCATCCTCGAGTCCAAACGGATGTCTGTGCCAAATTTGTGTTCCCTGAGATATTGCGTTAATGAGAATGGGATGGATGTGAGGTCACAGTGACCTTTGACCACAAATCTAATCAGTTCATCACAAATTCAATAAGTCCAACTGGTTGATTTGTGTCAAATTTGAAGGAATTCCCTCCAGGCGTTCCTGAGATATTGCGTTCACGAGAATGGGACGGATGAACAACCTGAACACATAACGCCTCCAGCCACGACTGAGGCATAAAAACATGGGACTCAAATCCCCACCAGAGATCAATAAAAAACATTTTATAGTGTCTCACAAAAATACGATTGGACTCCTCAAAGTTGAATATCTATGTTGATTAACTGCTCGACGTGTTCATGTAAAATGGTGACTTGCTATTGTGATGTTATCGAGGTTGTGCCCTGGGAGTGAAAGAACAGCCATTTAGGTTACAGTGATAGGAAAGTCTCCCGCCTACCACACGCTATAATGAAGCTTCTCACAACAGCTGTTGTGACACTGGATTAATCAGTCGCATTTACAAAGCCGAGCTAATTACTGGGATTTATCTGTTATGTTTTATACATAGTATATATTAGCAGCAGTAACAAAGTAAAAATCAATCTACAGTGACTTTTTCCAAGAGCTTGAAAGTTTGATCATACAGTATTCTGAACTGATTTCCCTAAGCAACTTGATAACCCTGTCCTCTAGAGCAGTGGTTCCAAACCTGGGGTCCGGTCTCCCCTTTAGGGGGTCACTAAAGATCACAGGGTCTGTTCTGAGGTTGTCAAAATTAGATTTGCACATGTGTAACTAAAATCATGATAACACACTTACTGGATACTTTATACAAAAGTCTATATTAGGGCTGTAAAAGGTAACGCGATAATAACTCTTTCTCACTTTAAGGTACATTTTGAACAGATAAAAAATGTGCGATTAACTTGTGATTAATTGCGATTAACCATGGACAATCATGCGATTACATTTTTTAATCGATTAACAGCCCTAGTCTATATATAAAACTAGTTAAAAAGATATATTTTTTGCTACTCAGAAGGAAAATCTTACTAAATAATCTGATTTAGTCCATATTGTTGGTGTTTAGCCTTTCAAAAACGACATTTTCACCTGTATTGCACCTGTATTAACGGGGCAGTTTAGTAGCAATGTAACCATACATTTTTGTATTCATTTAACCACAATAACAAAAGAAACTCATATTATGTAATTGCATTTGCTTTGCGAAACCATCAAGACGTCATCACTTTATTCATGCTGACGAAACTGACAAGTTCTATTCTTTAAATAAAGCTGATTTAATAAAAAAAAAGACTAACTAATTTAATACTCTAATTCACTTTATTCAAATTGAGGATTTTGTTGGAGGACTTTGTAAAAACAAGTTTTTAGGGGGCTCAGCTTTCCTTAGATACAAGTAGGGAGAGCTTCAAGGAAAATAGGTTGGGAACCACTGTCCTAGAGATGTCCTTTTGCCCCCAGATGCTGATCTTGTAAGTGGGACATCAACATCACTGAAAGGACTAGTTCTCTAGAATCATCATCAGAATCACGAGCAGAATGTCCGCCTTCATTTCCTTCTTTAAGATAAGCACTAACTGTAAACTCCTGACATCAAAACCAGGCTGATTACAGGGAGGCATTCATACTCCTGTTTTTAGGGCTGTCGGAAAACATGAGAGTGGCCTACAGCACACACTGGAATGAAACTGACAACCGCTTAACTGAAAGCTAATTATGTCACATTTCTATAGCAAGAGTTTCTGATTCATGAGAATTCAATAAAGCTCTACTGACCACAACAATAACACATGATTATTCAAAGATCATCTTCTACTGGTTGATGCACCAATACTGGATCAGATATCAGGCTGATAATGACTCAAATAGCTGGATTGTGTATCGGTGACAACGGGGCTGATCTATTCAATTCATTTCTATGTTTATATACTATATACATCATATTCTGGAATTTTAATTCCTGTTTAAGTTTTGACCAATTTGTTGCTACATTAAAAAGTTTGACACTTAAATTGTAATTCCTGTTAATTCTGAAGATTTCTTTACCAAGTTAATGGTGTATGATTTATTATTTTAATAATAATAGGCTAAATAATAATAAAATAAATTGATATCCATGTATTTATTTGTTACATATTGTTTTACAAAGTATAATTCACAATGAAACAAGTTTCTTGATTCTCATAGATTACCATAGAATACAAAAAAGCTAATTGTATTTGTTAGGAAAAAAGGAGCAACTGAGGATACTGCACATCTGTGCAATGCAAAGTTTTGCAGCTGTTTCTGCAGTGTCATTTGTGCCAAACTGCCATCATTGTGCATTCCACCACCTCCCAAACCATCCACCCTCCTCTGCAGCAGTAGCTGAGTGTGAAAACACGGAGTCTGGGCCAGCATGCGGTAGCGCCAGAGTGGCTTTATCCATCAAAGAACTGACACATCTGTCAACACGGGGCAGGTCCGTGGCCAAGGCCCGAGTTCAGGCAGGCGGGGGGCCGGGGGGGCGAGGTAGACTGTGTGAGGTAGAGATCTTGGGAGCTGCCCATATGGTGGTAGATTTACAGCTGGAGTGGAACTGCGACACGCGCCGTAAATAAAATGTCTAATCATTATGGGCCCGGAGAGTGTGGCCAGAGGACACTCTGTTGGCCAAGATACCGTCCAATGTAAGACCTGAGCCACGGCGGTAAACACTTGAAAAGTAGGCAGAAAGGTAGGCGTTGATATCAAGCGACCTTCACAATGAGCAGCTTATAACGAGTGTTTTATGTATTCAAATGTCGAATATGCAAACAGGCAGATGGAGAGCAGATGAAGACTTAATGAGTTCACATTTCCTTCCTGGTGTATAATGAACACAATTTCATAAACAGCCCAGAACAATGGTTTTCAAATATTCATATGCATTAAGAGGCATTGAATTTCTGTGCTCTGCATGGCTGCTTCCCTGCAGTGCACAGAACAATGACAATGGGTACACATGAGTACATATGCATACACGCACCCCTTCACATCATACATGCACATAGACACAAACTCACCCGCATACAGTTAGGTATGGGCAATCAATATAATAGAGATAAAAACATACACACGTAGGTCTTTTGTAGTGTGTGCACTAAAAGACTGTGAGAAAACAAAGAACTCGAGTTTTCAATCTAAATAAATAATTACATATTTTCATTCTGTTAATGTGACAGTTCAGGAAAGCTGTGTTATGTTGTCCCCATCATGATATCTATGTGCACGAAGCATCGGCCGCCTCATGTATCCAGCCGGAGAGCAGACGGTCCGCGAGGCAAATTATCACGGGAGTAAAGTAAAAAACAAAACAGAAATTCAACTAACGTTAGTCTGACGTAGTTTTAAAATGTTTTTCCAGATGCTTTCATGTATGAAAGACCCCAAAGGAGCACTGTAGGTGGACTACTTGATTACTATCAGCAGATTATTTAAACAGCGTTTGTAGAGGAATGATTCTGTCCCAAGCTGTTTGATGACTATCAGCTGTTTGATCACTATCAGCTGTTTGATCACTATCAGCTGTTGATCTCTGTATTAATGATCTACCGTTTATATTGAAAATGAGGACAGAAGCAGCAGGTTAAACCACTGTTCATTTAACTTGAATAAAAGTTGGTTTATTATATTTTGTATTAAATATTGCACTGCCTTGTATTTTGAGAACTGAAGCAGCAGCTCCTGCAGTTGCACTTTTAATTATTTTCTAATAAAAGGTGTATGTATTTGCCATTAATCGTTGTTTACTTGTTTATATCTATAATTAATTTATCCCTGATTCTCTTACAGGAAAAACTTTGAGGAATCCTGACCTGCTCTGTCCAATATCACATATTTATTTCACAATGATTGAATTTTTGGCAAAAAAGTTACTGTATCGATTTCAAATCATTGAATCGTATCTTATCGCTTTAGATGAGCCAAATATCGTCCTTGAATCGTATCGGAACCATGGAAATCGTATCGTATCGTTGAGAGAGGGACACTGTGGTGCAGCTGCAGACTGAGGCCTTCACGGTGCTTTTTCTTTTTGGTGTTCTTTCAATACTTCTTTTCACTACATCTCATCATTTGCTTACTTGGGGGCAAAGAAAGGTCACTTAATTAAAGTATCGTAGTAGTTTTGTTATCAGAATACTGAGAATAACTTCATCCTTTTAATAATTTAAATACTTCACAGCTAATGGCTCTAGAAGTGTTGGGAGGATAAATTAAATGTGGAGTATTTAACTTCCGCTCCAGATACGGGGTGGAGGAGGACAGAAAAGGAAACCTGAAGCCTTGTATGGCCTGACAGGAAATCCATAAAGAGATAATTCTCAACAGCGGGGCATATACTGACACTCAAGCAAACAGGATCAATCCCCTCTGGATTTCTGTTTTTCATCCTCTCTCTCCGTTGCCAACATAAAACCTAATGATGTCGCGTCACAGGCGACCGGGAAGCCAGGAGATTAAAACAAAAAGGATGCCTGCTGGTTGGGACAATATTGTGTCTTGTCCGTGTTTTATCTTTCATGAGGAAGGAAGGCGTGGGGCTGGGGGGGGGATTTCGGCTCGACGTTCGACCTCACAGGCTGCAGACAACATTTCCTTAGGCTGTAGCATTTCAGCAAGTCAGCCTTCAAAACAGGTGAGGTGGGGGGTATCTGGGTGGGTCCGTAGGCCTCACGTAGAGTGGTCTCGGTTTCATCACTGCGGGGGGGGGGTTCGGGACTCAGGGACAGCATGGAGGTGACAGGGTAAAAAGAGGAACGGTGGTAGCAATATTGAAGATCTACAATGATTATGATGGAGGAATCAGAACAGAATAATAAAGTCAAACGCTATTTTATGATTGCTTTCACACAAAGAAACCTGAGTTCATAATATTAGTATAATGCTGTCCAAGTCTCAGCATGGCAGAGCTGTGAGCTAGGCCATTGGCCAAGTGAAATTCAAACCTCCTACCGATCATCGAGGATTGGCTCAACAATGAGGAAATAGAAACAACTGGCTGCTCACAGCTGGATCTCTTTCTTGTTAAGAAGGATTTGGAGAGCTGAAGTGTCTGTAAGCAGGCTCCTAGCAACAACTGCGCGTGTTCATTCATCGTGTTTTATCCCTCCTGGATTACTACTCAAATACTAAAAGCTGTATATAAATTACATTTCATCATAAACTAATGCAGAGAGGATCCAATTGCGACACATACACTGTAGCATGGGAGTGGTGATGGATGATTAATCTGGTCTGGCTCCAGACCTCTGAATAAATGTCCACATCTATACATTTTCAATGATTCAATAGATGTTCTCCTCGATGCAAATCGAGTACATTCTGCAAATAGCCCATCTTCTCTCTGATGGTCTCGTTTGCTTATGTAGGTCATATAGAGGCATCAGTATTAAAGTGGCAGTAGGCAGAATATTTTTGGCATCATTGGACAAAAAATCCACAGTAACCTTTCAGCATATTGTAATTCAAGTGTTCTGAGAGAAAACTAGACTTCTGCTCCTCCTCATGGCTCTGTTTTCAGGCTTTAGAAAATCTAGCCCGTGAAGGGAGACTTTGACCAATCACAGGTCATTTCATTGAGAGAGCGTTCCTATTGGCTGTGCTTGGCGTTCCTTCTCCAGATATCACAATGGCGACGGTGTCACAAACGTTCTCATTTTACAGCTAAACCGTGCACTACAAGATGATTCCGAAAACATTTGAGGGGAGAAATAGGCATTGCCGTACCATAATATTGATTCATATTTGATCAGTGCTGCCTAGTTTGACCGTTTGGTCGGAGTTTGTGAGTGATTGACAGCCGGCTCTCATAGACGGCAGCTGGACAGCAGATCAGCTCTTACTGCTTGTTTTCCTCCGATCTGTGAAATCTTGCAGATGCCGTTAGGAACACCGGAGGACACAGAGGCACATGATTTTTTTCAGGTTACCTGTTTCATGTACTACTGTCACGATATAGCGACCGTTTTATATAAATAACTTTTTTTAATCGTATTTGCTCTAATCTCCCCTACTTCAGCTTTATTAAATAGAGACTGTTTCATAACCAGTTCAAAGTTCCTCATAGTAACTCGAAGGATCTGAATCTTTGATCTACCACTGAAAACAGCAACATGAATACAATATCTGACTCAATAATGAAATGAAAACAATTCAATCCGATTACTATAATTCATTTATATGGTATAAGAAGTGTTTTAGTGGTCTGAATGGAAATGTCACTGAGCAATACAATTTGTTCAAAACTAATTCCCTGTCCTGTTGTCGGAAGTAGCATCGAGCTAAACTCCGTCCAGACTCCAGCAGCTGTTCAGTGCAAATGAACACAGATCCTCGGCTAGTACTATCAATCTGATTACACTCGCTCCGGCCCAGCTGCCTGCACCCCCTGAGCTGCAGCCAAGACTCCTGCAGAGTCTCTTTTGTGGGCAAAAACATAGAAAACAAAAACATAACCATTCCTGGAAATCTGTTGTTACGTAACTGCATCCCCAGCAATGGATAATTGGTTGATTTGCCCTCATTCCAATGAGCCACACACATGGTCACACATTTAGGTAACAATTAAGGCATTTTTGCTGTTAATTTATAACCAGATAGAAAATAAAAGTACCTGAAAGCCTCACTAGGTTTTTAACTGGACCTCTTGACAGCGTTGCATCAAGTAGCTATCGTGTTTCTATAATGTACTCAATTTTGCTCCTTCCTTTTGTTGCAAGCAACCAGAGACCGACCTCCTCTCTCCGTCATTAGCCTTGATTAAAGCCACAGTTTGGCTATCAGCCTGCAGCAGTCCACCCAGTTCACACACATTCAAGGATCTCTCCGAAAGAGGACTCTTAAGCAACACACATAGAGTGCTCCAGGGATGACATATTTTTGTAGGCCAACCAGGAAGTTAGCATCACTCTGGGTTCCCTCGACAAAAAGCCAATTGGATTGTTCCATTGGGTTTTGGATTAGTGCAGAAAATAAGCTCTGTGGCAAACACACGTTTATGATACATACATGGCTGATGACGTTTAGTCTCAGTTAGCCACTTGTTAGCACCGGCCTGTTTAAGACGCATTAAGGGGGGTATTTATTGATGTATTTTATGTTGTAGAACATACGTTTAAAATCTCTTATTTCAGGCATCTAATAGGCTTGCAGCGTAGTTGGTGTTACCGGTGTTACACGGTGGTCGGACACACACCGATTACATCGCTTGCCCACCGCCCCCACCGGCCTATTGCTTGATTTTTTTAGAGAAATAAAATCAATTCAGTTAAGTACATAGTCGGACGACGGACGCCACAATCTGAAAGTGAAAGTGTCTGCTCCGTACGGAGTCTCAAGAGAAAGTTGACAGGCAAGACGATGGCGGAGGATTTGGTGTTGAAAACGAAAAGCAAAAGTGCCTATTTGGCCATACTTCGGATTTAAACCCAATGCTATCAGGGAACCATAATGAGGTAATCGCCGTGCGGAGGACGGAGCGGTCACAGCCCGTGCGCACGGTGCATCGGCGCCAGGTGGAAACCTGCGGCCCTGCAGAGAAAGCTCTACCGGAGAGGCCAGACACACAGCCATCCGACGGTAAAGATCAAAGTAAGCGCTCTACATATATTGAGCGTCATCTTTTCTTGTAAAATGTCCCGTGTAATCAGTAACACCAGTGTCGGAAAATTCGAAAAAAACATTGACTTCCAGATGAGGGAGTGTTAAAATGCTAACTCATGTCTGGGTTTTAGGGACTCATTCCTGTGGCGCTCTATTGTGCCAAGCACCTCTCTCCACCACGCTAATGGAAGCAGCATGATCTGTGTTAGCTATCCATGAAGCCCTTGAGCAAAGCGTGGCATGGGTCGGCCTTCATTCAGTGACAACATTACTGAGCAAACAACAAGCCGGAGTGGAAACAACACAGTAGACTCTGCGCCCCAAGAGTGAAACCTCATCAGAGAGACAAAGCTTAAAAAGCTAACTTTTATGGCAACACAACAAATTATTGAACATTTCTACATCTTATCGCAGAACAACAATTATTCGACTGTAGCAGAGTGATCGACTCGGTCTGACATGCAGTCTAATCCGCCCACTCCCCGCTTCCCGTTTTGACACTTGACAGCGTTAAGGTTCACTTACAGAAAGAGAGGAAATGCGTACCGTGTGTCAGCCCGGCCGAGGGAGGTGAGCTTGTCGCTGCTACAGCTTCTTGGTCTGACTAAACCTGGTACGACAAGCCACTGAGCTCAGCCCTGTCTCTCCCACACACACTGACACACACACTAAACACTGAAGGGAGGAGACAAGGCAGAGAGCATGCAAGAGCCTCCCTCTCTCTCTCTCTCTCTCTCTGATGAGTGCTCTTTCCTCTTCTTCTTCTCCTACTAGTAATTGTCCTCTGTAAATTTGTTACATCACTGGCGTTTGTTTACTCTTCCTCAGTTTTATCTGGCCTCAAAGCACTCATGATTTCCCCTCTCGCTATCTCCCCATCATCCATCTACTCCTCTCTCTCTCTCTCTCTCTCTCTCTCTCTCGATGAACATCCTATCAGGCATTTTGACTACAATGCAACTCTTTTAAAACATGTTTGTCAGACAAACATCATCTGACACCCCGCACACCAGCAAAACAAGGAAGTGGGTTGTGGCTGTTTATAAAGGGCTGAACTGAAAGCCACAGTCAGAATCTATAGTGTACTGAAGCCGTTATTAGAGCTGGAGCGCACACACAGCTACTGTAACCACACGGCTCTTCCTCATACTCTTGTTTACCAAGGCCCTTCTGCACCAATAAACCAAAGCGAGCTACCCAATCTCCCGGGCCATCATGGAAAATCACCCCGGAGGAAGACGCATGCACGACGCGGCCACCCCTGTGACCTTATTAAGGGCCCAATAATGCAAGCTTTAATACACTCTTCTGTGCTACTGTTTCCATTAACCTGCTTAACTGTTTGCCACACAGCACACCATAGAGCGGGGGCTATTTAAAGATACAATGCCATATGTAATTGGACATATGTTGAAGAGCTTGTCATCACTGTAGACGCATAAACCAAAGGTTGTTTGTAGATGCAGCAACGCAATGGATTCTATTTGATTTTAGTCTCCATAAGAGTTAATAGTAGGGTTGGGGAAAAAAATTTATTCACCTATGTATCTCAATGTCATCAACAAACATTTTCACAGCAGAACATTTTTGTCAGTAATGTTCAATTATGATGAAAAAAGACGAGTGATGGTATGATACTACTTGACTGCTGTGGTTCTCACCAAATTTACCACCAGATTGCTTAAAATATGATATTAGAACTCGATAACTCCGTTGGTGTGAAAACTCAACATGTCATATGTTGTTTTGTTTTCTGATCTCTCTGGCATGTCACTTCAAAGCCACCGTCTGCTTTGGCACATTTTTTTTGGTTTGCCAGTAGAATGTGCCTGTTGCCAGGTAAACTCTTTCAAGGATGTGCTGGGCTATTTCTTGGCGACCAGACTACACTCCAGGAAGTGACCAGGCTGGGCCAAGAAATAGTCCTGCGCACAATTACCCATAAAACAACAATGTTTGGAAAATCAGTGCACCCAAAATGTCAAAAGTTATATTTCATCATTGCACAGGAAAACTATGGTTCTTCTTCCCTGTGTTTGTAATGGTCATTCGATGGCTCATTACAACGATAAACTTACTGTCAATATATAGAATTGCATGGTTACTGTATACTCTGCATGTCACCCAAGTGGAAACTCTATCCTCTGCATGTTACCCAAGTGCTTATGACATGCATGTGCAGTCCTCGTGCTTGTGCAGGATGAACATGAGATACGAGCAACAGAGGGACCGGCATCAAAACACTGCTCACTGGTGTTAAAATGGCATCAATAACTACCAAATTTTCAGGATCTGACAGTCAAAGACTGGTTGGATTAGGCAGCTACTAGATGTGAATGAATCGAGCGTGGAGCTGAAAAAGAGTGTGTACATTTTTTCTGTTTTTTTAAAGTATTTACAAAGATACAGTAGCTGCTGTTTCAAGTTCTGGAAACCTCATTTTTTTCTGAAAAGGCCAACAAAAGAACTGTTGTAACGTAGTAGTCTACGCCTAGTTGGCTGAGAGAGATGAACATGATTCACATCATGGGGTTAGATGACATTGCATCTTGACAAAAAAAAAGGGCCTGTTCCTCACACTATACAGCGGTGACAAAGGACGCAATCAAAACATCCTTCATGACGGCTTAAAATAGTAGAAACAAACAAACAAACTGCATCCATCACATTCAGAAACGTACGTCTCATTTGCAATGGAACAGTGGCCGTTTTAATTAGAATAAAGAGCTCAGCTGCTGGCAGGAAACTCCTGCTGAGTGTGAGTCAGTCTGTGACTTTGACAATGTTTCCTCAAAGAAGAAGTAATAACAAAGCACAGTGACTGTGGCAGCGGCAAAAAAAACAAAAAAAACACTTAACGGTAATTTGGTGTTACATTTTCTTGAGAAAATGCTGCAATCCCGTCATTATTATTCAGTCAAAATGTATTTCAAAGGGCACTTTTTTTAGTGGTTCAAAATGTCCTCTACTTTAGAATGCCAATACAAAACTGCAGAGACCTTTTCAAACTTAAGATAAACAATGTAAATGGGACCCTTTGTATTTCCTGTTGCAACGTTTGTTAATGCAGTAGCTGACAGGAAGTAAACTTGGACCAAAGCTGTTGCCCTCGCAACAGTATGGTCAAGGGACCCCTTTGAATATGGCCATGCCAGTTTTTCCTCACCAAAATTTAGCGCAAGTTTGGAGCGTTATTTAGCCTGTTGGGAAAGCAATGTTTAAGTCAGGCCTGGTGTTGCCCTACACATAAATGATCCCGGTCACTTCCACACAGTGAGGCATACAGCTTATTAATCAAACACTGGTATCAGATCGGTACTCGTTATCGGCCGACACTCAATGCCCAGGTATCACTATCAGGAATGAAAGAGCCAAATCGGTGAATCCTTACCACCCACCACCTCGACTGTCTCCGTCAGGGATGGACTGAACAAATCTTGGCAGGAGACACTCTACTCAAGTTTCTCCGCTGCACTTTGCCTAAATCCTGAAAATCTGCAACTTCCCCCACATCATCTGATGTTCACTTTGTCAAGTCTTTTTTTAGTTACTGTATATTTTTAAGACTTTCATTTGCAGTTTTTCCGTGTCTGGGGCCAAGCCAAAGCCGTGGAGAATGAGCATGCTTTTCCTGTTTACTTTAACCCATTTACTTTAGTGGTGAGAATGTGTCTCATCAGCCCAGGCTGTCAGCTTGGTTCTGTCAACGGCACCCTGAGTCCGACCCATGATGTGCAGAAGCTGATGGAGCCTCAATTTCTCACTCCCTAAGAGCAGCCTGAAGCCAATTTTCACCTCTGGCTTCTCCCAGCCTCCTGTAGCTTATAATTGCTGTCACATTATGTGGCACGGTATGTCTAAGAACCCTGTCTCTGCCAGTTAGACATTATTTTTGAACGTCATTAATCAAGATTAATCAATAAAGTCAGTGATATTAGAACTCACATGTGACAATTGCATTTCTGGGACACTGTTGTTTTGCTTAATTAAGCATTTCTATTTAGTTTATTCCTGGTCAAAAGCAGGCAAAGATTTGGTGTCACAATCAAAAAGATAATGCTTTGTCATATTCTGTGCCACTATGACAAATCAATTTTACTAGAGGAACAGATATCAGCTTCTCTACAACTAGAGTCTCAATGCAATGCAGCCACAAGGCATGTTGCAACTCAAGTAAGGGTGTGTCAGAAGCACCACATCAAAGCTACGACAGCTAAACCAACAGTTTCAGTATAATTATGTGGGCATTCAGTTCATGCCCGTTCTCTTGATGTTGTCAAATGGTATTCTAGGAATTGTAGGAAAGCACTGATCAGAGGTATCGCACAAAAAGTATGCTTCTGTCGATCAATGTAAAAAAGACGCTACTTTGATTCACTGTTGCAAAACAATAGTTGCCAATAGTTGTAAAGACTTTACCAAATTTTGTGCCAATCGATCGAGTAAATGTTGAGATATTTAACTGCGAAACCTTTGACCTGCTGGAGGCGCTTGATGAAAAGTCAAGTGGGTCACCAAAGACATTAGGATTCCTTGTCTGTGGACCAAGAATGGTATCCAATGGTAGAATCCAATAGCTGTTTAGATATTTCAGTCTGGACCAAAACGGTGGACCGTAGCGTCCCAGGAGAGTCCCAAACGTGGCTCTCTCCAAAACTGCATGTGATTATCATAAAGTGGGCATGTCTGTAAAGGGGAGACTTGTGGGTACACATAGAACCCATTTACATTCACATATCTTGAGGTCAGAGGTCAAGGGACCCCTTTGAAAATGGCCATGACACACTGCGACTGTCTACAACGCACAGAAACGCTTAAGTTTCCCTCCAATTTTCAGTTCATATGAAAGCGAGGGGTTTCATTAGGACCGCACTGCAGTGCCACGTCAAAGTAAAAAAACTACGTCAAAAGTTCCACACAGCTATAAAATGAGAAAAAGCGGTGAATCCTCTGACATAAAAGACACATGACCCTTTTTACGACGAACTGGACAGTATTCTGTGTGGAAGCGCCTGTGCCAACCCTAAAAATGTCATAGAAGGTGAAAGCATTGACCAGCAGAGTGATGAAGGTAGGAACTACAGTGTGAACAGAGAAAAAAAACTGAGGCCCCATCAGAGCTGAAGTGGACCAGAAACAGAACTGAGTCAAATGAACTGACAATGTACAACGCAAAAAGAGCTGAGTCCCTTTTCGCTTGGTCCACTTTTTGGTCCACTTTAGGAGGACTGAGTTTGGTCCGTTTAACAAGGACTAGATGTGAAAACACCCTTACGCCCATCTCTTTTCCCAACAATGCACTCATACCTGGGAGCCTCCCAGCACAACTAGTCTCGTACTGTTGGCAACTGTAAAGCACCTCTGGAACAAATGGGGGTGTTGTGCCTTGTGCCAAGAGGGCAATTCAACAGCCACCGAGGATAAACGTTTTTTTTCCCTCATTCATTTCAGCTGCTCAAATCCTCTCAGCCAGTGATCCCCTAGTCACAGATCCTGTTCTCTTACCTCTAAGCTACCTCAAACCCATTGTTCAAGTGCATAATGGCTGCCTATGGGCCTTTTCACTGCTGTCTATTCTGAACAGCAGGTCACCAGCTCTTTCATTACAGTATGCACAATGCAAATGACAGCAGACTGAAAGGCGGTGGGTGTTTGAAACAGGAGGGGGGGACCTTCCTGAAGCGTCTCCTGGATGTGAGGATGTCAGAGTGAGGGGAGAAGCGGCAGACGCCTGGCGTGCTTCCCGGAGACATTCATCTCGTGTTTGGGAGCCGTCCTCTCGACCGACGGGCCCTTTTAGCGAACGGCGGGATGTGCCAGCGACACAATAGCCAAAGTCTCGCACCATTCTGGCACACTCATAATGTGTGATCAAGTGATAACACAATGCCCCGGAGACTCCACAAAGAAGGTTCATTGCTAAATCGAAGAGAGGTTCATCAAATTCAATCCAAAAGAAATGATAAATACACAACGTGGCTTTCAGATCAATTTATGCATCAGCAGTTTAATTGTGCAGCCGCTAAAATAGACTCCGGAGAAGGCGGGGTGAGAAATTAGCTTGCGCTACTAAGTGTTATTAAAACTCACTCCCACTCCAAGCTCAAAGAAGTAGCAGAGGGCTTTTAGCTCCGCTCCCATACAGTCCCATTGTGTGTCATTGTCTGTGGAGGCCCGTGGGAGAGATGGCCGGCACCGCTATCACCCCAGTTATCTGCAATTATAATTGCCCTCCTGCTCGCTGCAAAAATGGCTACCGGGGATTATGATTAAGGTGAAATGAAAGGGCAGAATCACAATCCTGAGAGCTGAGAGGAGGGAAGTGGTGTTTTACGTGTGGGTGGGTGAATGTGTCCGTGCTGACTGAAGGTGCCACCGGTCCCTTCACTGCTCGATCACATTAGAATATGTAATGAAGAAGAAAAGAAAAAATGGGCCAGCGTAAGGATGTGAGCGACTTTGACAAGGGCCAAATTGTGATGTCTAGACGACCGGGTCAGAGCATCTCCAGAACTGCAGCTCTTGTGGGATGTTCCCGGTCTGCAGTGGTCAGGACCGACCAAAAGTGGTCCGAGGAAGGAAAACCGGTGAACCGGCGACAGGGTCAGACCTGAGGCTCATTGATGCATGTGTGGAGCAAAGGCTGGCCCGTGTTGTCCGATCCAATAGAAGAGCTACTGGAGCTCAAACTGCTGATAAAGATAATGCTGGTTCTGATAGAAAGGTGTCAGAACACACAGTGCATAGCAGTTTGTTGCGTATGGGGCTGCGTAGCCGCATACCGGTCAGGGTGCCCACGCTGCTGACCCGTGTCCACCGCCAAAAGCGCCTACAATGGGCATCAGAACTGGACCACGGAGCAATGGAAGAAGGTGGCCCGGTCTGATGAATCACGTTTTCTTTTACATCATGTGGATGGCGATGAGTTGGAGGTGTTGACTCGGCCTCCAAATTCTCCAGATCTCAATCCAATGGAGCATCTGTGGGATGTGCTGGA
This sequence comes from Sebastes umbrosus, assembly GCF_015220745.1. Lineage (NCBI taxonomy): Eukaryota > Metazoa > Chordata > Actinopteri > Perciformes > Sebastidae > Sebastes > Sebastes umbrosus. Next base: position 2,895,353 of record NC_051291.1, read on the forward strand.
CAAACAAGTCCGATCCACGGAGGCCCCACCTCGCAACTTACAGGACTTAAAGGATCTGCTACTGACGGCTTGGTGCCAGATACCACAGCAGACCTTCAGAGGAGTCCATGCCTCGACAGGTCAGGGCTGTTTGGCGGCAAAAGGGGGACCTACTCAATATTAGGCAGGCGGTCATAATGTTATGGCTGATCGGTGTATATACTCTATTTATGACCACGACAGATGCCTGAGAATGGGCCTGCTGTGTGGTTTGTTAGAAGTAAAATCAAACTATCGACAGAAAAAACACAAAAAAAGAAAACTTCTCATAATGAGGAACTACAGGTCATAAGGTCAAATCGTTTCCAAGAAGACTTCGGAGTGCAGATCGTTTTCATTTTAAAACTGTCAACCTGCAACACCAAACAGGAAATTGCAACAACTTAACATTGTAATTCAGAACAACAACTGTGGATGACTGTGTCCTTTTCCTTTTCATTTTCAGAGGCCTGTTTCATCACCATTTCTGTTGCTACCCAACAGGGTTTCAAAAAACACAACACACCTCGCGTGACCTTTAATCGTCTGCAGCCAAAGTGACTGTAGCCGTCTTGTCTGTCTATTGACATACACACACACATATATATATACACACACACACACACACACACACACACACACACACACACACACACACACACACTGACACAAGTAATTACTGGCAGCAAAGTGCAGCGTCTGCTACAGCGAGCCTGACAAGCCCTTGGCAGGTTAGCAATATTAGCACCTTAAGCTAATCATTAAGGTTCAGTAGAGTGTGCTCCTGGAGCAAACATCCCATCACTGATGCCATTAGGAACCCTTTCAGACTCAAGACTATACTTGGAGGTTTGAGTGAAGACCACCAATTATCAGGGACAATTATCAGCGTCTAACAGGCAGCGAGGCAGGGTGGGTGGATTTAAGTTTACTTTCTTGATCTGAAGTGAAGCCGACAGAATAAAGTGTATGCTTTGGGGTGCAGTGTATGGAGAGTTACGTTTCAAAATGCTCAAAAAGAGATGTTACCTTGAGTTAATCAGTCAGAATCTTTTAAAATAACCATAACCCGTTTATTACCAGGTTTCGGTACCCATCGTTAACCATAACGTTTCTTCATTTATTCCTAATTATTTTCACAATTTTCTCATTTTGGAATAGCATGTTGTTGAATATCTTCGACCTACATATGCAAGTGTGTTGACTCACCAAAGTTTTCTCAGGCTCCTGCTGGGACTCGGAGGAGGACTCCATGGTTGTGTTAAACCAGAGTCAGGCCTGTCAGCGCTGCTCTGACGACTGCATATCTGTTAGGAGAGAGAGAGGAAATGGGTTACCACACATGGACAATATTGCAACACAAAACGCAGTCCTCCAAGTTGTTTTGAAAGCAGTTATTTTCTGGCTTGGAATAGCACTGGATTTTCTTTTTAAAGTGCCCTTTAACCTCATGTGGGATGACTGGCTCGCAAGATTTGGGACTTATTTGCAACATCATGCCTACTTATCCATCACATGTGAGAGCAAACAGGCTGCACTGGCTGCTTTCCAACACAGAAGCACAACGAAGGATTTCCCTCATTTTCTGTCATTGTACAGCAGAAACTCTGCTCACCATTCCCAACTGCCTTTTGTCTCCACCAACACAAAAGGTGCTGTAGCTCCAGGCCTTTAATAAGCAGACAGTTTCTAGTGCCAGCAGGGTAGGACGGAGGATCAGCCAGCCCTGTCAGCTCCCTTCCCCACGGAGTCCTGAAAAATTCAATCTATAGTTTCTGTCTGCTCTCGGCTTGTTTTCCCTATAGAAGTGTTGGAGCGTGACACTCCTTTGAACCTTTATCTATCCAGGGAAAGTCTCTGCTTGCTGCCACTTGGCCTTGAGTTACTCATTGCTACATTAGTGAGGTCACCTGCTGTAGGTTACTTCTCTTGGTATATTTAGGCTGGGATGTTACAGGAAAAGTTCAGAATAGGTATGTCTGTGTAGAGATGCACCAGTACCGATACCGGATCGGATATCAAGCCAATACTGAATTCAGAAATTTATTGGTTCCAGCTTCTCAATTGTTTATTTTCCTGCTTCTCTTCATTTTATAGAATTGTAACCTAAATATCTTTGGGATTTGGACCGTTGGTTGGACAAAACAAGACGTTTGAAATCACCAACTTTGGGCTTTAGGAAATGGTGATGGACATTTTAATGACCGTCGTCAGACTAAGCGATATTTAAAATAATCGTTAGTTGCAGCTATTGAATATCAATCGCGATCACAATTAAATGCACATTATCGACTATGATATTGACTTTTAAAATGTGTGCTCCGCTCATAGAAAACTCAAGAACTTTATTTTAAGTCTTATTTTGATGCAAAGATTTGTTAATTAGCATTTTTCCGTGATCCAAGTGTAAACACAAAGGTAGTCCTGTGTGCATCTGTCCATTAACATTCACGAGCCCTCACAGCCGTCCATCAACAAGCCCTCGAATGGTCAAACTCATCACCCGTTTGCTCCCCATGCAGTCACTGTATCTGCACACAATAAAACGCAGGCTTAACCCAACTGTTTGCAACTGTAACGCCACTGATACTTAACACTACACTAAATCCTCAACATGAACAAGCGGGACCATCTGTTAATTACACTCTACGCTTTTGGGTAGATTATTTTGGGTGGAGCAGCTGCCTGCCAACACGTGGTTGTACTAAAAATGCTTTTAAGATTATAGGAGGCAGCCACTTAAACTGATTGCTGTTTTGTGTGGATATTATAATGGTATGAACCCTGCGGTCCCAACTGAGATTACATCTTATCAGACCAAGTGGCCATAAGAGGCCAACTGAGAAAGACGCAGTATGATGACTTAAGGGTCGACACTGCAGACGCAAGGACTGTACGAAGACTAAAAAACTCTGTCCTCTCCTTGTAATAGGGCTGGAACAATACACCTATCTGTATATACAGTTCCCTTTGTTAACACCTTATTTTGAAAACCGGACGTAGTCACACGTGTCTACTTCCTCTAACTTCTCCAAGTCCGTCTCTAGCTCTCCCGTCAGCTCTGTTCTCTTTATCCATCCATGGTCAGCTCCATCGGGGCCGTTTGAATGCATTTAACATAAATGTCAGTATATGGGTGCTCTACAGTTGTAGCGTCGGCCCATTTGACCACCGAGACGAGAGCGACGGCCGGCTTGACCGCACGTTACCGCGATACGATAACGTTTCCTGTCCGTGACAGAGTTAGCGTGCAGCTTTAGCCGTGATGTCTAGCTCTGCTTTTCCTGTTAATGTGTGAAACCCAAAGTGTCTCCACACTTTACTGGATGTGTAGTGTTTACCACGCTGGATTTAACATGTGAGGGTGCAGGCTCGTTGCGGTTTGGTTTGTTTTTGACGGATATAGAACAGATATGACGGCACGTTACTCTGACTACAACAATAAAAGCGGTAACTTCCTTCCACCTCCACATAGACTCAAATGAAGCAAATATATAGATTCTGGCATAAAAAATAAATTTAAAAATCATCCTTTTAATATGTTGTAAACAGCAGCCAACAGTGTAAATTGGCTCAATTAGGAATTGAGCTGTAACTCAAACATTGCAAACTAATGCATTAAGAAAGAAGCTAAATTAAATGTGACACAGCTCTCTGCGTGAGAGATGATATAGCTTTTTCCATTGGAACGTAGCGGACATAGTGGCCTCAATTAGGCCCAGATGACTTTGGATTTAGTGGGCAATTTGCGTGGTAGAAAAAAAGGGAAGTATGTTAAATCACCCTTTCCTGAATAAATGAAGGTTAAAAATACATAATTTGGTTTGTCCCTGCTTGTCTTTATCCACAGCTCTGAGACCAGTAATTTGATCACGAGAAAGGGCAATCTCATCCAGACCCATCAGAGCTATGAAACAGTGCCATAAATGCCTTATGGGGACGTGGAAAGGTTCTTTCAAGTTCGAACCGTGAAAGTCACAGACTAGTGATGAAAGAAATATGTCTCAGGTTGCACTGTACTGAGAGATCCAGCGCTGGGAGAGCAGGATTCTCTGCAACCAATGCTCAAGAGAAGGTGGTGCTTCATGGTACAAAGGGTTCAAATCATTGTAGTGTTTCTTTGAAATTCTATTTTACATGTTTATGTGGTATATTTGCATGTCTATGATCTAACTAGTCTTCAACCAATCGATCGATTAGTCGATGGGGGGGGGAAACTGCATGTTATCTCTAGATTAACGAAACCAGCCACAGTGCTCTGAGTTCACTCTACCTGGTGGCGTAAATTCACTATAAATAAACTAAGGCTGTCAGTGTTAACGTGGTAACGCGTTGAAGCTAAACCGTTTTAACGCCACTAATTTCTTTAACGCATTAACGCAACTTGCGACTTTTAAGTTGTAGCGTTGTCATACTAGAGGCTAAATAACGCTAAATTTTGGTGAGGAAAAACTAGCATGGCCATTTTCATAGGGGTCCCTTGACCACTGACCTCAAGATGTGTGAATGAAAATGGGTTCTATGGGTACCCACGAGTCTCCCCTTTACAGACATACCCACTTTATGATAATCACATGCAGTTTGGGGCAAGTCATAGTCAAATCAGCACACTGACACACTGACAGCTGTTGTTGCCTGTTGGGCTGCAGTTTGCCATGTTATAATTTGAGCATATTTTTTATGCTAAATGCAGTACCTGTGAGGGTTTCTGGACAATATCTGTCATTGTTTTGTGTTGTTAATTGATTTCCAATAATAAATATATACATGCATTTGCATAAGGCAGCATATTTGCCCACTCCCATGTTGATAAGAGTATTAAAAACTTAAAAAAATATTTTTAATTGATTGACAGTCCTAATAAAAAGCCATATGCAGCATATTGAATTATTTTTAACCTAACTGTTTTATTATTTATTTTTATCCTAAATGACAATGACAGACTCAAAGCCAACCAGCGTGCACCTGCCCATAATCATATGATTTCTTGCTGTGGCAAGGGGATGTGCCTGCAGTCATATTTCAAAAACAAACAATAAGGATATTCATTAGACCAAACATATTGAAATATGCCAATTCTGAGATGTTCACGCTCAAAGCCTATCCAGTAGTGATGCACGGGTCAGGATTTATTAATACCTGCACCCACACACCCCATTATGAGAGCCAATCCGCACAGCCCAACCCGCAAAAATAAGCATTAATCAACCACCCAACCCGACCCACAAACTGCCAACTTTATGCATTATAGTAGCACAATTGTCAGGACTGAGGACTGAGACAAGGACAGACATGAGTTTCCTTAGAAAGGTGCTAAGAAGGTAGCAGAAAGGAAGTAGCTTTAGGACACTCTTTAGAGACAAATAGTTCATAATATGAGAAAGAGAGGACATCCTGACAAAGAGAAGGTCACCAAAGCCCCCCCACCAGTCATTCTACTAATGTAACGCTCCAGCGCTCCAACAGCCTCTTGGCTCCAGCCAGCACACACACTTCATCTGGCCTCGACTCTCAAGGACCCGTCACGCTGAGACGGATGCTTTCCACTCTTTCTCCAAACCGGCTTTAGCAATCAGTCCATGACTCAGCCTGGAGCGGCAACACAGCCGAGGTGGGAACAACACAGAAAATCAAGGCCCGCGACTCCAGGGAATGTTTCAAACTGTCGCAGACAGTGTAAGGAAGGTAGACTAGATTCTTTGTTTGATTCTTTGTCAACTTTTACTGCTATTATATTCTCTCTGAGGTTGTAGCAATGACAACTGAATTTCCATCTGGGATACATAAAGTGTCCGGTCTTATCTCCGGGGCTACAGTTACACTTTTTGGTACTTAGTTGACACTCTTATCCAGAGAGACTCTCTCAGTGCAACATATGCTTCAGCTTCTGCTGCAATTTATTTTTTGGATGACTAAATACACATTGGTTGCCCTCTATTTGCAGATGCCCTTATGGGGACATGGCAAGGATCTTCAAATGTTTTGTTTCTGAGTGAAATGTCTCAACAGCTGTTGGATGGACAGCCATTCAATTTTAGTACAGACATACATGTTTCCACACAGGATGAATATTTTAGTTTAATTTAGTTTATTTGAGAAAGGACAGTGCAAATTAATAAATACACGTAGTATAAAAATGCCAGAATTATTATATATTATTATTATATTATTATAATTCCAAGGGCCCGAAAATACACACTCTCTGTGCAACAAACAGAAGCACATGGCTAATTATTATGCAAAATGACAGCGATCAAAGGATTTCATTGGTCAAACAAAAAACAGTTTTTATAAATCTACGTACAATTTTTTTTTGACAAAAATCTGTGCTTATTATTATTCCCCATTTAAGCTTTTTGTCCATTTTCATATCAAACTCTGTTGGAGACTCCACCTTACTTAGTAAACAATGGACAAGCCAGTGACAGACAATCCACTCTGCTGTGGCTCTATTGTCTTCACCTTTTCCCACACTTCACTGACATTCTGCCCTTTCACACAAGCTGGCAAATAACAATCTGCTTGAGCCGTACCACAGCGGTCTGTCAGCTAAGAGCTGTGAATCATTGCCAAAGATAGAGGGCAAACGCACAGGGAATCCTAAACTTGTGGCTTGGCAGTGGCCCCAAAACGAAGCCGGAAACACCGGCTGAGGGGTTTCTCCACAGAGCCAAAACATGGCAGGGAACCTTTTGGAACAATGTATGATTTTAGTTGACTGATTTTCTAATTGATACTCCAGTTCAAGGGCATAAAATACAGGGTCACTGGAAACAAAAAAAAAACATCACATCTTGAATAGGATCTCAGTCTTGTTAAACAGGTGGCAAAACCAGAAACTTGGGCTGATGGACACCAAAACATTTTTCACCATTCTCTGTACTGCATGTTTTGAGAGACGAAGGCTGTGTGGTGGATTTACGAGACAATACCACAATAGAAAGGCAAAGTCCCGCCCCTTCCACTGGACCACCATGGGACCATATTTTGGAAAAAATATGAACGGTGATCAACGGAGAGATACATATATTTTTGTCAATTTAAAAGATCATTTTTCAAGTCAAGGAAGTCGCTGTTTGTTGTAAAACTGTTGAAGTATCAGACTGTGAAAATGCGTAATTAGAAAGACGACACACCCAATAGTCTCATAAGTGACATCTCTCTCTCTGAAGCTACAATGCCTGCATGTTTCCTACTGGGATAAACTTGCACCGGCAATGGGTTTTGCTCGTTCTTTCTCTTCCCGGCTGATAAAAACACCAGGAGTCTCTGGATAAAACACATCAGGTAAGATGAAGTTTAATTTGGGCATGGAACATGTTGGTGTTGGTGACGTATATTGTGCAAGACGAGAGAAGTAGTTCACTGAGCGGTTTCACACAAAACTAAATGATACTACGACATCTAAAAATGATGTTACCGTTGACTACCGTACATCGGCGGGACTTCACCTATCAAAAAATCAATGCAAAAAGGTTTCTGTTCAGAATGATGAAAATCCCTGACATTAAGTACGACTGAACTCCCTCAAAGGTGTCCTGTTCCTCTGGCTCTTGATGCTGGCTTAGTGTTTCTTTCAGCAGTTTTGAATAGGAGTTTATTGTCCTGCAGAGCAATTATGGTCCAATTACTCTTAGAATTATGGTCTAATTATGGTGATAATTTGCTTTTAGTTCGGGCTGCACATTACTAATTGTAGTCTGCCTAATATCACAAAAAATATGCTGCATATAAGTTTGTTTTTAAAAGCGGGATGTTTACAAAAACATAAAAAAGTAATGACAACCAGGAAATATTTGTTTGGATTGCTTGCCACTATTGTTTTGACTCTGCAGCGGTGTAATACTTTTATTTTGATTGTTTCTAGATTAAAAGTAGAGCTCGGCTCAAGGGCAGTCAAGGATAGCAATCATTTCAGAACCCCTAAGCTGATTGTAGTGATGTTGCTGTCCGCTCTCAGAAGGCGAGACGGCTCTCTGACTGCCACGGAGGCCTATCACTGCTGTCACTGCTGACAAATGATCACCAGCGGTTAAGTGAGACGTACGGTGTGCCGCCATTCTAGATGAGTGATAAAAGCAAAGCGTGAGGTTGTAACGATGTCCCATGTTGGTCCCTGATACATTTTTCCCCACTTCAGTAATAAAATTCAAACACCAGAAAACAGCGCAGACCAATGTCATTTCTATGTTTTTGTCTGAGGATTCAATCTGTCCTTCAGCACCGCTCCTTGAAGCGACTGCCAGCCACTCTGATAATTCTGATCAAGTCTCTTTTGGCTCCACCAGTGCTAAGTGATGATGGAGCTTTTAGGATTATCTCCAACATCAGTCTCTCACAGCAAAGCCTCCTTTTTCCAAGATGTTAAAAGGGAAAAACATGTGATGCTGTACAGATGTTGACTCCAGACAGCCAGAAATTCAATTATTGCCATGAATAATAACATATAAAATATATCATATACTATGAGTTTGTGATCCTGTGTACATGCTGGAATCCTCTATTTGTCTGAATGTTGCCCATACCACCAAACCAACATTAAATATCATATTTCTTTGCGAATAAATTGCTGACTGTCTGCTTCTTTGACACATGTGCTGGCTCTACAGGTACCAGGTACTTCAGCCTAAATAAATGCAAAAATAAATAAATACATTTACAAGTTAATAAATAAATAAATAAATAAATAAAAGGGAAAATTAAATAGAAGAGTAAAGAGATAGGGGAATTAATACAAAGATAAATAAATAAAAAAGCAAATTAAAACAGATTTTATCAATTAATTAATGCCTACATTTATTTTTAATATTATTTTTGGCACATTTAATGGCATATTTATTTATTTATCGAGTCATTTATTTATTTATTTATTTTATTTTGGCAGGTTCCATCCTGCACTAGAAAAGTGCAGCTTCAGTGCAAATCACTCTACAAAACCAAGAATTTTAGCTAATTACGATGGAAAAGAGCAGACATACCATTTAGAAGACTGGCTGCTTCCAACTGGAGCTATCTCTCCTCTATAGTATCATCACCACTTTGAGCTCATTCACACATAAATACAGACAGCTCTGACATCTACGCATCAGCCTTTAAAAGATAACGCAGCCCAAGCAGGCTGGATGTAATTTCCTGTCGAGACATATCAAACACGAGGCGATACTAGAAATGCCAGCTTGTCAGGAATGAGATGCTGATGGACAATCTGTGTTTTCAAAAAAATGCTCTCTATGGAAATGAAAACAACAGGACGAAGAGGAGGGAGGCGGGGGAGAGAGAGGGGAGAGAGGGGACATTCAAGTCGCTTGGTCCAATGTAATCTTGTGCCTGTCCCAGTTTGGTGCCGCGCTCAGGGGGAGACATCTTTAAACAGAATTAGTCCATGTAGGTCAGGGAGTGAGGAATATTAATCAACCATGTAAGCAGAGGCAGAGGATTGCCTTGCTAGACCACAGAGAACCCCGCACTGTTTCACCAGAATAACAATCACCTTTTTCATCCCCCCCGACAAGGATAGAAATATATTAAAACCTGTGGAAAATTTAGAGGAATCTGATACTGTACATGGAGGAATACAAAGTGAAAACACGGGAGGTAGGATCACTTTCAATGTCAAGAGACAGAACCATTACAGATCATGTGGTTTAGAAAAATAACAGAGACTTGCACATCTTACAGCATTGCACAATAAAATATCATCTGGCAGCCATTCCTGTAGCACAGATTAAATCTCATCCCTGAACAGATTCTATTTTCATAAATACAAGATGCCTTTACGTCATTTCTGTCCCTTCCACATGAAATCATCTGGTTCGGCTGGAGAGAGAGAGAGAGAGAGAGAGAGAGAGAGAGAGAGAGAGAGAGAGAGAGAGAGAGAGAGAGAGAGAGCATACCCATCTAATAAAGCAGAAATTATATAAAAACAGTCCTTAAAATAAGCAGCTCGACTCACTCAGAAGGCCTTGCATTGGCTTGAGTTGTGCCAAGTCTGACCAGAAATAACTAGTAGCGGAAATGTGGAAAATAGTCTTTGGGTTATTTCCCAAAAAAAGTACTGTTCGCTAATATAGGCCAACATATCGGTCCGGCCAATTTACTGGTCCAGCTATGGGAAAACGTACTTTCTTCACCAACATTTACAACTGTCCAAAGGCAAAACTAAATGATAGCTGCAAACATCAAAATAGGCAGGAGTTTAAAGGATAAGGCTGGTGTTATTCTATATATTTCTATATATCTCTCTTATCAACACAGGAGTGGGCAAATGTATATATTTATTATTGTAAATCAATTAACAACACAAAACAATGACAGATATTGTCCAGAAACCCTCACAGGTACTGCATTTAGCATAAAATAATGTGCTCAAATCATAACATGGCAAACTGCAGCCCAACAGGCAACAACAGCTGTCAGTGTGTCAGTGTGCTGACTTGACTATGACTTGCCCCAAAACTGCATGTGATTATCATAAAGTGGGCATGTCTGTAAAGGGAAGACTCATGGGTACCCAGAGAACCAATTTTCTTTCACATATCTGGAGGTCAGAGGTCAAGGGACCCCTTTGAAAATGGCCATGACAGTTTTTCCTCACCAAAATTTAGCATAAATTTGGAGCGTTATTACTCGACAAGTTACAATGACATGGTTGGTACCAATGGATTCTTTAGGTTTTCTAGTTTCATATGATGCCAGTATCTAGCTTTAAAACTTCACTCTAGCTTTAGAGCCCGCTACAACCTCCCAAAGATTGATTGCGTTAATGCGTTAAAGAAATTAGTGGCGTTAAAATGAATTTGCATTCTCAGACAGACAGAAAATCTCTTTTCCTTCTATAATATTCCTACAATATTATCTTTTATTGTGGGAGAACAGTATGTCTAGCACCAGCCGCAAGTGTGTCACCTTGCAAAATTAACTGTATTACACGATGGAAAAGGTCCTGTGGTGTCAAGGAGACTGTGTGCTGGTGACCTCGGAGTGTTCAACGGCTGCTCGGCTTTTTATACCGACTATTGGCTCATAACGAAACAATCCCAGCCACGGAGACAGAGAGAGAACAGAGCCAGAGCTCCACTACAGAGCTGAAAAAGTGTGTGACGCACACAGCCGGGTGGAATAATATGTCTGTTTGTGTGTGTGTGTGTGAGATACCTCTTGCATAACAGAAAAAGGGAGAAAAGATGTGAGGCTGTCAGCATATTTAGACTAAAGATCATTCTTGTTGTACGCATTAAAGGATTTAACATCACAAGGAAGCAAAGAGTGCAAAGGTCACAGCGAAAGATTCTTGTGACCTGAAAATGACCTTTTAAGAAAAGAAGTGCACGGGGAGAAAAAAGTGGCGAGCTGGCAGACATAATCATCATCTCTACATGATCGGTGCTGTCAGTATAGGACGGATACGATTCACCTCCACGTCTCAGCCTGGGATCTCGACAGCTATCTGCAATCTGACTACCGGTATCAGGACACATCATCAGGCTGTAGTGTGATGTGACCTCAATGTATTAGCATCTGTCACCCTAACGGAGCCTTCCTACACACATGCACGGCGCGAAAAACACCCCGAAAGAGTGAGATTATTCAACAACACACAGGAACATAAACAGACTACATTCATCCCAGATCAAGAGCAGGTACATTTCAACACAAACAGAAGCATGGAGGCAACTGGGAGGGAGCGCAAGGGAGGTGAATGAAGGACCTACCTCGTGCAGCTCGGGTAGCAGAAAGCACCGTTACATTCACACAACACAGCCTCCGAGAGAGGACGACAGAGAGAGACAGAGAGAGACAGAGAGAGAGAGAGAGAGAGAGAGACATAGAGATGACATCACCATATTTTTCTTCCTCCTCCTCTGAAATGTAGGCTAGTGCTGCAGGGCTGCCGGTGTCGGCGGCAGAGCAGCAGTGAGAGCTCTCTCTGTGCGTGTGTGTGCAATGACGAGAGGAGTGAGCTTTTCCTATAAGCATTCCCTGCTGGAGGTGACCTCGATGTACTATAGTCTACAACCCCCGATAGGGTCCTCAAACACTCACACGCAGACAGTATTAAAACACTTGAAATAAGCAAGAGATTGATATCATTCCTATTAGAAAAATCTCATTTGTTTAATCGTGGTGATGTGCTTCTATGAAAGCAGTTACTGAAGCCATGTGGCGACACTGACCCACTACTGACTGAGGTAAACAATACCCTCTAAGCAAGACTACGGCTGGGACGATACTCCTATCTCCCGATTCGATACCATCAAGATACTTAGGTACCGATTCGATATGTATTGTGATTTTTGATTACGATTTATTGCAATTTTTGTTAACTTTTTTAAAACTAGACCATGGGAAAAGTTGAATCATACACTTCTAGGGACACATAATCAGCTGTGCTGCTCATCCCACAAATGCATGTTCCTTACAAGTTGGATTGTGAAGGTAAATAAACAGGCTTTCCAACGATGTAAAATACAATGCCAATTAGCATTGTAACAAAGAGAAATAATCGACCAAACACAAATTTCAAAACTTTCTTTTGCGAGTTTATGTTTTTCTACTGTTCCCGTCCACAGCACTGTATTGCTTTGCTCCGGTGTCGGTACTCCTATCTGTTTTTTGATGGTGGGGGTGCGCCAACCGTCAGCTACTGTAGGTAATACACTGACTATTGATAAGTACCTTGGACAAACCCACTTCAAAACACCCAAACTACCTCTGCTAACCAATTTCCTTGGGGAAACCCTGAACACAGGTACTACCTTTCCACCCCCCTAGGAGGGAATCAAGCCTGTGACCTTCCCTAAGGACACTCAATGTAAGGTTATCTTTGTAATGTATTTTTTAAACCCCTGTACTGGGGGAAAAAATGGTTAAGCATCACGACTTTCATTTTGAAAACATAAAACACGCTGAGCTCTCAGGGTTGTCCAACATGAATAATAGTTGCACCCTGTTTTAGAATAGAGAGACAGAGAAGACAAGCTGTGAAAAAATGGGAATGTAACAACCCACTGGGAGTGTTGCTAAAACATCAAGAGCACTGGGAACTTGTTCAGTCACTACAATACTTTCCTGCATTTCTGATCAAACATCCCTTTGAGATATTATTTTTCTTTTGTTTACTACATGTTTATTGCCTTTGGTCCTGCAGGAAAATATTTTAAGCCACTTCAACTAAAAAGAAAACCTTCAAAACATGTTGCCCAAGGCTGATAAGCAGAGTAATACAGCAAAAGAAAATGCGTTCTCCCGGGGCCTTTGTTTCCATCGTATTCACAGAACACATATCGCTGATCCTTTCAGAAAGCTGTAACAGTGGATTGCAGTCATTCAACTTCAATGTCTCACGTAAAAACATGGTTCATTGGTAATTATTTTGCAACACCTGTCAAATGTTTTATCCAGGATGTTTGTATGGTAGATATTCTGTGATCCTTGGTACAATGCTAGGTGTGGTAAAAGGCAACACCTACTGTACAGTCCCAGTCAAGCCTTAATGAGTCAACTCCTGGGCTCAGACACAAAGGATTTTCGGGGTGGACTGGATGTGGTGTCTGGTTGCTGGTAATGTAATGTAATTAAGTTATGCAGCGAATCAAGATTCCTCCGTGAGGGTAAGGCCCGGTCTGATTCATATTGCTATGAGTGGTTAGCAAAGAAGACTCAGGTCTCATAATGATTAAACCAAAGGGCTAAGGAACAGACTGTTTTTGGATGGATGCTTTATTCTTCCCGACAAGCTAGCATGACATGGTTGGTACCGATGGATTCTTTAGATTTCATACGAGCCCGGTACACTGAAAAAAAAGTTCTTTGGATTTACTAGATTTTAATGTGGACATCGGTCCCACATGATCAGAATGTGGCCAACTGACATAATTTTCTTCTTTTTCTCAATCAATTATTGCTTGTCAAACCAAAATGTTTAATTCACATTAGACTGTTTAAAAGAATCATGTTGATTCAACACATTATTTTCCAGTTACAATAATACCAATTTATTGTGTAATGTTAAAGTAATTTCATCATGTTATTCCAACATATTGATTAATGCTGATATTATTCAAAGGTATTGTGTAACTTTAAAACAATTCCATAATGTTCCTGGTACCCGAGTTAGGTTTGTAAATCTAACTTGATATGTTAAAGTTAACTCTATCCAAACGTACTGTAGACATCGGTTCCATGTTCCGATTAAGTGAGTGCAAATACAAAATCATAAATGTAAAAAAGCTGATTTGCATTGACAAGAAAAGGCAGAGTCAGAGTTTTGTACCAAAATTGTGCTATATTGTGCCCAGCATCAACAGCAGTGGATTCAAACACAAATACATAATGCAAACCACACAACTGTTTGTGGTTTCACTGAACAGTGGATTCACAATAGAAAAAATGTAAATTCTGCATAGAGTGCAATGGATTCGCAATACATATAATGTAACCTTGCATTAACCGTTTTCACAGTGTATCAATAGGAGCATATACATACTTCAAACGTATCTTCAGAGTGGATTAAGAACAGCAAATACAGTTATAAACCCAGTGTAAACTTGTCACAGTAGATTTTCAAGAGCAAATACAAAACTAGAATAACACTATCTCACAAGTAAACTAAACATGGTACAAAGTGAATAAGATAAAATTAGAGGTGGTGCTTTGTTAAAAAATGTACTCCCAAGGTTAACCCTGCGTAAACCATTTTTCACAGTGCGGACAACAGTATTTTCAAAGTGGATTTACAAATAAAAAACAAACAAATATCAACCCTGCGAAAAAAAGGTTTTCTCTGAGGAATAAACACAGATATGTAAACCTTGTACAAGGTATTGTCAAAGAGGATTCAAAGTAACAAATTAAAAACAGCTGCTGTATTTTTAAGTTGACTCAGAGCAGCAAATTAAAATGGTTACAGACCCGCTTTAAACTGTTTTCATAATTGATTCATAAAAGAAAATAGTGTCAACTTACAACAGTGGATTCACAAAAGAAAATGAAAAAGCAGTCCAAATGGTATAACAACACCCAAGATGCTTTTGAGGACAATTCAAATGTCCTTTGGTTTTTAGTTTTTTTGCTGGCAGTGCAGTGTCTCTGACCCTTTCACTGAAAGAGCCTGTTTTTTAGAGTGAGTGCTTTGTTAGAAAGTTGACGTCCATCCAGTTCCATGAATTCTTTTGGACTACCTCAAAGGTGAAGCGGAGGTCAGCAGGGTAGCTGAGGTTCAGGGCAAACATGAGTCCAAACAGCATAGCAACAGCTAATGCTACATTATCCAGATCTTGCAACACCTTGATGCCTTCAAGGACAATTCCAATGTCCTCAGGTTCATCAATTGAAGCATGTTCTTTAAGAACATAAATCCCAACAGTGGTGTCTTCAATGGCCTCCTTGACGGCATTTTCATCCATGCCCTGTACAAAACAGATAAAGGTAGGTAAATAAAGGAAGGTAAATAAGAACTACTTAACCAAGCCCCTATTGAGAAAAGAATAAATTAATATAAAATTGGGTAGGCATAGTGACAGTATATAGACAAGGTTCGTATTCACCGACCCCCCTCCCCACCCCCGCCACAGTCACGCTGCCCGGAGCCCCTCCGGAGCAGAGGAGCGAGGCTCGGCCCGCTGACTGACTGTTCTCTACCGACTGTCAGTACACTGAAGCACTGTTATCAGCAGCGGGACCTACAGTAGCCACTGTTACGGTACGTGTCAACAGCCTCCATGCTTTCGTGAAATAAGAGAAGAAAGTTTCCAAACGAGCCTCCATACTGGTTCCGGTTTGAAAGCTGGGAGCAGCAGCCAACGGCGGGAAAGCGTTTGTCCAATCAGGAGCCGAGTGCCTTGTTTCTAGGGACAGCACAACAAGCGTCCAATGTTGGGAAGCGTCGCGTCCCCTCGCGATAAAAAACGCCCCTGTGGACACGTACCATTAGTGTTGGTGTTTAGCTAGCTAGCTAGTTAGTTAGTTAGTTAGGTAGTTAGCTAGCTAGCTAAAAGGCTAAAATATGTACACAAACAAGTCGACTGACTGTTGTAATTGATACTTAGCGTAACGTAACGTTACGAAAACAACCTACTTGAACACAAATATAAATGAATATGATGAACTTACTTGTTCAGTAGTTAGGTCTCTGTTGGAGGCAACATGTTGCTGGAGAATCTTCCAGTTTACGCGGTCAACGTTTCTTCTTCTTCTTCTTCTTCTTCTTCTTCTTCGTCTTGTATTGCGGCAGTTGGCCTCCAGCTGATTGGTGCATTAGCGCCACCTCCTGCTCCGGAGCGACCAATGACAGTTGGCCCCGCGCTTTTTAAATATATTCCATTTCCGGTGGTGACGAAACTCAATTACATCGATTTCAATTTTACAATTCAATCACTTTCTATCAACGCGAGAGAAACTTGTATATTCAACATTTAGTACACAGAATAGTGTCTGTCAGATTTTTAAGAGGTAAATTGAAAAAAATGGATAGTGTTTTGGAGAATCAATACAGTATCACAATACATAACATTGCGATACTCAGGTGTATTAATATTTTCTTACACCCCTACATCGGACAGCATACAGGCCGTCACTGTTTTGGACTACGTTTTGATAAGAATTAGGGGTGGAGAAAAAATCGATACAGTGT
The DNA here is from genome assembly GCF_015220745.1 of Sebastes umbrosus. Classification (NCBI taxonomy): domain Eukaryota; kingdom Metazoa; phylum Chordata; class Actinopteri; order Perciformes; family Sebastidae; genus Sebastes; species Sebastes umbrosus. The sequence goes on from NC_051291.1 coordinate 2,912,001, forward strand.
AGTATCATGATATTTTGCGTGGCAATATTGTATTGATACATTTGAAGTCAAGTATCAATCTTTTATTTTAACAATCAGCCACTATCTTACAGAGGTTTAAATGATCGGTTTCAGTCAGCAAGACATACAAAACTAGAGAGATGATACTTTAAATCTATAGTATAGTGTTTTCTGAGCCTAAAGCTGCTTCTGCTTGAGTTTAACACATTATCCGTAGCTTTGAAACCAGCAGATCTCTCTGTGATACAGGAGGAAGCTGCAGCTCAGGTGGGCGGTAATAAGGTTCTCCTTCCTCCGAAGCTATGCTGTGGGGGCCGGACGAGGGTGGACACTGAAGTTAATGGACTTGGACACTCATAAAAGGGCTTGATGCTCCCACGCTCCTTTATCAAATAACAAATCCTGCTCAGCAATGGACCTGGTGCAACGCTGACACACTAAACCAGGTGCATATTAAAGGAATGTTTGTTCAGTTTTCTTTGACGTACGGGAACCAAGGGTAGTTGATCTTCTCAAGTTAATAATTGGAATAAAAACAGCTGTTTTCACTGGTAAGCCTCGGCTTACTCTCTCTCTCGGGTGGTAATAGAAGGCTGTTGAACTACACGCTTAAGGAAAGTGGGCTAAAATGTAACCTGATTTGTGTTGCTGCTGTTGGATAAATCCACACTGACAAGAAGTGCGAGGCGACTATCTCACTTCGAACGCATCTGGCGTTTGTCAGAGCAAATGCATCCAATCAGCCAAACCACAGCCAGTGGCCTGAGTGTCCCAGCTGGGAAGATTACGCCGCGCTGATGCACCGGCCTTGGCATTTCAATAACTTCATGAGCAACGCAGCGTTTGTTATGGCTCCTAACAGTGTGACAGTCTGGAGGCAGAGAGAGACGAGGCTTGCTGACAGGTGAATATTTGCTCAGTGAAGGGACTGAAATTGAGGGGGTTTGTTTTATTGTTTCATAATGTGGCCGACGGACTGGAACTGTTATTAAGGACTATAAAAGCATACCTTACTTCACAAGGCGTTTAGCTTATACCCTCTACTGGTACATTATGTATCAGCTGAGATTAGCACTAACCACATTTTGTCCTACCAATATTACCCACATTATCTGATTTCTCATGCATGTGCAAACACATAAAACAATAAAAACGCAAATGAAAGCTACTGTGGAAACAAGACGACTTCAGCTCTGTAAAAACAGGTGTACATGTACATGTGGATGTGCAGTATTCTGTCCCACAACTCAAAGACAGATTTGTCTAATTCCATGCATGCACCTAATTTACTTAACGTATTGTAGGAAAGACTTATTTATATAAATACCACCGACTCAAATTGCTTTGTGCAGACAAGGCCATGTAAAATGGCGAGTATCCAAAGAAACCGCCTCGCTCCTTGCGACAAGTTACAATACAATGCTTGTATTCCTGAAAGTAGATTCTGCATTCAAATTTAGATCTGCGTGAGTCTATCAGAGCAGTAAGCAGGCAAGAAAGGCTGCGTCAGGATGGAAACTCCATTTGGCTAGCAAATGAGGCGGTCGCTCTCGTTACCCTGGATTGCGAGCCTCACCTCAACACAAGTTTGGCATGGAAAAGTCTGGGATTGCCCTCATTTACATGCAAATTAGCAGAGGATGGAAAACATGGAAATGCAGAATGTGAGTGGCAGAACCTACGGTGGCACAAGCATACAAAAATAAACTGTGTGGTAGGGGTGGGGGAAAAAATCGATTCACCTATGTAACGCAATTTTATTTTTTTACAATTTTGAAATCGATTTTTTGATGCCAGAATCGATACATTTGCTTCATTTGAGTCTATGCAGAGGTAGAAGGAAGTTACCGCTTTTATTGTTGTAGTGTGAGTAACGTGATCTCATATCTGTTCTGTATCCGTCACTCAAAACAAACAGTAGCCGGCCAGCCGGCCGTAGCGAGCAGAAACCGGCAGATACGATACACATCCAGTAAAGTATGGAAACACTTTGGGTTTCACACATTGACAGGAAAAGCAGAGCTAGACATCACGGCTAAAGCTGCATGCTAACTCCGAGAACGGAGCTGACGGGAGAGCTAGAGACCACCTTGGAGAAGTTATAGGAAGTAGACATGTGTGACTACGTCCGGTTTTCAAAATAAGGTGTTAACAAAGGGAACTGTATATACAAAATACATCTATGGAAATAAGATTGATTGGATTATATTCACCAGAAGTATAAAACATTACACATCCCTTATAAATTAAAAAGAAAATACCACTAATTTGTGAGGGAGCTAAAAAAAATGAATAAATAATGCCTGACAATGATCCTGATATATTTGACTTCAGGACATCTCTGACTACATACATGCTGAAAATCAAACATTTGAATGTATTAATTTAAGTATTCTCCAAAGTAAAAGACCCTAGAAATGTATGATTCAACTTTTCCCATGGTCTAGTGTTAAAAAAGTTAACATAAATCGCAATAAATCGTAATATTGAATCACAATACTTGTAGAATCGCGATACATATCGAATCAGCACCGAAGTATCGTGATAGTATCGAAATCGAGAGATTGAGAGAGATCGAGAGACTGGTGTTTTAATCACTGGCTCAAATCACGTGAGGTCAATTACAAGTTTGCTTGATTCTTCTTATTAAGACTATTATGTTATTATAGTATACTATTATACTATTAAACCTAATTTAGGATCCGCATAAATATACAAATCATGCAAAGGGAGTGGATAACATGACAGGCTGGTATCAGATATCTGATAACAGACCAGGATGATCTGCCGGATGCATCAGTTGTCTGACACAATTAGGACCAATTCGTAGTCTCCTGTTTCTGTTTCTGGCTTCTGTCAGTCAGGTGAAAGTGGTAACAGAGCACCGGGGCTGAGGAAGCTGCAGACATGCAACACTGCAGCAGGATCATATGTTTGAGGATGATGATGATGCAGTAATATGTATGAAGGGTAATATGTAAACAGCAAAGGGAGGTCAGGTAAAAATAACATTTACAGCACTGCTCTTGAAACATACCTATACCAACATACATATGATGGGTTGAAGCGGAGCACAAATATAAATCACTTTAAAAAGCTATACAAAAAATATATTTTTGGGAGGTATATGGTTGAGGAAGAGTCGTGATAAGGATTGTGTTAAGGGTTGGTTTATATCTATTTTTTAACTCTGGATGGATATGTGGGTTGTAAATAAACTTGGGATGCTATTCATATATGCATCTTGTTTTTTGCACTATCCCCTTTACTGCTGTACACTGCAAATGTCCCCACTGCGGGACTCATAAAGGAATATCTTATCTTATCTTATCTTATATGTAGACAGCAAGGGGAGGTCAAAAAGAACATTTTGAGGATGATGATAAGATAAAAACAAAATGCATCAGCTAACACAGTAAAAAAAGAGCTAAACAAAGTGTAACAAAATATGAACCATTTAAATACAAGGAAGTATACAGCAACATATAAGTAGACAGCAAGAGGAGGTAGGGTAAAAAGAACATTTTCAGCACTGCTCTTGAAACATACCACAGAACAGCCAAATCTCCCAGTAGCAGTACGGTAGCAGGAAATGAAAACATGCCCTCACCACTCACCACTTTGAAGAAGATGCATCAGCTAACACAGTAAAAAAAAAGAGCTAAACAAAGTGTAACAAAATATGAACCATTTAAATAGAAGGAAGTATAACAATAGGAGCAGTGTGCAGTATTTGCAGTAGGAGCAAAGATTAACTCAGTCAATACTTTATGTTATTTGCAAAGAGAAATGAAAATGCAAATCCTACTATTCTGATTGCAATAAAAAAAATTTACTCAGATTTGGCGATATGTTTTTTACTTTGTTTAGCTCTTTTTTTTACTGTGTTAGCTGATGCATCTTGTTTTTTGCACTATCCCCTTTACTGCTGTAAACTGCACATTTCCCCACTGCAGGACTAATAAAGGAATATCTTATCTTATCTTATCTTATATGTAGACAGCAAGGGGAGGTCAGGTAAAATGAACATTTCCAGCACTGCTCTTGAAACATACCACAGAACACCACAGAACAAATCTCCCAGAAACAGCAATATGAATCATTTAAATAGAAGGAAATATAAAAATAGGAGCAGTATATACAGCATGACAATAAACAGACTATTAACAAAATTGCACAAGTGGAAAATGAGATTGCACAGTGAGAATGAATGAATAATGCAGGGAGGGGGGTAATATGTAGACAAATATGTATTATATATGTAGTAAAAAGAACATTTTCAGCACTGCTCTTGGAACATACTACAGAACACAATCTCCCAGATACAGTAGCAGGACATTAAAACATGCCCTCACCACTTTGCTGCATACACACCACGTCCTGACTGCAAACAACCTACATGTTCACACTAAAATGACTATTCCTAATAAATATATTCACACATGGAGGTATAAGTAGTAGTAGAGGATCCATATGTAGATGGAGAAGCTGTTAAACCTCCAATCCAGCCATCCTTAACCCGGTTTATTACATAATTATACTGCAGAGTCAGACCTGTCATCTACACTCAGCTAATCAACATGAAGCTAGTTAGCTGCGGCTAATCAACACCAGCAGTTTGAAGATAAATCAGCGTTTATTCTATGTTTTATGTTATTTTAATGTTCTTACCGTTGTTGGGAGATCTCCCGGTTCGCTGTCTGAGTAGTTAACGGAGGATAAACCGGCTGGTTGTTGATATTCAGGGCGTTTTGTTCCGTCTGCTAGCTGCTAGATGCTAAGCTAACTAACGTCTTTTTAACGGTTATTAAATGATTCTTCTCTACTTCCGGTGGTGATGTGTGACGTCCTCCTCAGCCCAGTGACGTCATACGGGTCCAATGTTAAAGTTTAGACTGTTAGATTTTATCTCTCCACAGTTTACTGGTGATGTGCAGCATAACTTGTGATCCACTAGCCCGCCTACTCGTTTCTGTCATGGGTTGGAGGGTTGGAGGGTTGGTAGAGTGGACAAAAGGTCAATTCAACCAGAATGCACTCTACTTCCGGTTAAAAATTTCAAAGTAAAAGCCACATAAAAACAAATATTTAAAAGCAGTATCTTTCTATTCATACAATAAATGTATTTTAGTCATAATATTGTGCTTTTTCATTGTTATTCAAGTGATTTTTGCACACCGGCAATATTTGCACTATCTGTTTGTATTATGTTTATTTTTTGTTTATAGCTTATATAAGATAAGATATTCCTTTTATTAGTCCCACAGTGGGGACATTTGCAGTATTATATTGTATATTGGTAAAAAAAAAATGTTTTTGTTATTCTTATTTTATTCTAACATTTTTAATTATTTTATCGTTATTTTTACTGCTTATTGCACCAACAAACCAAAGCAAATTCCTAGTGTATACCTGATACTGGGATGGCCATTTTCAAAGGGGTCCCTTGACCCCTGACCTCAAGTTATGTGAATGAAAGTGGTTACAAATTAAATGATAAGAAAATGATTGTCCATAGTTAATCGCGATTAATTGCAAATTGATTGCACAGTAGTTAATACTGTTATGAACACTCCTTCAATTCAAGACATAATAAAAACCTCCAGTGTAAGTCATTCTTGGGTCTCCGGTCAAATTCTTCAGTCACCAATTAATTGCTCTCATAACTTCCTCCACAATATGAAACAAACAAAAAAACCTAAGGAATCCATCAGTACCAACCATGTCATACTAGCTTGCCGGGGAGGAGGCAAAATAACACTTCAAACTTACGCTAAATTTTGGCGAAGAAAAACTGGCATGGCCATTTTCAAAGGGGTCCCTTGACCTCTGACCTCCAGATATGTGAATGTAAATGGGTTCTATGGGTACCCACGAGTCTACCCTTTACAGACATGCCAACTTTATGATAATCTAGTATATAAAATATGATTTCCAATAATAAATATATACATAACATTTGGATAAAGCAGCATATTTGCCCGCTCCTGTGTTCATAAGAGTGTGTATATATTCTTATTGGAACTGGTGGTAGTATTAATAATGGTAGTAGAAGTAATTTTCCTTCTATAATATAGTTCTATTTTGGTACCAATGCTCTGGTCCTGACTTTATTTTGTAAGCCAAACTCTCCACATCCTGTCTGTGCTTTATAACAGGGGGTTACTTGATGCAACAACAGGAGACTTCCTCTTTATATCTGCTCAGTGATCATCTGATTTGCCTGGCTGGACAGGGCATCATAAACATGTGATCAGTCCAGTCCACTTTGGCTTCAAACGCAGTCCAACTGAATGTGTGATACCAGAAATCATTTAGTTATGCAATGTTGATGTAGGCATGTCATGTCAAGGGATGAGCATCATGGGCCTCTTCTCTGGGTAAATTCATGTGTGCAATTCATATATTAAATACAGTAATTCAAGTAATAAGTGTAAGAAAATACATTTGCTGAATTATATTTGTGTATGTGGGGGTGAAACATCACATAAATAGTATACCAGCATGCTTCTGGGAGTCATATTAAACTTGCTTTAACATGCTCTTGGATGTTATCACAGATGTACATTTTATTAGCTCCTATGATAATATTGGAAGCACACTGAAAAAAAAAATCTGTAGGTTTATAAACTGTACATGATTCTTACAGTTGTCTTCAGTCATTGAAGCTGCATGCATGCATGCATGTTTGGGTAGAGAGTGACATCCAGTGGCTGGAGGAGGTTTAGGTTCAGCAGAGTGTGATGATGGGACATGGAGAACATCTAGAGGCACAAATCAGTCACTGCAATGCTGCTTTCCAGTGGCTGCTTTTAATCTTCTTGGGTGTTTCTGCAACCACGGTCACTTTTGACTCTTTCAAATAAATTTAAAAAACATCAGCCTCTATGAATTTTAACCATCAGAGTATGTAAAACATATAAACAGGTGCACAAAAATGACATATAGTGGTTAAGATTTTAATCTGTAACAGGTTTATTTTTTTATGGTTTTCATCACTCTTTCTAATACTAAATGTCCTTACATTACAATAACATTCATTTTAAACATGTTCTTTTCAATAATTCTAAGACATTTAAATTAATTTTCCTCAAAGTTTGTGAATCATTGTAAATATTGATATTAAAAACATTTTCTAAAAAATAGGGGGATTTCATTATTTTCTCTACACCCTGAAAAATGTAGACAGTAACCATAGATGTCAGTCTTCATACACACAAAAAAAAATTTGTTTTTATGACAGATATTGCAATACTCCAATGATCATTTGATCACTGTGATGAAGGTAACACAGTTTATAGTCTAAGTATATAGTATATAAGTCTAATGCAGTGAGGGCCAAAGAGACAATGTACTTCGGAGTATTAGGGCCACATTGAGGGAAAAAAACATCTAAGATTTACAGAATAAAGTCAGAATATTATGAGAAAAAAAGAAAATGACACTAAAATTACTACTTTATAATATTATGACTTTATTCTCATAATACTACGTTTTTTTCTCTTAAATTTATGACTTTATTCTCGGAATATTATGACTTTATTCTCGAAATCTCAGATACATTTTTTTTTCTCAATGTGGCCCTAATACTCCGTCGTACCGTCGTACCATAGACCTACAACAATGATAAATAAAAATGAAAATGTAAACAAAAAAACAGTTATTCATTTCCATTTTTAAAAATCCACAGGGAGCCACTGGAGAGGAGCTGAAGTGCCTCATGTGGCTCCGGAGCCGCAGGTTGCAGACCCCTGACCTAGATGTAGTGTTTGCAATAATAATGCATTTGATATGATATGCCTTTTGCTGTATATTAGATAGATAGATAGATAGATAGATAGATAGTATCATATCATAACCAGCTACTAAAAGGACAGATAATAATGCACTATACTCATTTTTAACAGTCTCTTCTGCACTATATTCACTTTGTTAATAGTCGTGTATCTCAGCTGTTACCCTGCACTATATAACAGTTTTCTTCATCTCCTTGTATTTTTATATCTGGTATATTTTTTTGTACTTTGCACTACTAACTTTTTTACTGCCTTTTTACTAACATGTTTTGCACTATGGAACTGTGATGCTGGAAACTTGAATTTCCCTCGGGATTAATAAAGTTACTATCTATCTATCTATCTATCTCTCCTCCTCCTCCTCCTCCTCCTCTCTCCTCTCTCCTCTCCTCCTCCTCCTCCTCCTCTCTCCTCTCTCCTCTCCTCCTCCTCTTTCCTCCTCTCTCCTCTCCTCCTCCTCCTCCTCCTCCTGTCTCCTCTCCTCCTCTCTCCTCTCTCCTCTCCTCCTCCTCTCTCCTCCTCCTCCTCTTCTCTCCTCCTCCTCTCTCCTCTCTCCTCTCTCCTCTCTCCTCCTCTTCTCTCCTCCTCCTCCTCTCTCCTCCTCCTCTCCTCCTCCTCCTCTCTCCTCTCCTCCTCCTCCTCTCTCCTCTCTCCTCCTCTTCTCTCCTCCTCCTCTCTCCTCTCTCCTCCTCCTCTCTCCTCTCTCCTCCTCTTCTCTCCTCCTCCTCTCTCCTCTCTCCTCCTACTCTCTCCTTCTCTTCTCTCTTCTCTCCTCCTCCTCTCTCCTCTCTCCTCCTCCTCCTCCTCCTCCTCCTCCTCTCCTCTCCTCCTTCTCCTCTCTCCTCCTCCTCCTCTCTCCTCTCTCCTCTCTCCTCCTCCTACTCCTCTTTCCTCCTCCTCCTCCTCTCTCCTCTCCTCCTCCTCTCTAGTCCTCTCTCCTCTCTCATCCTCTTCTCTCCTCCTCCTCCTTCTCTCTCCTCACTCCTCCACCTCCGCCTCCTCTCTCCTCTCTCCTCATCCTCCTCTCCTCCTCTCTCCTCCTCTCCTCCTCCTCTCTCCTCCTCTCCTCCTCCTCTCTCCTCTCTCCTCCTCTTCTCTCCTCCTCCTCTCTCCTCTCTCCTCTTCCTCCTCCTCCTCCTCTTTCCTCCTCCTCCTCTCTCCTCTCTCCTCCTCCTCCTCCTCTTTCCTCCTCCTCCTCCTCTCTCCTCCTCCTCCTCCTCTCTCGTCCTCCTCCTCTCTCCTCTCTCCTCTCTCCTCTCTCCTCTCTCCTCCTCCTCCTCCTCCTCCTCCTCTCTCCTCTCTCCTCCTCTTCTCTCCTCCTCCTCCTCTCTCCTCCTCCTCCTCTCTTCTCTTTCCTCCTCCTCCTCCTCTCTCCTCCTCTCTCCTCCTCCTCCTCCTCCTCCTCCTCCTCTCTTCTCTCTCATCTCTCCTCCTCCTACTCCTCTTTCCTCCTCCTCTCTCCTCCTCTCTCCTCTCCTTCTCTCTCCTCTCTCCTCTCTCCTCTCCTCCTCCTCCTATCTCCTCTCTCCTCTCTCCTCTCTCCTCCTCTCTCCTCCTCCTCTCTCCTCTCTCCTCTCCTCCTCCTCCTATCTCCTCTCTCCTCTCTCCTCCTCTCTCCTCCTCCTCTCTCCTCTCTCCTCTCCTCCTCCTCCTATCTCCTCTCTCCTCTCTCCTCTCTCCTCCTCTCTCCTCCTCCTCTCTCCTCTCTCCTCTCCTCCTCCTCCTCTCTCCTCTCTCCTCTCTCCTCCTCTCTCTCTCTCTCCTCCTCTCTCCTCTCTCCTCCTCCTCCTCCTCCCACCTCCTCCTCCTCCTCTCACCTCTCTCCTCTCTCCTCCTCTTCTCTCCTCCTTCTCACTCCTCTCTCCTCCTCTCCTCCTCCTCTCTTCTCTTTCCTCCTCCTCCTCCTCTCTCCTCTCTCCTCTCTCCTCCTCCTCTCTCCTCTCTCCTCTCTCCTCCTCTTCTCTCCTCCTCCTCTCTCTCTCTCTCTCCTCCTCTTCTCTCCTCCTCCTCTCTCCTCTCCTCCTCTCTTCTCTCTCCTCCTCTCTCCTCTCTCCTCTCCTCCTCCTCCTCTCTCCTCTCTCCTCTCTCCTCCTCTCTCCTCTCTCCTCTCCTCCTCCTCCTCTCTCCTCTCTCCTCTCTCCTCTCTCCTCTCTCCTCCTCTGCTCTCCTCCTCCTCCTCCTCTCTCCTCTCTCCTCTCTCCTCTCTCCTCCTCTTCTCTCCTCCTCCTCCTCTCTCCTCCTCTCTCCTCCTCTTCTCTCCTCCTCTCCTCCTCTCTCCTCCTCTCTCCTCCTCATCCTCTCCTCCTCTTCTTCTCCTCCTCCTCCTCTCTCCTCTCTCCTCTCTCCTCCTCTCTCCTCTCCTCTTCTCTCCTCCTCCTCTCTTCTCTCCTCTCTCCTCTCTCCTCTCCTCTCCTTCTCCTCTCCTCTCTCCTCTCCTCCTCCTCCTCTCTCCTCCTCCTCTCCTCCTCCTCCTCTCTCTTCTCTCCTCTCTCCTCTCTCCTCTCCTCTCCTTCTCCTCTCCTCTCTCCTCCTCTTCTCTATTCTCTCCTCCTCTCTCGTCTCTCCTCTCTCCTCTCTCCTCCTCTCTCCTCTCCTCTTCTCTCCTCCTCCTCTCTTCTCTCCTCTCCTCTCTCCTCTCCTCCTCCTCCTCCTCTCTCCTCTCTCCTCTCCTCCTCTCTTCTCTCCTCTCTCCTCTCTCCTCTCCTCTCCTTCTCCTCTCCTCTCTCCTCTCCTCCTCCTCTCTCCTCCTCCTTCTCTCTCCTCTCCTCCTCTCTCCTCCTCTTCTCTATTCTCTCCTCCTCTCTCCTCTCTCCTCTCCTCCTCTCTCCTCTCTCCTCTCCTCCTCTCTCCTCTCTCCTCTCTCCTCCTCCTCTCCTCCTCCTCCTCTCTCATCTCTCCTCTCCTCCTCCTCTCTCCTCTCTCCTCCTCCTCTCCTCCTCCTCCTCTCTCTTCTCTCCTCTCCTCCTCTCCTCCTCTTCTTCTCCTCCTCCTCCTCTCTCCTCTCTCCTCTCTCCTCCTCTCTCCTCTCCTCTTCTCTCATCCTCCTCTCTTCTCTCCTCTCTCCTCTCTCCTCTCCTCTCCTTCTCCTCTCCTCTCTCCTCTCCTCCTCCTCCTCTCTCCTCCTCCTCTCCTCCTCCTCCTCTCTCTTCTCTCCTCTCTCCTCTCTCCTCTCCTCTCCTTCTCCTCTCCTCTCTCCTCCTCTTCTCTATTCTCTCCTCCTCTCTCGTCTCTCCTCTCTCCTCTCTCCTCCTCTCTCCTCTCCTCTTCTCTCCTCCTCCTCTCTTCTCTCCTCTCCTCTCTCCTCTCCTCCTCTCTCCTCCTCCTTCTCTCTCCTCTCCTCCTCTCTCCTCCTCTTCTCTATTCTCTCCTCCTCTCTCCTCTCTCCTCTCCTCCTCTCTCCTCTCTCCTCTCCTCCTCTCTCCTCTCTCCTCTCTCCTCCTCCTCTCCTCCTCCTCTTCTCTCCTCCTCTCTCATCTCTCCTCTCCTCCTCCTCTCTCCTCTCCTCCTCTCTCCTCTCTCCTCTCTCCTCCTCCTCTCCTCCTCCTCTTCTCTCCTCCTCTCTCATCTCTCCTCTCCTCCTCCTCTCTCCTCTCTCCTCCTCCTCTCCTCCTCCTCCTCTCTCTTCTCTCCTCTCCTCCTCTCCTCCTCCTCTCCTCCTCCTCCTCTCCTCCTCTCCTCCTCCTCCTCTCCTCCTCTTCTCTCCTCCTCCTCTCTCCTCCTCCTCCTCTCTCCTCTCTCCTCTCCTCCTCCTATCTTCTCCTCCTCTCTCCTCTCTCCTCTCCTCCTCCTATCTTCTCCTCCTCTCTCCTCCTCCTCTCTCCTCCTCCTCCTCTCTCCTCTCCTCCTCATCCTCTCCTCCTCTTCTTCTCCTCCTCTCTCCTCTCCTCCTTCTCTCTCCTCTCTCCTCCTCTTCTCTCCTCCTCCTCTCTCCTCTTTCCTCCTCTCTCCTCTCTCCTCCTCTCTCCTCCTCCTCCTCTCCTCTCTCCTCTTCTCTCCTCCTCCTCTCTCCTCTTTCCTCCTCTCTCCTCTCTCCTCCTCTCTCCTCCTCCTCTCTCCTCTCTGCTCTCTCCTCTCTCCTCTCTCCTCCTCCTCTCTCCTCTCCTCCTCCTCTCTCCTCTCCTCCTCCTCTCTCCTCTCTCCTCCTCCTCCTCCTCTCTCCTCCTCCTCCTCCTCTCTCCTCCTCCTCTCTCCTCTCCTCCTCCTCCTCTCTCCTCTCCTCCTCCTCTCTCCTCTCTCCTCCTCCTCTCTCCTCTCCTCCTCCTCTCTCCTCTCTGCTCTCTCCTCTCTCCTCTCTCCTCCTCCTCTCTCCTCTCCTCCTCCTCTCTCCTCCTCCTCTCCTCCTCCTCCTCCTCTGTTTGTTTCCCCCTCCCCTACACACACACACTCTCGTTTCCCAGAATGCATAGCGAACCTCAGCAGCAAGATGGCGGACGCTATGGAGGAGTATGAGAAAGAAGCTGGCTGCGTCCCTATTCTCCATCCAGAGGTACAGTCTCTAACACCTCACACTCCATCACACGGACACACGAACACAAACTAAACACATTACACCACTCTGTTAGCGGGTAACTGTGTGTTTCCACCGTGTTAAACTCCCGATGCCCGCTGCAACACCACCGCTGGGGGGTTAGCACGATGCTAATAATGCTAACGATGCTAACATGCTAATGCTAGCTCCCCATCCTGCTGCAGCAGAGCATCCAAACACTGGACCAGATGTTCCTGTTCACATGAAGCTAGCTGGGGTTTCAGCCGTGCAGCTAGTAAACAAGACTGTCAGCTGTGTGCTTAATGGAGAAAAAGTCACGTTAAAGCGTAATCCTTGCAGTCATACGACGTTAGCTTTGGAGCTAAACTGGCTGGTATACAGTATAGCTGCGGGGATGCACATTGGGGTCAAGTGTATCTGGGTATATTCATGTGTATATGGGTATATTCATGTGTATATGGGTATATTCAAGTGTATCTGGGTATATTCATGTGTATATGGGTATATTTATGGGTATATTCAAGTGTATCTGGGTATATTCATGTGTATATGGGTATATTCAAGTGTATCTGGGTATATTCATGTGTATATGGGTATATTCATGTGTATATGGGTATATTCAAGTGTATCTGGGTATATTCATGTGTATATGGGTATATTCATGTGTATATGGGTATATTTATGGGTATATTCAAGTGTATCTGGGTATATTCATGTGTATATTGGTATATTTATGGGTATATTCAAGTGTATGTGGGTATATTTATGGGTATATTCAAGTGTATATGGGTATATTTATGGGTATATACAAGTGTATCTGGGTATATTTATGGGTATATTCAAGTGTATCTGGGTATATTTATGGGTTTATTCAAGTGTATGTGGGTTTATTCAAGTGTATCTGGGTATATTCATGTGTATATGGGTATATTCAAGTGTATCTGGGTATATTCATGTGTATATTGGTATATTTATGGGTATATTCAAGTGTATGTGGGTATATTTATGGGTATATTCAAGTGTATATGGGTATATTTATGGGTATATTCAAGTGTATATGGGTTTATTTATGGGTATATTCAAGTGTATATGGGTTTATTCAAGTATATATGGGTATATTTATGGGTATATTCAAGTGTATATGGGTATATTTATGGGTATATTCAAGTGTATATTCAAGTGTATATGGGTTTATTGAAGTATATGTGGGTATATTCAAGTGTATATGGGTATATTTATGGGTATATTCAAGTGTATATTCAAGTGTATATGGGTTTATTGAAGTATATGTGGGTATATTCAAGTGTATATGGGTATATTTATGGGTATATTCAAGTGTATATGGGTTTATTCAAGTGTATATGGGTATATTTATGGGTATATTCAAGTGTATATGGGTTTATTCAAGTGTATATGGGTATATTTATGGGTATATTCAAGTGTATATGGGTTTATTCAAGTGTATATGGGTATATTTATGGGTATATTCAAGTGTATATGGGTTTATTGAAGTATATGTGGGTATATTCAAATGTATATGGGTTTATTTATGGGTATATTCAAGTGTATATTCAAGTGTATATGGGTATATTTATGGATATATTCAAGTGTATATTCAAGTGTATATGGGTTTATTCAAGTGTATATGGGTATATTTATGGGTTTATTCAAGTGTGTATGGGTTTATTCAAGTGTATATGGGTATATTTATGGGTATATTCAAGTGTATATGTTTATATTCAAGTGTATATGGGTAGATTCAAGTGTATATAGGTATATTCAAGTGTATATATGGGTATATCCAAGATTCAAGAGTTTTATTTGCCATTTGCCTATACGTACACACAATTTAAGATTACACAACATAACAAAAAAAATAAATGAATAATAGATGTACCAATAAATTCTATGGTGGTAGGTTTATGTCCAAAGTTACCCAACATTTACCACAGCTACCACAGTCACATGACACTTGAATGAGGATAGAGTTCGTAGGCTGTTGTTAACATTACAAACCAGAGGCTGTATATTCACCTCTTTTTATTCTATATAACAAGTATATGATGCTGTACTTGGCTACAGAAGCACTAATATATTCCATGGCTCTGGGTAGAGGTAGGTTTATGTTTTGCATCTTGAACATAGCCTAGTTATCCGTTGTTATTGTCTTTGCTCTGCAGGTAATCTAATCATCAGGAAGCACTCCGTCACATACAATAGATTGTCTCAGTGATAGTTGGCTAGCTTTTCTCTCTGCAGTCTTGTTTTGCTTGTCTGGTTTGCAGCCAGCAGGTCAAGTGGGCTAATTTGCCTTCAGGCTTGGTCAGTAACTGATAATCCTGGCAGTGTGCAGTGCAAATGATTTGTGTCTATAATGTCCGGTGAGTCCAGAAGATGAGTTAATATACGTAGTGAAAATAGGTTTAAATGGATATAGTGATTTATAATCTGTTGGGCTAATGTAATGTGAGAGTGTCTCGAACATCTAGTAGCCATTTTGGCTCGTGTCGAGCCAAAAAGTTTGATTAAAAAACTGAATGTAATAGATTTGCTCACACATAATGCCAATAAGGAACTTCAGTGGTATTGTTGCTACATCCTGAGCCACAAATAGATTGTGGTATTCTCAGTTGATACGTGACCCCATAATGGGAAAATGTGGTCCATAAGAGCACTGTATGTTATTCTGGTGTTTTTGTCAGTTTGGTTTGCACAAAGGAAGAAGAATCAGAGAGTGAATGGAAGACTAGTTTGTAAATGTTATCCTCCATTTCTTTATCTTATAGTCTGTTGATTATGACTGGAGATTAGGCCTTGTTTTGTTAATGTGGATGTTTCCTGGTTTCTCTACTCCTCTATGACAATCGACAATGAAAACAATCTTTAGTTGCAGCCCTCAGAATTGGTCAACATATGTCATCTAACACCCCTCCCAACCTAAAGTTGAATGCAGTTGGACTTTTCTTGGCTTTAGTGAACCAATGTCTCTGTAAGGATTGATTGTTTGATTTAAAGTTATTATTGACATACAAATGTCATTTACCTGCAACCTGACTTGTCTAAAAATAATGAGACAAAGAGAGACCAGCAAGTTGAGGAAGTTGAAAGTTGATGATGTTGAAAGAGATGAAACATGTAAATCGCAACCAACTGAAACTTCTACCGTGTGACAAGTGTGAGGGAGAACTACAGTGGCTGACACAAAAACATGAAAACGTGAGTGGGCCTTTTCTAGAGCTAGTGTTTGGTTGCCTGCTCGGTAAAGAGAGGAATCACTCCCTATTTAGATAGAAGCTGCTCATTCTAAGGTAACGAAAACAAAACAATTCTTATTTTCAGGTGATTATAAACTAAAGAAAACATACTTATTAATGTTATATTCCATTTCTGCCATTAGATCCCCCTAAATGTTGCACACTGGTTCCCCTCAGTTATGTTTCTCTCTAATTTTTTGGTTAGGCAGTTTGGTTTATGGAACTACAATGGAAGACTGTGACAGCAGTCTCGTGACTTTGTCAAACACTAGTTGAACACGTATAATATGCTAAGTAGACCCTGTAGCTGTATGGTTTAGGAGGATTTCTTTCAGGCCGGACAAACAGACTTGAGCAAGACGTTACACATCAACATTTGCAGTGTGTTCTGAAGACTAAACACACACATTTAAGTCATCCTAGATGAAATGCAAATCTCAAATACATTTTATTGATTGTCTTACATGTGTGCATACCTTGTCCTCTACACATTTGCATTTAAACAGAATGTTTTCCTCTGTGTTATAGATAAAATGCCTCCTCTCTGTGGCACTATAAACATTCAGATGTAGACTGAAACAATCAGCTGCTGTTAGTCCTTGAAGATCTTTCCTCGTAGACCCTTTCAGTTCAGGTTTACTAGAGAGAGGGATTTCCTTAATTAATGGAAATGCAATTACCATCCCTTCTCTGTTCCCCTTGACACAATGAATTGTTAGTGATTCCTTCCTTTGTTTGCTTGTCTGGATGTCACAGCTCGACCTGACTGGGAAGTCTGAGAGAGGCCTCAGATGAACTTAGCGGAGAAGTCTTGTCTGTCTGGATTCAGTGTCGGACGCTGAGCCAGTGCGTGATATTGCATACAGATACAAAAACACAGGCAGAGAATGGTGGCTGCTTATTGTTCGCTGATGTTTAATACACACATTTTTATGCAGATGGCCCCTGTTGTGTTTTTAAATGCAATCAAATTGTGCATTACAGAAAAAAAACAGTATGTGGCATTTTGTTGACACTTTATATACAAGACTGTGCTTGCGCCTTGTCCAAAGTTTATTTTTCACCTGTCTTGCAAGAGGTAAACTGCCTGCTGCCATGAATTTAGAGTTCTACAACCTCCAGCTTCTTTAAATCATTCACTAAATGACCTTTTGGCTCCACATCTACTTGTCATATTGAAGGAATATGTCCGACAGTGGTAGCTTCATCATAAATGTAGTTTATTTTCCAGCATGCCTATACAGGCTTGGCTTAAAGTTGTTCAGCAGGGTGCTGCTTTGAATCTGGGTCATTGGGTAGAGTGTGGTGAGACTGAATGTATGAGGCACCTGAATTAGAGCATCAGAAGTTTAGCTGCACTCTCAGAACAACCATGGACCTGTTTATTTTCAACATGTCGAATACAAACATTTCCTCTCTCGAGGAACATACAAGGATACATGTCCTCGGCCTCCGATCTCATTTGAAAATGCAAATGAGTGTTCTTGCATATATGGCACATAAAGGTAGGGCACCTGCTCAGTTATTTGATTTGATACTTCAAAGTGGAAAATTCTGTTTGGAGCAATACCATTAATTCCCTTATATAAATAGTGTTTCCCCTCTGCTTCCTCCCGACGTAAACTGTGCCTTGGATATTGAATTAGTCACTCGAAATGGCTCTCATTTCAGATTAAATCAGATTATGAGTTATTGCTACAGCCAGCAAGAGGAAAAACACCACAACAGTGCAATTTTTGCAAATTTTTTTTTTGCTGTTTGTTTTCGTGGTGGTGCTGTGTAACATTTTTAGCTCAAGGCACGTGACCTCCACTCCCCCAAGGAGTGGCTGCCAATGCCATATGTCCCACTGACCTGTTCCATTGACAAAAGCCAAGCCTGCCGCCTCACCTAACAGATGAGGTTCCAACCTAAAATCAATGCTTAGTCTGACATGGATAATGTGTTTAATTGGCAGCATCATCACTGCTGCCTGCCTTTTTGTTGTATGCATCACCAGTAAGCAGGTATATCACTAAAGCTGCAGTCGGTAACTTTGAGCAAATATGATAAAAAGTTATATTTATATAACTGTCACTATATCCTGACATTAGTGCATGAGACAGGCAATCTGTGAAAAATAACAGGTTCCTCTGGCATCATATGAAACTAGAAAACCTAAGGAATCCATTGGTACCAACTATGTCATAGCTTGTCGCGAAGGAGGTTAAATAACGACCCAAACTGTCATGGCCATTTTCAAAGTGGTCCCTTGACCTCTGACCTCCAGATATGTGAATGTAAATGGGTTCTATGGGTACCCACGAGTCTCCCCTTTACAGACATGCCCACTTTATGATAATCACATGCAGTTTTGGGGCAAGTAAAGCTTTGTTCATACTAGCGCGAAATCCGATAATGGAGAGTCCATGCACATGTCAGGCTGCAATTATCACTACAGTCACAAATGCCATCCTCAGCTTTTTAGATGACAGGAGGGAATGAACAGAGGGAGTGTGGCTGCTGGGACTGGTAAGAGGTCAAAGGTTATCTCCATGGAAGGTTGAGATGGTGAAAGTGATTTAACAGCTGCTGTCTGAGGGTTTAGAGCCATAGCCCTCTTCCCCCCTGTCCCCCGGAAAGACGGGGAAACCGTTTCCCTCAATTGAATATCCAGATGAAGGAAGAAACTTTGAGTTCTGGAGTTTTTCTGGGCTTCTGTTTGACAGTCTGTCATAGCGAAACAGCTCAGCACAGTCACGATCATGCTTGAGTTACTTTCACTTCTCTCTGGCAGCTAAACTACTCTGAATAGCAGTAGTGGCGTTTGCAAATGAGCAAAAACGTGGCTGTGAAAAGTGCGAACGCCTCCTTTGACACCTTAAAAATCACCCCCTTCATCCTCCTCCTCAGGCTGATTTACTCTCTGATCTGAATTTGTTGCAATTTATTGACCCATATTAATTGTTTTTATATTGAATTTTTTTTTTTATTCATAAGTTACATAATTAACAGTGTGTTGAAAAGCTGTAGCCAATCTTTTAGTAGTGCTATGGAGCAGTTTTTCCCATGAGGGAGTCCCCTTTTTGAGGCACGAAAGAAGAAAGCAGGAGAGAATAGGACTGCTTGCTAGTAAACACGGATGTATAAATGCATGTTTCAAACTTTTAAGAAAGACACACCATGTGTTTTAGTGACTAACACTGAATATAAACATATTTTTTTGTTAGTTTACAAGAAAACTGCAGCTTGTCTTGATTACCATAACTGGCCAATTATGCAGCTGGTATTGCTAAATATAATGCCATGTCATTATTCTATTTTAATATTATTAATATTATTAATTAATAATAGTATAATTTAAATAATATATATATATAAATAATTAATTAAAATAGTTAATTGTGATTAATCGCAAATTAATCAAAACATTTTATCTGTTCAAAATGTACCTTAAAGGGAGTTTTGTAAAGTATTAAATACTCTTACCAACATGTGAGTGGACAAATATGCTGCTTTATGCAAATCTATGTGCATATTTATTATTGGAAATCAATTAACAACACAAAACAATGACAGATATTGTCCAGAAACCCTCACAGGTACTGCATTTAGCATAAAACGTGCTAAAATCATAACATGGCAAACTGCAGCCCAACAGGCAACAACAGCTGTCAGTGTGCTGACAGAATTGTTATTTCCGTCCTCTCAATTTTGTTTGAGTTTTAGTAAATACAACAAAACTCAGTCACTTTTTTTTCTTCTCTGTGACAGTAAATCGGTTCAACATTCGCTTCAGCTTTCGTTCACAAAGTCAGAATGACAAAAGGCTGTGTGGGTGATCTGTGTTTACCACGCAGGCCCCTGTTTCCGGGTGATGTAGGATAATTGTAGTTGCCATGACGTTACTATGGAGGCTAATTGAATGCGAGTTGCCACATCTGGCTGACAGATTAGCTCTTCAGCAGCAACAGGACCAGACAAGCCTGTCTTTTTTTTTATTGTCTTTGCCCTGTAGCCCTTTATTTACCACTTTATAATACCGTGATCAGTTATTGGAGTGAATGGAGCAAGGCCATCACCGGGGGGCTACATCCAGTAGTTCAGTCAAGCCGGTACATCTTGTCCTATAATGTTATTTTGCTCTCTGCATAAATCTTGCTAACTGAAATTCTTCTTGATAGAAGAAAAAAGCACAGGTGGAACGAATATCATTAAAGATAGCTAAGTTCCAGCAATCATTGCTGTGCCATTCAGCAGTAAACAATGGTGTTACACATGAGTTGACATGTCAGATAGCCTGTCTACACACACACACACCTGTGGAGAGCCATACTGATTTGGAAAAAATCTCCAGTATGCATCGGACCAGTCTACCTCGCCTACTGTATCCCACATATGCAAAGCGCTGGAACGGCACTATGGTCACAACAACAATGGCCAAAAACTGCTCGTTTTTTTTTTTTTTTTTAATTTTTCGTAGCTATTTCATCACTAAACTCACTTCTGAACATTTTTGAGGTGAGAAATCAACTGTGTAGATTTTAAATATTGGCAGTTTTACGAGGCGAGGTAGCTGCACAAACTGCAGCTACCTCGCCAGCCGGCAGGTCACGCTTCACACACCCCGCTATGAGCTGGCTGGAGCTCTCTCAAGAGACCGGTCTGTAGACAAGAGGCTTTTATTTCCTTGTTGACAGACGGTTTGTTTAAATATCACATCAAAAATGTCCAAAATGAACGGGAACCTGTGGTTATCTGCCTTTTTTGGAGTTGAAAAGCTCATTTTTGAAAAGCATTTTTGCAACAATGAATCCGTTATCAAAATGGTTATTAGTTTTCTGTTGATTAACTAATCGATTAATGAAGTCATTGTTGCAGCCAAACCATTATGGGGAATGTTGAATATCAATCAGCAGGTCTGCTTTTTGGCATTGCAGGATACTTATGTCAACAATTTTGCAATTGAATTTCCAGAAAATATATCAATATTGTGAAAAAGATTACATATACAGTGTATATATATATATATCATAAATGAAGTATAGAATACACTCCCACGGCTGCACCCCATGTGCCAGTGCATTTTGGGGTGTTGCAACATAATGCTCATGATCTAATAAAGCAGCATGACCTTTAACGACTTATTTTAATGTCTGTGTCTCTTGTCCTCCCTCTTTTCTTTTCAGGAAATCAAACCCCAGAGTCATTACAACCACGGCTACACCGAGAATGTCAGCCGTAAGAACCATGTGGATGACTACAGCACCTGGGACATCGTCAAAGCCACACAGTGAGTGGATAATATGTGTGCATATTAAGGGGTTCACCAGTGTATCACGATTTCTTTTGTAGGATTTTGTTATTGATTTTGCAATTCTTCTGAATAACAATACAGTTTCTGGACAATATTTGTCATTGTTTTGTGGTAATTGATTTCGAGTAATAAATATATACATACATATGTATACTCCGATGTTGATAAGAGTATTAAATACTTGACAAATCTGCCTCTAAGGTGCATTTTGAACAGGAGGAGAAATGTGGAAATGTCTTCCTGATAAGACAACGTAAGCTTTGTGTGGGATGTTACATTTGCAACAAGAGATTTATGTTGTTTTGATTTGAGGTTAGGAATATCTGCTTAAAGACAACCCAGTGTCAAGTCAAGTCACAGTGTGGGTGTCTTGTTTGGGTCTGAGTATCTGTTTATCTGTTTTTTTAAGTTGTCAGTGTGTCTAGGTTTTATGCATCTAACCCTGTGTTTATCTGTGTTTGTGTATGAGGAGAATTTAATCCCTCTCCGCCCCTCTTCCTCAGGTACGGCATCTTCGAGCGCTGCAGGGAGTTGGTGGAGGCGGGCTTCGATGTTCGGCAGCCAGACAAAGAAAACGTAACACTCCTCCACTGGGCCGCCATCAACAACAGGATAGATTTGGTCAAGTGAGTCCAGTCATGTTTTTGTGTGACGCTGGTGGTGGCACGGTACCAAAGAGGTTAGAGCGGTTGGATGGTTGTGAGTCTGAATCCGAGGACTGGCTGGAAATATGCGGTTGCACTGGTCAGTTCCTAAGTGTGAGTTTGAAATACTGAAATACCATGACTGGAAAAAGAAGTGTGCTCAGCCAGCATACCCATTTTTGACACTGTTTTCTTTGCTTGCACAGCTTTTCTGGTGTACCTTCTTGTACTTGTTTCCACTGAGCTCTTTACCCCCATCAGAGGGAAAGAGTGGCCCTGTTTTCTAGCCGCACACTCAGATGACCTAGCTTGATTCAGGTCGCTCAGTGAAAAAAGTTGTTAACGCAAATTTAGCGAGGAATGCAACCAAAGATGGTTGTCATTATTGGTTATTTTCTCAAATAATTAACTAATTGTTTAGTTTACAAAATGACGTTTTCAAATTACTTGTAATGACCGACCTAACCATTAACTCTTACTCCACTTTTCACACCAGCTGCAGTGCAACTTCAGGATCTTGTTTTGTTGAGAACGTTTTTTGGCTTGGTGTTGCATACTGTGTTTAGTCTTTATGGGCGTCAGGTCAGGAACAGCCAACAATCTCTCCGTTGTGGTTTAAACCAGTTATGCAGCTAGATTAGACAATCAAAGTGAGATCAGATTTATGGGTGGATGCCGTGTAAAGTTTCACCTGATGATTGTGTTTGTTTGTGCAGGTACTACATATCAAAGGGAGCCATAGTGGATCAGCTGGGAGGAGATCTCAACTCCACGCCTCTGCACTGGGCCACCAGGTAACACATACTGACCACAGGTAGCATATCTGCCATTTGGTGGTACTCATGTAATCCACAGAGCCTTTATATACACCGATCAGCCATAACATTAAGAACACTATCTTGTTACAATGGCATCTGGCAGTGGGGGGGATATATTAGACAGCAAGTGAACATTTTGAAGTTGATGTGTTGGAAGCAGAAAAGATTAGCCAGTGTAAGGATGTGAGCGACTTTGACAAGGGCCAGATAGTGCTGGCTAGACGACTGGGTCACAGCATCTCCAGAACTGCAGCTCTTGTGGGATGTTCTCGGTCAAAGTGGTCCAAGGAAGGAAAACCGGTGAACCGGCGACAGGGTCAGACCCGAGGCTCATTGATGCACATGAGCGAAGGCTAGCCCGTGTTGTCTGATCCAATAGAAGAGCTACTGGAGCTCAAATTGCTCAAAGAGTTAATGCTGGTTCCGATAGAAAGGTGTCAGAACACACAGTGAGGAGCAGTTTGTTGCGTA
The DNA here is from genome assembly GCF_015220745.1 of Sebastes umbrosus. Classification (NCBI taxonomy): domain Eukaryota; kingdom Metazoa; phylum Chordata; class Actinopteri; order Perciformes; family Sebastidae; genus Sebastes; species Sebastes umbrosus. The sequence goes on from NC_051291.1 coordinate 2,934,769, forward strand.
TGGGGCTGCGTAGCCGCAGACCGGTCAGAGTGCCCATGCTGTCCTAATATTATGGCTGATTGGTGTATGTCCTCTATGTAACGATCACTCAGTCGTACTGTAGCTGGTGAGAAGGGGACAGGTCACATGAGACCCAACCCGCCTCTACCAGGGGGGACATGAAGCGCTCTCGTCCTAAATTATTGATAGATTTGACAACAGGCATCCACACCATCGCTGGTGCACAGACACTCAGGAGTCATGTGTCACCCTTTACCCCCCCTCCACCTGCCAGTGACCTTTAAAAGCCCCCAGCCTCCTGCGTCTGTTTGACCTCAGCCATTTAGACACAAAGTGCTGGGTGTCCTGACGTTGTTGAATCAGAAATGGAGGAAAAGAATATTGTAGCCGTCTGTGGTCACCCAGATCTACGATAGTACATCGTATTTGTCCAGAGTGTGTATAAACCACAGACTGTTTATGGTATAAACAACAACGTCGCTGCCGTATTTATGCCGTAGTTATGAACCCAGACACGACAGGGTTTGGTTTTCCGACATATCTGGGACTTCCACAACATCTACAAAGCAATAACGGCGGGTATTTCTTCCATGGCTGATGGCGGAAAGTTGTTGGTATCTATGGAGACGAGCTCCTTCTCCTCTCCGATGCGTCTAGTGCAAATGAACACAAATGATACCGGCGGTCCAAGGCAAAAATGTTGCTTCGTTTTTGGTCTGAACACAGCTTTAGGCAATGAAATAAAACTACAACAATGAATTTCATCTAATTTTTACCAGTTTCTCTCACATCTTTATAGTCCTGTAGGGGGAGGTTTACATTGCAGACAGGGTTAGTCATAAAAAATACATTTTAAAAACTCAATATACTGTATGCAATAAAGCATATAACACATCACCCCGCTACACCATGGAGACAGGGGAGACAGGGAGTCAGTCTCTCAATATCGTGCTACATCATTTCGAGCAAATACAGCAGTTTAATAGCAGTGGGAGTAAATGAGACCCTGATCTTTGGACTGTTTGTCACCCACTCAGCATCTAAGAGGGTGATCAAGTGAGAATGGCTCTGGCCTTTCTCCACTCCTAACTTCTGAAACACTGGAGTTATTTGTTCCTGCGTGTTAGTGGCTATTTTCACCAAACTGTAAACCATTCTGCAGCTTAAAGACATGAAATACGTTCACCCAAAGCTCAAACATTTGTTTTTGCGTCCACCTTCTCCCAGACAAGGCCACCTATCCATGGTGGTGCAGCTCATGAAATACGGCGCAGACCCATCTTTGATCGACGGCGAGGGATGCAGCTGCGTTCACCTGGCCGCGCAGTTCGGCCACACCTCCATCGTGGCCTACCTTATCGCCAAAGGACAGGTAGGAAACGCTAACGCTGCAGCTCATTTGTCAGGAAGAAAATCATCTTAAAATGTATAAAACGTCCCTTTTTACAACAGCATTTTCATCTATAGAATGATTACTGTGGTCCACCAGGATCCTTTTTAAAAACAGGTAGTAATTGCTAAGATAGGAACATCATAGCATCTGTTTTTCCTGTTTGTGTTTGTGTCATTTGGGTTTTGTTACCTGGGGATAAGTCTGTGTTTTGAAAGCATTTTGTACCAGTTCTCTCCAGTAGGGGGAGTCCTATTGCTTCTCTTCTCCACCTCTCTCTTCTCAGTTTTTTTTATTGCATCTTTCCTCTCCATCAGGATGTGGACATGATGGATCAGAACGGCATGACTCCTCTGATGTGGGCGGCTTACAGGACACACAGGTGTGTATAATTTGTGTGCCCCACAGTTGCTACCACAGCTTGGTCTGCCTCGACAAGAAATATCTCAAATCAAGAAACCAATGCCTGGAAACGTCTTAAATACGGGACACTTTACACCGTACCGTGCACAAGCTGGAGCACGTTTCTGCTGACTGCAGCAACACACACACACACACACACAACTTCCTCATGTAAGAATGAGTCGTCATTCATCGGACAAACTGCAAACATGGGGAAACAAGTGCCAGTATTCCTGCTCAGCTTCATCTGAATATTCCCTGATAAGCAATTTTTTCTGGGCGATAATTTTTTTTAGTAAGTTACTTATTAATCCATGAGGGGGAATTACATCATTTGCAGCAAAAATACGTTCCTAGTATGACAGAGAAAGGGGTAAGGATTAAGAAGTTGAAGATGTTATCTTGGCCTGTGGGAAATTAATAACATGATTATTTTGTGACATTTTATAGACCAAACAATTAATCAAGGAAATGACGGACAGATCAGATAATCAATAATGTTAGTTCACCATTAAATTCATGTGACACAACAAGAGCAGTTTAAAGGTTCCGTGTGTGTAAGATTTCGTGGGATCTATTAGGGTGTCCCGCAGTGGCTGCGTGATTCACGCCTCAGGTGTTCACACCAGCTGCGTTTCAGCTGCTGCTGTCAGCTCTTTCTTTCTTCATAGAGTTTGCCTTTTAATGGCCATTTCATTTCATTATAAATCTCATTTATATTTATTTTAGACAGAGAAAGGTTGAGAAACGTGTGGTAATAAGTAAATTATAGTAATAATCCACAATTAAAACCCTGTACGTTATTCATACATGGAGCTCTGCAAGTCACTGCATGTTCTACAGCACTGTCCGGCACATATTTCAGAATAAAAGCCTCATGTTAACAAATGAAGGAATTCTGTCCACAGAAAAAAACACTTTAGGGCTTTTATTTTGAAATGAAAGCAGGAAGTGTCAAAAATATGCGAGACTTCAAATCTGTAGAAGAGACGCAGCTGACACGCAGCCGAGCCGGGCAGTGTGGCTGCTCTAACCTGTTAACACGGACGCCGAAATAAAAAACAACAGGTAACGCAGCCGCCGCGCGCTGCTGACGTTCCCAGTGTGGCCGAGGCTTAGAGTAGTGTTATTGGCAAGGATGGCCTCTGAGCGAGGCGAACAGCGTTACCACGGTTTTGCACTTGGCGGCTCACGTTAACGCAGTCTTGGACTTGATGATTTTCTTCCATTGTGTGACAGCGTGGACCCCACCCGGCTGCTACTGACCTTCAACGTGTCCGTCAACCTGGGCGACAAATATCACAAGAACACAGCGCTGCACTGGGCCGTGCTGGCCGGCAACACCACCGTCATCAGCCTGCTGCTGGACGCCAACGCTAACGTCGACGCACAGAACATCAAGGTAATGCCTTAACATCTTCGTGCACCTGGACGGCCATGTTATTTAAATAGTAGCCCGAGCTTTCAGAGTTCATGATGATGGTGGATGTGTACAGACTGGTCTTTTGTTGTTTTTGTAGGGTGAAACACCGCTAGATCTTGCCAAGCAAAGGAAGAACGTTTGGATGATCAATCACTTACAGGAAGCGCGGCAGGCCAAAGGCTACGACAGCCCGTCCTACCTGAAGAGACTGAAGATGGACAAGGTACACACATACAAACAAACATGCTCAAATACATTATACCTCAAACGAGAAGGGCGGGCAGGTATAGAGTAGAAGAAAAACATCAACAATGTAAATTATGGGCTCCCTGTTTGACGGCCCACGTCTGTCTCAGCTCAGACGGATGTGCTCAGACCAGCCTGTCCACCATCACGGCGTGTCTGGGGGTTGTTATCACCTCTCACTTCGTCAGACGTTTACTACTTTTCCAGTCTGGCAGGAAGGAGGCGACTCGTAAATGACGGGTTATTTCTAAAATACGGGAACAAAAATAACTTTTACAGCGTCCAGTCGCCACAGTGGGTGGTATAATGACGTGTTGTCCTGATAAATAACCTCTTCTACTACAGCTTACTCAAACATAGAAACATCTGTCGCTGGTAGTTTCTCTGTGTTCGTTTCTATATCAGAATGTTTTTGTGGATTTTTTTTTTTGCATGCATGAACTTGTTATTGTTGTTGCTACTTTAAAGTGTTTTTACTCTTGTTGTCTTTCCGCTGTCTTGTCTGCTGGGATATTATTAGTATATTAAGGTAAATATTAGAACTAGACAGTAAGTTAGCATGTAAAAAGATTACTAGAATTGCTGCCCATTCTCCTCACAGAGTGTGTTTATATACACCGATCAGCCATAGGTCTTCTGTGGTATCTGGCACAAAGCCGTCAGTAGCAGATCCTTTAAGTCCTGTATAAGTTGCGAGGTGGAGCCTCTGTGGATCGGACTTGTTCAAAATGTTCACTTGCTGTCTAATATATCCCCCCCACTGCCAAGTGCCACTGTAACGAGATAATCAATGTCATCACTTCACCTCTCAGTGAACTTAATGTTATGGCTGATCGGTTTATATGACAAATGGATTGTAGACTATTATATGGTCTGAGGTTTGTCTCAACTTTAGTCCAGATCCCTGCTAGTGTCAAGCCCAGTGCTGTAGTGAGTAGAGCTTCACAGTCCAATTGTAGGTTTGTAGAATACATTTAACTTGCCTCAGTTGCTGCTTACCTTCCTTGTTATATTTCCACTGCTGAGAGAGTCAAATGTGTAACAATACAAATGGTTATATCAGCGGTTCTACTTTTACAACACATTTTAAAACCCTTTGTAGATTCAAAATGCTCACTGGGACTCCTTCCTCCTCGCAAAAAAACTCATCTGTGTTTTCCATTTTTGTCTCTTCTGTCTTGTTTCATCTCTTGTCCAACTTACATCCCCCAATACTTTGTCCTCTCTTTCAACTTCTTTCCATGCCTTCTTTTCCACCACTCCTATCACACGCCTTCTCTCCTCTCCTCTATGTCCTACCTTCCTATCTGTATCTGTCCATCTCCTTCCTCTCCTCCTCCCGCAGGAGTTCAGGCAGAAGGTGATGCTGGCGACACCCTTCCTGGTCATCTGGCTCGTCGGTTTCATCGCTGACCTGGACATCGACTCCTGGCTGATCAAGGGCCTCATGTACGCCGGCGTCTGGGTCACCGTGCAGTTCCTCTCCAAGTATGTCTCAGTGACATGAACGACACACACATATACACACACACACACACACACACACACACACACACACACACACACACTATGTGTTCTGTACTTAAATTTACAAGCACTCCCTTTCCTGCCATAATTTATTATCTAAATACTCAAGTTGATTTATGTTGATTTAAATCATAGGCTGGTTTTGATGACGATGTTAAGAAATACTGCTGATAACTCTCTCTTCTCTCTTCTTTCTCTGTGCAGGGCGTTCTTCGATCACTCCATGCACAGCGCTCTCCCTCTAGGGATCTATCTGGCCACCAAGTTCTGGATGTACGCCACCTGGTTCTACTGGTTCTGGAACGATATCCTTTTCTGTCTTATGCCGGATACAAATTACACGGGAATCAAGCCGATTTTGGGCCCTCTCCCGAAAATGGTCAGCAAAGCCAAGCATATTTTTTTTAATGGATCTAAAGATTATCTTTCCAGATATTCCTGTGGTGTGAGGTATGTTATGAGTTTTTTTTACATCCCGTCCTCGGAAGTCCATCTTGGCCGCACCGATTTCAAATCTCTTGCCTTGGAAGGAGCCGCGAGGGGAGGGGGTGGGTTTAGACGGAGCTCCTGAGGCAATGCTACTTTCAAATTATGTTAGCCTTCCAACATTGGCAACCCTATCTTTAAAGGAATAATTTGACATTTTGGGAACATTCACTCTCATATCTATACGGTAAACACGACGCCGCTACATTCAGCAGCTGATTAGAATATCTTAGAATAATAAGACTGTGTAAATAAAGCCTAACTAAGAGAAAACAAAATTGGGATGACATCCCATGAGGCTTTGTTCTGTGCAATACGAACCTGAACTTTTTAAGGTCACACAGAGTCTGGTAGTTGATCAGTCAGAAACGGTCCCACTGCGATGAGAAAAGATGACTTTCTCCAGTTTAAACACAAAATAATTGTGTTCTTAATTGCCATGTCTTGTCCAGAGGGAGTGAGTTTTGCTTGAGGACACTTAGAAAACACTTTGGCTGTGTCTGGGATCGAGCACTACCCTTTCAGATTTTTAATAATGGTCTCTAAATCCCAAATAAGGCTGAGGATTTCACCGAACACTGACCCGTTCCTGGACATTAAATGCCATGTTTTAGGCCATGAGTCAACCTCTACTTTGGTTTGTAGCTCTTTTTAATAGATGTGATAAGTGATAAATGAGCTCTTCTCTCCACCGATTAGTCTTATTCACCCACTTGTGTGTGTGTGTGTGAAGTGCCAGAGCTCGGAGACCTGGCACACACACACACCGTCTGGAAAAAAAGACATCAATTCAAAGCTTTGCAGTTGTGTCACATGCTGCTTGAAATGGGCTATTTATTGTTGGCGTATTAACAATTGTGCAAGTCATTCAACATAAGCCAAGAGCTTTTATGAATCTGTCAAGCCGGTTTGTGAATTTGGCAAACATGATCTTCCAAGCAGGGAGGGTCTCAATAAAATATGGACTTGCAGAATATATTTTTTATTGCTTTCTGCTGCCCGTGATGCAGAGGAGAAACGGCTCAGTGAGGATTTAGCTACAGGCCAGTTTCAGTGGATTAAAGGAGAAAGGTTAACGTAGAGAGCAGTAGGAGGTGGTGGAAATTATCTTACACAAATGCAGGCATGACGTGCTAAAAAGCCCTCGAGTCCCGTTGTGATGGATGTTTGAGTAAAAACGTAGAATACGTTATGTGTCCCAGTTGAACATGCTGCTGAGTTTTCAGTGTCTTGTTGCTGTTTCAGAACTATGAACAGGGAGTTTAGTGTGTAACAGCTGCTGGGTGAAACCCAACGGAGCGACTCCAAAGAGCCGCCGTCGGTCTCAGCGAGGCTGCTCTCATGTTTTTTTTTTTTTTTGTTCATAGAAGACTTTCTGTGGGAAGCTAACTAATTGCCGGAGGTGAGAGGGGAGTTCTCGTTTGTGTGGAAGGCATTTAATTTTACGCCTCATTGCTCCGCTAATGGGAAGGGAGAGTAAAGATGACTTTAGCTTATTGAAAAAGAAAACTGTGTGCTCTTTCAGTTATTGTTCATTAAATGATGATTGATGGAAGGTAGGAATGTGCTACAATGACAGACCTGCTCCCCTAAGCCAGGTGCATTCATCCTCAAAGAGCAGCGGCGAGGTGACGTCACATCCTAAACGTCTGCTAAATGTTTGTTCCTACATGGATCAAAAGTTACCCCTTTGACCTCGGGCAGGTTCGTTCTTGTGTGTGAAGACATTTCCTTGTGAGTTCTGTCCAGGTTTTTGCCCTCCAGCTATGCAGGTTGTCATTAAGCCAGTGTTGTGTTTCTGCCATGAATCTCTTTCCAGTAATGTTGTCTTTTAGCCGCCTTTTTAGTTGTAAGTCGTGCTGTTTCATGTTCCCGACCGCTCGGGGAGGATAGTTGTTCTCTGTTCTAAAATTAGTACTTTTTCTAATCACATTTATTTATGCAAATCTAGTGATATGCAAAACGGGGAGCGCTGTGATACTGGAACTAGAAGTTAATAATAAATTCGAAGCTAACATACAGTATGAGTCAGACTGTTAATACAGATACCCACAAGCTAGTTGAGTTTGTGTTATGCTTGAAATAGGAGCTGTCAGTCGATTACAAATATTTAACAAGCACTTGGTTTAAAGCCTTTAGCCTCCTCTAATGTCCTGCGTTTGTGTTCTTCAGCCTGTTGTCAGTTTACTCTGTCTGACCCTTCACAGCCTGCTTACATAAACTAAAGGACTGAGGCCCAGCGTGGGTTGCTGCTGGTTGAGTTTCGTACATGCCAGCAGTTTCTACATCTATTGAACTTGGATCTGAAGGATGAGAATATAAACCTTTCATTTGTGTCGTGGGCTGAAGGATTCCAACATCTGGTTTAAAGCCTCCAGGCCTGATTATCTGGTCAGATGGGAGAGGAAACATTTCCATTTCACTTTTTTTTTACTGTTGTTGGGTGACCTTTTTCTTTCAATCACGTATAATAAGCAATGCAGTGTAGAGGGAGAAACGGGAGATTACTGGTTTGATTTGATTGTTTGTCTGTTAGGTGGTGTAGTTACACAGCCCAGTATCTTCATTCACGACTTCCAGGTTGAAGCTTTCTATCGCTCCATGTCTGACCCACTTTCTGCCATTATCCTCCTCGGGCCTGAGGTTGAAATCAGATCAAATGACAAAGGTGGAGCTTTGTGAGACGCTTTGTTTTTTTTGTCTTTCCCAGACTCGGATCATATTTTCCTGAATAGACTTTGTGTTCGTAAATGCATTACCAGCAGGTGAACGAATGATGCCCTGGAGTTTTGTACTGTACTGATGCAGCATTCATTTTACTGTAGTATGTCTGCACCTCAATCTATCAATCAATCAGACTTTATTTATATAGCACCTTTCAAACAAGTCGAATGCAATTCAAAGTGTTGGACAGACGATCGACAAAAATATAGAGTGTTAAAAATGGATTTAGAGACGAATGCACACAAAAACAACCAAAATAAAAGTTCAGTGAATAAGAAAGCAATAAAAGATGGGTATTTAAGATTATAAAAGATAAATAAAATACAAGGAAATAAAAATAACAATAAAAATAAATAAATATAAAATGATGAAATTACACAAAATAAGCAAATTGTATTAAAATAAGGAAATTTTAATAAAATAAAATAGAATAAAATAGATGATAATAATCAGCAATAAAAAGTTGATGAAATAAAATAGAGTAAAATAAACACTACAATGATGATGATAAATAAAATGGGTATAAACAATAAAACCATACATTATAAAACACTACACAGTTCAAAACACTCAGTTCCTCTGGAAGGTTGTTCCAGTGGCTCGCAGCGTAACGTCTGAAAGCTGCATCACCAAATGTTTTTGTTCTGCTTTGCGGAACAACTAAAAGAGAAGAACCGGAGGATCTGAGGGGAACTTCCTGGTTCATAAACCAAAAGCATTTCTGCACAGAGAAATGCAAGTTGCGAGTCAAAAATAAATCTGTCTGTGACCCTGTTGCTGATTCGTAGGGAAACCTTGTCACCCCTCGGCCTTTCAAAAGATGAATGGGTGCTAACGGGAGGCGATGACCCACCTCTCCCCTGAGAACCATTGAGACTCATTTGTTTGAGTTGCATTGATCGCTGGAACCATCTCTGCATCTCCCTGAGTTAGTAGACCAATGAGGAGCTCTGAGAGTGTTTTACTTATTAGACCATTTCAGTAGAAATAGAACCCAGTTCTTTATGGAGATACTGATGAAGATCAGTTTGGTCTTTAGGGACTCGTAGAAGCCTCTCTCTCACTCTGTCAGTGCTGGGAAAGTGCTCATCAGTGAAATCATAACTGTGCCGGAGGGATGAATGTGAGAGCTATCGGATGAATGTTGCTGTTGGGGGTGTGTTATCTCGTTGCTTACGGTGTGTCCCTCGCTACTTTGCCAACAGACCTCGAGCGCTGCAAACCCTTCTTAATGCTTCAGAGGATTCTCGTATTGTCTGGTATGGTGAAACCTTTCGTTGCTGGTGTTCGCGTCTAGCGTGTTTCACAGCAGCTGTTTTGATGTGCCATTGCAGGTTAAACACAGGTGTAATTAATACCATTAGTTCCATGTAGGTGGGACAGAGTCCTTCATGCTGGCTCACTGGAATGTCTACGACGCACTAAATAGAATGGGACCATAATTAAAGGACCAATATGTAATATGTTTACTGTAATAAATCATAAAATGACCCATTATATGTCAGCTGCACTGTGAAAACAGACATTCTGCTAGCTCCCATTTATATATATGTTTTTGGCATGTATTAAACTTATAATAGCAGCACTACAGGTGTTTCATTTTGAGCCTAGACTAAGATCCAAACATTGATGGAAGCGTTGATGTCTGCCTGCTTCCACTCTCAAACACCGCCGTGTGTTTCCGCTGGAAACGTTCAGCCGTCACGGCAACGAAAACAAAACAAGAAATCACAAAAAGGAAAATAGTACAGTAGTTACTGGATGTAACTTCAGTTCTATGAGTACGAGAACATGCAAAGAGAGGGAGTGAGACAGTGGACAGATTATAGATTATCATAGTTTATAAAAACAGGGCTGTGAGGATGCAGACATTTCATACACCAGACGTACGCAAAAGGTCCCACTTTTGCTGCCAAAATCATTTTCCCATGTGACGCCTCAGTTTAAACAGTCTTCACACGTGTTGTTTCTGATCCACAGTGACCACTCTATCATAGTGTTTTTACATTGTACTCCAACATTTTCAATCACACAGTGTTGAGGCTCTCACAGTCTGGGCCTCTCCGTGCCACTTGGCTGGTTTCCTGTGGGATTCAGCTGACTCATGCACACCTGGATGACTGACTAACTACTAATTAGTTACAGTCTTTACTCAGCCAGCTCACAGCTGTCACAGAATACACCCTCACCTCTCCACGGTTTATACACCAGACTGTAGAACCTGTCTCTTGTACTGTATTGTAATCATGGAAGGAAGTCATGATGAGCTGTTGTGACAGACTGACATGATCCCTCCTCGACTGGCGAGAGTGGAGATGAGACAGAGCTGCTCTTGCGTCACAGTCTGCCCGTTAGTCCAGTTACTGTGAACTGAGAGTCTGACTCATTGTAGTAAAAACACAGGACACGGTTTTATTGATTTCAAAAACATGCTGATTCTCAGGCAACTTCTGGAGTTACAACGAGCGCCTTTTTTCTGTCATTTTGACCGTCTCCTGGCTGTGTTCACATGTTCACACGACAGCTTTTAAGATCTGTTTTCATACAGTTCAGGTGTCATGAACTGAACTAAGGTACCTAATATTATGTCATCAGTCATCTGAGGTTAGAATGAACAGTGTCCTGTCTTTATAATAACAAACAAAACCGATGCATTTGAAGCTGTTTGTCCACCATCTTCCTTAACCTCGCTGCACATCTCCCCTTCGCTACCGTCCATCTGCCCTTCCTGATAAACACCGTGGCTCTGTTCTACAACTTTGGCAAGTCCTGGAAGTCTGACCCGGGAATCATCAAAGCATCAGAGGAGCAGAAGAAAAAGGTAAAGTTACAGGAAAGACATGTTTGAATGTGAACTCTTGATGTGAACATTGGTGTGAAATTGGTCCGGTAGGGATGAGTGTCTGACTGTATTATGGAAAGGACCCTACAGAGAAATAAAACCTTTTTCTTACCTTTCTCTTGATCCGGTCTGGTTGTTTTTGTGTCCAAGTCCCTCTGAAGGAGAAGTCTCGTGGTGAAATATGAATATCCGTATACTCTGGCTTAAATAAATACGGGCAGCCATCGAATTCAAAGACCTCATCCACGTCTTTTAACATATTTTAAACAACACTAATCTAAGCTTTCTGTACTCCAACACAACAAACTCCGCCCGACTGCCACTCACGTTTCCACTTTAGTTTTCCGGCGACCCGTCACCTCGTCAGATTTCAGAATGAGACTTCTCCTTGAGCGAGACTCTTTCCATAATATCAGACACTTACACCAACAATCAGAGCCCGTCATGGCAAAAAGAAGCACTTTTAGTGGACGTAAATGACGGTGCCAGCTTGCCCCAATAGCACCGTATAGCAGCCCGAGAGCAGCTGCCCTGCAGTGAGTACATGCATGTGATCAGGGCTGCTCGTCCTCTGGCCTCTCACTCCCTCATTATCACACTCTAATGGGGGACAACAGAGGCTCTTCTTCCTACCAGGCCCCCGTGATTGATGAAGAGCTAAATTTATCCCGTATTGTTAGCAGGACAAGCGCCGGACTCCCGGCCGGAGCAAAAGGCTTCAAAGCTTTCCTTTCCCTGCAGAGGATCCTCTTCCACCTCCTCTTGTTTTCCTCTGATTTGTTTTGCGTCTTTGTTTTATTTACACGGTGATGTAATGCTGTAAACACAGAACACAGACACAGAAGAGGAAAAACATCTTGTGCAGATTAGATAAAAAAACAAACCATTTTATGTCACGTATTTTGCCTTAAAGAGAGAAAACAGACTAATGACTGACTGGAACTGTAAATCCCGTATTAGCTTTTATTCACTGTGAATCAACCAGTGTGATCGTTCATCTGGAAACCTCAGCCTCCGCTTGTGTACGCTGTCAGTTGGTCTTTTGTTGCGGTGCCAAATAGACCTTGGCAAGATGAATTTCTCACTTGTTCATTCATTTTTCTGCCATGTCCCTGTCTGCTTTTCTTTTTTTTAAATCCTGCTTTTGTTTCTTGTTTCCTTCCTCCAGACAATTGTGGAGTTGGCAGAGACAGGCAGCCTGGATCTGAGCATATTCTGCAGTACCTGCTTGGTAAAGTCTGACTCCTCTCTCTCTCTCACAAGATGATACATACAGAGGAACAATAGCATGAATAAAAACAACTTGCTTTTATGACTGTTTCCTGACAGATACGGAAGCCCATCAGGTCCAAACACTGCGCCGTGTGCAACCGCTGCATCGCCAAGTTCGACCACCACTGTCCCTGGGTGGGGAACTGTGTCGGTACGTCAACAACACCGCAGATTATATTAGGAAGTCGACAGACACACACACACAAAACACAACACAACAAACGGCTGCTCGTAACTCCGAGTTGTGGCTTTTTATCAGCTCCATATTCCACTTTTAAGAAGCAACATGTGTTCTGACTGAGGGCTCTGCTCTCAATTTATTCTGGGCCTGGTGCACAAAAACATGTTGAGGGGAAATACTGGACATCTGAGTAAACTGGCATACCTTTAATGAATACTGTTCCAAATTACACCAGATTTAGTCTGAAACATATGGAGGACGGACCCTGCCAAAATCAAAAATAAATAAATAATCAAATGATGACTCAGTAAATAAATAAATATGTCATTAAATGTAGCAAAAATAATATTACAAATAAATGCAAAAATAAATGTAAAAATACATACATTAAAACAATTAATTAATTAATTAAACAGAAGAGCAAATAAATAAGGGAATTAATACAAAGATAAATAAATATAGAAGCAAATTAAAACAGAAATATCAATTTGTCACATTTTATCAATTAATTAATAGCTACTTTTTTTATATTATTTTTGCTACATTTAATGGCATGTTTTTTTTATTGATCAGGTCATTTATTTATTTTTTTATTTTTTTATTTTGGCAGGTTCTGTCCTCCATCTAATAAAAGGGTTATTACATTTAAAAACATTTTATAGAATACATCATGAAGTGTAATTTTAATTCATGTCTTCAGTGATCAAACATTAATTTGATAAAAACTAAACCCAACATAGTGGAGACTGAGAAGGCTTTATTGAAAAAGATGCAGGAAATGAAGAGGGCAGAATGAAGTGTGTGTGTCAGATGGCGTCTGTGAAGCAGACTGGAGATTTAGTTTTATTAATTTTAATTAATTTATTAATTTTTTATTTATTTATTTTTCCATTTATTTTTTTTATTTTTAATATTATTTTTGCTACATTTAATTACATATTTATTTATTTTTCTGTTGAGTCATTTATTTATTTATTTATTTATTTATTTATTTTCAACACAGTGGAGATTGAGTAGGCCTTAATGAAAAGATGCAGGAAATGAAGCGAGTGTGTGTCGAGGATTGTGTCACATGGCGTCTGTGAAACAGACCGGAGACGGTTGGGAAAGGAAGTTTAAAAACCAGGTGGTCAGGAAGAAGCTTGGAACAACGAGCCCCGCTTCATCATGACTATTGGGATCAGGGTTCTGGGAAAAGATTTCAAAAGTTCTTAAGAAGTTTTGAAATGATCAAACACAATAGAGACAATAGAGTGCAACGAAGTCCCACCCACACCGGAGGGAAAACAATCCATCACTCTCCATCGACATAGCATTATGTGGAGGTGCCTCTTGTCATTTTCATCTGCTATGAAACTATGTTTTAAATAAACTATTGCTGTATGCTAAGCTAAAGCATTTTGACAGTATGACACATGTCATGTGTGTAGCAACAAACTGAGGCGATGAGAACTTGACATGACTTTCTTGTTTCTCCTCTACAGGAAGTGGGAATCACCGCTACTTCATGGGTTACCTGTTCTTCCTGCTCCTCATGATCTGCTGGATGATATACGGCTGCATCTGCTGTGAGTAGAAGAAACAAACCCTCTCTCGTTTCTCACCTCACTCACTTCTATTCCTCCACTAACTCCTTTTATTTGTGCGTCTGTTTTCCCCCTCCAGACTGGAGGATCCACTGCGCCACCAGTTATGCGAAGGATGGTTTCTGGCTCTACCTGACCCAGATCGCCTCCTGCTCTCCCTGGATGTTCTGGATGTTCCTCAACAGTATCTTCCACTTCATGTGGGTGGCAGTGCTCATCATGTGTCAGCTCTATCAGGTCTGGGTTAACATTTTATACACCAGTTTTAAAGACAACATGGAAAACTCGGATTAACAATATCCTGACATGTATATTTACGTCTGTGTTAGTTGGCTGACTTCTTTGCTACTCTCTCTCAGATCGCGGCTCTGGGAATCACCACCAACGAGAGGATGAACGCTCGGAGATACAAACACTTTAAAGTCACAGCCACGTCCATCGAAAGCCCCTTCAAGTGAGCAACAGTCTTTTATTTGTTTTCTACAGAGAGCTGAATCTTTTATAGTGTACAATCACGTCTGCTAAGAACTGAACAGGTAGTTATTATCTTTCCAGCAGAGTTGGAATGGTGCTGACTCCGTGTCTCCTCACACTCATGTTCCTCTGTCTCCCTCTCTTTCTGTCCCCCTCTCTCTCTCTCTCTCTCTTTCCCTCTGCAGCCACGGCTGCTTCAGAAACCTCATAGATTTCTTCGAGATCCGCTGCTGCGGTCTGATCCGACCCGTGGCGGTGGACTGGACCACGCAGTACACAATAGAATACGACCAGACGTCAGGCTCGGGCTACCAGCTGGTGTAGAGGAGGAGGAGGAGGAGGAGGAGGAAGAAATGGGGGGGAAGGGGAGCAGCTGGATGGAAGCAAGGAAGGAAGGAAGGATGGATGACCCTCCCCATCCCCCCCATCCCCCTCTCCAGCGTTCATATCACAGCGATGCTGTTCTCGGGAGCGCTTGCTTTTTTCGGACCATCTCTCCCACAACCGATCAAAAGACTTCAAAAAAAAAAAAATCAGCCAGGACTAGCATGCTGTTACGGGGCAACACCACACCTACACCCCCCCCCTCTCCGCCCTCACCACCTTTACTACTATTACTACTACTACTACTATTCTACAGACTTCATTACTGCTACCCCCCCACCCCTCCACCTCGCCTCTTCTCCTGAGCCCTTTGGACGGTGCGTCGCTGCCAGGCACGAGACGGAGAGGAGAGAGAGGCCGAGAGGAATTACAAAAATAAAAGTTGGTACCGGAGACGTGGCCGCCGCGGAGACGGCAGCACCGTGACGTCGTGGCAGTATCCCTTCCCCTACTTTATATATCCTTATTTATGGTGTCCCTGTTGATGTGCCCTGTATGTATTTTTTTTTGTTTTTGATTGGTTCAGGTACTTCCTGTGATAGTTAACCGTGGGAAGCTGAAGGATGTGTTTTTTTTAAACCATGAATCTATAATAGAGATAAGGGAATGTCTTTTTAAAAGGTCTTGATTTTTGCACCGTGATGAGTCGAGCTGATTTGCCAACATAGTTGAACTGATCAGAGCGAAAGCGTCGGGTTCCAGGTGGAGCCGCTGGAGGAGTCCCGACATGCTGAAATATAAAAGCTGGGATTAAGCGACTCCTCCAGCGGCGACCGCCGTAGACGCGACCGCAGATATCCTACAGACAATGTGATACAGGTCTATTTATTTTAAAAACTATTTATAGATAAAATAACTATGTTCGAGAGCGCCATCGTTTTTACATTTCACATCATTTTTTAGTAGGTTTTTATGAGAACAAATAATTCAACCTGTAGCCGTTTTGACATGGAAAAGCCCGGGAGACGTTAACCATAAAATCTCTATATAATAATAGACAGCGAGTGTATTTATTAACAGCAAGAGTTGAGTGTAAAGAGAAAAAAAGTACGGTTTACAAAGAAAGGTTCATTCCATGTGTGTGTTTTCCTCTGTAAAGTCTTATTTGTTTTGTTTGTCTGCCAACATTGCACTGATCATTTTTTGTTTTGAAAGTTTTTTTTGGCTGTTACTGAACACAAGGGCCCAGCAGCGCCGCTTCACACCGACGCTCCCATTGTTTACAGAGAAGATGAAGAGGAGGAGGAGGAGGAAGGCCCATCAGACATGGCCGACTCCCATCACTTCCTGTCTGGACCCCCCGCGCCCGCAATCAGCAGCAGCAGGATGGACTGAAGTGTAAAGAATGTGCACCTTGTACATAAAACTATCTTTCTCTGTAACTCTTTCTTTTCGTCAGTGTTAGTTTGAAGGTGCTCCTGGATTATTTTTTATTTTTTCGGGGGGGATTTCTTCCAAGAAAGAAGAAAAATCAAGTGACTATACTCCAAGTGTATGACCGTAGCTTCTAGTGATGTCCGACACTGCTGTCTATAGGCATTTTAACCCCTTAAATACCTTCAAATCCCTGCCAAGAAACTCTCCACTGCATGTACGATGCTTGGGACAGCTGGGCTCTCGCCGTCCCCCTTCCCCCCCAACCCCATAGTCGTCACCGTGGTGACAGCCCGGCAAGCCACGTGTCTGTATATAGTGAATGTTAAGTATTTGCAAGTACTTTTCTGCATTCATTTGTCTGTTTTTTTTATTAGTTTCTTTCTAAATCCAGTGTGTTTAGTGGAACTTTTTCAGGACGCCGCCGCCGCCAGTCGAGGCTCCTCCTGTGCAAGTGTGTAATATATTTGAATGTTCCATGCTTGTGGACTCTGTAGTCATCCTAAAGAGTTTTTATTTTTGGGTTTTATTTCTCTGTCATATATCGCTGGGTTTGTTATACCACTGGATGTACAAATTGTAAAGCAAAGACACTAGAGAACTAAAGGCAGACGCCAAATTTCTTTTTTTCCCGTTTTTCTAAAAAGCTGAAATGTGATCATGCAATAGTTTTAAGGATGGAGAGAGAGAGAGAGGAGGTTATATATTACATTAAAGGCCTCCGGTTGAACTTTTGGGCCTCATGTTTGCATCATCAGAAGGGGACGGTTATGTCATCATCATTCATGTTTCACCCCCCCCACCCCTCCACCCATCTCGCTTAACCAACCACTGATGTCATTTCTGCCCTACGATGAAGACGACACAGCCGCTAGTTTTTGCGCGCTTTAAAAGGCTTTAAATGATTTCATATCAGTACCACTTGTGTTGTAATAATGCCTTTTGAAGTGACAGGAGGTAAAAGCGGTGTTTTTTTGTTTTCTAGGGCAGCAACCCCCCCCCCAACCCAGCTCATCCAGGACATGAAATCAAAGGCGTTTCAGTCCTCACTTAGTTCTTCCAGCAGCCTGAAAAGTCTCTGTTCTGTCCCCCCCCTCTCACTTCACCTCTATCATGTGGGATAATAAAATAAAAAATGAACAAAAAAAAGATAAAGCACATAATCATCTCCAGTGCCTCTCTGCCCACCTTCAGACATCACTGTAACTCCGCTTCAGATGTAAACATACGGGCATGGTTCAGTTTTAATGGCTTTAATAATAAAATACAGTCAAATGTGAACACGTCGTTCATGTTTTTATTACAGGTACTTCTTCAACATAAAAGCACACGAGGGAGGGAGGGAGGGAACACCAGACGGGTTGATGTTGGTACAGAGGAATGTAGAAAAGGTGTGTGTGTGTGTGATCCAGTTGAGCCGTCACTGAGCGTGAACCAGGGCGCCGGCTCCTTGGCCGTAACCGAACCCTTTGGGCCCGAAGTTCTTGGCGTAGCACGCTGCGGAGGGAAAGAGAGGAAATGATAATAAAAACATTAACGAGCTGCAGATTGTTTTGTTCCAAGACCGCATCCTTACATCACTGACTAAAAATAGAAGTGTTGCCCACAGCAGGATGATATCAGCCAAACCAAAAATAAATAAATAAATGACTCGATAAATAAATATGTCAGTTAATGTAGTAAAAATAATATTAAAAATTAATTTAGCCATGAATTAATTGATAAAATGTGACATGATTTGATATTTCTGTTTTAATTTGCTTTATTTATCTTTGTTTTAATTCCCTTATTTATTTACTCTTGAATTTTCCCTTTTATTTATTTATCTACTTATTTTATAAATATTTTAATTTATTTCTTTATTTTTGCTTTTATTTTTATTTATTTATTTATTTTTGCATTTATTTTTATTTATTTATTTGCATTCATTTTTGTTTTATTTTATATTTAATTTTAAGTGTGTATTTATTTATGCACGATTTTCCCAAAATTATTTCCGTATTTATACATTTCCTTATGCATTTCTACCTCATTATGCAAATTAGAGGGGCTGTCAATCAACGTGTGTTAATTAATAAAAATAAATACATAGACAAATAAAACAGAAGAATAAATAAATAAGTAATGGAATTAATGCAAAGATAAAAAATAAAAATAAAGAAGCAAATTAAAACCGAAATATTAAATTGTCAGATTTTATCAATTAATTAACAGCTACATTTGTATTTAATTATTTTGATACATTCAATAGTACATGCATCTTCCAGTATTAAGACTAATTGTGTCACTATTTGGAAAAAGATGTTGAATTTTGACTTGATTTTGGTTGGTGGAGCGCCACCAAGTTGAGACTTCACTGGATCACACCTTGATGGATAAAAAATGTCTCCAGGTAGGTAAGAGGGCGACAGCTCTCTCATTTTCCTGTTGCACGTTATACCAGACCACCTTCAACCTGAGTAGAGGTCTAATCCACCAGAATAGAAAACACTTGTGTGTGTGCAGAGAGAGCTTTCACAGTGCTGTTTCCCAGCTCAGCTCAGAGCTGTTTATCTCTCACCAACATGTGACGTCTAAAATAAGCCCACTACTCAGGTCGTGGTCAAACAACAAGCTGCAGAATATCTACATTCTCTGAAAACCACTCCTGGATTGTTTTAAACAAAATGTTTAGTGGAAATAGTTTTTCTTTTAGTAACATCTCAGGTCCACATGTTTGTTCTCAATGCTCCTGATTAGAGTAACAACATCCAGCTGCTGCTCAGACAGTCTCCGAACCACAGACTGATACCAGCAGCAGAGTTTGATGCTACATTCCTCCTCATCAGTACAAGGTTTCATTATGACATCCAGCAAACATCCATCTGCTGACGACGTCTGTTTCTGTGTCCTCTGTTTAACCAAAGTCAGTCTCGTTGTGCTGATGAGAAGGACCACTTAAAGTATAATGTAGTATAGCAGCTCTCTTAGCTTGACAAGGTCAGCGTGATCCAGCCAAACCAACACAGCGAATGTGAAAGAACTCATCTGGGACGACAGTGAGTATAAGAGGCTGTGCATGTGTGTTACATTAGAGCCGGTCCGTCCATGTCCAGGTCTGATTCTGCTGATATGATCACAATTAGCTGGCAGTAGTGATTTCTCTGCACACATTCGTGAATTAATCTTCTTATGAGCAGGTGTTAAAGCTTCTCTTATTCACTTATAATTAGGCTAAGAGACTCTGTGAGGAGTGTTATTTATCTCACCTTTGCAGTAGATCTCTCCGTCTTTCTCGGTCTGAGTGGTCGACTCCAGGCTCTTACCACATTTTGCACAGCGGAAGCAGTTCTTGTGCCACGGCTACGAGGAGAAAGAGAGAACTTTGATCGGATACCTTCCTACTACAGCATTCAGGTCTGTCTTCATGCTTTTCATGCTAAATCTACCTTTTAAAGGAACAGTGTGTAACATTTCAGGGGATCTATAGTAGCAGAATTAGAATATAAAATTCATATTGGGGCTGTCAATCGATTAAAATATCTAATCGCGATTAATCACACATTTTTTTTATCTGTTCAAAATGTACCTTAAAGAGAGATTTGTCAAGAATTTAATACTCTTGTCAACATGGGAGTGGACAAATATGCTGCTTTATGCAAACGTACGCTAACTTTTGGCGAGGAAAAACTGTCATGGCCATTTTCAAAGGGGTCCCTTGACCTTTGACCTCTAGATATGTGAATGTAAATGGGTTCTATGGGTACCCACAAGTGTTGTTAATTGATTTCCAATAATACATATATACATACATTTGCATAAAGCAACATATTTGCCCACTCCCATGTTGATGAGAGTATTAAATACTTGACAAATCTCCTTTTAAGGTTAATTTTGAACAGATAAATGTGCGATTAGTTTGCGATTAATCGTGATTTAAATATTTTAAAGGAGTGACAGCCCTAGTTTTCAGTTATTAACAGCTGATAATGTCATCATTTTCTTCATCAAAGCGGCTCCCACAGCCCGGGGTGCCTTTCTGAATGTCTTCATTACACAGAAAATTACAGGTTCTGCTCTGAGCCAACGAGTGGAGCCTGATAGATTTCCTCCCATTAGGGAAACACATTAACAGCTCACCGCCCGATGACATCACCTGCTATAAAGCAGCTTGTGTGGATCCAAACACGCGACAGGAAACGCTCCACTCCCACTTTAAGAGGGGAAACAGAAACCCTCAGAACAGATCTGTGCTCTCTCTGTGGACAGGTTTTCATCTGAGCCACCACTCTGACGCTCATTGATTTTCTCCCTCGGAGCTAAACATCCTGCCGATGCGTCTCAGGAGTGTGACTTCATGTACTGTAAATGTGCCAGAACCCCAGTATCCGGATGGCCTCGCACGATTAACGCCAGCTGTTAGGAAGCTCCCGTCCACACTACATGGAACGGCTTCAATCAGAAGAACAGGGTTTGTGTTCTCTCATTAGGAGAGACCACACCGGACCTCCTACATGTGGTTCAAGCACTGTAAAACAACCATGTGCGTCCAATCCACTCAGTTTTACCCCGTGTGGTTTGTGATGTAGATTGTGGAGTTCAAGGAACCCACTCTGCTCGGGTTGGGGGTTTGATTTCTGTTGGGCTGTTCATGCTAATCCTATAATGGTCCTTCTGTAGAGTTTGATACACGCTACACATTTGAAAGGTCATGATAGCCTCGTTGAGTTCACACTGCAGCTTAAATTCTGTGAAACACATTCAGTTAGAGCAGGGGTCAGCAGCCTTTACTATCAAAAGAGACATTTTAGGCAAAAAAAAAATAAAATCTGTAATATTACGAGAATAAAATCATAACTTTACGAGAAATAAAGTCGTAATATTACGAGAATAATATCATAACTTTACGAGAAATAAAGTCGTAATATTACGAGAATAAAGTCAGAAGTTTAAGAGAAAAAGAATCTGTAATATTACGAGAATAAAATCATAACTTTACGAGAAATAAAGTCGTAATATTACGAGAATAAAATCATAACTTTACGAGAAATAAAGTCGTAATATTACGAGAATAATATCATAACTTTACGAGAAAAAAAGTCGTAATATTACGAGAAAAAAGTCAGAAGTTTATGAAAATAAAGTCAGAATTTTACAAGAAAAAAAAAAATACTACTTTATAATATTATGACTTTATTCTCAAAATCTCAGATCAATTTTTTTCCTCAATGTGGCCCTAATACTCCGTCGTACCGTCGTACTATAGACTTACAACAATGATAAATAAAATTCCAATGTTATTTCCATGACCTTGGAAAGTTCAATCAATATGTGTGAACATGAGCTTCTCTCTCTCAAAGACAGAAACCAGAGAAGGAAGTCTCAAACTGGTGATGTCATAGAGTATAAAGTCTGGAGCTGCTCCATAGACAATGAATGGGAAGCTGACTTTATGGAACCACAGAATGTTTTTTTTCTATTTTATAACCAAATGATCTTTATTGTAAAGTAGTGTTCTCAGTTGTGAAACGGAAAATGTTCCCATATAGTCAGAACATTCCTCTGGGTGCTCTGTGTCATCTAGAACATCTCTCCCCATTCATTGTCTATGGAGCGGTTCCACACTTCGTACCCTATGATATCACAAGTTTGAGTTTTAGCTGTAGTTTTTTGATTTGGGAGAGAGTTGTTCATGTTTACTAATATGTTTTGGTCTTAGACCATACTGTAGGAATGACATGTATGAATTTTGAAAAAGGGCGTAGTTCCCCTTTAAAGTCTGTGGCATAACATCAGATTCCCCAGCGCAGCCCACTTTGTACGCACTCGGTCAGCGTTGTCAAGATAATAAATGAATCCTCATCTTAGCCAAGAGTCATGAATTTTTGCAACTTGGCTCCACTAGTGAAAGCCTAATAATCGACTTGGCTATGATCTTCTTGGCAGATGCTTTGATTTAAAAGCCTGACGGTGCATATACTGTATCCAAAGTGTGTTTCTTAATCTGCAAACACATCTTTCTGGCTTTACTGTCAAATAGATATAGAGATAAAGAGATGACTCCTCTGGTTGCAAAAAGACGTCTGATTGTATAGAAGTCTATGAGAAAATGAGATTACGGCGAACTTGATTTATTCCCTCAGTAAACATTGTAAACATGAGTTTATGGTCTCAATCGCTAGTTTCAAGTCTTCTTCAATACAGCATGATGTTCATTTAGTAAATTATGGTCCCATTTAGAGTCAGATAGACCATAAAGCAGGGGATGCTTTAGGGCGTTTAGAGTTAATTGTAACATTTTGGTCGCCTAAAAATGTCTTATCGAGCGTTCGGTTGTGCTTAGCTCCAACCTCTCGTGCAAAAAAACAATAAGTTGATGGCCAAAAACCAAGATGGCGAGACTGTCCCTAGTTCTGTCCCATATTTTTGGTGACCTGACGGTGGCTCTAGATAAAGTCAAAGGTTCACCAAAGTAGAAGACGCTTCAGATAAAACTCTCACCTTGCCGGCCCCCATGATCTTCTCAGCTGCGTAGACGGAGTCTCCACATCGGGCACATTTCTCTGAATTTCCAAACTTCTGGGCAAATTTGGACGGGTTGGGGTTGGTGGTCGGTCTGTGAGTTTGTGTCCTGGGATGAAAAAGCATATGAAGCATGAATCCAAAAATCACCACCACTAAGTACATCTAAAATCTCAATGATCTCGTCTCTAAATAGTCGACTAATGAATCAGTCGTTTTGGTCTCAGTTGACTCAGATTTCCTCTGTCGATTAGACGTTTTTTATGTTTTCTTTTCGTGCTGAATGACTGATTTTCAAGAAACTTATGAACACAAGATGTAAAGTGGTGCTTTTAATGTCATAAAGAATCTTTTTTGTTTTACAGATCATTCTGTAAAAACTCTTAGTGGTGGATATCTGATTTTGGAATGAAACTGAAGCTCTTTCTGTACCAGAACCTCCCGTTTTCTGGTGAAAACATTTACTCATTTCCAACAAAAACATTGACGTCTGCAGTGATGAGTAACTACCGTAGTTATACCGTAGTTATGTATCAGTTAAACATTCATTCTTAAATCAATTAATATCTGTTGAGACGACGTTGTATTGATTGCAATAACATGACAGAAGACAGAAATAAACCTGGCACACCCTACTCCTATACTGTCCACAGCCAGTGGTGGGAAAGTGAGAACCGCGGCCCCGGAGCGATGCTTATCAGAGGGTGACCGCCAGCTCCAGTGGCCCCTGAATGAAACCCTTTGTGGCCAGAGGACAGAGAGGACGGAGAGGAGGGAGAGGAGGGAGAGGAGGGAGAGCGCGATCCTGCTGGTTGCATAATAAACTCTTTCATAACCGTCACCACCTGACGTCTGAGGCAGGAGTAGGTGACTCAGGGTGGGTTTGTGTTTTCCTGGTGCATTCACATCATGTGTATAGTAAGTATTCACAGTCTAGAAGTCATTTTGCAGTTTGAGCGACTCGTTTGGAAAGCGATGAACCCGACCTATTAGATGATGTATTAACCTCTTAGATCATTACTCTGAATTTCAGACTTTGACTTCTCTCTTCTTGGATCTACAGCGTTCACCAAACCAGCTGGGAACTGCTGAAGCCAAGCTGGAGAGGCTGGAGAAGACTAAAAGATGTATGTCAAGGTTCCTTTCCTTTCCCACAGGTTTGCGGTTGAGGCAGTGGGAACCAGAGAAGGATGCAGGGGGAAGGGCAGAAGCAGCGGTTTCAAACACAGTTTTGACCCACTTTTGAAAAAGTGAAGCCAAAATATCCCAGATACATGAGCCGCCGTCTGATTCTGACATCATTTGGAGCCGGAGTCTGCGCGGTAGTGATCGGGTTGCCAATCACGAGGCGAGCACAGCCACAGTTTGTTAGCGTGAGCCACCTAGCTGCTACGTTAACACCACTGTAGCTGTTTGGCTACAGCCCAACTACATTTATGATCAAATGTTCTATTACACAGACTGGTGACGGTTATAGAAAGTTAAAATTACATCTCCTCTCTTGTACAATTCAGAGCCTCCGGCTGCACGACTACTTCACTCAGAGCAGCTGTCAATCACAGCTGTCAATCATGACGTCTCACCCCCCTTTAAAAACAAACTTATATCAGAAAATGAATATTTAAATAAACATCAGCATGATAAGAACTACCTAAAATGACAGAAATCTTTGAGGAAAAATGTATTTGACACGTACATCCGCTAACATGGAGGAGGCGGAGTTTATGAGCTGTACTGCAGCCAGCCACCAGGGGGCGAACGAGATGTTTTGGCTTCACTTTTAGGGACCTGTCGTGTCGTCATTCTTTATATACATCTATTTTCTTACCTGGTACGTAGGCTTGTCGCGGTAGTCGGTGTTACCGGTGTTACACGGTGGTCAGGCACACTCCGATTACATTACGTACCAACCGCCCCCTATTAACCGGTGGGAAAATGTCCTCGCCGTAACATCCCTACTGGTAGCTGTTTACTAACTTGTTCAAGAACCAAAATCTGTTAGCTGTTAGTTACATGATAAACTCTCTTATCACGAGGCCACCCAGCAGTGGCTCTTACTGCCATTAACTGACTCATGTTCATGCTGCTTTTGTCTCTGTATTTGTATCTGTAAGTATTTTTTTTCCCCCTCAAGTTTATGTATTTAGCAACTATTTTAGGATCAGCACAATGAGTGCATGCTGTTTGTGGGACAATAGCTCTGTCAGAGTCAGCAGCCACAACTGATAAACATCATTACGCCGCTGAACTCACTGACCTTGGCAACTTCTCGGCAAACCACTTGTGCAATTTAAAGTTTGATGAATGATCCTTTTATTCAGACATTTCAAGACGGCATTTGTGTCGTTCTAAATCTATGAAATTGCAAAAAAAAGTAATTAAAAACTTTGCAGTTAACTGGCAGCACACTGAAGCGCTTTTACTGTCAAATAGTGTCTACATTTTTATTATTATCCCATCCGATGGAAACATTGCAGAGCTGGAGTGGATGTCAGCACAGCTCTGACGAAGCATGGCAAGTAACAAACAGGAAGACGGCGTCATATTGCCGTCACTTTATCAGATCATTTGGTAGAATCATGATTATCATAGTGAATATAATAAAGCCAGCTTACTCTTCGTGTTTGATTCCCAGCCGCTCCCCTCGGTCCATGTTGAGCGTCCCGGCCCCCTGGCCGTAGCCGTAGCCTTTAGGGCCGTACTTCTTCCCGTAGCAGGACTTGCAGTAGATCTCCTGGTCGTGAATAGCCAGCGTGGTGCTGTCTAAGCCCTTCCTGCAGACCACTGAGGACACACAGAGACAAGGAGTTACAGACGTTGAATGACGGTGTCACTGTGCACCAAACGAAGAAATACAGAACCTTCCTGAGACGACAAACATTTGAAATACTGAACGAAGTTTTAGGGGCAGTTCAAATGGAATCAAAGAAAGGACATAATTGAATTTTTATAAGCAACTGAATGTTGAAATTTGCCATCGTCGGGTAAGCGTAGCACCCACCCTCCTGTCCCCTCCCCCCCAGGTTAACACTGTTAGCTCTGTTCATACTGTTGCCGTTGTTTGCACTGTTAGCGCGGTAACACGATAACGCAAATTCATTTTAACGCCACTAATTTCTTTAATGCATTATCGCAACTTGTGATTTTTAGGTTGTAGTGGGCTCAGTTTTAAAGCTAGAATGAAGATACTATGAAACTAGAAAACCTAAAGAATCCATTGGTACCAACCATGTCATACTAGCTTGCTGCAAAGGAGGTTACATAACGCTCCAAACTTACACTAAATTTTGGCGAGGAAAAACTAACATTGCCATTTTCAAAGGGGTCCCTTGACCTCTGACCTCCAGATCAGTGAATGTAAATGGGTTCTCTGGGTACCCACGAGTCTCCCCTTTACAGACATGCCCACTTTATGATAATCACATGCAGTTTGGGGCAAGTCATAGTCAAGTCAGCACACTGACACACTGACAGCTGTTGTTGCCTGTTGGGCTGCAGTTTGCCATGTTATGATTTGAGCATATTGTGTTATGCTAAATGCAGTACCTGTGAGGGTTTCTGGATAATATCTGTTATTGTTTTGTGTTGTTAATTGACTTCTAATAATAAATATATACATACATTTGCATAAAGCAGCATATTTGCCCACTCCCATGTTGATAAAAGTATTAAATACTTGACAAATCTCCCTTTAAGGTACATTTTGAACACATAAGAAATGTGTGATTAATTTCAATTAACTACGGACAATCGTGATTAATTGATTGACAGCCCTAAAAAAATATTAATAAAGAAAATGGGAAAAGTCATTCAGTAGTGGGGCTACATTTTGAATGTCTGCCAGATTTTCCTCATAATAACTATTTGTTTCTGACGTCAGTACAGGATTTATTAGATTTAAACTCTAAAATAGCTTAGAGAAATATTTGTACAAAGTAAAGAACACGTTGTTTTGAAAAACAAGCGCATTACAGTGGCTTAAGCCTGCACACTGGCTAGTGTTGGGATTAGTTGAATTCTTCACACGCTGGCGTTCTCTGTGTGACCGTCTGATACCGGTTAAAGATTTCACACAGCTGGCTGGAAATAAAAATGTCTCCACTCGCGTCTCTCTGATCTCGTAACACTTTCAAAATGAAAGCTTTTGCGAGCTTGTTAGAAGATGTCTGTGTGTCAAATCAAATCACTCCTAAATCCTCCATGTGTTGTTCGGGTTTCTCTGAGTTTTTCAAGATTCGCTCCACTGCAGTTAGATAATCTTCATGCATTGCACAGAGTATAAGCAAATCTGAAAGATAAAGCCCTAAGAAGTGTCCAAAATGAGGCTGTGTTTACAACTGTGTGACATTTCTGACAGTATATATCGCTGCCTTTCATACACAGAAATGAAAATGTCAAACTGAGAAGCAGGAGGAAAAGGGCAGCGGAGAGCCAAGGACACCGTGTCCCCCCTTCGCTCATCGTCTCCTCAGTAGGAGTGTCGGACAAAGCCGCCG
The DNA here is from genome assembly GCF_015220745.1 of Sebastes umbrosus. Taxonomy (NCBI): domain Eukaryota; kingdom Metazoa; phylum Chordata; class Actinopteri; order Perciformes; family Sebastidae; genus Sebastes; species Sebastes umbrosus. The sequence goes on from NC_051291.1 coordinate 2,962,077, forward strand.
TTGTACGGGGAAACGCTGGAAAAAATAAACTCATCTTTTGTGGCTCGTATAATCCCGGTCTGTGTGCGCGAGGTCTTTTTGCTTTGGTATTTCAAGTTCAGGAGCAGGACATGCTGTCCAGCGAACTGATAATAACACAGTGTGAAATCAAAAACTGATGACCAGCGTCCTTTGATGAGCTGATCTTCCATGGACCTCTGCAGCCTGGACTCAGAAACAATATTATAAATACAAATAACATGAGCAGGTTGATGCAATATCTGCTCTTGGCAGGTCTTACATCAACATAATTACATTTAAGACTTTTGGCAAAGGTCTTGACAACAGCTACAAAACATGTCTGAGACTTGTTGTTTGTCTGCGTGCTAATGGGGAATCTCAGACATCTGAGACTGAAAGAGTTGGCTCTCATGTGTTAACTTTCAGTGACCTTTTCAATTCAAGAAGTTCACGTTACCCTTTCCACAACGCTTCTCACAGTTTGTCTGCCAGGTTTCATTTTCTCAAATCTAAAATTGCATAGCTTACTTCAACGAGAGATTTCAAAACAGTCATGCATTACTTCGTGACAAGAACACAATATGAAAAGGAGATTATCTTGCTGAACAAAACGTGTAAGTATCATAAACGTTTGTTTGCCACAAAGCTTATTTTCTGCAATAATCCAAAACCCAATGGAAAAATCCCGTTGGCTTTTTGTCGAGGGAACCTGGGCGATGCTGACTTCCTGTTTGGCCTACAAAAATACATCATCCCTGCATCACTCTATACAGGCTTTATGTTAGAAATGTGTAGTCTCTCTGCTCATAACTAACAAGCTTTGGAGTAGTAATGTTACGAAGCATAGTAAATGAGTACAATGAGTACAATTTATCAACTTAATGCTTCATCCACACACTCTCGTCACAGTGTAGAAAAGGAGGGCAAGCTACCAAGCTAAGTAGCCATCCATCGGTCTCTGGATCTGCTCTCTTCCTGGTGAGTTGCAAGGCCTATTGGAAGACGCTGGTACACGGGTTTGAGCTCTGGGGTATGACTCATGCGCAGCGGAACTGGAGCTGCAGTTGTGCGTTCCCATTGGCTCAATTTCGGGGAGTGCAAATCAGATTTTTCTGCGCATGTGTTGCACCCCAAAGATATGACGCGTTGATGATGTGTGATACCTCCTATTTTCCCCCTCCTGGTTGAGCTGCAACCACACTTTACTGCCCCACTGTCATGTTGTGGTCACCAAAACAACTGAAAACAATCACCACTTTCTTGTTTACTAGTCAAATGACCATGGAAAACAGTTGTCTGTTCTACTCCTATTCTATTTCTATGAGTACTCCCTATATAAAAGTAATAAATTCAGTGGCTGCCCAAGGTGGGAAATCAATGTAACAATAATGTTGTTGGTTATTCAGTGACATAAATTATATTCTATCTCTACTTCATGGGCTAAAACATGCTAAAAACACTGCTGTGGTCTGACTATTGAACGTAGTCCAGAGGTGTCCAGGTGTTCCAGCTTTACTTACTGCAGAGAAAACAGCATTTGTGGAAACACTTCCCGTCACACTGCACTTCCTCGGCGTGGTAAACCGTCCCACGGCACGCCGAGCACTTGTTGCCTCCTCCCCAGTTCGGCATTGTTTGTAGTTCTATGAAGAGAGAAGAGAGATGATATGAGAGGCTGAAGCAGCTGAGGAAGGGTTTACTTCATCTGTTCTAGGGGTGTGTAAGAGAACATCGATGCACATGAATATTGCGATATTATGTCGTGTGATACTGTATGGATCCTCCAAACCAACCATGTCATACTAGCTCACCAGGTAAGAGGATAAATAACTCCAACAGTATCGCAATATATCGAATCATTACCCCGGTATCATCATGCGTATCGTATCGCCAGATTCTTGCCAATACACGGACTAGTCTGTTCCTCTTCTACTTGCTCCGATATGTCCTCATCTGAACTTTGGAAACAAAGGACTTTGTCAGGCCTTATTCTCAAACCATGAAATTCAGCGTTAATGTTTTTCAGCAGCGTCTTACTGCAAAGCTCTCTGCCTTGCTCAAAGGCACGTCAAAACTGTAGATTTTGATGGATGTTTAATTGCTGTTTTAACCTCTTTTACCCGATGGACCCGGTGTCGGGTTCGGCTGAGCTGTGTGTTAAAACACTGCCTTTAAAAACGTCATAAAATGCTGTGGTGGTCTTTTTTCTAGAATTGTTTCTAAAAGCCGAGGCCTTAACGTTACTAAAACACTTTTACTCTATAATATTTTTGACCGTTTTAATATTGAATGTGACTTTGAATTCTTTTTTGTTATCTTATTTACATTGTTATTGATCTTATTTGTTATAATTATAAGTTTTACTTGATCATATTTCATTATTATAATAAAACTACTCCATTTGGAGTCAAAATTATACAATTTAGTTGTTGTTTTATTGATGTTATACTGTGCACAATGGTAGAATGTGATGATGCACAGGGTAAACGTCATGAACAAAGGCTCCATTGTGTGCACGTCACCTCCTGTTGTAGATATCATTAGTATTTTAGACCCTAGAGGTAGAAAACCCATTTCGCACACTTTGGGTATCCAAGTGGCCAAATGGAGAGTCCGCCTGGTCCTATCCTGACTAAAACCTTTGTAGAATCTATGTGCTTTGTGTTATTTAAATCTGCTTTGGCTCAGTTGTAGTCGAGGAGTTGCTGAATGAATTCAGTGGCATATCTGTGCTTGGCATCATTGCTATAATGGTATTATCCACTGTTGAATCTAGAAAACACTTTAGGCGAGGATAAAAATGTAAAGTTTTCCTTTGGCTCATCAGAGTTTATTCAAGCCTAGTAACAGTCACAATGTTACTGACACTGGGGATGAATTCTCTGAGGTCTTACCTCTCCATAGAGACCAAGATCATGCATATAGACCTGGTAGTTGTGGAGCTATTCTTGATTTATTTATGGTATGTCTGTCTAGGCGATTGTAGTTACTACATTTGCCTTTGAGAGCCGTACTGCTGGATTTCTAATGTTGCATATGGTTGAACTGAAATCCACCACTGCCACCCTGAAAACAAAACAATGCAAAAGAGGTCGGCCTAAACAACAGGGCAGACTAATACCCAAAGGAATGTGTCGGGGCGCCGTGCCTTCAGGCTTTTGTTGTCTGCAGGGCAGTGAATACAGGATACAAACACAAACAGCAGAGAATAAGTGTGAGCGCGAAGTAAACAGTGTTGTTACCACACAGAGCCCACATGACGCACCCAGTCACATCATGTGCATCTGTCTGTAATTACAGACCTTTAAAAATGTGTCAAGAGGGCGCCGATGAGGATCCAATAAGGGACGAATTTAATATCTTCTCACCGCATAGCGAGCCTGCTGTGATATCATAATTGGGAGACTCAAATTAAAAAGCGTCGTTGTTCTTAATTAATTGAAAAGGAAGCACGAAGCAGTAGAAACTGTTAATCTTGTCGGTGCTCCTCCCAGCTGGATTAGAGACTGTAGAACAGGCCCGAGCATGAGAGGGGATCAAAATACCACCAACGTTACCCTCAAAGTGCCCTCAGGGGCTGGCTGTGATGGGACGGTCGCTGTTCATGTGTACAGACCAACAAGTTAGCTGATAGAAACCACAGTCGATCTAAAGTTTCACAGAGTTCAGTGGTAATGATGTTTGTGCTGATAATCGGTGTCTTTAAACTTTGCTATCCATTCAGTATTCAGTGTTTGTAACTATGGAGTTACTTTTGTGTCTCTATTACCCAAACAGAGCAGGTTTGAGAGCAAAACCTGACAGTAGTAAGACGGGTAATCTGAAAAAATCATGTTCCTCTGTGTCCTCCAGTGCTCCTAACGGCGTCTGCAAGATTTCACAGAGCGGAGGAAAACAACCAATCAGAGCCGAGCTGGAGCCTTGCCGTCTCTGAGCAGCTGTCAATCACTCGCAAACTCCGACTCTGACAGTAATCTTATTTGTTCATTAGCTAACGTTAAAGGTCCCATATCGTGCTCATTTTCAGGTTCATACTTGTATTTTGTGTTTCTACTAGAACATGTTTACATGCTGCAATGTTAAAAAAAAACTTTATTTTCCTCATACTGTCTGCCTGAATGTACCTGTATTCACCGTCTGTCTGAAACGCTCCGTTTTAGCGCATTGCAACGGAATTGTGTTGCTAGGCAACAGTTTGGGTCCATGTTTAATTCCTGTCAGCTGATGTTATTTACATACACTGCAACAGGAAAATAAACTGGAACACATTTAGTATGTTTACGTTTAAAACTTTGAAATGGTCTAAATATTGTGCATTTGTGACATCACAAATGGACAGAAATCCTGACGGCTTGTTTCAAACGCACAGTTTCTGAATACAGGCTGGGTGTATTTCTCCATATATTGAGCGTTTTGATAGTTTAACAGTATTTATATATAACTTAAACCTGCTTTATAATATATAAGACATCAAAATGTCACTTTTTACAATATGGGATCCTTAACTAACTTTAGTTAATGAACAACTAAGAATATTGTTTAGCAAAACTGTGTAATTTTGTATTTACTAACAAACTGCTGCCTTTTTAACTTTATTTCTCTAAAGCTATAAATACCACAAAACAACAAATTATTAACGTTAAGGACAAAATATTAAGGTAATTGCCTTAAAAAGCTTAAATTCAACTTATAAGAAACATTAAAACACATTTAATATATTCAGTAATATTGATTAAAGTGTCAAAGTGTTTTTCAGTAAAACAGTCTGAAATCCAGTCTCAGCAAAATGTGTTAGAATAAAAACAGTTACCTGAATGTAGATTATGAAAAAGCAGGTACAGTGAGGTTTATATAGATGTTAAAGTGTCTCTGGTCCAGCTGAAGGTGTTCTCTGTGTATCCAGACAGATCCTCAGCAGCAGCAGCTTCACAACACTGAGATGCCACATACTGCACATATTTACTGCTTCAGTGGAAGGAGGAGTTTCCAAGGGGGCGTGAACTCAACACTGCTGCCTTCAGGGGCTGTCAGACATTATGAATAATGTTAAAGGGAGGTCCATGAATGCTGCACATGACATTATTTGAATAAAATAATATTATTACGAGAATAAAGTCATAATATTATGATAATAAAGTCAGACGTTTACGAGAAAAAAAGTTGTAATATTATGAGAATTTAGTCATAACATTACGAGAATAAAGTTATAGGTTTAAGAGATAAACATTTTTAATATTATGAGAATAAAGCCATAAGTTTACGTGAAAAAAGTGGTAATATTATGAGAATATGGTCGTAAATTTACAAGAAAAAAGTCGTAGTATTATGAGACTAAAGTCATAAGTTTACGAGAAAAAGTCCTAATATTACGAGAATAAAGTCAGAAGTTTACGTGAAAAAAGTGGTAATATTATGAGAATAAAGTCGTAAATTTACAAGAAAAAAGTCGTAATATTATGAGAATAAAGCCATAAGTTTATGTGAAAAAAAGTGGTAATATTATGAGAATAAAGTCATAAGTTTATGAGATAAAACATTTTAATATTATGAGAATAAAGTCAGAAGTTTACGTGAAAAAAGTGGTAATATTATGAGAATAAAGTCATAATATTATGAGAATAAAGTCATAATATTATGAGAATAAAGTCATAATATTACGAGAATAAAGTCATAGGTTTATGAGAAAAAAGTTGTATTATGAGAATAAAGTCATAGGTTTATGAGAAAAAAGTTGTATTATGAGAATAAAGTCATAATATTATAAAGTAGTAATTTTACGTTAAGTTTATTCACACTGTAATTGTATTTTGTCCACTCATGTTGTTTAAGAATGCCTAACAACATCTGGCAAAGGGACTGCTGATAAAAACTAGCCTCTTGTCTAACTCGGGTACATTTACATTTGTTTGAATGTTAATTAATGTTCATTGTCCCTTTTTCAAATAAAATAAAATTATAAAACTGAAGAACTTGTTGTGGATTTCTGCAGGAAAAAGGAGCTTGTCCTTCCTGTCAGGATTACAGGAAGTGAGGTGGAGACAGTAGACCCACCTGTGTTTACGCTTGATGTTCTTGGGCAGCATTGTGTATATATATATATATGTATAATAATCTCAATTATAAGAATTGCACTGCTGTATTCATCTGTCTAAACTTGCCGTTATCCTGCTCCCTGCTGGACACAGAGTAAATGCACATGATGGCTTGTTAATGTTTGTAGCACAGATAAAAAAGCCAAAAAGAGGTTCTCAATGAATAGTATTGGATATATTGACAAAATGTATATTAGACAAAGGGAATTTTTCTATCTCATTTATTTCTGTAATAAAGTGATCGGAGACCCGAATCACTCAGACGGTTAAAGCCCTTTTCTCCATGAGCCAATTAACCTCATTTGATTGTTAATTACATTCAGCTGATTGAACACAGCCAGGCTTGATTGCAACCAGTCCTGCAGGATCTTAAACCTCACCAGTATCCCCCACTGTGGAGCAGTCACCACAGAGTCCCTTCCTACAATCACATGATGTCTCTATCAAAAGAGGTTCCCAAAGGAAATGAGAAAGGCATATGTTGTATATATAGTCTTCAGCAGAACCCAGAAGAACATTTAAAGAAGTGCAGACTTCTCAAGCTTCAGCGAAAGGTCAGTGTTCATGACTCCACGATAAAAAAGACACAGATGGAAACTCTCTGCTAACCAATGGAATTATGGTGCCTTCAAATAGGGGTCGTGTTTACCGTGTGTTTACGAGTTGGGCCCGTATGAACGCCCTCATCATGTCGTATTCACGACCTCGGAAGTGGAAAGATTCAGAATTTTCAGAGTTCACGACTTGTGACGTATTTGCTGACATTTTCAGGAAATGGCGGAGTCAATGGAAGCTGATTTTTCGGTGCATAATAAGTGAATATATTCTAATTTTAGTCGTTTTTTTCTTTGTTATTTTATAATATGTCTGAGGAAGATGTTGATATTCCCAACGACCTCATCTTCTTCCACTTGTCTTTATGCATTTCCTGCATTATGTTGCCCGTTTCGCATTCTTATTTTAGTTATTTATTTTTTTAGAAGGCGACCAAATTGCTAAAAGTTAAATTTTGACTATAAGTGCAAAATAAAAGTAAAGAAATCCTTCACGTTTACTATATTCTACTACTAGTAGTTCTACTATATACTACTTAAAATACAGAGGTCTTTTAAATGGATTAGATTAGACCCTAGATGACTGCAGTACAGACAGCAAAAAGTAATTATACAAAAATATATTTGGTTATAATTAATACGCAATGTGAATAATTCAGAATAATTTTAGGCTGTTATTTGATTTTGATTGTAACATTTATATGTTTTCATTTCAATTTAGCCGATTCCCAATAGTCTAATCCCTTATATATTATAGATATGCATGTTGTTGTTAATTTGCTACTGTAGATGATAAAGTATTCAGACAAAAGAACTTTGCTTTGTGTTTGGCGACGCGCCTCGGGCCTAATCGTGTAATTCAGAAAGAATTTCTGTGAGCAGTAATAAAATAAATGGTCTTGAAGCAGGTGAAGCTGCAGCTCCTCCGGCCCTTATATGGACACAAATACTGAAGGTGAGGAAAGTAGAGCCACGGATAAATGAACAGAAACGAAACGTCGAGCATTTAGAGGGAAAATTAAGGTTGCTGTAAAAACAATAATGGGGCAGATTATGTCACCTTTTTAAAGGATATTATTGGGTACACAAAATTACGTGTTTATCAGATGTGACACATTGTACAAAAACATCATATGTTGCATTATGTTACCCTTAAATGGACATAAAGCCCCTTTGTAAAGGAAAGAGGAGCAGACTGAGTTTCCAGCACTCATTCGCTGTCTCAGGAGAACTAGAGAGACATTCTGACGTGCTGTTTTGCCCTCTAAGAGGAATAAAGTATCCCCTAAATCAGAGGGTCTCAAACTTTGTGGGAACAGGGACTCCGTAGAGGGGAGAAAAAAAATCGTAACACCAATTAATTATATTTGTTTGACAGTGACAAACAGAAACCACCACTTTGTTTTGCCCTGTTTTGTCTGAAAAAAAGTTTGATAAATGCTTGAAAAAAATGTCTCAAAAAAAAAAGTTAGAAAAATGCTTGAAAAAAATAATCTGAAAAATGTCAGAAAAAAAGTCTGAAAAAATATCCGAAAAAAAAAGTCAGAAAAAAAATATCTGAAAAAAAAGTCAGAAAAAATATCTGAAAAAAAAGTCTGAAAAAAAAGTCTGAAAAAAAAGTTTGGAAAAAAGTCTGGAAAAAAAAGTCTGAAAAAAAAGTCTGAAAAAAAATTTGGAAAAAAGTCTGGAAAAAAAGTCTGAAAAAAAAAGTCAGAAAAAATATCTGAAAAAAAAGTCTGAAAAAAAATATCTGAAAAAAAAGATCTGAAAAAAAAGATCTGAAAAAAAAGTCTGAAAAAAAAGTCAGAAAAAAAATATCTCAAAAAAAAGTCAGAAAAAATATCTGAAAAAAAAGTCTGAAAAAAAATATCTGAAAAAACAGTCAGAAAAAAAAAGTCTGAAAGAAAAATCTGAAAAAAAGTCAGAAAAAAAATATCTGAAAAAAAAGTCAGAAAAAATATCTGAAAAAAAAGTCTGAAAAAAAAGTCTGAAAAAAAAGTTTGGAAAAAAGTCTGGAAAAAAAAGTCTGAAAAAAAAGTCTGAAAAAAAAGTTTGGAAAAAAGTCTGGAAAAAAAGTCTGAAAAAAAAGTCAGAAAAAATGTCCGAAAAAAAAGTCAGAAAAAAAAGTCTGAAAAAAAAGTCTGAAAAAAAAGATCTGAAAAAAAAAAGTCTGAAAAAAAAGATCTGAAAAAAAAGTCTGAAAAAAAAGTCAGAAAAAAAATATCTGAAAAAAAAGTCAGAAAAAATATCTGAAAAAAAAGTCTGAAAAAAAATATCTGAAAAAAAAGATCTGAAAAAAAAGTCAGAAAAAAAATATCTCAAAAAAAAGTCAGAAAAAATATCTGAAAAAAAAGTCTGAAAAAAAATATCTGAAAAAACAGTCAGAAAAAAAAAGTCTGAAAGAAAAATCTGAAAAAAAGTCAGAAAAAAAATATCTGAAAAAAAAGTCAGAAAAAATATCTGAAAAAAAAGTCTGAAAAAAAAGTCTGAAAAAAAAGTTTGGAAAAAAGTCTGGAAAAAAAAGTCTGAAAAAAAAGTCTGAAAAAAAAGTCAGAAAAAATGTCCGAAAAAAAAGTCAGAAAAAAAAGTCTGAAAAAAAAGTTTGAAAAAAAGTCTGGAAAAAAAAGTCTGAAAAAAAATATCTGAAAAAACAGTCAGAAAAAAAAAGTCTGAAAGAAAAATCTGAAAAAAAGTCAGAAAAAAAATATCTGAAAAAAAAGTCAGAAAAAATATCTGAAAAAAAAGTCTGAAAAAAAAGTCTGAAAAAAAAGTTTGGAAAAAAGTCTGGAAAAAAAAGTCTGAAAAAAAATTCTGAAAAAAAAGTCAGAAAAAATGTCCGAAAAAAAAGTCAGAAAAAAAAGTCTGAAAAAAAAGTTTGAAAAAAAGTCTGGAAAAAAAAGTCTGAAAAAAAATATCTGAAAAAAAAGTCTGAAAAAATGTCAGAAAAAAAAGTCTGAAAAAAAAGTCAGAAAAAAAAGTCTGAAAAAAAATATCTGAAAAAAATGTCCGAAAAAAAAGTCTGAAAAAAAAAGTCTGAAAAAAAAGTCTGAAAAAAAATATCTGAAAAAAGTCCGAAAAAAAAGTCTGAAAAAAAATATCTGAAAAAAATTTCTGAAAAAAAAAGTTTGAAAAATGCTTGAAAAAAATACTCTGAAAAATGTCTGAAAAATAAGTTTGAAAAATGTTGGAAAAAAAATTCTGAAATTTTTTTTTGAAAAATGCTTGAAAAAAATACTCTGAAAAATGTTGGAAAAAAATTTCTGAAAAAAAAAGTTTGAAAAATGCTTGAAAAAAATACTCTGAAAAATGTCTGAAAAATAAGTTTGAAAAATGTTGGAAAAAAAATTCTGATATCTTTTTTTTGAAAAATGCTTGAAAAAAATACTCTGAAAAATGTTGGAAAAAAATTTCTGAAAAAAAAAGTTTGAAAAATGCTTGAAAAAAATATTCTGGAAAATGCCAGAAATAAATTCTAAAAAATGTTGGAAAAAAAATTCTGAAAAAAAAAAAGTTTGAAAAATGCTTGAAAAAAAGATTTGAAAAAAATTTCTGAAAAAAAAGTTTGAAAAATGTTGGAAAAAAAAGTTTGAAAAATGCTTGGAAAAAAAGGTTTGAAAAATGTTGGGAAAAAAATTTCTGAAAAAAAAAGTTTGAAAAATGTTGGAAAAAAAATTCTGAAAAAAAAAGTTTGAAAAATGCTTGAAAAAAATACTCTGAAAAAAAGTCTGAAAAATGTTGGAAAAAAAAAGTTTGAAAAATGCTTGAAAAAAAAGGTTTGAAAAATGTTGGGAAAAAAATTTCTGAAAAAAAAGTTTGAAAAATGCTTGAAAAAGAAAATCTGAAAAATGTTGGAAAAAGACTGAAAAATGTCAGAAAAAAAAGTCTGAAAAATGTTGGAAAAACATTTCTGAAAAAAAAAGTTTGAAAAATGCTTGAAAAAATACTCTGAAAAATGTCAGAAAAAAAGTCTGAAAAATGTAAGAAAAAAAGTCTGAAAAATTTTGGAAAAAAATTTATGAAAAAAAAAGTTTGAAATATGTTTGAAAAAAAGACTGAAAAATGTTGGAAAAAAATTTCTGAAAAAAAAAGTTTGAAAAATGCTTGAAAAAAATACTCTGAAAAATGTCTGAAAAATAAGTTTGAAAAATGTTGGAAAAAGAATTCTGAAATTTTTTTTTGAAAAATGCTTGAAAAAAATACTCTGAAAAATGTTGGAAAAAAATTTCTGAAAAAAAAAAGTTTGAAAAATGCTTGAAAAAAATACTCTGAAAAATGTCTGAAAAATAAGTTTGAAAAATGTTGGAAAAAAAATTCTGATATCTTTTTTTTGAAAAATGCTTGAAAAAAATACTCTGAAAAATGTTGGAAAAAAATTTCTGAAAAAAAAAGTTTGAAAAATGCTTGAAAAAAATATTCTGGAAAATGCCAGAAAAAAATTCTAAAAAATGTTGGAAAAAAAATTCTGAAAAAAAAAAGTTTGAAAAATGCTTGAAAAAAAGATTTGAAAAAAATTTCTGAAAAAAAAGTTTGAAAAATGTTGGAAAAAAAAGTTTGAAAAATGCTTGAAAAAAAGGTTTGAAAAATGTTGGGAAAAAAATTTCTGAAAAAAAAAGTTTGAAAAATGTTGGAAAAAAAATTCTGAAAAAAAAAGTTTGAAAAATGCTTGAAAAAAATACTCTGAAAAAAAGTCTGAAAAATGTTGGAAAAAAAAAGTTTGAAAAATGCTTGAAAAAAAGGTTTGAAAAATGTTGGGAAAAAAATTTCTGAAAAAAAGTTTGAAAAATGCTTGAAAAAGAAAATCTGAAAAATGTTGGAAAAAGACTGAAAAATGTCAGAAAAAAAAGTCTGAAAAATGTTGGAAAAAAATTTCTGAAAAAAAAAAGTTTGAAAAATGCTTGAAAAAATACTCTGAAAAATGTCAGAAAAAAAGTCTGAAAAATGTCAGAAAAAAAGTCTGAAAAATGTTGGAAAAAAATTTCTGAAAAAAAAAGTTTGAAATATGCTTGAAAAAAAGACTGAAAAATGTTGGAAAAAAATTTCTGAAAAAAAAAGTTTGAAAAATGCTTGAAAAAAATACTCTGAAAAATGTCTGAAAAATAAGTTTGAAAAATGTTGGAAAAAAAATTCTGAAATCTTTTTTTTGAAAAATGCTTGAAAAAAATACTCTGAAAAATGTTGGAAAAAAATTTCTGAAAAAAAAAGTTTGAAAAATGCTTGAAAAAAAATATTCTGGAAAATGTCAGAAAAAAATTCTAAAAAATGTTGGAAAAAAAATTCTGAAAAAAAAAAAGTTTGAAAAATGCTTGAAAAAAAGATTTGAAAAAAATTTCTGAAAAAAAAGTTTGAAAAATGTTGGAAAAAAAAGTTTGAAAAATGCTTGAAAAAAAGGTTTGAAAAATGTTGGGAAAAAAATTTCTGAAAAAAAAAGTTTGAAAAATGTTGGAAAAAAAATTCTGAAAAAAAAAGTTTGAAAAATGCTTGAAAAAAATACTCTGAAAAAAAGTCTGAAAAATGTTGGAAAAAAAAAGTTTGAAAAATGCTTGAAAAAAAGGTTTGAAAAATGTTGGGAAAAAAATTTCTGAAAAAAAGTTTGAAAAATGCTTGAAAAAGAAAATCTGAAAAATGTTGGAAAAAGACTGAAAAATGTCAGAAAAAAAAGTCTGAAAAATGTTGGAAAAACATTTCTGAAAAAAAAAGTTTGAAAAATGCTTGAAAAAATACTCTGAAAAATGTCAGAAAAAAAGTCTGAAAAATGTCAGAAAAAAAGTCTGAAAAATGTTGGAAAAAAATTTCTGAAAAAAAAAGTTTGAAATATGTTTGAAAAAAAGACTGAAAAATGTTGGAAAAAAATTTCTGAAAAAAAAAGTTTGAAAAATGCTTGAAAAAAATACTCTGAAAAATGTCTGAAAAATAAGTTTGAAAAATGTTGGAAAAAGAATTCTGAAATTTTTTTTTGAAAAATGCTTGAAAAAAATACTCTGAAAAATGTTGGAAAAAAATTTCTGAAAAAAAAAGTTTGAAAAATGCTTGAAAAAAATACTCTGAAAAATGTCTGAAAAATAAGTTTGAAAAATGTTGGAAAAAAAATTCTGATATCTTTTTTTTGAAAAATGCTTGAAAAAAATACTCTGAAAAATGTTGGAAAAAAATTTCTGAAAAAAAAAGTTTGAAAAATGCTTGAAAAAAATATTCTGGAAAATGCCAGAAAAAAATTCTAAAAAATGTTGGAAAAAAAATTCTGAAAAAAAAAAGTTTGAAAAATGCTTGAAAAAAAGATTTGAAAAAAATTTCTGAAAAAAAAGTTTGAAAAATGTTGGAAAAAAAAGTTTGAAAAATGCTTGAAAAAAAGGTTTGAAAAATGTTGGGAAAAAAATTTCTGAAAAAAAAAGTTTGAAAAATGTTGGAAAAAAAATTCTGAAAAAAAAAGTTTGAAAAATGCTTGAAAAAAATACTCTGAAAAAAAGTCTGAAAAATGTTGGAAAAAAAAAGTTTGAAAAATGCTTGAAAAAAAGGTTTGAAAAATGTTGGGAAAAAAATTTCTGAAAAAAAGTTTGAAAAATGCTTGAAAAAGAAAATCTGAAAAATGTTGGAAAAAGACTGAAAAATGTCAGAAAAAAAAGTCTGAAAAATGTTGGAAAAAAATTTCTGAAAAAAAAAGTTTGAAAAATGCTTGAAAAAATACTCTGAAAAATGTCAGAAAAAAAGTCTGAAAAATGTCAGAAAAAAAGTCTGAAAAATGTTGGAAAAAAATTTCTGAAAAAAAAAGTTTGAAATATGCTTGAAAAAAAGACTGAAAAATGTTGGAAAAAAATTTCTGAAAAAAAAGTTTGAAAAATGCTTGAAAAAAATACTCTGAAAAATGTCTGAAAAATAAGTTTGAAAAATGTTGGAAAAAAAATTCTGAAATCTTTTTTTTGAAAAATGCTTGAAAAAAATACTCTGAAAAATGTTGGAAAAAAATTTCTGAAAAAAAAAGTTTGAAAAATGCTTGAAAAAAATATTCTGGAAAATGTCAGAAAAAAATTCTAAAAAATGTTGGAAAAAAAATTCTGAAAAAAAAAAGTTTGAAAAATGCTTGAAAAAAAGATTTGAAAAAAATTTCTGAAAAAAAAGTTTGAAAAATGTTGGAAAAAAAAGTTTGAAAAATGCTTGAAAAAAAGGTTTGAAAAATGTTGGGAAAAAAATTTCTGAAAAAAAAAGTTTGAAAAATGTTGGAAAAAAAATTCTGAAAAAAAAAGTTTGAAAAATGCTTGAAAAAAATACTCTGAAAAATGTCTGAAAAAAAGTCTGAAAAATGTTGGAAAAAAAAAGTTTGAAAAATGCTTGAAAAAAAGGTTTGAAAAATGTTGGGAAAAAAATTTCTGAAAAAAAGTTTGAAAAATGCTTGAAAAAAATACTCTGAAAAATGTCTGAAAAATAAGTTTGAAAAATGTTGGAAAAAAAATTCTGAAATTTTTTTTTGAAAAATGCTTGAAAAAAATACTCTGAAAAATGTTGGAAAAAAATTTCTGAAAAAAAAAGTTTGAAAAATGCTTGAAAAAAATACTCTGAAAAATGTCTGAAAAATAAGTTTGAAAAATGTTGGAAAAAAAATTCTGAAATCTTTTTTTTGAAAAATGCTTGAAAAAAATACTCTGAAAAATGTTGGAAAAAAATTTCTGAAAAAAAAAGTTTGAAAAATGCTTGAAAAAAATATTCTGGAAAATGCCAGAAAAAAAATCTAAAAAATGTTGGAAAAAAAATTCTGAAAAAAAAAAGTTTGAAAAATGCTTGAAAAAAAAGATTTGAAAAAAATTTCTGAAAAAAAAGTTTGAAAAATGTTGGAAAAAAAAGTTTGAAAAATGCTTGAAAAAAAGGTTTGAAAAATGTTGGGAAAAAAATTTCTGAAAAAAAAAGTTTGAAAAATGTTGGAAAAAAAATTCTGAAAAAAAAAGTTTGAAAAATGCTTGAAAAAAATACTCTGAAAAATGTCTGAAAAAAAGTCTGAAAAATTTTGGAAAAAAAAAGTTTGAAAAATGCTTGAAAAAAAGGTTTGAAAAATGTTGGGAAAAAATTTCTGAAAAAAAGTTTGAAAAATGCTTGAAAAAGAAAATCTGAAAAATGTTGGAAAAAGACTGAAAAATGTCAGAAAAAAAAGTCTGAAAAATGTTGGAAAAAAATTTCTGAAAAAAAAAGTTTGAAAAATGCTTGAAAAAATACTCTGAAAAATGTCAGAAAAAAAGTCTGAAAAATGTCAGAAAAAAGTGAGTGTAGTAGAACTAGTAATAGTTAGTGGTGTATACTGTAGTAGTAGAACTAGTAATAGTTAGTGGCGTAGTAGTAGAACTAGTAATAGTTAGTGGTGTATACTGTAGTAGTAGAACTAGTAATAGTTAGTGGCGTAGTAGTAGAACTAGTAATAGTTAATGGTGTAATAGTAGTAGATCTAGTAATAGTTAGTGGCGTAGTAGTAGAACTAGTAATAGTTAGTGGTGTATACTGTAGTAGTAGAACTAGTAATAGTTAGTGGTGTAATAGTAGTAGATCTAGTAATAGTTAGTGGCGTAGTAGTAGAACTAGTAATAGTTAGTGGTGTATACTGTAGTAGTAGAACAGGCAGCAGCAATAGAAAGGTAGTAATTTAGCATTATGTAGTAGTAGCAGTAGTATCTATTGTAGTTCTAGTTTAACTTGCTGTAGCAGTAGAAACAGCAGGAGTATCACAGTGATAGTAATACCAGTAGTAGTGGTGTATTGTTGAGTGAATTGTTCTGGTTTGCCTCAGTAACAGAGTGTTTCCACAGCGGATACTTGGCTAAACTATCTGTCTATATAATGTTAATTGTCCCATCTGCTGAGGTTTAGTGTACTAAACGCCTCACAGGGGCCAAACACATCTATCGGCAGCTCCCTCGGCTCAGCTTTAGTACCGATATAAAAGCTCCGATTAGATGTTTATGTCCTCGCACAGATGGCGTGTGTGTGTTTGTTAAGTGCGACTCAATCAGCCCGATCTGACCCAGAGATCACACTTGATATGTTGAATGTGTTTCTCCCCCGACGGAGTTTCATTTATTATAGATAAGAATTTAACCTCAGCGTGCCGATGTGTTTACTGCATGTGTAATTAGAATTTTAACCACCTTTCACTCTGACGTGAGCAGTGAATACTCATTTGTGTGGCTTCGCCTCCTACCGAGACCATCGGTTCCATCTTAGTGTTTAATGTGTACACGCCGCATTGTGTTACAGATGACGAGTGTCGTCTGACCACATTAGCGTGGCTCGCCTCCATCTGCTGGAGCTGGGCCGCTCTGAATTGGACTCTGAATTATTGGCGGCATCTGTAAATTTGTAAATCGGTAAACGGAAGCCAGCTGTTAAATATGTCAACATTTGGATTGGCCATTTTTAGTGGATTGTTTCCATTGTAGAGTAAAACTGAATAGCATAATTAAAGGGACTCAGAATCAGAAATGTCTTGTTAACAGCGACACCTGTGGCCGTTAAGTCAACGAAAGTCAGCGTCCTGTTGCTCGTGCTCGCTCTACATAGACATGAAGGAGCATCGCTCAAAACAGTGAGGAGACACACGTCAGCTTCACAAGACACGGGAAACCTCTGTTGGTCTGGAGGAGCTGCAGCAGTTATTTCTGCACAAACGTCCACTGAACATTCACTAGATATTCTCAGAGCTAAAGTAACTCTTCTGCAGTGTGGAGTGAGCAGCATGCACGTGAGAGGTGGAGCGAGAGAGTGAGAACGAGCGTGGTGTGTGAGTGAAGGCAGACAGAGGAGCAGAGTACAGCAGAGACTCCGGCCCTGGAGACCAAAGCTACGGTCTCCCCTGTGTCTTGAGAGTTGACACTGTTTTGCTAGACGGGCTTCACTAGATGAAACTTTGCGGTTTCGGTGCTTCCGTGGAGTCTGAACAGCGTAGCCACATGCGAGCGTGCATGTGACACCGACCCGCAATGATTTCTAAGAGTGTAAGAAGTGTAACAGTCCCTTTTAATCTAGAATGTTTTTTTCTACCCAAGATAAAACGAAGAAGCCATTTTATCTTTGAAAGAACCCACACTTTGGTGAATAAATATCACAATAAAACACACATGACAAAGCTGGCCAGCGTCATACATGTTTTAATAAAGTTTGTGAGAGTCATACAGAACCAGTTTGGCCCACAACTACAGAGACAGCAGAGCTACAGTGAAGAAACAGCTCCAGGTCTCGTAAAAGAGGGAAAGATCAGCAGACACAACGAGGGATGCACCGCCACCGATACGACTTTTTCAGTCCCGATGCCGATAACCAGGCTTTGGGTATCGGCTCATACCGAGTACCAATCCGATTATACCAGTGTTTAATTAATGGAAGTGACTGGGATCATTCTTTGATGTGTAAGGCAACATCAGGCTTTACTTGAATATTGCTTTCCTAACTTTGTAAAACAAAAAATACAACAAATAAATACACAGATTTTAAATTTAGTGACTTATTTATTATTAAAATAATAAATCGTACACTAGAAAAATTCTTAAAAACATCTTCAAAATTAACAAAGAAGTACAATTCATGTGTAAAAGCTTTTCAACGCCGCAACAAATCAAAATTTAAAATTTGCCCCCGTTTATCACCGATATCCGAGCCGGTATTGGTGCATCCCCTTCGACACAACTACTAACAACTAGCAGTGCAATAATCATTATTTTAAACACAGTAAAGCAGCATTTAACATCCTGCATGTGAGAGTTATAAATGGCACTATGAATACAATGTACAAAAATAATATTTACTGACATAAAACAGTACATTAATAATGAATACAGAGAACAATCCAGCTGGTCAGAGTGGATTATTGGTGCACCCTTTGGTGTGACGTAGCTCTTCTGTACACAGCACACAGTATTTTGGCTTGGAGGTAAGTTGGCGGGCTTATGACGATACAAATCCCTGCACAAACATCTGTAAAACCACCTTCTCTCGGTAACGTGCACCTAACTCCCGACCACACCAGCGGGTTGCGGTCGCACTGGGAGTCTCTTGAATGTGTTGGACTGTATGAATGATCTATAAACTCAGTCTACTTTCCCTGGATAAATTAAGGATACAAAATCTTTACAGTACTCTGATATCTCTAGTAAAGTATTCAAGTACCTGAGAGCAGCGTCACATTGTCCTTCAGTAACTAAAGGGGTTTGGTGTTTAACCATTGAGGTTGCACATACACAGCACCGGTAACATTTGTCTTCCTGACGAGTACTTGAACGCACCATGAAGTCCCTTGAGATTCCTGGCTGGCTGTAAACATGTTAAGGCTTTAGTGATTTTCTCCTCACAGTAAATGAGCCAAGAGCGGATTGTCTGCTGCGACTGTCGATGTAAAAAACTGGTGATCAGCAGCTGATTCCTTATCATACCTTGATAATGTCACAAAACCTGAAGGAGGGGGCAAACTAACGACATTCACTTCAACATTAAGACAGACGTTCTGTCAGAAACTTAGTGCTTAAAAGAAAACATATTCCATTACAGTCCCTGTAATCAACATATATTAAGTATAAATAGCAATTGGACTATAATACACAATGTTTGGGGGGAATTAAGGTAGCTTGATCACGTCTGGGAGGGGAAATTAAGGCTGGAATATATAAAATACAGCAGTGGCCGACTCCCACCACAGGAGGGCACTGTGGCTCTGGCAATACTGCTTCACTCATTGACTCTCAAGTGTCCCATAATTGAACCATTAGGCACATTTTGGACCAATAACGGAAGAGTTTCATTGAAAATGGTAAAAATTGTAACAGTAAAATCTGGACAGGAAAGAGTTTATTTTAACAGTATTTTGCTAAAATTAATATTTTGGAAGGAAACCTTTAATTTAATAATTAATAACCAAACAAAGCACCAATGCTTTGAAACCATATTTTTTAACCTTCAAGTGTTAAAAACAGCATAGTACGCCTATCCGTCTCCTCACATGTCTAACCGGTTGGTTGGCGGGTGGCCGACGTCCAGTCTCCTTTGTGCCGAACCTCTTTTTCGGGCAGCCGGCGCGGCGCCGACGACACATCCCAGCGTGCCGGGCGTCTGGAAGAAAGCCTTAGAGGACTTTGGCGTGGTTTCCTTCGGAGTATGTGGAGTCTGTGGAGAGAGAGAGTGACGTGAGATTGGAGAACATTTACACAGGATCCTGCTTCAGTTAGTTCCATTAATGCCGTGCACTGTAGGGAGAACTAACTATGGACTAACTGGGGATGACATGAAGAAGGTTGGGTTGACATAAAAATAATAAAGGATAGAATCCAACGCCAAATACACGGACATTTCCACATATATTTACTAGGGCTGTCAATCAATTAAAATATTTAATGGCACACTTTTTATCTGTTCAAAATGAACCTTAAAGGGAGATTTGTCAAGTATGTAATACTCTTATCAACATGGGAGTGGACAAATATGCTGCTTTATGAAAATGTATGTATATATTTATTATTGGAAATCAATCAACACAAAACAATGACAGATATTGATCCAGAAACCCTCACAGGTACTGCATTTAGCATAAAACAATATGCTCAGATCATAACATGGCAAACTGCAGCCCAACAGGCAACAACAGCTGTCAGTGTGTCAGTGTGCTGACTTGACTATGACTTGCCCCAAACTGCATGTGATTATCATAAAGTGGGCATGTCTGTAAAGGGGAGACTCGTGGGTACCCATAGAACCCATTTACATTCACACATCTGGAGGTAAGAGGTCAAGGGACCCTTTTGAAAATGGCTGTGGACGTTTTTTCCTCGCCAAAATGTAGCGCAAGTTTGAAGCGTTATTTAACCTCCTTCGCAAAAAGCTAGTATGACATGGTTGGTACTGATGGATTCCTTAGGTTTTCTAGTTTCATATGATACCAGTATCTTCACTCTAGCTTTAAAACTGAGCCCAGTACAACCTTAAAACACAAGCCTGGTCTCGTCCACTTTCCAGGCGAGGCGCAGTTCATCTCCAACGGGCCTAATCTAGTAAACAACACCTGGACCTTTTCATGATGGTACCACTCAGCCCATATTAAAAGTGAAGAAGAGGTGGAAAGAGAGGACACCCCCTGAGTTATGCCTCGTTACAACACGGCCATCGACTCGTCTCATTGTTTCTAATGCTGCATTAATTAGCCGTCCAGCGCCTCAGCAGGTTGTCTAAAAGCCACTCCGTTTGAGCGGAGCAACGCCGCCAGCCTATGTGAAGAACATTAATCCCTATTCAACAACTTGGAGATTAATCAACTTGAAACGGCTAAATGAGGAAGTGTCTAAATGAGTAAATGAGGGGGAAAGCTTTCACAAAACAGATGCCGCGCTTGCTCTCACGTCAAGCTGCGTTGTGGCATTTTGCAAGCGCCTGGTACCAGAAAGGTCATGTGTCATTATGAAGGCAAATGTCGGCGTTAATGCGGTTTATAGAGCAGAGAGATGTGTGAGGGAGGGCTGCGATAGTTCTTACCAGCAGTTCCGGTGGGTTGATGCTGACAGTCTGACGCGGTCCTGAGGGTGAATGAGGAATGCCCGACCCGTACAGCCGGCTCTGTTCTGGAGGGGATGGCGATGGAGCCGAGGACCTGCTGATCTCTGATGCCGCCGTCAGGCCGTACGGCGCCGCCCCCACCATAAAGTGGGTGTGTGGTGACATCACAGCTGGCAGGCTAAAGCTCAGTTTGTTGTGGGCCTCGGAGACTTGCTGTTGTAGACCGCCGGCCACCAGGGGGTAGTGGGAGAGGGCCGCGGACGGCAGCAGGACGTACGGCAGCGCCAGGGTGGGAACACCGCTGGGAGGAAGTGCGAGACCGGCTGGTGACTGGCTGGCAGAGAGGAGGAAGTTGAGGCTATTCAGACCTGGAGAAAACAGGGAGAGGTGTTACCTACTGTATGTAAAACCATCCTATTGGTGACACATTACTTTACAACTTTAATGTGATAGTTGATTAGTGTTACGTCTTTGTAAAGATTGCAAACACGTTAAACGACCGAGAACAAATCTCAGCTTTGGCGATTCTTCATGAAACTGTACATTTTATTGCATTTTTGCAGGTAGGGGCTGTATGTATCAGTCAATTCCAAAACCTTTCTATTGCTTCTTTATTTATTTACCTTTGTATTAATTCCCTTATTTATTTACTCTTCTGTTTAATTTGATTTATTTTTTTTACTATTCATTTTTAAATGTATTCATTTATTTATTTTTTATTTTCTTATATTTTATATTTATTTTTATTGTATTTATTTATCTTTGTATTAATTCCCTTATTTATTTACTCTTGTTTCATTTTATTATTTTTTTTATTATTTTTTTAAATTAATTCATTTATTTTGCATTTATTTTTTTTATTTAATTTTCTTATATTTTATATTTATTTTTAAATGTGTGTATTTTTTTTCTTTATTTTCTTTATTTATTTATTTATTCTGCACAATTTTCTCTTTGCATTTCACCCCTTTTTATTTCCCCAAATGTATTTATTTCTGTATGCTGTACTGTGGGTCATCGGCCAAAAATAAATAAATAAATACATTTAAAAATTAATTAAATTAAATACATGAATAAATAAAAGTGAAATTTAAACATAAGAGTAAATAAATAAGGGAAGTAATAGAAAGAGAAATAAATAAAGAAGTAAACTAAAACAGAAATATCTATTTATGCATTTCATGACATTTATTTATTTATCGAGTCATTTATTTATTTATTTTTTATTTTGGCAGGTTCCGTCCAGTATTTTAACTCCAATTGCGTGTACTGCTTCATGAGGTTGCACAAAAACACACTTCTCGAGTCAAGCTAACAGGTTCAGCCATCCTTGCGTGAAGCGTAGCTTTGTTACGTATCTTACCTGCGTTGTTGGGTACGTAGAGGTAGTGTGATGGTTGGACGGGCTCGCTGCTGCTGCTGTTGCCACCTAGACTCTCATCCAGCAGCCGCTCTCTGGAGAGGCCTGATAGGTGACCGGGAGAGGTCCTGGTGTTACCCGTCTGAGAACAGTCTGCTGCTTCACCGCGAGGTTCAGCTCTCATCTGGAAGGGAAACAAACACTGGAGATAAATGAACCTGGACCAGCTGATTTAAGTCTACAATCCATCTTGAATGAACATTTGACATCTTAATGAGTGAACTAAAATCACTGCAGTTGATTAACACTCTCCCCGTCTAACAACGCTGGAGTTTAACTTCTGCCGACTCATTTTCCTGATGAAAAGTGCAGCGCTTATCATCCAACTCTCTTAATCCACCTTTCTAAAAGACCACTTTATGACGAATGGGACTTTTTTCAATTACTAGGATTGTGGCCTGATTAATAGCTCTGGGTTTTACAATCATAATATCCTATACGTTACTAATATGAGTCTTTAATTACACCAGGAATGAGTTATCCTCATCAGTGAGTATTTCATACTTTCAATTCAAAAGGATCTTTTAATTGTGGGGTTCAAAACTGCACAGAAAGAAAGACCTATTACTGCACTGAACAAAAACTAATTATACTACAAGCTGAACCAAGACGAGAACAGCCACGAACAATACTAAACACATCTCACCTCGTCACATTCCTCTAACCCAGACGTTCCCTTCTTCTTCACCACCGTCCCCTCCTCTTCCTGTTCTTCGCTCCTTCTCTTCCTCCCCTCCTCAGACTCCAACCTGGGCGACCTCTGACCTTCGGGCACCTGGTACAGCATGACCACCGACGGCTGGGACAGGCTGGGCAGGTAGGCCAAGCAGTGGCGAGAGGAGGAGGAGGAGGAGGAGGAAGTGAAGAGGTGCTCTGGGTGGAGGGATGGCGCCAGCAGGGTGGGATGGGTGGAGGACGGAGCCAGCGGGCCGCTGCTGAAGGCAGGACGGTTACTGCAGGGAAACGACAATTGATTAGAAAATTAGAAGTAGAGCTTTAATACTCAGTGGTGTTTCTAGTTACTTTTTGCGAAGTCCCCGTATGAGCCACCTCCCAGCTATGAACCTCCAGCTCTTATCCTGTGGGCTCCCGCTGCCTCTGGTGCACACAGCTTCGTGTTTAAAATATTCCTTTTCAACACACACTTCTACGCTCTATTATTTCTCTCCCTCCAAAAACACTTAACAGCCACGGTCTGGAGTTAGCTGTGGTTTGGCCACAAGCAGGCCGACCATAGAAATAACACGAGTTACTGTGTGTACTGTATCTACGGAGCCAAACTATTCATATCCACAGAGGCATGTTACGTTTAGCCTGAAGCTACGAACACATCAGCCAATGCAAACACTGGCAGTGTGTGAGATATTACGTATGAGAGACTCCTTCAGTGAACGGGGAGCCTCGGCATCCTATAACTAGGTCATTGCAATAGCTTTTAATGCTTAATGGGACAATTGGGGCTGTCAATCGATTGAAATATGAATCGCAAATCAATTCAGTATTTTCTTTATCTGTTAAAAATGTACCATAAAAGGGAGATTTGCACTGACTGTATCCAGCAAGCCACACGTTGCTACTGGATCAAAAGGATGCCGAAATAACTACATAATAATGATTTGTAAAAAGTCTGAATTCATGCCCGCATCATTCGCATCACCGGGCGTGAATTTGCGTTGACTTCGTATGTAATCGCACTGTGTAAAAATCATCATCAGCATTAACTCACTCTGAGCTGTTTCCAAACTGCAGTCGACACACTGCGTTGTTGCTCGTCGTCTTTTTGGAATAATCCACCGGCTGGTTTGGCAGACCTGCGGGCGGCGTGAGGGAAGAAAACAATTCATCAGACAAGAATATAAAAATGTTCTATTGTTATAAACTTTAGTTTGGGTGATTGAAACATAGACCAGAAACCTGAGCGTCTCGTACCTGTGAGGTCTCGCCGTGGACTGCTGGGTGCAGAGTTGACCAGCCGCCGTACGGCCACAGAGGTCGGCGTGATGTTGAAAGAGGCGTGCCGAGCCATCTTGGCTCTTCTGAGGTCCTGGCCTGCAATTGGCTGTGTGGCTTCAGGCAGAGCGACAGCCGCCATGTTCACAGTATTTCCTACAGCTGATAATGGAGAAGGAGTGGGTTAGCATAACGGCATAAATTAAAAATGCAGTTATTAGCAATAAATCTGACTCTTTTATCCAAAAACGCCGTATGGATGACAGTTCTTACCAGCATTTGCCGAGCTTTTGAACTCAACGGGGCCGAGCCACTTGAAGGCCGGCTTCCTGCCTCTCTCCTCTCGGACATGGACCTTCTTTATGAGGCCCAGGCTGGTCAGCACATTTGCGATGTCGTACAGTCGCCGCACCTTAGCTGAAGATGCAGGGATGATGGTTAGTTTTTTTGATAAAGGATTTGTATAAGAGGACGTATTTCTTTTGCACTTTTCTTACTTTTGTACTTGCTGTGACTCGACGAGTCCTGGCTCTCCTCGATGAGGATCTTCGCCGCCGCGTCCAGAGTAACCGTCTGAGTTTTGGACACCAGGAACAGCATGACGAACTTCTGGCTCATGATGCGCAGGGATTTGTCTTTCCTGTTGCCACCGGCTACAAAAATAACAGAGAAACGTGCAAGTGTGTCAGATTACTGCAGTCACAGACAGGACTCATGAAGTCAGATAACATGACCTTTATTTATCACCAGTGAAAAGTGGGTCGTGGCAGCATCGAGGAATAATCACCTGAGATGCTTAAAGGGACAGTTTGTATAAAGACAAACCATATATATAAAACTGGGAGGTATGGGGACTAACATCATCACACACGAATACAGTTGGACTCATTGGATCCACAAGAGTCTCAGCTTTACAGTGATACACAATTTTTTTGTAATTCCAAGACTGTTTAGGGACATTTTTAGAATAAATAACACATTTGTACTGCAAAAAAACTGCATGGTTTTTGCCCCAAACTGCATGTGATTATCATAAAGTGGGCATGTCTGTAAAGGGGAGACTCGTGGGTACCCATAGAACCCATTTACATTCACACATCTTGAGGTCAGAGGTCAAGGGACCCCTTTGAAAATGGCCATGCTAGTTTTTCCTCGCCAAAATTTAGCAATACTTTGGCGCGTTATTTAGCCTCCTTCACGACATGCACGTATGACACGGTTGGTACCGATGGATACCTTAGGTTTTTTAGTTTCATATGATGCAAGTATCTTATCCCTAGTCCGCTACAACCTCTGAAAGACAAACTAGCGGCCGGGTCCACTGGTCAATTAAAAATTGATACAGCCTTTTGGAGTAAAACATATTGCGATACTCATGTGTATCGATATTTTCTTATACCCTTAATTTTAGCCACCTAAAAGAAAATCAATATCAGTTTAAGTGCACGCTATATTTAGAATATTTTCACTGCTTTACCTCGCCACCAGACAGCCTTTTCCAACGGGGAACTGTATCTATGCTCTCTTCAACGCCACCAGACCTATAGATACGTTTCACTTTCAGTTCGCCGTCGGAAAATCTTCTAAATATAACGTACACTTAAACGCCTACTGATTTTTCTTTTAGGTGTCTAAAATCCCCTTTTCTGCCGTCCCCGTCCATTGACCTCACACAACCCCACTTCAAAACATCCAAACTATCCCTTTTTAATTCGAGCCGATGCCTTAATAACCCCATATCAGTTGTGGGCGTGTTGACAGCTACCGCCTGAGGTTATCCCATTCAACCAACCACAACAAAGCCAGCAGACATTAACCACTGAATAGACATCATGCACCCTTGTTAACTACTTCTTTGTCATGAGTGTTATTATAATAACGCCACCTAGTCAACACAAACACACCCTCTTAATGAGTGTGCAGGTATGAGGATCGTAATGGAAACCAGGCTCGTGTGGTTTTAGCTGTCGTGTTAATTTGGTGGAAGCTGCTCCTGTAATCTACACTTGGGGAGGGAATTAGTGTAAGAGGCAGAATCCACTGACTAAATGATGGAGAAACTTTAACTCTCAACACGCTTTTCATTGTTAGTTTTTTATCTCTGAGTTCATTACCGTTGCCGGCGTCTCCTTCCGCTCCGTCGTCCTCGCGCCCCGGTCCGGCCTCCCTGGTCTCGGCGGGCAGATCCATCTGGAGGTGGTAGCCCTGCTGCCGCCCTCTCCGCTGCAGCTCCTCCAGCGTGGCCTCCAGCCGCAGGCGGCCGTACCAGGTGTAGCTGTTCTTGGCTATCCGACCCACGATCATGAGAGACTCCAGCACGTTGACAATGTCGTAGATGCGCCGCCGCTCCACTCCTGACAAGTTCAGTGTGAGAGTAGAGAAATTACTACGGGTGGGGGAAAAACCGATTCACCTCTGTATCGTGATTTGTTTTAATGATTTTGAAATAATTTTTTTAATGCCAGGATCGATATATTTGCTTCATTTGAGTCTATGCATGACGTCATATCCGTTCCGTATCCGTCAACCAAAACAAACCGCAGTGAGCCGCAACGACAAAGCAGAAAACGTCGGAGGGTCTGCGTGGATGCGACCTGCACCCTCACATGTTAAATCCAGCGTGGTAAACACCACACATCCAGTAAAGGATGGAAACACTTTGGGTTTCACACATTGACAGGAAAAGTAGAGCTAGACATCACGGCTAAAGCTGCATGCTAACTCTGTCACGGACAGAAAACGTTATCGTATTGCGGTAACGTTGCGGTCGAGCCGGCCGTCGCTCTCGTCTCCGTGGTCAAATGGGCCGACGCTACGACTGTAGAGCACCCAGATACTGACATTTATGTTAAATGCATTCAAACTAACGACTGACAATGACTGATATATTTGACTTCAGGACATCTCTGACTACATACATGCTGAAAATCAAACATTTTTTATTGTATTAATTTAGAGATTTTCCAAAGTAAAAGTTCCTAGAAGTGTCTAGTGTTAAAAAAGTTAACAAAAATAGCGATAAATCATAATATTGATTCGGCACCCAAGTATTGGGATAGTATCGAATCGGGGGATTGGTGTATTAGTTTGGAGAAATGACCCGCTCGTTATTGGAAAACATGCTCACATTTAAATAAAAACTCACCAAATGGTCAGTGTTTTGATTAAAACGAATATAAAAACTAAAGAGCCTTGCTCCAAATGCAGCTGTTTGTATGAAAAACAAGTCTCCATAGCAACCATTTCCTAAATTACAATAACATAAAAACTTTATAATGCTCATTAAACAGACATTAGCTGCTTCCCTTATCGTCTCCCTCCCATGAGGTGTTTATAACAGCAGCAGCGAAGGCAGCGGCTGGGAAGAGTCCAAACTCTCTTTTCTCCTCCCCGTTACTGGCTCTTACCAAGACTGGTCGCCACCTCATCCAGAGAGATCCAGATGGGGCTGTGAAGCGGCGGATAATCGGGGTAGAGGGCCAGGAACTTCTGGCACAGCAGACCGAGGCTCTTCTGCTTCCTGCTCGGCTTTTTGTCGGCGTCGTCTTCTTCGTCAGCGGCTTCAAACTGAACAGACAGATAAATCATAAAGAGATAAATTAAACAGTCTACTAATTTAGAGACTTTTAGGGGACTTCATCAGGGTTATAGTGCGATCCTTTCCTTTAGCATGCACATTAACACACATCTCAGCTCAGAGCATTAAATTGCTTTTCTGTAACACGTCTTCAAGGGCACACACTTTGGGAAAGAATTCAACCCTGCGATCCCGATAAGGCCGGGAGAACCTTCACACGTCGGATTTAAGAAATAATCGTATCACAAAAGCTCAGCGGTTTAGGCTCCAGCTGCCACTTTATATATAATAATATGACTTTATCTATTCGGCATAACTGAGTGATTGTATTTGTGCATTTGAAAACTCACTATCATGAGAGTTCAGCTGCTAATGTTGAGTAAAGGTGGAGATTCTGGGTTGCTCTGAGAGCATTTCCATGATTAAACAATAACTTTAATCTATTTGATTTCTCCCCAGTGGACACACAGAATAAGACATTTTTAGACTTCAAGAACTTAACTGAGAACTTAGAGTCTGTGTTTTAGGATTGAAGCATAGTTTGTCATCAGAAGAAGTGTCTAATCATGTTGTGGATGAATAAAATGTCGACAATTCATAAGAAAATATAAAAAAATTGATGAATATCAATGAATTTGATGTAATACAAAGTTGCACTACTTTTTATCGAGTTTCAATACAGCTATAAAAAAAATTCCATTCCATCTTTTAGTAAAAATAAAATGCTGTAAATGTAGCTGTTTTTGATGACTAACAGGTGACCCCTCTCCCACGTTTGCCCTCAAACCGTGTCTTGCGCTCTCACTGGCTGTAGCTCCTCGACAGGTCAGACATTAAGCCTGCTTGGTGCATCGGCGAGCCTCTTGGCTCACGTCTTTAAGCAGCGAGCCAAGCCAATGCCAATTTGCCTAAAATCAGGGTTAAAGTTGTGCAGTGTGAACTACACTAGTCGTCTGAATGTGCTTTTGGTGAAACGCCGATACAGAGCAGAGAAGAGAGGCAGCGTGCCCGTAGATTAAACCAAAACGTAGCAGCATAGTTTTTCTGTTAGTTGGCTTAGGTGCTGTGAAAAAACGCCTATAATGGGAGGGAAAACTCTGATTTTCATAAATTGCATCAACATTTTGGCAGATGTCACACACCTGACAAGAGTCTTCCACCTCTGTATCCTCCGCCACAGCATCTGGACTCGCCGGCTTGTCATTCTCGTTCTCTATAGGCCTGAACAGAACCTTCTTCATCTCTCTGTCCCGGATGTCCGGGCTCGCGGCGCTGATCAGCATCTTCAGATTGGCGGTGGGCGTCCAGGGCTCGGCCAGGGCCGTGTGTTTGATGGGGGTGATGTGGGCCAGGTCGGGGGTGCCGCCCTTTCTGCTCATCAGCAAAACGGGGACGGGGGACTCGGCAGATTTCAGCGGCGTGGATCTTCTCCTCTCTGTGCAGATGTTTTCCTGCGATGGAGACAATAAATGTTTAGTTAAAGCTGCAGTGGGTAGAAAAGGAGCAAATATATCCTGACAGTAGTGCATGAGACAGGTAATCTGGAAAAAAAATCATGTTCCTCGGTGTCCTCCGGTGCTCCTAATGTCATCTGCAAGACTTCACAGAGCGGAGGAAAACAACCAATCAGAGCCGAGCTGGAGCCTTGCCGTCTCTGAGCAGCTGTCAATCACTCGCGAACGACCAAACGGTCAAACTAGGCAGCGCTGATCAAATACGATTCAATATTCTGTTACGTTAATGCCTATTTCTGGTATAAAATGTTTTCAGAAACATATTTCAGTCTACTATTTAGATTGACAGCTGCCTCCGTTGAATGAACAGCCAATAGGAACGCTCTCTCTCTGAAATGACCTGTGTTTGGTCAAAGTCTCCCGTCACTGGCTAGATTGTTTTAAAGTCTGAAAACAGAGCCATGAGGAGGAGCAGAAGTCTCTCAGAACACTTGAACTATAATATGCTGAAAGGTTATTATGGGATTTTTCCCCCAGTGATGCCAAAAATATACTGACTACTTCTGCTTTAAGGTTTCAATCATTTGCTTATACTGGGTGGATTTCCAGAATTGACCATTTTGGAGCGAAGCGTGACAATCTAAAGCACCATTAGGACATGTATTCACGTTGAAATCTTAGGGAATTTGGGTGCTGTATTTAAAGAACAAATCAAGTTCATTCAAAGAAAATCCACTGATTTGCAATTAAATCTCATCCAGTTACGACTTTATTCTCGTAGTATTACAACTTTATTTTCATTAAATTACAACTTTTTTCTCGTAATACTACGACCCTTTTCTCTAAAATGTATGATTTTTTCTCGAAAAGGCCTTGTTTGGCATTTGTTTCCACTCTAATCCACAAACTACTTTCCTACTTCCTCTCATGGAAACCTAGCTGTTACAATCCAAAAGCCAGCCTGGCCTAACCCATATCTTTTTACCTTATCTCACTGTTTAGATGCCACCACATCACTCCAAAACATCTGTCTCTGATCATCCTGATGCTGCAGCCCTTCCCCCAGTTTTATCATATCAAACCTGTTTCACAGCTTGGACCCCACCTAACACCAAAACTTACCTTTTGTTCACTTTGGCCCCCATCTTCCTCCTCTTCTTCCTCCTCCTCCTTCACAGTGAAACTTTTCCTGGGACTTGTGAGGTCTTTCAGTGCCAGACATTCAACTTCCATCTGCAGTGCAATAAAGTTAACATGCATATTAGAAAAATCATTTAATGCATTACCTGACTAACATCTCAGAATGAATGCATGGTGTAAAGTGAGTTATCTAGCACTCAGACACTAACAGAGTGGTCAGCCTGAATTTGGGCGCAAAGACCATCAGCTAATAATTAGCCTCTAGCACAGCTACTAGTATTTCAGCTTTACTTTAACACTTTACTGCTCTAATAACACAACATAAACCTACATCAATAGCAGCTGATATAGCAGGTTTAATGTGTTATTACATGGCATTAGTGTGCTAGAGCCTGAGAGAGCAGAATATGACTTAAAGACACATTGAACACATGGAAGGTAACACATCTGGAGGGAAAACTCACCTTTATCTCACCTTTCTCTGCTCTTAAATGACTTGAAATGACCCTATATAGCTCCGTGTGTCTTCAAACTAACATAGCCACTAAGTTTCCTTCGTTAAAACAGCCTGTCCCTCCTCCTGTCCTCTGTCTTCTGTCCTCTGCTGTCCTCTGTGTGGAGACATCACCCGCTCAAGCTTGTTTTCTGGCGCTCTCCTGCATCTGGCTCGCTCCAGCCAATCAGAAGCCGCGGTGTGTGTTGACGTCATTTGACTCCAGCTAATCAGCGTTGTTGTGCTCGGCTTCTAAACCAATGAGCGTGGAGGACGGACACGCCCACACCCCGCCGCGGCTACAGAGGAGTTGTGTTGGCGGGGCAACCGGCGCCCTCTGTCCAAGCCGGATAAAAAGAAAGAGGTCTCACTCTACAGATATTTCTAGTACAACACAAGAAAGCTGTGTCATAATGCAGTTTTTATGTAGTTTATTTGGAACAGCTGATGCATAAACAAGGAGTACTGTTAAAATCAGAAGCTAAAATTTACGCAAAGAGAGCAATTCCCAATCATTATTAACCATTAAGGCTATTATTATTATTATATTTTTTTATTATTATTATATTATTATTATTATATAATTATTATTATTGTTATTATTATATTATTATTGTTATTATTATTATTACTAATAATAATAACAATAATAATACACAGGAAGGCGTAATATTATGAGAATAAAGTCATATAAAGTAGTAATTTTACGTGTTATTTTTCTTTCTTTCTCGCAAAAGTTATGACTTTCCTCTCGCAATATTACGACTTTTTTGATCGTAAAGTTATGACTTTATTCTCGTAATATTACGACTTTTTTCTGTAAATCTCATCTCTTTTTTCCCCTCAATGTGGCCCTAATACTCCGTCGTACATTTGTATTTTGGCTCTCACTGCATTAGACTTATATACTATATACTGAGACTATAAACTGTGTTACCTTCATCACAATGATCAAATGTTTTGCGGCTCCAGACTGATTTATTTGTTTTGCCTTAAATGGCTCTTTTGATAGTAAAGGTTGCCGACCCCTGGTCTAGTAGAAACACAAAATACAGGTATGAACCTGAAAATGAGCACGATACGGGACCTTTAATGACTGCTAATCCTGTTCACTTTTGAACACAATAAATATATTCTGAATAAAAACAAAAGGGAGCATTTATGTGTAACTGCCATACATACTGTAGGTATAACCATACTACTAATAACATCTGGGTTTATTTATTTTTCCACTGATTTATTTTCTCAAAGGAGTGACTCCTCGTCTTCATAGACGATCTTTGCTTCTCCTCCTCCCTACAGTGACAACCAGCGTCCAGCAGCTCTGCACCTAGAAACCCCTCTATTAATACCTTTAACCTAATCACAGGGCTTTGTCTGACTATAATTAGCTCTGTGGTTGAAACAGACAGATGGGAGGGACAACCTAGTGGCGCTAATATCACCTGGAACACAGCGCGAAAAGTTGTGCAGGGGAGGGTGCAGACAGACAGGGTGCAGACAGACAGGGTGCAGACAGACAGGGAGGGTGCAGACAGACAGGGTGCAGACAGACAGGGTGCAGACAGACAGACAGGGTGCAGACAGACAGGGTGCAGACAGACAGACAGGGTGCAGACAGACAGGGTGCAGACAGACAGGCTGCAGACAGACAGGGTGCAGACAGACAGGGTGCAGACAGACAGGGAGGGTGCAGACAGACAGGGTGCAGACAGACAGGCTGCAGACAGACAGGGAGGGTGCAGTCCTGCATGCAAAGAGGCTGTCTGAGGAGGACCAGCCCCAGTTCTTACATAATAGTCCCCAATACACAGAATCTGCCGCCAAACTATTCAAATCAGGGCCAGTGAAGAAGGAGGGAAACATTCAAACTACAATAAATCTGTGACTCATTGGTCCCAGACTATTACTACACAAATACATTAAAGGTCCCATATTGTAAAAAGTGATATTTCCATGTCTTTTATATTAAAAAGCAGGTTTAAGTGCTTTATAAATACTGTTAAACTATCAAAACGCTCAATATACGGAGAAACACACACAGCTCGTATTCAGAAATTGTGCGTTTGAAACAAGCCGTTAGGATTTCTGTCCATTTGTGATGTCACAAATATACAATATTTAGACACATTACACGGTTTTAAACGTAAACATTCTAAATGTGTCCCAGTTCATTTCCTGTTGCAGTGTATGTGAATAACATCAGCTGACAGGAAGTAAACATGGACCCTAACTGTTGCCTAGCAACACAATTCCGTTGCAATACCATTGCAATTAGCTAAAACGGAGCGTTTCAAACAGAGGGTAAATACAGGTATATTCAGACAGACAGTACGTGGAAAATAATGTGTTTTCTGAACATTACAGCATGTAAACATGTTCTAGTAGAAACACAAAATACAAGTATGAACCTGAAAATGAGCACGATATGGGACCTTTAACCTGACTAAGTGGTTTTCTTGCCTAAACCTAATTACGGATGTTTTCGTGGTGTACAAATGACACGTGAAAAGCGGCGTCTAAATGACAATGACTCTTATATCATGAAGATAGTTCACCGAAAATGTGTTTGAGGCGAGAAATAAGCCGTGCAGTTTCTGAATCTGTCTTCATTTTAGAACGACAACGTTTAGTTTAAAAGTTTCAGGGAGTTTCCAGAGGTGGTGAGTCGTGTCGGACGCCCCTAATTTGCATAAAGTAGACTAGACCTTGTGACGCTCTCCCTTTCTGTCCTGCAATGCCCTCCCGTTCCAAAGACTCCATTTACATTAGGACTGTGTTTCCAGGTGACCCGTCTGTGCTCCGAAGCCAAACTCAGAGCGACTCTGTGATTTATCTCAGAGAGCAGAGGAGATTAGCTAAAGGCTGGAAGAAGCAGTTTTGGGAACAGTCTATTAACTGATAATAGGTACTGTCAGGGGGAAGGTAGATCTGGGAGCCGAACCAGGGATTATTCCAGTTTGTCTCCTGCATTTAAATGTTTTTAGAGGAAACTCAAAGTTCTTTTGTGCATTCAAATGCTGGAGCTGCTAAACGTCTGAGAGGGTCTTATAAATAAACTTGGAAAAAAAAGTTTGGAAACTTGTGTTTGGTGGATTATTTCTCTGTTGTTACAACGCTAATTGGCATTGTATTTTACATTGTTGGAAAGCCTGTTTATTAACCTTCACAATGATAAAAATAAAAATAACACATCTACATCAATGTCTGTAAAGGGGAGACTCGTGGGTACCCATGTAACCCATTCTCATTCAGATATCTTGAGGTCAGAGGTCAAGGGACACCTTTGAAAATGGCAAGGTCAGTTTTTCTTCGCCAAAATTTAGCGTAAGTTTGGAGCGTTATTTAACCTCCGTCCTGCAAGCTAGTATTACATGATTTGTACCAATGGATTCCTTAGGTTTTCTAGTCTCATATGATATCTGATATCACTCTAGCTCTAAAACTGAACTTGCTACAGACTCTGAAACACAATAAAGTCGGTCAGGATCGCCCCCGATCCCGCGGGGGTAAAGCTTAGACATGAATGTATCTGTATGTGTGTGTACGGCGAGTTAAAGAGGTAGCGAGCTGATAAAGAAGCCGTAGCAGTGAGGACCACACGGTGTGGTGTAGTGTAGTGTGTGGGCTTACTTATGTGCTTAGCACAGTTAGACCTTCTGCTGCTGTGATAGATGGCTTCTGACATCAGAGGGCGGGTGCAGTCATCAGTCTCATGGCTCATGGATGAAGAGCCTCTATAGTGTGTATACTGTATATACAGGTATACGCTGGTCCCAGAGGCTCTGTGGAGCCACAAGTCACGCAGGCACCTCCATCAGCTTCTGTCCCCCCAGGACGGTGGCATCCTCTGGGGCTAGTCGGTGCTGGAGGCGCCTTGCGACCTTCGACCATCAGTCTTGTGCCGAGCTGTCAGAGAGGTGTGATTTAACTGCTGGCTTCACGGAGAGAAGAGGAAACAGAGGTTCAGCTGATATGGATGTTTGGGGAAGCTTCTGCTCTGGAGCGCCACAGTAAACTTTCTAATAACTAATGATCTAATTAAAATGCATCTTAGAGGATTTATGAGTTTATACCTGATACCTGCTCAGCAGTGTGTAAAAAGGGTTACCATTAAACAGGATGTAACTCTGCCGCCTTGTGCTATTTAGGGTCATGGAAGGGAGATGGGAGGAAAACAGAGTACTCAGTTATAGAGACAAAGCACGGGGAGGCGAAAGAGAGAGTGGGACACAATATACTTTAAACCAACCCAAAAGCAAGAACCATCAACTTTTCAGTCTGTAGGGACTTGGAACCGGAGGGTCATCAGTTCAAGTCTATGCACGGATCAAGTACGGAGTGTGGACTGGCAGCTGGAGAGGTGCCAGTTCGCCTCATGGACGAGGCTTGAGCAAGGCACTGGACCCTCAAACTGCTCCAATGGCAGCTGTATGGTAGCTGCCAACTGCTCATAGTATACTAGGATGGGTTAAATGCAGTAGCTACATTTCACTGTGTGCTGTGCTATGTACAATGTGTGCCGGTCAAATTGGATTGGATTGGACCCCACCGGAAAAACAAAGACACATCTTTCAAAACAAATAAAGAATAAAATTAAAACATAAAAAGTTCTGCAGCCCACTGGACCTGGGTTAGAGAGGCCTCCTGCTTCCACTTCGTAAGTATTAGTCGCCTAGCAATTAGGGAAAGCAATAGCATTCGAGTAACGGAGTAATGGAAATGAGAAGGTCCTCTGGTACGACACCGAAAAATTGCAATCAAAGGAGAACGGGTGAATTTGACTCCAAAGAGCTCAGAGAATTTATCAAATATAGATGTCTAGAAGTCCAAAAAGTCTGAATGAGGGACCCTGTAACTGTCTTACATCTCTTGCATAAGGGATACAACTTTTTATATGCTCCTTTTTAAAATAAAAATGCATATGTTGAATCTTTTTGGCTGGATATGGATGTAGCCTACTTAAAAAGTGAGTATTGAACACAGTAAATTATCTTCTTTTGTTCTATTCAGAGCTGTAGCCTTTAAAAAGTTGACTAAAGATGCCATTAACAACCACCCAATGGATGTATTTCATTCATCATTCATATAATGTTTGACGTCTTGTTGCTCGTGTTCTGAAAAGTGACAACATAAAAAGCAATTTCCTTATTAATATTGCAGAATAATATTTTTTTGTGATGTTTGCAATCAAGGTCAGCGACACAAGGAACAAATTGAGCCATAAATCGATCCACTATTTAACATCTAAAACGCCATAATTCCTTCTTCTTCACTAACAGTGATGTGACACCCTAACAGCGTGTGAGTGCTTTGAGCCTGTTTGTTTTTATTTATTCATTCTATGTATAGTGGCTTTGTTTCAGTCCATTACCCTGACCCTTAATACCTCTCTGCGATGCTTTATGGTTCGCAGATGGCGCAGCGGCTCAGTTATGACGGATAAGGTCATCATTTTATATCGTTGTTTTTTAACATGTTAAAATGTGTAAATATGACCCCTGTCAGCCTGATGGCACTCCTGCTCATTTGTGCTGTGCATTTGTGGAGAAGATATACTCTTATACTCTGAAGATGAGGAGAGCACTTGTGGAAAGTGGGAAGATTTATCGATAGCATTGTTTCAGGGTCCATAACGTGCACTCAATATATATTTCTGGAAAATTAACTGGTAGTGAAACAAACGTTCTTATAAAGCCTGGTTGGTCTATTCCTAATATTGCACTTTTAAAAGCTCAACAACTACGGCCTCGTTAATGTGATGGCAACATGATTGAATAAGTCATCTTTACGTACAAGCCACAACTGCAGTTTTAGGTGCCTAATATTCTGAAGTGTTGCAGAAAACAGATTTTATGACTCTTGGTGATTTCCAAGGTGTGTTCAAGCTGATTAGATCAGATGTCAGAAGATCACAGAC
The DNA here is from genome assembly GCF_015220745.1 of Sebastes umbrosus. Classification (NCBI taxonomy): domain Eukaryota; kingdom Metazoa; phylum Chordata; class Actinopteri; order Perciformes; family Sebastidae; genus Sebastes; species Sebastes umbrosus. The sequence goes on from NC_051291.1 coordinate 2,998,183, forward strand.
AGAAAGATAAATGTACCGATGGAAAGCTGAAGGTCTTGCCATTCTAAAGGTGTTTTGTCTGTCAATTTACCATGAAGGCATGGGGATGAAGTTTGACCCTGAAGAGACCATGCTCCCTTAAAAGCACCCTTAAAAAATAAAGAGGGTGAAATCAGTTTTCTGCAAAAAAATATAAATATAAACCTATGTGTGTGCCAAATGTGTTGCTTTTATTGCGAAATGCACAATTGTTATGAATATTTCAGCTTAGCTGCCCCACTGCTAATAATTAAATAATAATAATAAAGTACAGAATACACAGGAAGTAGCAGACAGATGACATTTTGTGGTTAGCGTGAATGAATATTGCAGATGAGAAGGGATGGTGGAGATCAGGCTTAACGAGCTTAACAATTAGCACCGTGGATTTAATTGGAGTCGGTGGTCTGATTGGTAATGTAGACATATTGGGAATTTAATGTCAGATGTGCATTTATGCAGACTCTCTATGATCTCCTCATCTGTGTTGTGCATGTGGGACCAGTGGGTACAAACCCTCCGAATAAAACACGACACATCTCTTAGGCCACAATTTGTTACAGTTGATAATTTACACTCTTTAAGATACTGTTCTTATACAAGTTACTCAGGTTAAAAAATCTTTGTGCAACCTTCTTTTAACTATTTTACTTTCTTATTTCTTTGCGATCACAGGAATGAATGATGACACAAATGAGTATCGATCTTAGATAATTAGACAGTTATCCAATTGGTTTCCCTGGAAACACCACGAGAGCTTTGGTTCTATTAACCTGACTGTCTGTTTTTATCTTTATGTTTTTGCAGGGGGAACCACCTCTCAAGAACCTCTGTGGAACGAGACGCTCCTGTACATGAAGAGAGTCATTCCCATACAGGCCACCACTGTTGGGAACTTGGGGTGCCATACCGCCACCTTGTGTCCAGCCGAGTATACAGCTGCTCTTCACTGCTCCAACATCTGCAGGATGCTGCCTCTTCTTACAGCCAGAACAAGAGCTTTTTCTCCCCCTCATGAACGATGCTGAAAGCCACCATGGTTTGCTGCTACATACCAGGTGAGGCACTTTTATATACATTTCCTTTCAAAATGTCAAGACTGCAAACTCTGTGTACATTATGTTTATGGATTTTTCATTATGTTTGGTCTGTAGATTTCAAACTTAAGCACTGTTATCAGTTTCACAATAATGCAGATTTTACCCTCCACAAGTCTACATCACTGCTGTGATATGCAAGATGGATTTTTAAACGTCTGCTATCCGATAATGACATAAACTTTAGGCCTAATTTTGGTGAGGAAAAACTGGCATTGCCGATTTTCAAAGGGGTCCCTTGACCTCTGACCTCCAGATATGTGAATGTAAATGGGTTCTATGGGTACCCACGAGTCTCCCCTTTACAGACATGCCCACTTTATGATAATCACATGCAGTTTGGGGAAAAAAAGCCATGCTGTTTTTTTCTTTTTCATGCAGTATAATGCGTCACTGAGGATAGTGAATCACAGCCCACGCTGAAAAAAATCAAATTCATGTTGTGGAACGTTGTTCATGCAGAGGTTTTACTGATGTTAATGCACCGTAGGTGTCAACATACCTTCTCTCATCACAATGAGCAGTGGCGTTAACCTACTGAGAGAGGGCGCCCTTGTGATAATAATACTATAAGACACATGGAATCACAGTCTACAAACTGATCCACAATACAAATCAGTTAAGGCCTCAGTTGTTAGTTATTACCACCGAGGCATTTTTAAATCAATTTTTCTTTGTAATAAATGAAAATGAGGAGGCCAGAGGCTCGGATTACTAAAAGATGATTTATTACACAATATGAATCATTACAGATGAATAGTACGGACGGATGAAATAAACCTGTTTATATCTGAGAGGTGATTTGATTCCATCAACAATACAAGAAGAAAACAATTTGGTGCAAATTGGCGTGCGGAGCCGGCCGGCCAGCCAGCTGCTTGTTAGGATTCACATGTGTGATGTATGGGTAATGGAGAGAGTTGTGAAGCCTGCAGGAGGCTCAGAGCTCAGTGAATTCAGCCTCACGCTGCACTGAAATGGATCATCAGCCCAGGGTCCCTTTTCTCTACACACTTACTCAAACAGGGTCTCCACGCTGAATCCCAAATACCAGCAGCAGCTGCTGTGTGCAGTGTCTGTCTGCTTTCACTCGGGTGGTTTAATACTACATATGTTTACTATTAATTTGTATCGCAGGATGTGTTTTTGTCAAAAAAAAAACTTAAGTCTTGCAGTGACAGCACATCTTGGTCTGTCAAGGTAGCTTTTTAGCCACGCTGGCATATCCTCAAATAGTTAAGGTTAAAGATATGGTCGACGATGTTGGAAAGCTAGCATAATCATGCACAAGCATTGCAACTACTTCACAGACACAGAGCGGAGAGAGGACCTCAACTCAACAATGCTACCTCATGACAGGTAACCGCGGCAGTGCTGCTGCAGGGCTGAGTTTTCTCTTCCATTCTCCAGGAAACGTGCGGCGGCGACGCGCTTTGAGTTCAGGCTGGTGCACGCCAAGAGTACAAGCAGGGAGGCAGGGAGGCATCTGATTGGTTCTTTCCAAGCGGACCTCGAGGAAGTGATGGCAGGAAAAACTAGCATGGTTGTTTTCAAAGGGGTCCATTGACCTCTGACCTCCAGATCAGTGAATGTAAATGGGTTCTATGGGTACCCACGAGTCTCCCCTTTACAGACATGCACACTTTATGATAATCACATGCAGTTTGGGGCAAGTCATAGTCAAGTCAGCACACTGACACACTGACAGCTGTTGTTGCCTGTTGGGCTGCAGTTTGCCATGTTATGATTGGAGCATATTGTTTTATGCTAAATGCAGTACCTGTGAGGGTTTCTGGACAATATCTGTCATTGTTTTGTGTTGTTAATTGATTTACAATAATAAATATATACATACATTTACATAAAGCAGCATATTTGACCACTCCCATGTTGATATGAGTATTAAAAACTTGACAAATCTCCCTTTAAGGTACATTTTGAATAATAAAAAAATGTGTGATGAATTTGCAATTAATCGCGATTAACTATTTTAATTAATTGACAGCCTTCCTATTTGACCATGGAGCCAAAATGGTGAGAAAATAAAGGGAATTTTTTTTTAAACCACTCAATCAAGTCTTCTTTGCCGAGCCCTGGAGAAGTCAAAAAACATTTCACTTCCTCCTTCACCCAAGCATCGGATTACAGAAACAATTTATTCTCCTGCTGCCTTTCATCTAAAGTTGCAAAAAATGTCTAAATTATAAATATTAATTGTCAGCTTTTATTTCTTTTCTACAGCCGCTTAAAGGTTGAATGAAGGTGTTGCAAATAGATGAGTGTGTGCAGGAAAGAAACACTATTTTCTGTGCAGAAATATTCATCCAGAATCTTCACCTCTGGCAAAAACTGTTAATGCTTTCATCTCATGTTGCTCCGGTAAGAAGTACATGTATGAACACGAGCACTGCAGCGACTACGAAAGATATTCCGCTGAGGTTAATTGAAAAATGCCGACCTGACTTTTGATGTTGAGAATTGAAAATAGGCGTTAATAACCGGTGGAGTCGAGTGGCTCTCTCTTTCATGTTGGCACGGTTCAACGTGTGACAGTGACCTGGCCGACTCGGTGATCACTCTGCATCAGTTCTGCTGGTTATCATACACGGATTTTGTTAAACATGGCTGAACATGTGCGGCCACGGTGTCTCGCTCGATTATAAACACAGCCTCACCCTCCTGACCTGCAAAGGTGAACGAGGTGGTTTTACGGTGTTGCCAACGAGAAAGGAGCTCGCACATTGCAAGCGAATTGGCAGCTGTGCTGAGACCAAAGTTATCTCAGCAATCTAGGAGGAACTGGCAGTCACTTTACTCAAAGTCAACACTGCCAATCGGTGTGACAATCTACTACCTACCTGTATACTGACACCAGGACACTTCCTCTTATTGCTCTCTATTGTATTTGTGTCAGTGTCTGAGATTCTTGTTCTTCTTTCTTGTCCTCTCTTCCTCATTCACACCGCAGGCCGTCAGTCTTTTTGATTGACTCTTACTTGTATGGATAGGACCCCTCTGTGACGCTGATCTGACTTGACATCATATTTGATAAGATAAGCATTCGTTAAGCTGCACTGCAATGACGACAAATAAACTGGCTTTTGCATTGGAGATCAAGCATGCAAGTTATTATGATAGATATGAATTGTACTTTAACTTTTACAACATGTTTGTTGTTGTTGTACCTGATTATATTGTACGTATTTCTAGCCTAGTGGCCCGAGGGATGGCAATGTCAGTCACTACTACTGGATGGATTGCCATGAAAGGGTGAATCCTAATTTATTTATTTATTAGTTTATTTGACAATACATGTAGGCATTGTTACACTTAATTAAAGTGCAACCGATGCAACATATATAGGACTTCTAGCCATAGCTAATTTGCAGACCTGTCCCTGGTAAGGCTTTTAAGAAAAAGAAAATAAATTAAAAAAATGCAGAATAGCATAAAATCACATAATACCACATCGTACATTACAATCAATTTACATATGTATGTTCCCAATCAATAATCAGTGATCACAGGCTTGGTTTAGTTTCAGCCAGTGTTCCAGAAATGTATTCCTTTTACTGAAAAAGATGACTGACCGAAGGTTGTTTTGCGCTGTGCCACTCTGCAGTTACCATTTGTTGATCCCCTGGTAGTGCTATTATCTATTGGTATTCATTTTGGTGACATATGGACTTAAGTACAGCTGGGGTGGAGATTGTTCACACATTTAAAAATCTATTTGATAAAAGAAAACTTGATAAAACTGAGCAGCTTTATACAGTAGTGCCATTTCATTTGTTTTTTTAATTTCCATTAGAGTTCTTTTAGCTCTGAGAATATCTAGTGAATGTACAGTGGACGTTTGTGCAGAAATAACTGCTGCAGCTCCTCCAGACCAACAGGTATTTATTGATCTATTTTATGTCGTAGAACAAAACGTTAAAATCTCTTCAGTTTGTGTTCACCACAGACCTTATTTCAGGCATCTGACTAAAAACCAATTGACTTCCAGACAAGGGAACTGAAAGTGTTAAAATGCTAACTCATTTCCCGGGTTTTAGGACTCATTCCTGCAGCACTCTATAGGTGGTTTTATACAACATGATCTCTTATCTTGAACATAACTTGCTGTGAAAGAGGTTAGATGCATAAGCATAAGTTACCATGGCGATCTATACCGCAGTAAGAAGTGAACCACCGTCATAGGACTTAAAAACCCCTGAAGGGTTAAACCTGAAGTTACCCCAAATAACCCCAACTACTGTTTTGTAGTAGAGGCCCTGGTCTTCTGTCGGTGTGCATAGCAGAGCTTTTAAAACTAAATAATTAGGGAATGTACTGACGCTGCTCAATTGTAATAACATAAAAAGTATTTTGTTCTGCACGTAAGGCTTTTGGCAGCTGTCACTCATGGCGTTCAGTCAACTTTTGCAACCACGACAACTAATCTGGAGCAGGAATGTTGTCGGGTGTGTGTGTTTGCTGTGAGAGGAGTGATGTTGTTTGGTGAATTAGTAAAGCTTTTTTTAATGTATATCTCCTCTGGCTGCTGTATTGATGGTGAAGCTGCAGCACCAACAAGAAGAAGAAGGCCAGATGGAGATGATGGTCGAGATGAAACGACGCTCCAGAGTCCAATAATCTTTGGTTTTTTAGAGGTGGTTGTGTTAGTGCAGGAAGAAGATGTGGGGAAAAAACTTGAGAATGACGAATGTTTATGGTATGAGCCAAACCACTCCCTAAAAAATGACAGAACAAATTGTGCTGTTAATCTTCGGCATTCAATTGTTTATTCTAATTGGTGAAAATGAATGGGATAGATGAAAGACCAGTTGTGCAACAACAGTCAGTATAGTCAGGAGGACTCAGAGTAACTTACTGTACTAAAGTTGAAGTTCACAATGACAACAACATGGCATAGGAGGAAGAAATGAGGCGATATTTTGGCTAGATTAGATTGACTGAAATGTTTATTATAATCTCATGACTAAAACTCTATGAAAATAGTCGGCTTTCTCTGACTAAGATAAGACTAAAATGTCCAGAAGTCAACTAAAACGTCACTTAAAACAACAGGATGAGGTTGACTAAATATGATAAAAACTAACAAGGACATTTGACACAGGACTTAGGCCCTGTTCAGACCTGGTATTAAGATGTGTCTTCAGTGATCAGATCACAAGTGGACAGCTTTAAGTACGTCTGTCCACACCTGGCATTAGAGTGCGTCTCGAGTGACCACTAGTGATCCGATCTCACTTCCCCAATCTCTATGCAAATAAACACGTAGTAAACACACGGCTAATACAGCAGCCGTTGTGACGTAATATTACATGAATGTCAGTAGTAATATCCTACATATTCGTGAATTCTGGTACATTTTATTAACATCAAAATAAAAGGTTATTGTACCGGTGTTGCCAGATAACAGCGGGCGGTCAGGTGTCAGCTCCGCGCAAAGTAGCGGAACAAAAACACCGACACATCTCCGACAGTATGATAATAATGCACTTTGTGTGCCTAGTCTGATAGTCTGTAGATATGTAGCCTATAAACAAGATATATTTTAATAAAATACAGTTGTACTGATAGGATACAGTAGAGCGGAGAGGCTGTTTACATGCTGACAAGCGCCTGTGTCTGCCTGTCTATTCACCTGAGGGGCGCGGTGATCCCGCGGATCCCAGCTTGACATCAGTAGAGTAGGCGGTCCTTAATGTGGCCCAGGACACATTCACTACACACTGCTAAAAGAATGAGGCCATATGTGGCTCAGACCACCTCTGAGTGTGGTCTGAAAGATCCGATCTCAATGCGTCCTCAATGCGTATTGAGTTTGTTCACACGTATATTGAGTGTTTTGATAGTTTAACAGTATTTATATAGAACTTAAACCTGCTTTATAATATAAAAGACATGAAGATCTCACCTTTTACAATATGGGACCTTTAAATCTAAAAACATTTAAATTTAAAAACAACAAAAATGATCTATATCGGCCGATTATGGCTCATCATTTCTAAAAGTTGTATTTGCTCCCTTTTTTTCTGCTGATCTAATCCGTGACATAAGACTTTGGTACGATCCGAGCCGTGAGTTTTGTGATCCATTGCACCCCTAGGCGTGACAAATAACCAACACAACAAATGCGAAACACTCGCCTACGAATATTAAAATGTCTAGGACTTTCTAATTGTGAAAGGGAAGAACGAAAGGAGGGGATCTGGTATGAGCTGCCTTTGTCGAGGTTGAAAAGAGTAATAATGTTTGCCGTCTTGGTATCGGACCACGGAGCCTCGGTGTTGTCGTTTCATGAATATAGACGCAACTCAACCCCTTTCCGCACAATGTGATTGGTTGATGTGTTTATTCATGGTGCGAAAGCTCAGAAAACTCGACCTCGAAAAACATCAGGTTGAAAAAAATATAGTGTGGAAAGGTGGTGATTATTTGCAAACTGCTCTCTAATTGCCAGAACGTGTACTCGTTAATCTTCAGCATCTTATTGTTGCCTTTAATTTGTTATGTTATTGTGACTTAATTAATTAAAATAAATTCTGAAAGTGTATAAGTGTTTAGAACATTATGATAGAAGTATATGATGATCATCCACATGCTCTATTATGACTCATAAATTGATGCTGCAATTTTCGAGGTTGGTACCATTTGTTACACAGATTTAGTGATAAATTTAACAATTTTTTACCACTCGAGAATTGATAAAAATGATCAATAATCCCTCCAAAATACCACATTAAGACACCAAGACCTCGAGGAACACCATAGAAAAAGCCATGCTGTGATTTGGGATCAAAAACTTTTGACATTTTGGAGATTTCTGCAAGAACTGCATTTTTCTGCGATTGGATGGCGAGCACTTCTGTTGTGTAAACTGCTCAGAAACCCCCTTATTGTCAATCTAGCTAGAAAAGCCATCCATCCTCTGAATGCTCTAGGTCTCTAGTTTGATCCATCCATCCTCTGAATGCTCTAGGTCTCTAGTTTGATCCATCCATCCTCTGAATGCTCTAGGTCTCTAGTTTGATCCATCCATCCTCTGAATGCTCTAGGTCTCTAGTCTGATCCATCCATCCTCTGAATGCTCTAGGTCTCTAGTTTGATCCATCCATCCTCTGAATGCTCTAGGTCTCTAGTTTGATCCATCCATCCTCTGAATGCTCTAGGTCTCTAGTCTGATCCATCCATCCTCTGAATGCTCTAGGTCTGTAGTCTGATCCATCCATCCTCTGAATGCTCTAGGTCTCTAGTCTGATCCATCCATCCTCTGAATGCTCTAGGTCTGTAGTCTGATCCATCCATCCTCTGAATGCTCTAGGTCTCTAGTCTGATCCATCCATCCTCTGAATGCTCTAGGTCTCTAGTTTGATCCATCCATCCTCTGAATGCTCTAGGTCTCTAGTCTGATCCATCCATCCTCTGAATGCTCTAGGTCTGTAGTCTGATCCATCCATCCTCTGAATGCTCTAGGTCTCTAGTCTGATCCATCCATCCTCTGAATGCTCTAGGTCTCTAGTTTGATCCATCCATCCTCTGAATGCTCTAGGTCTCTAGTCTGATCCATCCATCCTCTGAATGCTCTAGGTCTCTAGTTTGATCCATCCATCCTCTGAATGCTCTAGGTCTCTAGTTTGTGGCTGTAAAGTTTCATGAGGCTGTGATTATCCTAGAGGTCACCACAGGTCATTTTATACAGTGAGGTCAAATTAAAAAAAATAAATGGTCTCACTACAATGAAATGTCTCCTATGGGGACTAACATCATCACACATGAATACAGTTGGACTCATTGTATCCACAAGAGTCTCAACTTTACAGGGATACCCAATTTATGTAATTCCAAGACTGTTTAGGGACCCCAGTATGCAGAAATATTCAAGTACTCCATTTTTAGAATAGGCGAAAATAACATTTATACTGCATGTTAAAAACTGCATGTTTTTTGCTCCAAACTGCATGTGATTATAATAAAGTGGGTATGTCTGTAAAGGGGAGACTCGTGGATACCCATAGAACCCATTTTCATTCGCATATCTGGAGGTCAGAGGTCAAGGGACCCCTTTGAAAATGGCCATGCCAGTTTTTCCCTCGCCAAATGTTTGGAGCGTTATCTAGCCTCCTTCTAACCTCCTTGACGGTGTCAGGAGGGTTAGTAAAGAAGTGGTGGTGGTACAGGAAGAAGATGAGGAAAAAAGGAATGAAATCAGATGTAGGACAAGGAGGGAAAGGGAAGAGCAAAAATAAGGATGGTGTAAAACTGAGGAGACGACAGCAAGGCAGGAGGGACAGAACGCTTTGATATATTCACCCCAACCAGGTTCTAAAATTAGCACCCGCCACCTGCCAAATGCAGGTGAATTGTTGGCAGTTGGCGGGTAAAATCAACAGACCATCCGTCACATTGGCAGAGAGGGGAAACGCTAGGTATGGGAACCGGTTACCCGTTAAAGAACGGGTTCTTAGTTGCTCAATTCCTTGGCATCTCATGCCTTGACGACTATCGATTCCTCTGTATTGATGCATTCTGACGCATACGCACGCACAACAATGACGCATACGCACGCCGTATCATGTTTTAGTTTGTTTGACACCGGAGACACGGTGGCAAGAAAAAAAAAACGCTCAACAGCGTGGCTACTAAACAAAACAAACAAACCTGTGTTGAAATCTGCTTTACAAAGTACAGTACTGTGTACAGTACCATACCTGACCCAAAAAATAGGGTTCCCCCGGATTCTACCATGCATATAATGTATTTTTGTGTAAAATATATTGAACGTTGAATGACACCAGATCTAAAAATGTTATTCCTTCATTTAGTGCAGAGATTTCATAAGTGGCAGATCAAATTTTGGAGTGAAAAAAGTTCATTTCAGACCCCGACCACAACTAAACCTGGAGTTCCCCTTTGCTCTGTGTAACCTTTAAACAGAATGGTTTGCGGTGTGAGCAAACCACTAGCTAAATGCCTGAACAAACTGTACTCGTTAATTAATTAATAAGCATTGTTGCATCTAATAAACCCTATTTGGAAGGTGTATGAATAATAAAAAGAATAATTACGTAAACACGTCAGTTAACACTGGGTAGCAAAGTTTATTTTATTTTTAACAATGGCTGAAGAAAACACACCTCCAAGTGTTACTGGAGAAAGTAATATTAACCTACGGGACCAGATTGGCCGACCCCTTACTGTACACACCGACTCAACGACCAGACATTTAGGGTGTTTTCACACTTGGTCCCTTTCTGCCCCCCCAAACGAACTCAGGGCGATGAGTGAACACCCCAAAAGGACTCAGACCTCCTCGGGAGGTGTTTTTTTATTTAGCGGAGGTTCATGTCAGGATTTAAAGATATTAGTTTGTTACTCAGGTATATTGTATAATATAGTACACACAGCATTTTTTTAGCTTTATAAAATGTTTAACTAAGTTGGAACTGTAATGTATGCAAAAACATACAGATTTACAGCATCTATTCATCAACATGAACCTTTTTTCCTCTGTCTATCTACAGTACACATTTATCATATATTAGACGACATAATATGATAATAGAGGCAACATTTACAAAAGGATTACACACTTCTGAAGACTGAAATGTATATTTCACTCACACCACCATCCCAGCAAAGATTTACTACATATAGTAGACCGACCCACCTCTCGACCTAGGTCGCAAAGGCGAGTCGATCAACGTGGGTTAACCCTTTCATACACACAACCGACCCTGGTTCAACCCTGGTTGAGTCCTCGGTGTGAAAGGAGTATTATAGTTTCGCCTATTAGCAACACTTTCTCTCCGTCTCTCTAATAGTTTAGCCTATTAGCATAATTTTCTCCTCATCTCAATCATCAATCATAATGACTTATTACTTAGAAACTCATGAGCACATTTCTGGTAAACACAATAATTAAAGTTGTGCTTTTGTGTGATTCTTCCTGGAGAACCTCAGTTTTACAGATCAATTAAATCAATTAGTCAACAAAATTGTAGTCAAAAATGTTAGTCGACAACTCCCTAAATGCCTGAACAAATTGTTCTCATTAATCTTCAGCATCTAATTATCTAATTGGTGACCTTAAACATGTGTTAGATGGCAGACCAGTCCAGCCTGAATGACCAATGCCATCAGGTCAGACTCTCCACTGGTGTGAAGGTTAGTGTCTAAACCACGCTTAGATCACAAGTGCGATGGATACTGACCCATTAGGCGTTTTGCAAAGATAGAAGATCTGTCAAAGATAATGTGCAAATAGCAGGCCTAACCTCTACATTCTGGAGGGAAAACAGACGCTAACACTAACATTTGTACGTTACCTATCGGTCTTTGCGGACCGCATAAGGCTAAAACTGGGGCTAACTCTATCTGACGTCCAAAGAAGTCTAAAATATAAGCATTGACACAATGTAAATTACAATACCAAGGTACCAATACCAAGCTCCTACTCAAAAGGCTACAGGTGTAAGATATTGCATCAAATATAACCGTCAAAGGGGGCATTTATCCTGCAGAACCTTTTGATACAATAAGTACATTTTGTTTATTTGCTTTGTAGAATTTGTTATGCAGGATTTTTTAGTCTCAGGAAGTTGTCAAGTATCTGCTGCGTGACACGTTGGAGTAACAAACGTGTCTCATATTCAATCAAACATTACAGCCGTGGTAGTTACAGACACACCTGGTGGAGATCTGCACTCTATACTGAGTGCACTTTTCTACCTCTAAGTAAGATCATTACAAGTTGACACTGTAAAATTACCTGCCAATTAAGGAGTTGCACTGCCTATGTTAATCCAGGTGATGATGATAAATCTGTCAAAAAAAAACAATAGCACTTCCTGGTCAGTGTGGGTGTATCACTTTTAGCTGGCACTGCCCTTCACAGATATCTTGCTGAACCAGAGCTCAATGTCTGGGACTTTTAATAAAGTGGCACTGAAGTGCATTTTTAAAGTAATAAACGGCAACTGTTTGTCTCACAAGCTACCACTGGTTGTTACCACAAAGTAAACTAAACCTATGGCCAGTTTTATTATTTATCTTTGCTTAATAACATGTCGTTTTGTTAACACTGTTGTGCGTGCAGGTATGTCAGGTATGTCTAAGGTATGTCTGTGCTTCTCAAAAAGTCATTACATTCAAGCACGCTAGCTTATCTCCCATCGTGGTCTTTGATTTCCACACTGCAGATAGCACCGTAGCATTCATAAGGCTGCGTTTGCATTAGCACCGTATTTCCAGGTGACCTGTCCACCAAGCACAACTCAAGTCGATGCTGTGATTTATCTCCGAGAGAGCGGAGGAGATAAGCTAAAGGCTTGAAGAAGCAGTTTGGGAACAGCCTATTAAATGATAATGGGTACTATCAGGGAAAGTAGATTTGATCATTATTCCAGCTGCATTTTAATGATCAGAGGAAACTTGAAGGTCCCAAAAATTTGTAGTAGGCCTATAGCCTATAGCCAAAGAGATTGAACTACAATGAAAGATGATACCTCTGGGATGCACTTTCCAAAGCGGAAGAGTTTGTTGTGTTGTCATAGACAGTTCAGTAGAAATGACAGATGATCCAGTTTGGCACAGAGACTCTGATTAATGAGAAATGCTTCCTTGTAAGTCCAAAAAGTGTGTCTTCTCAGCTGGCTTGCCGATGTTAGCTGTTAAGCCTACGTCCATGAGTCACCTGGGTTTGGGCCAGGTCAGATGCAGCGAATAAGGGCCTCACACGGCGAATTAAAGGGACTGTTTGTAAGAATCAGAAATTGGTTGTTAACAGCGACACCTGTGACCATTAACTGTGACCGCTCGTGCTACCTGAATGTGAGCGAGCATCGGTCAAAACAGTGAGGCGACACATGTCAGCTAAAAGCACAATATCACTCTATATTTCAGCTGACCAGACGAAGGTCTCTCCATGACTCAATGCTGATCCTAGTGTTGGCTTTTCCTGCCTCAGCCTCCCGACCGCGGCCGGAGGGAACAGGGGAGACGCCGGAGTTTTGGTCGGAGACGATAACGTTTCTCTCTGCGGAGCCCCGTCACTTCACAAGACACGGGAAACCTCTGTTGGTCTGGAGGAGCTGCAGCAGTTATTTCTGCACAAACGTCCACTGTACATTCACTAGATATTCTCAGAGCTAAACTAACTCTTCTGCAGTGTGTGGTGTGCGCGCATGCACGTGAGAGTGGAGCGAAAGAGCGAGAACGAGCGCGGTGTGTGAGCCAAGGCAGGCAGAGGAGCAGAGGAGCAGAGACTCCGGTCCTGGAGACCAAAGCTACGGTCTCCCCCGCGTCCTGCGACCGCGGCCAACACTGTTTAACAGACGGGCTTCACTAGGTTTTGGTGCTTCTGTGTAGTTTGTGTTGGAGTCTGAGTCTGAACAGCGTAGCCACACGCGAGCGCACATGGGACACCGACCCGGATTGATTGATACGTGTAAGAAGTTACAAATAGTCCCTTTAAATGCGGCACACTTAGCACAGTTAGACCGGCCTTTGTGCATGTTCGAATCCGGGCCCCTTCTGTGTGGAGTATGCATGTTCTCCCCGTGGGTTTTCTCCGGGATCCCCGGTTTCCCCCGGTTTCCTCCCACAGCTCCCAAAGATGCAGGTTAAGTTAATTGTTGACTCTAAATTGCCCGTATAGCGTGCATGGCTGTTTGTCTATGTGTGTCAGCCCTGTGATAGTCTGGCAACCTGTCCAGGGTGTACCCCGCCTTCGGATCGGCTCCAGCCCCCCCTGCGACCCTGAATAGGATAAGCGGTCACAGATAATGGATGGATGGAAACATTACTATACTTCTTGGGAAAGGTTTACTGGCGATCAGGATGAGAAAGCAACAAGCATTCGACCTCCAGTACAGTAGACTTTCTGATAACGTCATTAAAATGCAGGACACACATTCTGGAGGATTTATGAGTTTCCACCTGATGCCTCATACCTGCTCAACAGTCTGTAAAAAGTGAGGCTGTTTACCAATAAACAGGATGTGCAGTAACTCTGCCTTGTGCTATTTAGGGTCATGGGAGAGAGTGGATGGGGGGATAAATCAGAGGCCGGAGACAGTATAAAGAAGGTGACTTCTTGAAGTGATAAAATACCTTCACTTTTGTACAGCAGTTTGATCCTTATAACGAGACACATACAGTACATACCGAATTAAACAATCTTAAAGCAGCAGTAGGCATAATAACCTTTCAGCATATTGTAATTCAAGTGTTCTGAGAGAAAACTAGACTTCTGCACCTCCTCATGGCTCTGTTTTCAGGCCTTAAACAAATCTAGCCCGTGACGGGAGACTTTGACCAATCACAGGTCATTTCAGAGAGAGAGAGCGTTCCTATTGGCTGTTCATTCAACGGGAGGCAGCTGTCAATCACTCGCAAACTCCGATCAAACTGTCAAACTAGGCAGCGCTGATCGAACTTTCTCATTTTACAGCTAAACAGTACACTACAAGATGTTTCTGAAAACATTTTACGCGAGAAATAGGCATTACAGTCACAGAATATTGATTCATATTTGACAGCACTCAGAGACGGCAAGGCTCCAGCTCGACTCTGATTGGTTGTTTTCCTCCGGTCTGTGAAATCTTGCAGATGCCATATACAGTATATATATTATGTATCTATATTAACTTTTCTTTAATCATATTTGCTCCTGCTTTAATATTGCATTATCATATAGTTTTGTGATATTGCAAATTAAGCTCAGTGTCACATGACATCGAATTTGTTTTTTTTTACACTTTTTTTTTTTGTTGAAATGAAACAAATCAGATCAGACATGCTAATCAGTGAGCTTTTAGAGGTGCTGGGGTGGATTTTGGTTACCTTTGCACAGAGGCAGGCCAGCTATTTACCCCTAAACTACCTAACCTTATACAAAGAAGTTAAAACTACCTCCTACTGTAAAAAGCTACAGGTGTAAGATATTGCATCAAATATAACCGCCAAAGGGAGCATTTTTCTTGCAGAGCCTTTTGATACAATAAGTACATTTTGTTTATTTACTTTGTAGAATTTGTTATGAAGGATTTTTACTTGTAATGGAGTATTTTTGAAATTGTAGTATTGCTTCTTCCAACAATGCCTGTTGAATGCATTTATAAAAAGATAATAGCCTGTACTAGATAGTACGTAAGGCAAGGCAAGTTTATTTATAGCACATCTTATACACAAAGGCAATTCAAAGTGCTTTACATATATAAAAGCAAGATAAAAGAGCACAAAGTGCATAAGATAAAAACGAATAAAAGTATAAGTTAAAAGAAAAAAAATTTAAAATGATAATAAAAACAATCAAAAGACAGTAAAGCGCAGCATTTGATCAATTAAGAAAAGTGTCTGAGAACAGTTTGGTCTTGAGTCTTGAGATTTGGAAGTTTGTTCCACGCTGCTTAAGTAGCGTACGTTAGTTATGTTATTAGTTAAGAATCCTATCACTGTGATGATTACATGGGTTTGAGTTGACAGTCTTGACTGCCCTGGCAAGTTACTGTTCATCATCCTCCCATCTCATCTGTTGTTTCCATCTCAGAGGTCACCACCCAACATGAGAGGCTCTACATGACAAAACTGGGTGAACATTTTGAAATGAAAGGTTACACTAAATATAATTACATAAAAATGTCCTGGTAACTTCCCTGAACAGCCGGCAGAACCAGCTTTAATTAATGCAATGCTGTAATTAAGCACATGATTCAGACCCATGGATCTACAATAAGAGTATAAAAGCCAGACTAACCAGATGGGATGTAGTACAGCAGCTCCAAGCAGACACAGAGGTATATCCAGAAGTGCACTGCTGACTACTGACTCCCAAAAAACAGACACAAGATGAAAGCTGTTGCAGTCTTCGCGCTGGTGCTGTGCGGCCTGGCCGTCAGTCACGCCGGTAAGTTGCTTGTCAGATTACATTATTATTATTATTATTATTATTACAAAATTAATTGCTGAAACAGTTTAAGGTGAATTAAGACTAGAGTTTTTATTTAATTCCATTTTAATGGGAATCGGACGTCATTATCAGCAAGTTTTGAGTAAGATTCAAAACGCAAAATGTAGTATATTACGGTATACAGTCAGACACATAGGTAGACTAATGTTATGTGTTTCATTTTGCCCGATACCGGTAGATTGATTATACATGATTAGCCAGATTCTTAGAGAAAGAGAGATAGTTACTTGCTCAAACTGATGTCTATGTATATTTAATAATTTGGGGATTGATCCTCCGCCTTTATAGGTGTATACAGCTGTGTATCATCAGCGTAACGGTGGAAATTAATTCCATGACTACGTATAATTTGGTGCGATGTATAGGGAGAAGAGCAGAGAGGAAAGATTTTATTTCTTTATTTTATTTTGATTTGTCTCTTCATATATTTTTACTTACTGTTTTTACAACATCTCTGTGTATAGATATATTCTCATTACACATAATCATTTACTACATCCCTGTTTACATTCTGTTTTTTTTTCATTTGCAATTACTGCCTACTACAAATTTATATTAATTTATTTGATATATTTTAACTTGCACTATTTTATGTCTTAGATTATATTTAAAATGGTATATTTTATGAGCATTTTCTAACCTGAGATCTATCTATTTTCATTGCCAACAACTGCTTCTCTGTAAGTGTTGTGCAAATGGGGGAAAAAAATAACAACAACTTAATTTTGTTGCAGTTGCCTGGAAATGCAAAGAGGGTCCACGGCTGTCACGCGCCTGGCAGATTGACGCTTCGGTGGGGGTGGTGTGCGCAACTACCCGGAACTTCTATGCATATACGCTGAATAACGGAAGGTGGACCAGATTGAGCACCGTCAGAGTGAAGCATTGCTCTGTGGGACATTCAGGAATATGGGCGGTTGGCACGCGTAACCAGGTCTACAGATACGTATGTGGCAAGTTGCGACGAGCCAGAGGTAACTATTGTTATTATTATTCTTGTTACTTCCACATGAACAAATGCAGTCTGAATGGGTTTTCATCATTACTTTTGTTAGGTTTACTGTATAATACCATAGTGCTGGTGCAGTATAGCACTCCTACTAGGTAGAAAGATCCACAAGGGACAGATTCACTTTGTTTGCAATACACATTTAGTTTGTTGACTAAATTAACTGTACCTCTGTGTGTCTTCAGGAACGAGTATAAAACAGCTGGATTGTGGAGGTGACAGCCATCTTGTGGGAGCAACCTCTGCCAACGTGGGCCAATGTTTGAGAAGAAGGCGAACTTTAGGCTTTGCCGGAACCGGCAGAGTGTCCTGGCAGACCATTCACTCGACATTGAAGTTCAAGCACATCACCTGCAGCCCCAGGGCATGCTGGGCAGTGACCACAGGTCATAGAATCCTCTGCTCAAAGGTTAGACACAGCAGCGCTAGGGAAATCTCACTTTTGGTGGTGTTGGTGTTACTATTAGTACACATGAACCATACACACTCTTTGATTCTGACAATGACTCCATTTATGCTTTTTATTACAGCGCGTGAACCCGAATACCTGCCGATTCTCTGCCTGGAAATCCGTGACTGGGAGTTTGGTGAATATTGAAATTTCCACTGACGGAAGGGTTTTCGGAGTGAACAGACAAGGCCACGTCTACATGAGGTAAGCCAGTATTAACAGCATGGTAATAACATTTGAGAGGATGTTTTTCTTCACACTTTGAGATACAACAGGGTTACAACCTGAAGTATCCAGAGCATTCTAGTATGTATAATATACAGCAAGAACAGTGACAACATTACACCTTATAGAAATAGAGTAATCATTATGTCAGTTAAACTTTAACTAGACTTGTACTTTTTAGTACAAGTCAACATGATGTTAACATTACAGTGCTATAGATCCCTCTATAATCCATCCAACTTTATAGCTTCCAACTGTGATATAAGGCGTGAGTGTAAAAATATGGCCTCTAATTACAGCACTTGAATGAATATATATGCTGTACATACACAAAATTTGAAGCAAAAGTGAATTTTCTGTCAAGGAAAAAAGCTAAAATAATCTTAAAGGCAAGCCTTCATGAATTTCTGCTGATGGAAATGTTAATTAAGATGGTGGTTTTATAGATTTCTCCGGCTTCTTTCTCAACAGATCTGGCATCAGACGTAATCGCCCACATGGCACATCTTGGCGCTACATCCCAATGTGCATGGCAATCAAGCAAGTGAGCTTCGACCTGGGCAAACTTTGGGCCGTCAGCAGATCTGGTACGATCCTGATGTGCAACGTCTAATCCTACCTGTGTGGCAGACGCTTAGTGTGCACCAATCTCTGTTTGTCGTGGAAGATTTAATTTTTTCAGGGACAGGAAGCTCTCTAAATGGTGTTTTGGTTGTCATCCCTATCAAGTTCTATCCTTTCTTCAGATTATTTAGAGTACAGTACCCAGTTCTCTGGTATAACTATTCATCCATCTCCTTGTTATTAGGCTACTACTTATTTTGGCAACAGTGAAAAATTTAGGCTGCAAGAAATAATTGATTCGTTGAAGCAATGTGACCCTTTCTTAAACATCAATGCAAATAAACTCATGAATCAGGACTTAAAAATGTTTTATCAATACATCTCTTAAGATGCTGTAAATTAGGCAAATGATTTTTTTTTAATTCAAACTTATTGGACTGTGAAACATAAACATTAAATGAGAATTACAAATGAGAAGTGTAAGAGTAACCTAATGCAGTAAAGATATACCTTTTTAAGATTCTCAGGCATGCATAACCTCCATGTGTCTTACTACTACTACTTTCTACTGTTTTCTGTTTAATAAATGATAAGTAAAGCAAATTCATCTGACTGTTGTCATGCTGCATACAAAATGTTTACGCTGTCGTGAAAAGACAAATTCTAAACATGTTAAAAAAGGAACGGTAAAGTTAGACTGCTAAATCTATTTATTTTGGGCCAATTTATATGTTTGATAGAAGAACATGTTTACTGATTGTGCCCATCAGTGGTAGAGTAGTGTTTTGGGGTCCCAGGCCGTCCTGCAATTTTGCCTTGGTGTCAATAATAATATAAGGTTAGATCTGGAGTTTTCAGCAACAGTGCACTCATTTTAAAGTTGAGCTTTTGAACACAAATAATTGGAAAAAAATAGACATTTCAAACAAATACTAAATAAATTAAAGCTGCAAGTACTTTACTTACTTTATTTGTACCCATAGTTAGATTTGTTTTGCAGCAAAAATAAAGGATGGCATCCGTATTGACAATAAAGTAGAGCACAGACAAAAGACAGACACACCAAAAAACATGACAAAGAGCCCTCAAAGACTTGGGATCAGGACCCAGCAAAAAGAAGACCACAAGAACAATATAAAAAAACACTGAAATATCAGGACAGAAGACACAATAAATTGACAATAGGAAAACGTTTTCCATAAATATGTGCAAATGTTGCTACTTATTTAAATGAAAAATTGCAGCTGGAACAAAGCTGCTCCTGTAGCGCTTTGTTCTAAACCTTGGGACCCTAAACCTCCGACCAGATGGGAGAAGCTGAACCATCTAACTCGTTTTTTCTTGTGTTGCTCTGGAAATGATGTATTGCAAATTTTGTACCACTTCCTGTGTCCACTATGTGGTGCTAGAGAGCACATAATAATTATACAACATGTTGCTGTATATCATGTGTAGACTATGGATGAGTCATGCTTTTTGATTTTTCAAATAGTCGTTAAGTCATAAAAAATGTAATAGTTAATGCCCATTAGTCCCATCTTAAAAAATATATATTTGTCTTGTATTAACCGCAGCAGGCGCTGCCGTCGTAATAATTTAGATATTTTCCAAAATAAAAGTCTCGAGAAGTGTATGATTCAACTTTTTCCCATGGTCGTGATAGTATCTAATCGGGAGATGAATCGTCCCAAACCCTGGTTTCTATTTGATGAGATGGCACATGGTATGTGGATGGTAATTTAGTTAAATGTGCAAGTTATGGCATTACAGTTTTTCTCAATTGTTTACACACAAATACTGGTACTTGACACACAATGACCACAACATGTAACTCATGCACCAACCCCCTGAACCAATTCTGCTAAACTACAAGCACAATTCCTGCTTTACACTCAAATTGCAGTTCTAAAACACACTTTTTTCAAAACACTACACACAATTCTCTGCATTTGGCACAATTTTCATGAAGAAAATCTCGTTTTCACAAGGAACACACTGTCAATCAAAATTCTAAAGTCAATTGCCCTACTATGCACACTGACTCATCACATGGGCAAACACCTGTCACACAGTGTTACAATTAGCAATCAGTTGATGCTTTTCATGGCTGGATTCGACATGCTAAGCGATATTTCCCCCGCTGCTTGGCCAGGGAAAACATTGCTTGTGATGTGGATGAGGTGCTGTGGCCAGACTGAAACAGAAGAGAGGATGCAGCATAGTTTTTTTTTTTCGTTTTTTTTTACTGTAACTGTATACAGTAAATTCCTCTGTTGTTTTGTATGTAGACCACTGTATGTGCAACTTTGTGTTGGTTGGGATGTACACTGTGTACATTGTTTTTGTGGGGAAAATAAAATATATTTGTTACCGTGTATTTGTGTGTTCTGAGTATAAAAACAATATTCTAAAATATTTTACAACACACTTATGTATGTACTGTCTGTAGTAAGTGTAACACTGAACAAAAAAAAGGCCTAAGTCATTATGATGAATGGAGAAGAAGTGTTTTCCATTCATCATAGTGTTTTACATTGAGCACATCAGTGTTCAACTGGTTCTTATAAATGTCTATTCATATGATGGTTTGTGTGTGTCATTTGAAAACAAAATACCATTTTGAGAAGAAATAACATTGTTTTGAATGTAAAGTTTCATTTTGCAGGAGAATTGAGGGGTTTTGCCCATTGTGTGTGTGTTTTTTGATTTGTGTGTAGAGTTCTGAGAGTATGAGGCATGCTTTCAGAAAATGTGTGTAAACAATCGAGAAAAACTGTAATAGAGGAGAAGCCCTGAGAGACAAGTGAGGAAAAAATAAGCCAGCTAAGCAGAATAAAGCTGTCTGTCATAGATGGATAGATTGACTTTATTGTTACCCAAAGGGGAAATTGCGGTGTTACAGCAACAATTTACATAGATCACAAAAAATATGCCATCACTCACACAAAACACGAGGTCGGTACGAAAAACATCGTATTCACAAATAAAAAAAAACCACTTTAAACTAGATAAAAAAAAATATATATATATACAATAAAAATAGAATTGAAGATGAGTATTAAGATATCTCTCTGCTCTGCAAATTGAAAGTAGAATATGCCTTGTGCATTGCCACTCAGAAGATAGGCCTCCTCTCCCGGCACAGAGGAGAGAGTGTGAGAGTTAGGGATAGTGAAGCCAGATAATAAAAAGGTATTAACCCTGGGTGAGTTGAACTCGCTTCATAGAACGGCCTCCGATCTCAGGTGAGATGTTTTGATAAGCTCTTTTTCAAAACACTTTCAGTTTTGAAAATACCGGCCAAACAAGATGTTTCAAATGTATCCACATGATTGGGAACATTGTGTGACTTAGCTGTCAAGTGTTTGAGGTTGGGCAGTGCCAGCTTGGATTTTGTTTCATTAACTTAATCCTTCCTTGTTGGCTTTTTTTCTTTCTATTGGGTCCATGTTTCAGGTAAGTTCCCTCCTTCTCGGTCGGATGGTAATTCAGTACTTGCTTCACGTATCTAACCCAACATGGTTCAGACAAGTGTGAACTGTGTTGAGTTTCAGCATATCAACACTGAGTTGGGGAACAGAATCAGATGACTTACAGGAACTCTTGCTATATCTTTGTACAGGTCATCTAAAAGGTCATGATCAAATCAAGTTCACAAGAAAGAAGTATACATACTCCAGTTAAATATTCTACATACATACAGACAGCTTCCCTGTGATATACTTGATTTTATTTGCAGTAGATTGTATTGTTGTAGTCATTGTACACAAGGCTGTAGTACTCGAGTCTGGACTACTTTCTTGAAGTCTTGCACTTGTCTTGGCCTCGTGCCTTGTTGGACTCTGACTTGTCTTGGCCTCGTGCCATGTTGGACTCGGACTTGTCTTGGACTTGTGCCTTTGTTGGAGTCGGACTTGTCTTGGACTCGTGCCTTGTTGGACTCGGACTTGTCTTGGCCTCGTGCCATGTTGGACTCGGACTTGTCTTGGCCTCGTGCCATGTTGGACTCGGACTTGTCTTGGACTTGTGCCTTTGTTGGAGTCAGACTTGTTTTGGACCCGTGCCTTTGTTGGAGTCGGGCTTGTTTTGGACTCGTGTCTTGTTAGACTCATGCTTGTCTTGGACTCGTGAGTTGTTGGACTCGGACTTGTCTTGGACTTGTGCCTTGTTAGACTTGGACTTGTCTTGGACTTGTGCCTTTGTTGGAGTCATTAAAGGATTCTGTTATAAATACCATTGAACGTTAATGAAAGATGCCTGTCATCTGTTCAGTACACACCTTTTACTGCAACATCAACACACAATCACACAGGCATGCACACAAAGACAGGCTTCATCTTTTTTCTAAGCGTACAGACACACGGCGGTACGAGTTAGAGATCAAGATTAGGTATCATGTAAAGGTTCTGTGCCCTTTGAATTTTGCTGAATTCTAAACTAAAGTGGGTCATTAACAAATCATGTTGAGAGATGAAAAAACAAAGAAACTTCTCACCAAAAGGGATTGGAGTCACGTGACCAGCGCTTCGGCCGGTATCAGCAATCTCTTGCCATGTATTCCTATTTATTCATTATTTCTTTTAGCATGTTGTGTTTAATTGCTATATTATTATACTGCATCTTCAATTGTAGGCCTATAATACTCTAATAATATTCCAACTGGAACATTATAGGGTTAAGGTGGTGTGTTTGTTTATAGTGTTAATACTTAAAGGTCCCATATCGTTCTCATTTTCAGGTTCATACATGTATTTTGTATTTCTACTAGAACATGTTTGTATGCTTTAATGTTAAAAAAAAACTTTATTTTCCTCACACTGTCTGCTTGAATATACCTGTATTTACCCTCTGTTTGAAATGCTCCGTTTTAGCGCATTTCAACAGAATTGCAATGGAATTGCGTTGCTAAGCAACAGTTTGGGTCCATGTTTACTTCCTGTCAGCCTATGTTAATCACATACACTGCAACAGGAAATAAACTGGGACACATTTAGTATGTTTACGTTCAAAACCGTGTAATGGTCTAAATATTGTATATTTGTGACATCACAAATGGACAGAAATCCTAACGACTTGTTTCAAACGCACAATTTCTAAATACGTGCTGTGTGTATTTCTCTGTATGTTGAGCGCTTCGATACTTTCACAGTATTTATATATCACTTAAACCTGCTTTATAATATAAAAGACATGAAAATCTTACTTTTTACAATATGGGACCTTTAAAGTGCTTTCCTGTGTTATTTGTAGCATCGCTCTGTAATATATTAAAGGATGTCTATAGGCTGGGTGACTGTGGCTTATGCCAGGATCAGACTACACGATATTTTTGACGGTCACAATGGTCACTATGTCAGATTAGACGATTGAGAGTCATAAATTATTGTCGTGACACGGCTGCGACAGATGACAGACTACACGTCGGTCCCCTGTTCCGACAACACACACTCTCCCGGCACCGCCGTCTTAAAGGGACTCTATATAAGAATCAGAAATCGCTTGTTAACAGCGACACCTGTGGGCGTTAAGAGAACAAAAGTCAGCGTCCTGTTGCTCGCTCTACATAGACATGAACGAGCATCGCTCAAAACAGTGAGGTGACACACGTCAGCTAAAACCACAATATCACTCTATATTTCAGCTGCTTGGCAGTAATGTTAGCTGACCAGACGAAGGTCTCTCCATGAATCAATGCTGATCCTAGTGTTGGCTTTTCCTGCCTCAGCCTCCCGACCAGGCAGGCAGGCAGAGGAGCAGGGACTCCGGTCCTGGAGACCAAAGCTACGGTATCCCCCGCGTCCTCCAACCGCGGCCAACACTGTTTAACAGACGGGCTTCACTAGATATAGCTCTGCGGTTTTGGTGCTTCCGTGTAGTTTGTGTTGGAGTCTTGTCTGAACAGCGTAGCCACACGCTAGCGCGCATGGGACACCGATCCGCAATGATTTATACGTGTAAGAAGTTACAAACAGTCCCTTTAATATACGGTATTTACCGGGTCTTAAGGCCCAGAACCCATTTTCATTCACATATCTTGAGGTCAGAGGTCAAAGGACCCCTTTGAAAACCGCCATGCCAGTTTTTCCCTCGCCAAATCTAACCTAACTTCAGAGCATTATTTAGCCTCCTTCCCGACAGCTAGCATGACATCCTTGGTAGCAATGGTTTCCTTGGGTTTTAGCACAAGTAAGTAGTGATTAGAGTTGTAACCAACATGAAAAAACAAACGTCTCATCCGTGCTTTCCCTCTCAGAGATCACCACCCCTCTTACATTTCTTGGCCAGTGCAACATGGGAGGCTCTACATGACTGTAAAAGCTGTCAGACCAGGTGCATATTTAAAATGAACGGTAACAATAACAGAATAAAACAAAAAATTTCCTCCTAGCTTCCTCGAACAGCCTGCAGAACCAGCTTCGGCTGTAACTACCCACATGGTGCAGACCCATGGATTTAGAGTATAAAAGCCAGACAAACCAGATGGGATGTAGGACAGCAGCTCCACGCAGACACAGAGGTACATCCAGAAGTGCACTGCTGCCTACGAACTCACAAACACAGAGACAACATGAAAGCTATCGCAGCCTTCGTGCTGGTGCTGTGCTGCCTGATCGTCGGTAGTACCGGTAAGACGCTGTCAGATTACAATATTATTATTATTACAAAATTAATTGTTGAAGCAGATTAAGATGAAATAAGATGTATTTATTTTCCATTCACATCAATAATGATTTTGTCTCCACAGCCTGGACCTGTAGGCAAGGTCCGCGACTGTCTGGCGTTCAGCAGATTGACGCTGGGAGTGGGCAAGTGGTCGCAAACTCCCGCTACTATGCCTACTTCCTGATGGGAACCTCTTGGTACAGAATGAGCACGCTCCGATTCAGGCATGTCACAGTGGGACCTGCAGGACTTTGGGCAATTGGCACCAATTACAGGGTCTACAAATATGTAGCTGGCATCTACAAACAATCCAGTGGTAACTATCATTCTTATTCTTACTCTTACTCTTACTCTTATTCTTATTCTTATTTTTATTCTTATTTTTATTCTTGTTCTTATTCTTATTCTTACTCTTATTCTTGTTCTTATTCTTATTCTTACTCTTATTCTTGCTCTTATTTTTATTCTTGTTCTTATTCTTATTCTTAGTCTTAGTCTTATTCTTATTTTTATTCTTATTCTTATTCTTACTCTTATTTTTATTTTTATTCTTATTCTTGTTCTTATTCTTATTTTTTATTCTTATTCTTATTCTTATTCTTATTCTTATTCTTATTCTTGTTCTTATTTTTATTCTTATTCTTATTCTTATTCTTGTTCTTATTTTTATTCTTATTCTTATACTTATTCCTAGTCTTATTCTTGCTCTTATTCTTACTCTTATTCTTACTCTTATTTTTATTCTTATTCTTGCTCTTGCTATTATTCTTATTCTTGTTCTTGTTCTTGTTCTTGCTTTTGCTGTTATTCTTATTATTACTATTACTATTGCTCTTACTCTTATTCTTATTCTTATTCTTACTCTGATTCTTATTCTTACTCTTATTCTTATTCTTATTCTTATTCTTACTCTGATTCTTATTCTTACTCTTATTCTTATTCTTATTCTTATTCTTACTCTTACTCTTACTATTACTCTTATTTTACTCTTATTCTTGCTCCTATTCTTGCTCTTGCTCTTATTCTATTCTTATTCTTATTATTAATATTACTCTGACTCTTATTCTTATTCTTACTGTTATTCTTGTTACTTGCACAAGAACAAATGCAGTCTGTATGGGTTGTCATCATTACTTTTGTTAAGTGTACTGTATAATATTGTAGTGCTGGAGCAGTGCAGCGCTCCTACTAGGTAGAAAGATCCACAAGTGACAGAATGAACTAGTTTGCAACACATATTTTCCATATTCACACCGTTTGCTGACTAAGTTAACTGTACCTGTGTGCGTCTTCAGCTACAACTTTGCGGTCGGTGGATGCTGGCGGTAATGATCAGTTGGTGGGAATCACTACCTCCTGGTACACCTACTGCCTGAGAAGCACTTATGCTGAGGCCTACCGTGGACGGGGCAACCTGCGCTGGAATTCCCTGTCAAGGAGGATGAGGTACTACTCCTGCAGCCCACGGAATGGATGCTGGGGAGTCGACCTGAGTTACCGGGTCTTCCGCACACAGGTTGGCCACTGCAATACGAGTGAAATCCCATGTCGTTGTAACTGTTGGTGTTACTATTAGGACACATGAACCATACTTTGATCACTCCATGTATGCTTCTTATGACAGAGAATAATCCCAACAAGCTGCGGGACCTATAACTGGCAATATGTGCGAGGGATGACGATGAGAAAGGTTGAAATCGGGACTGACGGAAATATTTTTGGACTGTCCCTAAAAGGCAAGGTCTACCAAAGGTAAGCCGGTACTAACAGCATGGCAATAACATTTTTTTCTAGAATATATATGCTGTAAATACAAGCAAAAGCAATTTTTCTGTCAAGGAAAAAAAAGCTAAAATAATCTCAAAGGCAAACCTTCATGAATTTCTGCTGATGGAAATGTTAATTGAGATGGTGGTTTAATAGATTTCTCCGGCTTCTTTCTCAACAGAATTGGCAGAAGCACACTTGGCACAACTTGGCGCCAAATCCAGATGTGCTTGCCAGTCAGGGACGTGAGCTACGACCTGGGCAAGCTTTGGATGGCTACCACCTCTGGAACGGTCATGTACTGCACCTAATCCTGCCTGTGTGGCAGACGCTTAGTGTGCACCAGTTTGTCGTGGAAGATTTAATTTATTCCGGGACAGGAATGTCTTTAAATGGTGTTTTGGCTGTCATCCCTATCAAGTTCTATCCTTTCGTACCCAGTTCTCTGGTATAACTATTCATCCATCTCCTTGTTATTAGGCTACTACTTATTTTGGCAACAGTGAAAAATTAAGGCTGCAAGAAATAATTGATTTGTTGAAGCAATGTGACCCTTTCTTAAACATCAATGCACAAAAACTGAATCCGACCTAAACAAATTTTTATGAATACATCTCTTAAGATGCTGTTAATTAAGCAAATTATTTTTTTAATTCAAACTTATTGGACTGTGAAACATAAACATTAAATGAGAATTAGAAATGTGAAGTGTAAGAGTAACCTAATGCAGTAAAGATATACCTTTTTAAGATTCTCAGGCATGTATATGTCTTACTACTACTACTTTCTACTGTTTTCTGTTTAATAAAGTGAAGTGAAGCAAATTCATCTGACTGTTGTCATGCTGCATACAAAATGTTTACGCTGTCGTGAAAATGCAAATGTTAAAAATGGAACTGTTAAGTGGTGGACACACTGCCAGGCGAGCCGCTCGCTTCTCAGCTGCGTGTCTCAGCAGCAACAGACAGGGAAGGTGATCTAGTGACAGTAAATTAACATCATACCAACAAGATTACTACAGTTTCCATGTCTAGACATCTGTAGAATATGTGACAGACAGTGAAAGTGATCTATTGACTGTATATTAACCTCATACCAGCAAGACTTTACTAGAATTTCGAGGTTTATCTGTAGAATATGTTACGGAGATGAAAAAAAGTAAAGACTCATTTTTAAATCAACACTTTCTGCTTTCATTTCAAAATAAAAGCCCTCAGGCGTTTTTTTCTAGAGAAAGAATCCCCTCATTTGTTAACACAAGGCTTTTATTCTGAAATATGAGCAGTCAGTGCTGTGGAACAAGCAGTGACTTGGAAAGCATCATAAATGAATACAATACGGAGTTTTAATTGTGGATTATTACTATTATTTACTAATTACCACACGTTTCTGAACCTTTCTCTGTCTAAAATAAATATAAATTATATTTATCATGAAGGTAAATGGCCATTAAAAGGCAAACTCTATGCAGAAAGAAAGGGCTGATAGCAGCAGCAGAAACACAGCTGACAGGTAGCTGACACGCTGCCAACACGCGTCTAGTGTGAACACCAGACTCCTGCATCACGCAGCCACCACGCGACGCAGACGCCACGCGCTCCTGGCGTTGGTAGTGTGCCCATGGCTTTAGACTGCTAAAACTGCTAAAACCAATTTCACTAAGCCCCTCCCCCAATCAGTGACTGTCCAATCATAGCTTAGCAAACATATCCAGGCTTGGTAGGCCTGTGAAGCGGATGTCTTTGCATGTTGAAGCGGTGGACACAAGTGTGATACTCCATACAGTCTATAAAGAGTTTTTTTCCAAAAGTGGTGTGTAAGGAATTGACAGTGAATTTGTCTGCTCCAATGTAAGCTGCACATTTTAGCATTTGTAACCAAGTGTCACTTCCAAGGCCACAGAACACATGAACTACTTTGTTTTGTGGGGTTACAGGTTCAAGCGGGTTGTGGAATCTGTCAGAGTTAAAGCAGCTGTAGGTAGAAATGGAGCAAATATGATTAATATAAAACATTTTTTATAAAACGGTCACTTTATCCTGACAGTAGTGCATGAG
Source organism: Sebastes umbrosus (assembly GCF_015220745.1). Lineage (NCBI taxonomy): Eukaryota > Metazoa > Chordata > Actinopteri > Perciformes > Sebastidae > Sebastes > Sebastes umbrosus. Next base: position 3,027,011 of record NC_051291.1, read on the forward strand.
ACAGGTATCTGAAAAAATCATGTTCCTTTGTGTGTGTCCTCTGGTGCTCCTAACGGCATCTGCAAGATTTCACAGACCGGAGGAAAACAACCAATCAGAGTCGAGCTGGAGCCTTGCCGTCTCTGAGCAGCTGTCAATCACTCGCCAACTCTGATCAAATGGTCAAACTAGGCAGCTCTGATCAAATATGAATCAATATTCTGTTACTGTAATGCCTATTTCTCTCCTCAAATGTTTTCAGAAACATCTTGCAGTGTACTGTTTAGCTGTAAAATGAAATAGTCGACTGGTCATGTTGGTCTTCTGAGCACATCTCTGGTAAACACAAGATTTAAAGTGGTGCTTTTGTGTGATTATTTGGAGAAACTCAGTTTTACAGATATGTCGATTAAACCTGCAGTAGGCAGTATATTTTTGGCATCATTGGGAAAAAATTCCATAATAACCTTTCAGCAGATTGTAATTCAAGTGTTCTGAGAGAAAACTAGACTTCTGCACCTCCTCATGGCTCTGTTTACAGGCTTTAGAAAATCTACCCTGTGACAGGAGACTTTGACCAATCACAGGTCATTTCAGAGAGAGAGAGCGTTTCTATCATTTCACAGCTAAACAGTACACTACAAGATGTTTCTGAAAACATTTGCGGAGAGAAATAGGCATTACAGTAACAGAATATTGATTCATATTTGATCAGCGCTGCCTAGTTTGACCATTTGGTCGGAGTTCAGAGTGATTGACAGCCGGCTCTCATAGACGGCAGCTGGACAGCAGACCTCAGATCAGCTCTGACTGCTTGTTTTCCTCCGGTCTGTGAAATCCTGCAGATGTCGTTAGGAGCACCGGAGGACACAGAGGAACATGATGTCTTTTCAGATTACCTGTCTCATGCACTACTGTCACCATATAGCGACCGTTTTATAAAAACAACTTTTGTTTAATCATATTTGCTCCAATCTCGCCTACTGCAGCTTTAAATCAACTAATCGACTAGTCGACAAAATCGTACGAGTGTTACAGTCGACTAGGAATTTCTTTGGTCGAGGGCGACTATTATGGTTAGTATTGAATTTTTTTGCAAAACCAAGTTTAGTGCATTTTAAAATGTACTAAACACCACAGGTATCAGAGCAGGTGAGAACATTTTCATTGTTGTGCTTGTATTCTCTGTTTTGCATCATCCTATATATGATCCATTTACGCAATGATCGTTCATCTGTGTCAGGTCTGTCTAGTTCACCGCGTCATGTTTAAAGAGCGAGCGATCGTTGCCAAACCCTACTTGGAATATTTCACACAGTTAATCAAGAAAACAATTGTGGGACAAATAAATAAGTATCATGACTCACAAAGTGGAAAGTTATTATGCCGTTCCTGCTCAACCAGTTTCACCGTTTTCATCCGTCTCCGTTTGCATCGCTACACTGTGAGCTCATTGTGTAATATTATTACATGCTACTGTGCCAAATCTGTATTATTATGATTTACAGCCCAAGTACTAATGAGTCTTTAAGGAAGGATGTGATAGTGTGTAGGGTCGAATGAGGACTGATTCATTTTATATGAGCAAAGGAATCCTATGCTTCCAAAGCTATGTGCTGTTTGTATCTCTTGTTTGCTTGTATTTCTTCGGCTGGGTGGGATGTGCACCACATGATGCATCTTTTGGCCTACATTTAAAGGATAAGGCTGGTGATATTCTTTTTCCTGTCAACAAATAAAAAGAACGACATCAATGTGTTAGTCCATATTCTAATACTTTCTGACTTCACTATAATCACTTTATCCTGACAGTAGTGCATGAGACAGGTAATGTGAAAAGAAATGATTGAGACTAGCTGGTGAACATAGTGGAGCATTTAGAATCTAAAAAAGACAGATATTTCCCTCAGGAGTTGGTGGAGACCAAAAATAGAGCTAAAAGAAAAGTGAATATTGCATTTACATTCATCAGGTCGACACAAACACGACTCCAAATAATTGATAATGTTGTTCCATAGCTGCTGGTTGTGAAAAAACAAGTTTGTGATATCATCTTAAAGGGACTGTTTGTAACTTTTTAAGCGTATAAATGTACCGGGTCGGGACACATGCGCGAGAACGTGAACGCGCGCTCACTCCACACTGCAGAAGAGTTAGTTTAGCTCTGAGAATATCTAGTGAATGCACAGGGGACGTTTGTGCAGAAATAACTGCTGCAGCTCCTCCAGACCAACAGAGGTTTCCCGTGTCTTGTGAAGTGACGGGGCTCCGGAGAGAGAAACGTTATCGTCTCCGACCAAAACTCCGGTGTCTCACTCCGGCCGCGGTCGGGAGGCTGAAGCAGGAATAGCCAACACTAGGATCAGCATTGATTCATGGAGAGACCTCCGTCTGGTCAGCTAACATTACTGCCAAGCAGCTGAAATATAGAGTGATATTGTGGTTTTAGCTGACGTGTGTCGCCTCACTGTTTTGAGCGATGCTCGTTCACGTCTATTTAGAGCGAGCACAAGCGCGAGCAACAGGACGCTGACTTTCGTTGACTTAACGGCCACAGGTGACGCTGTTAACAAGCATTTCTGAAAGTTACAAATAGTCCCTTTAAAAGATGGTGATATGTCAATGTTGTGTTCAAGTTACTTTGCATATAAACTCTATAACCACTACTAATTAAACAAATAATAATCAACATTACCATGCATATTCCCACCTTTGACTAAATCTAACCTGCGACAGCATTGATGACATCAGCATGAGCATAAAACCATGAAGCGTTTGGTTGCCACCCCCTTTAACTCGTGGGAAAGCATGTTAAGAATGATTGAGACATCAAGAGGAAGAAAAGAAAAGAAAAGAATGGGTAAGTGGAAAAACCGAAAACTATACTTAACTCAAGGAAACATGGATTAAATCAATAATACCTGTCTGTGTTTTCATTTAACCAGGAAACACTGATGTTTATAGCATGCTGAGATGTAACTGTAGCTGAACAAACAAACAAAAAGCATAGCAAGAATGTTGACCATCAGCGTGTTCTCACACACTTTGATTTGCAACAGGAAATACATTTAGAAAGAAACCTAATGCAATACATTTTCATCATCATAATGAGGAAGTGTTGTAGCAGCTAATCCTTCGGCACTGACAGGACTTAATTAGATTGGGGTCTTGGTTTAATACTGCGAAAGTCAAAAATTACTTGAAGCACAAGACATAATGTGTTTATCTTTTAATTATTTAAACAAAATCTCTAACTTTTCACTAGAGATGCACCGATCCCACTTTTTCATTCCCGACACCAACAATGATACCTGGGCTTTGGGTATCGGCCGATACCGAGTACTGATCAGATATCCGTGTTTAATTAATCAGCTGTATGCCTCACTGTGTGGAAGTGACTGGGATCACTCTCTTATGTGTAAGACAACATCAGGCTTGACTTAAACATTGCTTTCCTAACTTTGTAAAGCAAAATGTAACAAATAAATACATAGATATAAATTTACTGAATTGTTATTTATTAATAAAATAATAAATCGTACACTAGCAACTTGACCAAAAAAATCTTTGTGCATAAATTAACATTCCTGCCGTTTCCGCATCACCTTTTATTATCTTGAAAATGTAAACCAGCCATTTCAAAGAGACAACCAAAAATCAAAGAATAAAAACATTTCCCTCACAATTTTGTGGCATTTTCTTTTTAATTTTAATAGGGACTCAGGTAACATGTTTTATACTTATTCTGAATACAATCCATTTAATCTTATTTCCATATATGTACAGTATTTTGTACCGTTGTTAAAGGGATTGTTTGTAAGAATCAGAAATGCTTGTTAACAGCGACACCTGTGGCCATTAAGTCAACGAAAGTCAGCGTCCTGTTGCTCGTCCTTGTGCTCGCTCTACAGTTATTTACATTTATAACATTTTTATAAATGCATGCATTTACATTATATATATATATCTATATATAACATTATTATTTTATTTTTATTATTATTAACAATATTCTTCCATTTTTTTGTAAATGCATGCATTTATATTATTTACATTTTTTTTTTCAGCAGTATTATTTGCACTGTCGTTACATATATTTTCTTACGATTTCTCTATTTTTATATATTTATATCTATATTTATATTCTAGAAAGGGAGCAATTTCCCCCTCTGAGGATCAATAAAGTATTTCTGATTCTGATATTAAGCCTAATATCTTACCTTATATATATATTTATATATATATTTATGATTTTTTTTATATCTTCAACTGTGCAATGCTGATTTAACAGTGCAATAATTTAGTGCAAAGATTCAGTTGTGCATTAATCTGGTATGTAATACTAATGTATTTATACAGAACATTATTATTTTTTTTTATTATTATTAACAATATTCTTGCATTTTTTTTTAATAAATGCATGCATGCATTTATATTATTTGCATATATTTTAATTTTCAGCAGTATTATTTGCACTGTACCACAGGTCCTAACCACCATGAGGGATTATTTGGTGTGCTACAGCGCCCCCCTGTGTCCGGCCGAGCAGCTGCATTCCCCCGCTGAGCGCTCAGACTCAGCTCGGTGCTCGGAGGTCTGCAGGCTGCTGCTGCTTTTCCTCAAGCCCTGAACAGAGCTCTATTCTCCCGCAGAACCTCGGGCTGACAGCCGCCCTCTCTGCTCTCCAGGAACATCTTTAAAGGACACATAAAACTGCTTTTTCTGACGCCTCTAAAAAAGAAAAACGCCTCGATGTGCTTGTGTGGATGAAGAGCTGCTGAGAGGAGACAGAGAGAGAGACTCCCTCCCTTCCTTCCTCAGCTGCTAGACACCAGGTAAGACAATTTACCATCAATTTGCAACGAGAAACGTGTGCTTTCTTTGCACACTTAAGTGTTTTGTTGCAGTGTTATAAAGCTCTAAGAGAGAGAGGCTTGTGTGAATGAACAAAAGGGGGATGCAAAACGGTGATTGTTCCAGAGAGACTGCACCTGCTCTAAATGAGCGTGGCTGGTTTGTTGGGTGTAAATATACAAACCCACTTCTGCAAGGTGCTGCTGTCAGATCAACAAGGCTTTAAGGTTTAAGTGATGCATGGGAAAGTGATCAGTATTCCTGAAGATGCACTTGAATGCATCTTTGCATATCTTGATGCAGTTGTGACAGGAGTGGTCCCTTATTTTGAAATACATTTTCTGTTTCAAAAACCTCATTTTCATATAACTTCAATTTGATACTGCTTGTGCATGCTAGCATTGAAGCTGGTCAACATTAAAACAGATAAACTTATTATGCAGAGATGTAAAGCTGGTGCTCTTAACCCTCCAGTAGGCTACATCCATGGTGGGTGTAAATATACAAACCCACTTCTGCAAGGTGCTGCTGTCAGATCAACAAGGCTTTAAGGTTTAAGTGATGCATGGGAAAGTGATCATCATTTCTGAAGATGCACTTGAATGCATCTTTACATATTGTTCTCAATAAGTGAATTGAGTAAAAGCCCAGACTAAACAGTCATGGTGCCTTATTTTAAATGCATTTTCTGTTTCAAAAACCTCATTTTCATATGAATGTTCAATTTAATACTGCTTGTGCATGCTAGTATTGAAACTAGTCAACATTTAAACAGCTAAACTTATTATGCAGAGAAGTAAAGTTGGTGCTCTTTACCCTCCAGTAGGCTACATCCATGGTGGTATTTTTTTTTTTTGTCTGCCTCCCTTGATAATGACAAACTTTATGTGAAGCTGTCCTAGCTATGCACTCGTTGCCCTCTGCTCCCTTTACAACGTCTGGAAGATGAGGATGCTCCTGTAGGTTTTACCATTTCTGCCAGTGAAATATCCCCTCTGGGAAGCCATCGTCTGAGGTCTGTTTTTATGAGACACCGACGTGGATTAGGGCTCATCCTAATCTATTTAGTATCACTCGCAGCCCGCTCTCATGGATGCCTGGAACATTTTTAATAATAGATGGATGAATAGATTCACTGGCTTGCAGCATTGATTTTAGTCTGTATGAGGCTGTAAAGAGTCGTCTGATAAGAAACCAATGCAACCAAAATGTCATGAAACCAAACAAATCCATAGTAATCATACAAACATTTCAAATGGTTTGCATCGTATAAATAGTATTCTAAAATAGATTGCACGTAAATGTTACAGCAAACCTAAATCTCTAGAGTATAGCTGATTGATAAATTGTAGTTTTATCGTCATCGCGATATGAACATGCACGATAAACACATCGCAAAAGGCTGTCTGAAATGCGATAATTAAGAATACCATACCATACCATATCGTCAACGCAATATTGAACAATGTTATCGCACATCGCAGATCTTCCTCATATTGTGCAGGCCTACTTTATAGGGATATAGCGCTGCCACAGAAGATAAAAAAAGAAAATCACAAGGTAACTGTAAACTCTATTGGGAAATGTATCATGATTTTTCATCTTGCTTTGAATAGATTAGATCCAAATGTTCTTAAAGTTGCCCATGGGTGTATTTCTTAAGCGTATTTTGATTTGCAAGGACCTCTCGTCATGTTCTACTCTTTGTGTTCCTTCCAGAGAATAATAACCGCTTCTTTATTGCCCTAATTGAATTACACGCCCAAGTCAGGCACACCAATTATTTCCTTGATTGTGTAACAAGTGAGATGCTGCGGCATCTGGTGTCCCATCCCACAGGACCCGTGTGAGGCCAGAGCTGGCTGTGGGCCCATTGATGGTGTTAACCCTCTCATTCATTCAACCAGAAGCTGCAGAATTGAGAGGGCTCAGGATTTCACCCCCGGGGAATACTAATAACCTTACCGGAGAGATTTGTCTAAGCCTCGCTCACCATCCAACCCGGTAGGCAGTCGTGATGGCGTGCCAGCGCTCGGTAGAGGCGTTGGGGGTGGATGTCATCTGGTTGGGTGAAAGGAGCTGCCTAAGTAAGCACTTTGATTAGCCCAGGAGAAGTCATTAACTGTGGTGAATGGTGCTCTGAAGACCAGCAGGTAGGCCGTGTGGTTGCCAAGTCGGGTTTATTTCATCAGTGCTTTGAAAAGGACTGCAGGATTTGGGTCCAGTGTGTTTGGACTTGATTTGGTCTTTGCCGGTTTCAGATGATGGAAGTCTTTTCTGCTTATAAACGTTTTTTTTTTTAGATTTTCTACCTTTTATGTATTTTCTTTCAGCACTAGAGTTAGAAGATGTACTGTGGACTATATGTAGCCTACATAGGGCTGCAACTAAGGTTTATTTTCATTATCGACTATTAGATTATCGATGAATCGTTTAGTCTATAAAATGTTTAAAAATTGTGGAAAAAATGTCATTCACAGTTTCTTTGAGCCCGCAGTGATTTTTTTTTAAAAAAAAACCCTAATAAAAATAGTTGCAGATTCATTTTCTGTTTACCGAATCAATGAAGCAACTGATCGTTGCAGCTCTATGTGTACATTTATAATTTAAAGCACATGCCTAGCTCAGGGGTTCCCAAACTTTTCCATGCCAAGGCCCCCCAAATAGCATTAGCTCATGTCCAGGACCCCCCTTTTTGCAAGATGCCTTTAAAAACCCTTTGACAACACTACGGCGGTAAATCCGTACTCTATGTATGCTGCCTCATGTGTGCCGAGAGTTTTACTTGGCCAGGATTTCTTCAGATGTTTTTGATAGCAGCTTCATAGCGGGCTGTTATAGGTCAACGCTGACAGTTTGACGTGATGAATCATGTTTTGACTTGCAGGCAGTTAGAAAGATGGGAAGATATTATCGTGATTATTCGTTATATAATATTAATGCACATAAAAATGCCAATTCTACTACTAATAACTATTGATTGCATTTTTTTAAATATATATTTTTTATCATCTTCCCTCCAATTTGCTGAGGCCCCCTGGTGACCCCTGGTGACCCCACACTCTGAAAATCCCTGACCTCGCTTACTGTTTGGGCAACAGGATGGACAGAGCGTTTTACACTTCTAGGCTTAAATCTGTACCGATTGAACCTTCAACTTTTCCCCACATTTGAGCGGTTTGAATTTCAAATAAAAATCTAAATAGGATCGAAATCAAATTAATTGTGTTTTGGTCTCTGATCTGGCTTAAACCTCGGTACATTTTTTCTTACATTTGGAAAGACACTGATACAATAAAAACCACCACATTTGTGGTGATGACATTTGATTTGCTCTGGTTTCTGTCTTGATTTTGTCTCAGCTCTGTTTCAATGTGGTCTCGGCTTTGATCTCCAGTGGAGCTGCTTGTTCAATTAACTAATGTCGTATTCTCTAGTGCTCTTTTGTTTGGCTTTTGATCTATGAATGATTTTTGTCTGTTTTCTGCTTTCACCAAGTAATGCTGGGTTTTGAACCTCAATCTTTTTTTTTTGGTACCGACTGAAATGTGTCTGTAGGTTTGAATACCGAAAGTTGGCTGCAAATGTCTGGTCAGGTAAAAATGCTCATGCTCATCTGCATGTAGATGGTGTGACTTGGACACATCATCAGTGATGAACCCAGGGTCATCGGGTGTTTCTGGTCTTTGATCATCAGACACCCTCACCTGGGCGACCCAACAGGGATGATCAGTCCCCAGCTTGTGTCCAAGCGGCACGCTGCGCCTTGGATCACCCCTCTTGATCCATAACCACCTCAAAACTTTTTCTGCAGCTTCAGTGATGTTCCCGGTGGCTTTTTCTTTCTTGCAACAGTAGCAGCAACAGGTATTGAAAGTGTTTCGTTACCAACGCGCGGAGGAAATGATGTCTGCGTTGGCGACGCTGCAGGGTGTTCCGAATGGAGGAATTTTGTGGAGGGATGTTCCCTTAACTGACGTTCCTGAAATGAAAAAGGCTTTTGTAGAAAAACTTGTGCTTGTAAGATATAGGAAAAAAGGATCGAAACTTGGGTATCATACTGGCGTGGAAAATGTAATTTCATATATTCTCTGGAGCAAAGGAAGTAATGCAGTTAACATTTGTGGCAGTAGCGTGTTTGAAATGAGTAGCCGGGTGTTTAACATGAGCTTTGAGGTGTTGAGAAGTGGCGCAGGTATGTGTCGGGGTTTTACAGTTCATTGAGGTTGATTGCAGTCGGCTGCGGCGCACGAATCCGACGGACCCCGAGGGACTTGACCCGCATCTCCAGCTTTGGTCCCTCAATTTAGCTCTCCATTATCACCGTCTCTCCCATCGTCTGCTCCTTCCAGTCTTCTACACCGCTTTGATCGCACTTCCGTCCAATCTCTAGTCCCATCGCTCACCCCCTTTTCCTTCCTTTTTCCTCATTAAATATGTCTCCTCTATTCTTGTACTCACACTCCTCGCCACACAGATGCGTTAACACCTTTCTTTCTCCTCTCCCGCCTCCTCCGATCTCTCCTCATTTCCCCTTCCTTCCTCCTCTTTCATGTCACAGCTTTCATTTTTACAACTCCTTTTTCGTGCCCTTGGGTCGCGTCTGTGTTGGATCACAAGGGTAGCGTTTCACCGAGATCAATGACGGCTGAAGATATTTCATTTGAAGTGTCGGATTGAATTAGGGCGAAGCTCTGTAGACGAGGGTTTAACGGCCTTGATAGAGAGCAGCGACATGCTCTCCCATCAGCATCGATTAGCTCCATTGTCATTTTAGGGCGGGAGTCTGGTCTGATTAATCGGACCCTGAGTAGTACCCTGGAGGGACGCCATCTGATGCTGTCACGGATTCATAGTTGGTTTATCTCAAAACGGACTAATCAATAGCCGAACATTGTTCTGTCACGTCATGCGTTGTTGCAGAGAATCTGGGCTAACCCATAAAAGTCTGCTCTGTTTGCAAACTACTTGTGGATACTCAAGAGTCGACTGCAAAGCGTTTTTGACACCAGCAACGAGTCGGAATTAAAGGCCGTTACAGAAAGGAGGAAGACAAAAGCAGTGTGTAATCAAAGCGCAGGACACAAACGGATTTTTCTTTTTCAGTTTTATATTTTTCGGAGAGAGGAGAGGAGAGAGGCTCGCTTGCGTCTCCACACAGAGAGAATAGGGAATGATGAGAGACGCAAAGAGAGGAGGGGGGATTATTTGTCACCAGTGAGTGTTCATGGCGGAGAGCTTCATGACACTGATGGCCTGTGAAGCTGCTCTTTGAGGATGCTGAATGAACTTGTCATGGCAGATAGCGCTGCGTCCGTGAACAGCCGGGAGCTGTGGATAAATTCTCCAGTACAATGAGAGATTGTGAAGTTGGTGTGGAAAATGAAGAATTGGACTCCTTGAAATTAAGCCCTCCCTCAGGTGAGGAAGGGAATAGGTAAGGGAAAAACAGGTGGCCGAGTCTGAACTTCTTAAGCATGGTTTGACAGAGTCATAACTACTTCTGGTGATGTTTTTTGGTCTTTATACTGAACATGAATACTGTCATTGCTCATATTGAGTTAATAACGATGGCACTTTTAAAATAAAGGAACTGTAGCGCGAGTTGCTCATTTGTGATTTGATCATATGTCTAGGGCTTTTATTGTGAAAGGTAAGAACGGAAGTAGTGGATCTGGTCTGCGCTGCCTTTGTCAAGGTTGGAAGTAGTAATAAAGTTTGCCGTCTTGGTTCGGACTAAGAGGCCTCCGTGTTGTTGTTTCACAAATATAGTAATAAAAAATAAAATTGCGATACATATCGTATCGGTATTGTTATCGTATCGAATCAGGAGATAGGTGTATCCTCCTTGTTGTTACACCAGGCTACACCAGGCATCCCATTATGAGAGGGCGTGAGTGGTTAGATATGTTCTGGAGCAGGGCAGTTGGGTAGCGAGATTATGTCGAAAGGAATATGTTGAGAAGGACTCTGAGTTTCCTTCAAAGTGCCGTGGTTTTGACACTAGTGTAACTTTACCAAGGCTGAAATAAATGCCTGATCGAAAGGGGCTTCAGATTAATATCCAATCTGCTTGTTTGGTGATACTAACCTCTCTAACAGCTGCTCCAACAGCCCACGATTCCACCAGCTCCTTGTTGACACTTGACACAGTCCTACTTTTCCCTGCCACAGCCTCCGTCGGCCGGTGTCTCTTTAACCTCTACTGGTCCAGAGAACCAACAGTGTGTGCGTTGTCTTTGCCAGCAACATCCCACTTCAGATTCACACAATCCCACACATCGACAGTCTGCTGAAAACGGAGCCGTTCATCAACATTTTCGCACGCAACCTAGGGATTTTAACTGCCAATATTACATAACGTTGTCCACCACAGAGCTATGGTGTTTTTTAATTCTGTTAAAAGCAGGAAAAGTGGAGTTGGTCCTCTGAGATTGAGCTACGTTCAGGTTTAAAGTGTCAGTCCTTCCATCATTCTCTGGCAAACTGTGGTTTTGATCCAAACCAGCCGAGCCCTGATGGAGTCTGACGTTAACGCATTACTGCTGTTAAGGAGTGCTGACTACAGGCGCGTTACATTCCTCCTGATTGGCAGGGCTGACAACAGGCTCTTTTGACTTTGATGCCCAGATTGCCAGCGACGTGGCAGGAACAAGCTGCAGCTGAACGGCTACAAGAAATGAAAAGAGTAAAATCGACTTCAAGCCGCCATAGGAAGAGATAACAGAGCCGGCATCCACTTCCAAAGTTAACGTGATAATAACTTGTGCTTTTTAGATTGTAGAAGGTTCAGTTTTAGAGCTAGTGTGGAGATACTAGTATCATATGAAACTAGAAAAACCGAATGAATCATACTAGCTTGCCAAGAAGGTTGCTAAATAACGCTCCAAACTTGCGCTAATTTTTGGCGAGGAAAAACTTGCATGGCCATTTTCAAAGGGGTCCCTTGACCTCTGACCTCCAGATACGTGAATGTAAATGGGTTCTATGGGTACCCACGAGTCTCCCCTTTACAGACATGCCCACTTTATGATAATCACATGCAGTTTGGGGCAAGTCATAGTGAAGTCAGCACACTGACACACTGACAGCTGTTGTTGCCTGTTGGGCTGCAGTTTGCCATGTTATGATTAATGAGCATATATTATTTTATGCTAAATGCAGTACCTGTGAGGGTTTCTGGACAATATCTGTCATTGTTTTGTGTTGTTAATTGATTTCCAATAATGAATCTATACATACATTTGCATTAAGCAGCATATTTGAGTATTAAATACTTGATAAAATCTCCATTTAAAGAAATGTATGATTAATATGATTAATTGCTATTAACTATGCGATTAATTGTGATTAAATATTTTAATCAATTGAGTAGTAAGTGTAGGCTGAAGGGACCTTTTTCAACCCTGACTCATGCTAACGTGTTAATATGAAGCATCGCCGCCGTGCACCACACAAATGGTATGAATCTGCATTTTTATATCATTTGCTGCTAGATTGATAACCCGTCAGTTTGAATGTGGCAGGCTGAGAGCAATAGCCGCGCTTGGTTCTTATTTACACCAGGCTCATTCATCTCACCACTCATTTTAAGCTTAAGTTTGACATTGAAATGGGCGTGTATTAAACGCGGGAGAGAAGGAGACTCGGGTTTGTATTGCACAGTGTTTTTTCGATCCCTCTTAGGAGCGAGTCGGACATGATGAATGGCACGGCGGTTTAATGATGTTGTAGCGGGAGAGGCGAGTGCTGAAGCAGGCACATTACATGCTAACTGCAGGGAGATGAAGATAGACTCTTTCCAGAAGCCTGCAGCATTCACATGAGATGCTTCCACCTCAATTAAAGGAATGATCCGCGGAGTAAAGGGGATAAAGGAGAAGTCATACTTATGGGATCTCCCTCTACAAAAACACCCTCCCTCGTGACTACATCGTCCTCCTTTTTTATTATTATTATGCACCAGCAGCAGAATCCAGCACGGTTTGCTGTGACTCCCGGAGGGTTTGTCACACTCAGCCTGCTCTCTAATACACATATACATCTGGATACACGTCTTCTAGGAAATTAAGGGGGGGAATTTACATTTTACAGGACCCCTTTTTGTTTCTGCAAAGCCCCACATCTTCAACATGCTCCGTTCTCTCTATACTCCATATCAGCTTCACTCCCAATGACATCTCCATTTGGATCTTTTGACTGTGTTGGCGCCATGAACACATTTCATTAACCTAGTTCCCTCCTTTATGCTGTCTGTCTTTCTCAGTATGCGAAAGGTAGCAAAGCCTGAAGACTTCGGGAAGCACTAATCAGCTGTCAGCGCGTTTGTCTGTTGCACAATGCAACATGTCATTATGGAAGTCTTAAATCCTCTCCGTGCCCCTGAGGAGCTCTCGGAGCTTTGGGATTGTGTTCGGTATTGTTTGTTCGTGCAAGTTTGTATATGAAATTAGTGTTTGGATTCTCTTCTGCTTATCCAACTAGCTGTGTGTGTGTGATCCTACTCGCATAAGCGGCAGTGGTGTATGCGTGCATGCGTGTCTTGGGGAAGATTTGGCCGCAGCCCCGGCCAGGGAATGTTGCTGACACAAAGGGAAGGCAACCGCTTTCTCTCCTCGCACAACAATCCGCATGGCATCAATCGTACCATCAAAGCGGTGGTGGGTTAGCGCTCGGGGTTAGCTGCGGGTAAACCGAAGTGGGAGGGGGGGGAGGGTCGCATGAATCATGAGGTTTTTCGACGAGGTTATGTGAGTTCACTTTAGGTTAGCAACGCCACATGTCAATGCTTCGATGTACGTTTGAACAACGCGTGAGCTGCGATGGAGGTACCAGAGGGAGCAAACGTCTCGTTCTATGTTAAGAATTGAACAGCTTGAGGTTACGTGGAAAATCACTGCTGTCAGTGCATGTTATGTAGTCTCTGATGTATGTTAACTCACACACACTCAGTTGGAAATATTGTATATTATTAACGGCAGTAGAGACAGTTTTTCAGTAAATGGCGATAGATGAAATATAGACTGTCACCCGTGGGACAAGGGTTGATGGGAAATGGCCTTATTTTTAGTGAGGCACTCTGTGAACAGGCTGCATTATGCATAGTTGGTAACATGAGACACTTTTTAGTGTCAAAGATGATTGTTTGTGGTCAACTACGGCAGAGCACCGCCTCACCTGAAATAAAGAAGAAGAAATTATTACATTTTCTCTCACCGTCATTGTAAGATCTGGAGATGGAGGACGAGAGAGAGAAGACCTCAACCATGTATACTAGCATTGACCTTGAATAGTTAAGGTTGGGCATTGATCTCGAATAGTTAAGGTTAGGCATTGATCTTGAATAGTTAAGGTTGGGCATTGATCTCGAATAGTTAAGGTTAGGCATTGATCTTGAATAGTTATGGTTAGGCATTGACCTTGAATAGTTATGGTTAGGCATTGACCTTGAATAGTTATGGTTAGGCATTGACCTTGAATAGTTATGGTTAGGCATTGACCTTGAATAGTTATGGTTAGGCATTGACCTTGAATAGTTATGGTTAGGCATTGACCTTGAATAGTTATGGTTAGGCATTGACCTTGAATAGTTAAGGTTAGGTATTGACCTTGAATAGTTAAGGTTAGGATAGGTCATCGGGCAGCAAGTCTTGCAAGAGTTTTTGCAAGTTTTTGCAGATTGCAGATCAGATTTTGCAATATGTGGGTTACCTTCGAGACATGACCGCAGCTTGCAGCTAACGTTGTCAACAGCACAGTGAAAACAATGGCAACAGTACGTCACGACGCCGTCGGGCAGGACGGTGTTATCAGGTGTAAACGCCGTATCAGAGCAGTGCAGAGCAGTGCAGAGCGGCGGCCTTGAGCTAGCCAGTGGGACATGCTCACATGACTTCATTCTCTGCTCAGGTAGACATTATTCCTCTATATCTTTACATGGAAAATAGTTGTTTGCTGCTACATTTAATGCTCTCTATCTGTTTTCCGACTCAAATCAGTTAAAGGTTCTCTATACGATATCCAAAGAGAGATTTGACTACATTGATATGTAACGAAAATGCTAATTCAGTGAGATGACACTGACCCAGGAAATAAGGTAATAACACACTCAGGATGGAAAATTCCTGGCTAGAAGGTTCTCTAGTGACTGCCTGTATTATTTACCGTGTCCAGGGGGAATGTATCCCCATCTCAATAACTTTATTCACGGAGAGCAGCTAATGCATGGGGATGTGATTTGATGCTGTGTCTATCAACCAGCTATATATAACCGTCCATTTGGGTAATGTGGCTGTATTTGCTCAAAAGATGTGAAAATGGCACAAATGCAGCGTTGCCGAGGCCCAAGGGCGTCAACTCATGCATACAGAATGAACTCTAGTTTGTTTATCATTTCCCTCTCATTTCAGTGGTGTTGCTGCTAATGTCCTCTGGGTCTAGACGACACCGCAAACCCTTTAATCACCGACTGATGCGCACACACACACACGCGCACGTATAACACAGGAAAGCATCTCGTCCAATTACTGATTCGGCATCAATTATTTTCCCAGACACCGTGCTCGTCAGAAGATACTCATGGCAATTAGGCTCCCCTGCTTTGTTAGCGGCTGGATTGACAGGATGCGGACGCGTCACTTTGGATACAGGCACGTGCACGCACTCACTGGCTGCCTGGTGGGGGTTGAGGTTATGTTGGAATTGCCATGCATTTCCTGTCGTGGCCTTATAGACTGGTAGTCAGTCATTGATCTGTGTGTAATAAGTTCAAAAGTCTTACATTAGTAACCTTACTTTACTCTGCTTCCTTTTGAAAAAACCTTTGGATTGATTCCTGTATTATAATTGCCTCTAGCAATAGATATTGAAGCTATTATGAGCTGTCTGGTTTCTCAAAACACTGGAGCCGGTTTCTAGTTTTGCCAGTCCGGTCCGGCGTACAAGCTTACACCAGTTTGATTGTGCCAACCGGCTGAACCGGCATTTGTAATGATGACAAGTTCTGGCAAATGAAAAGGTAGCCCACATCAGCAATTTGTGAAGGTGGAGTCACAGTTCTAAATAAAGCTCGTATTGCATCATTAGGAATATAACCGGTTCTTCATAGGTCCTCCTAACTGGTTTTTATAACAAAAGAAGAAACGCGTTAACGATTTAGTATTTCTCCATTCACTCTCTTCCTCTCTGGAGCTCTCCACCCAGCCTACGGCATTTTTACACCGGCCCAACCCTAATATTTACATTTTTTAGTCATAAATCTGAAGAAAAGTTTGTATTGTATGCGTGCTTCCAGTTTTGTTACCTTTAAGGTATCGACCAAAACAACCAAGTACCAAGTAGTATCAAAACTTCTCCAGTCAAACGATACCTGCAATCGATCATTTTTGTGCTCAGATCTAGAAAAAGATGACTGTTTTGCTTGCAGCCAAGCCCCGCGAGCGTTCTTTCATTTATCGCGACGTGCGATTGGTGCATTGCAGGAGCTGCAACTTATACAGCCGGAATTGCCGACTCTGAACACGGAGATGTCTGAGCCGAACCGGAACCGGAGGGTGATCGTTACGGTTACGCAACAACGCAGTCCTGTAGCTGTGGGTCGGGGCACGGCGCTGTGCATTGCAGCGGTGATTAGCTAGCCAGTGGGACACACACACACAGCTTCCATTCACATGATGGGTATCGAATGAAGTATTCTATCGGTATTGGTATCACTTTAAGGGTACTGGTACCAGCATCGTAATTTTTGTGCAGGCAGTTGTTGAAGTTCGCTTGGAAATGGTCCGAGACCTCCTCTCGCAAGCGGTCGTGGACCGAAAAAAGTTATTTTGGTTCGTGCTAGAGTACGATTACTGCGTCCACAACTGCCCAAACGAACCACAACAGAATTTGGTTAAAACGGTCTAAATGTTGGCTTGTGAAAGCGCCCTTAGTTGTGAGCTGAAGATGATTCCTAAGTAGACCTTCTTAACATTGTCAACCTCACAATCCTTCTTTTTCGTGTCGTTTGCGTGAATGCCTAGCTCCAGCTATTTCGTTTTAAAGGCTCTAACCTCACCTACATTAGTAACCTTACTTTGCTGTGCATCCTTTTGAAGAACTTTGGATTGATTCCTGTATTATAGTCGCCTCTAACAATAGATAATGAAGCAATTATGAGCTGTTTGGATTCTTAACACACCATGTTTTTGCCTGTAAACCACCATATAAGACCGCACATTAACTGAAGACAGCAGAGAGACAACAGAGCGAGGGAGACCGGGGGGGGTGATGTAGACGAAGCCTCTGCCAAGTGGGCACATGCCAGCACTTAACAATCTGGCCTGCTGATATGGGTCTTTGGTCAGGGAGTTAATAAACAATGGAACAGACCTCCAACGGTGATAAAATCCTTTCTCCCTCTCTCCCTCTATCTTCTCTTTACTTATGTCCCATTTGTCAGGACACTGGCCTGGTTAGACGTCATGTATCTGGTGACCTGGTTGAATATATGAGGTTGATATTTGCTTCTTAGATACGGTGTTATCCCCTGCTGATAGGATGGAGATGAAGGTAAGACTTGTTCAGCAGCTCTCGGAGCATTGGTGTGTAAAACATGGAAAGAAATGACAGATATCTCAGAATAATGGTGATGTGAAGGCCTTCTATCACAAATGTTCTATCACAATATAGGTAATTTCATATCACGATAATGTTTTATATCACAATATAGCGTGTTTTCTGATAGTTAGGGCTGTCAAAGTTAGTGCGATAACAACTTGTTTACGCAAATTCATTTTATCACCATTAATTTCTTTAACACATGAATGCAATCGATCTTTTGGAGGTTGTAGCGGGCTCAGTTTTAAAGTTAGAGCAAAGATACTGGTATCAAATGAAACTAGATAACCTAAGGAATCCATTGGTACCTTGGTGTCGTACTAACTTGTCAAGAAAGAGGTTAAATAACGTGCCAAACTTTGCTAAATTTTGGCGAGGAAAAACCGGCATGGATATATATCGTCATATTGCCCAGCCCTAACTGACCGTTGCACTCAGTTGGTTTCTTCTAATATTGGTGATGTAGGAATTATAATTAGCACTGAAACTATTATGGATAATGGATTAGTTGATCTACAGAAAGTTAATCGATGATAATTCTGATCATTGATCAATCGTCGGTCATAAAATTAAGCAAAACGTTTTTAGTATTTTGCAGTTTCAGCTTCTTGAGTTTGAAGATTTTGTTGCTCTTCCCAATGAAAAATCACCATAAATTGTATTTGGGGTTTGGACTATTGGTTGAACAGAAGGAGGGAATATTTCAGCTTTTTGAGGAATGCATTTATTTGCCAAAAAGTTATCAATCTCATATCTGTCGATTAAATATGAAGCCTCAGCCAGGAGAGGGCCAGCTTATGTTGGATAAGGGCTGGACTGGAAGCAGGGGGAAACGGCTAGCCTGGCTCTGTCCAGGTTTTTGTATCTATAAACCAAAGTGTACAAACTAGGGAGGTACCGATGATGTTTTTTTAATCTATGTCTCTGCCTCTCTGGGAACGTTTGGGTGCATTGTTTGCTATGATTTGCATTTGACATTTTCTCCTGTTGCATCCATTTGAATTGATTTTTGATAACTTAAAACCCAAAGCGTGCGTTCACTGCTGTTGTCATTCTTAAAGAATTCCTGCTGAATCTGTGACGGAGATAATCCCACAGACTTTTCTGTGTTATCTTATGGTTTGCGGTGTGTGCTTTTGCTGTTCATGCATCAAAACACTCAAACTAAACTACTGACTCCTGTTCTGCACGCTTTCAGTCTGTGTTTCTTCCTCTCCGTCTCCACTATTTTTTTTTCAGTGCATGACCAAACACACTTGCACGGATGGTTGAAGTTATTGAATGCACCGATCAATCCATTTCCACGGCAGGCGCTGGTTAGACACGGTGGCTGGAACCTAACATTAGATATTTCAGTGATGACATTTCATGCACGCAACTCGGAGGAATGTGACTGACAATCAGGTGACTACTGAATCGTCTCAAGCAGCGAGGGATGCAGACCGTGTAAACATAAAAATGGAAATGCAACGCGGAAAGCTCTTCTCGCTGCTGGTTGCTGATGTCATTTAGCTGCTCTTACCCCCGCAGGCCTCTGTGGTTGTGTCTTTAGTGGTTTTTGGAAATCACTCACATGCCTCTTAGTTCTGTCTTTTTTTTTTTTTTTTTTTAATGCCGTTGAGGCCGGGTGGTTGAGTGAGACGCTTTCCATTACAGTATTCTGTCACCACACAGCAATTTTTGATGCCAGGCAGATTTTTTCCCCTCACTATAACACACGCAACGGATGAACCAGTAAGAACCAAGCAAACGCCAACAAAGACGCAGAGCTTCCGTCGACTTTCCCCTTTCCTCGGGACCTTTGGTTGCATGTCATACCCCTCTCTCTCTCTCTCTCTCTCTCTCTCTCTCTCTCTCTCTCTCTCTCTCCAGCTACATGTCTTTTCTGGGCTTTGTTGTTATCAGCTACTCCAACAATGAAAAATCAACAAGCCTCTGATCCATAAAGGCTTGCATGTTCTTCAGACAAAGGACCGAGTAGCTAAAGCATGAGCGGATTGCCTACGCTGGGCCGATAGCAAGCCGCCTTAGTACTTATCTTTCCTGACCAACTTTCCTCTTTTACGGTATCATATGCAGATTTTTGTTTAGTAAAGCATTTCCTCTGACTTCACAGATTGCAAGTCTGGGGATTAATAATTCCTGCTGGGTTTAGCTTACATTACTGCACTCTCACTTCCAAGAGAGGACGGACAGAAGTGGTTCTTTTAAGAGTTATTTCACGGAGAATTAAGAGTCCAGCTCAGACCTGGTTGTTTGATATCTATCGGGCATCTCATGGTCAGTATCCGTCAACATGAACAACCGCACCAGTTACAGGAATCAAGAAAATTAAGGCTTATATTTGAGCCAATTTCCTTTCTAGCTGCCAACAAAGACGCAATAGCCTCAGAAACCAGTACGTAATCTTTACCTCCAGCCTGGGGATATGCAGTAATGGCTTGTACCATCTTTGGAAAGTACTCGTTTGTGTTCCAGGATCTTTTTTGGAAGTACCTTTCGTTGTAGGAATAGCATGCCGTGCGTGGATCATCCTTTAGGAAACCCCCTCATTTTGAAACGGAGGATCGCTAATTATCCTGGAAAACTGCATCTGCACGAAGCGTGTAATTGCAGTGTTTATGCAGTTTACCGATGCCAGGCTTGGCCAGAGGTGTAGAATATCTGAACCAACCTTTCGCCTGGACCTTCCTCCTCTTCATGAATCATCATCATCACGTGGATGTGTGGTGCACCGTCTAATCTGTAATGTTCCACTCTTTAAATTCAATACCTTCAACTCTCCTTGATTTGGACCCTGTGTACTCTTCTCTTACTTGTAGTCGGCCTTCAACCGATCTGGATCTTATCAGCTCGCAGGTCAAACCACTGTTCCCTAAACTCGTAAAGATTTTGATCAGCGACCCTCGCAACGCTTGTCGGAGAACATCGCTTGTTCTTTTAACCTCTTATTGAACGCAGCGGAAGAACAACAGGGTATTGGCACTTCTTTGATGCATAATGTATTAAAGTCAGGTTAGCAGTAGCTCTCTTGTCCACCTTTCATGTACTTTTTAAATTTTTCATGAATGGCATTTAATTGATGCCTCTTATCTGGAGAGAGAGAGAGAGAGAGAGAGAGAGAGAGAGAGAGTGAGCTGGTGGGGGGTTCAGTTAATTAATAAGGTTGCTCATGGATACCGGCTGTTGCAGCTATCAGATGTGTGACCTTTCCGTTGTGAGATGGCGTCTATACCCTTTATGATATCCTGATGCTGATTCATTGGGGGATTATCTTCCTCTCTAGGGGCCGTTTCTTTAAACTTTATGCCTTCAAACATCATTTCAAACATAATGAGAGTATTTTTCATAAGAAACCTCAAGCAATAATAATATTGTAAAACTTAAAGATGGGTTCCAGTCGTCACTTTCATTATGGATTCATTGAGCTTCTATTAGCAAGTGTTCAAAGATGACTAAGGATGGGTATCGTGAAGATTTAAACTGTACTACTACTCTTAGATTTTGTTGGTTAATGGTTAATAATTGGTTAGCGAGTATCGGTTAAACTCAAAATCAGCATCCCTAACCTCCACATCTCTATTTGCAACACCACTGGCCCCTTTATCACAGAAAGTTGAAGTCACACTATGCCTGATTCCCACTGCTTTATCATAAATGCTCGATCTTTAGCAGTATATTGTATGCTCATAGCTGATATAATAAACTTTGTAGGAACTGAACGGTTACCTTTTGCCTTCTAAAACCACAAAGACAGAAACCACTTGTCTTTTTCATTCAAGTCATATGATTTGCTGCCCTTCAGCGGTAACATCCATCTTCACTTTCTCACTCTGACTACGTTGAAAGCAGCAGATGCACCCAGACGCCCACGCCATCGTACATCTCTGCTGATTAGCCACGGACCCTCATCTGGCAAAGACACCCAGCAAGGCAATTTGTCCTGACCCCAGGTCTGCAGCCGTATTCGCCCAGCCACAGTGTGTGTTGGCATGTTCGGCAGAGCACCATGTGTGACAAGATGCTTGTAATGGTGGCCGCGAAGCGCTCGTCAGCCATCTCTGGACACTATTTATAAGGCAACCCTGTTATTTGGGTGCGCGTAGGGGATCGTTGGCATCAAGGGGTGGAGGGATGAAGGCAATTTGTCGTGTTTCCGTTCACTCGTCCCGCTCTGGTTTTTTTCCACACAAAAAAAAAAAACGTGGCCGGCAGCCACCTCTTCTGAACAGCCGGTCCAACCTAAGGCCTAGGGATCACTGTCGTCCAAAGTGGCAGCTTTTCTCTTGACTTTCATGTCCAAGTCCACGCCTCTCTGGAGGCATCGTTGCAGAGCCAAAGTGGGATTGAAACGGTTACTGTTCCACCAACGCAGTCTTCAGAGCTTTCTTTTTAATACTAGTATAACTCAAGAGAACCTGGGCTGTCTTGGCTCCGTGTTTTTTGCTGCTTAAAAATCGTCCCCCTCGTGCATTAGAAGTGACTCGTTCAATATGTGCTCTCTTTCCCCCTGAAGTGCGTCAAAGCTGCAGCAAACGTCGTAAAGCTTCCACGGCTAATGTGCACTGATTTTCCAATGAAACGTGAGTAATGATGACATTATCACCTGTCAGTCACGGCGACGCTGCGGCTCATACTGTGGGTTTCACAGCTCTGTGTGTTTCTGGAATGGTTGAACTTTTCACCAAGCACCTGCCACATCAAGAGTATTTTTAATGTCAATTTGTGAGCTGTTGGTATAAAAGTTGGCCAACAAGGTATTACAAACACAAAGGAAACGTGCTTTATAGCTGTGTAATTGTAGGATTTTTAAATCACATTAGTTAATTAGTTGCATTGAGTTTCATTATGATGTGTTCAAGATATATTCAGTAAAAATTAGTATTCGGCGAAGGTCAATTCTAACGTTATCGTGATCAAATGTAATCTTGTAAAATGTAGCTTTTGGAGATGTTTTCACAGCAATATATAATAGATATTATAGATGGAATTATTAACTGTTTAACTTTCCAACACTAGCTCTAAGTGTTTTTATTGTTTTGTTTTTACCGTGGTATCGAATTGGGTATCATGGAATTTCACTGGTATTGGTTTGGACTACTCAATCTCTGATATTGTGACGTCCTGCAGATGAATGATTATGTGTCTGATAGAAGTGTAAAAAGGCTAAAGTTTGGTGACATGTCAACTTTATGAGATAATAATATGTCAGTGTTTGGTTTACAGTTTGTTGCGATGCCTCGAAGTGCCCAAAAATGCAATAATGTAGGTTTAAAATATTTGTTATGACATTATTTAAAGTGGAAGAGATCAAACAGATTTGATGACACACACACGTGTATATAGAGTGAGATTCCTTTGCCTCGTATAGCTCAGTGGGTAGCGTGGCTTTACCCCAATTATCTTTCCATTCCTCCCAATTAGGAAAAAAAAAATGCAATCATGGCACAGCAAGGCGCTCCGGAGAACGGCATCCACCACATGGCACAGGGGAGCTGTATGTGGCCGGTCTGTGATGATCAGTCTCACTGCACGTCTTTTTGCAGCTCATTAATATTAGACTGTTGACAGATGCAAAAGAAAAAGTCCATCAGCAGATCCAAGGCCACATGGCAAGACATTATCTTCCACCCTCCTCCCTTGATTTATTATCTGTCTGTCTAAACACATTGTTCTGCCTTTTCATATCCAACATCTGCAAACTGTAACCTTTAGTTCGGCGTGGAGTGCAACAGGTTTTCAAGTAGATTCTCACACCTGGCAGAGGGAAAGGTGTGTGTGGATTTACTCTGAGTCATGAAATGGTAATGAGGAGAGAGAGAGAGAGAGAGAGAGAGAGCTCAGTGCTCCGTACCCCTAAGGTAAGCTTTTTCTAAGTCTAGAGGCTGCTATGAAACACAGTGATGTAATCGCTACCGGTGAGTAATTTGCAACGAGAATGACTTCATCTCTATCTTTCTGGCTGGATTGTGAGAGTTGGCCGGTAACTGTGATGGCACAGAGATAAAAACAGTGCTTGGGTGTCTTTGGCTGCATCTCGTGGTGATATACTCTGGAGTCTTTCTTTAGAAAAGTGCCCAAGCCAGTGAGGGAATGGTTATGTTTTTGTACATTTCTATATATTTAGAAGTGCTGTTGAGGAAGAAAAATGGATATTGAGTGCATTTACTTGAGGTAGCTGGAGGTTTAAATGTAGTGCTGATGTTTTAAATTAGTTTCAGACTGAGGTAAACACAACTGCTGAACAAAGGAAGTGATCTTGTGATGTGGTGACCTCATGGTTTGGAAGAGCGTCCCGCTACCAGAGGACCACATGTTTGATACCGTTCAGTTCCTTTAAAGTGGCAGTAGGCACAATGTTTTCGGCTTTTGTTTTTAACCGATAACCGATCTTTGTTAACCGTTGACCAACAAGATTTGTGCCTCGCATGCAGCGGTGCACCAGCTGCAGTGTATGAGAACAACAGACAACTGAGTCCCCAGTTCACGATGCTGCGTGTAGTGTCGCGGACATGCAGCCACTTTCCCAGTAAAAGTCTCCACCGCACATTTAGTTTAGTTTAGCAGGTTGCAGCTGTGTGTCTGCCCGACGTAACGATAACCGTGTGTGTTTGTGCTACGTTAGCAGCTCTAGTGTTGCCGGTGGCTTCGTGCTCGCCATCGTCAAACACACGCGGTCTGTCAGCGCTGCGCAACGTTAGCAAGTATCCGACAGACCGTGTGTGTGTTGGCGGTGAGTGTGAGGTTGTTGGTGGCGTTCTAGCTGTGAACGTAGCTGTAGCAGTGTGTGTACAGTTTATTTGTCTGTGACTAAATCTCTTCTAAACCATGAGGTCACCGCAGCACAAAGCCACTTCCTTTGCTTAGCAATTTAGTTTAGTTCATTTGGAAGCTAATTAAAAACATCAGCACTACATTTATGCCTCTGTGTAACTCATATAAAAGCACTCAATGTTGTTTTTCTTCCAGGAAAAAACGCACTTGATTGTGCATAATAATGCAATTACATCTTTTTCAAATAATGCAATTACATCTTTTTCATAATTATCATTAAATGATGACATATGAGCACAACTACAGCATTTAATTTAGAATTGTACTATTTGGGAAACGTGTTATGTGGTGACTTCAAAATCCTTAAGATTAATCATTGTGATTAATGACTGCTAAATTGTGCATTTTCTAGTAGTATGATGGTGATCATGTTAGCCATAATTGCTCAGCCTTAGTGCTTCTTCCTGAATAAAACACCCGTGCAGCCTGGTTGGTATCACGCTCTGCAGACTGTGGAGCTTACAGCGTACAGTATGACATCACAGCAGCAGCAGCAGAGCTTGTTACGTCGTCATGCTCCAGACATGTCATGGGATTACGAGTAATGTTAGTCACTTAGCAATGATACTGTGTGCCAGCGCTCCAGCAGCAAGCATTAATACCCTGTAATTGCATTAAGTGTGATCTGCAATACAAAAAAAAAAAAGACTTCATTCTATTAGTATTTGCAGCTGCAATCCCCTAATTTCTTCTTGTGGATCCCCATGGGAAATTTATCTTTAGCAAGTTAGTGCCTTGTTATTTGTCGCTATGTAGGATGAAACATAAAATTACACACATTTTTACACGGTAACAATAACGTCTTTGTTAAAGCGTACTGCAGCAATTTGTGTCAAGTATTCTGGGATTTTTCCGCTGCGATCTGAAGAAGCCAGGAGTCTCTCTCTCTCTGATGATTCCTTTTCTCAGATGAATTTATGGGACGTTTCATTTGTTAAAGTCTACCTAATAACCACTGTTAACTTTTTTTCCCCCCAAATACTTCTCGTCTTGCTTCATCAGCACCAATTTACTAAGCTGTACCTTTCTTTATTTAAGCTATAACCACTACCACTTACTTCCCCGACATCCAGAAGCGTGACACATTGCACGGCTGCCGTCAAAAGAACATTTGATTCGGGCTTTCTTTGCTGCATTTTCCTTTATTCTCTTACAGTATTTTCCCCAAGGGCGTTTACAGTCCTTTGTGGGCTTTTCCCACTAAACATATAACTAATGTCCGCGACCGCAGAGGAGCTTTTAATGGATTTCTCAGCACGCCTCGGCTGAGATTGGAGGCTTGTGTGTCGTCGGTAATGCACCGCGGGAGCCTGGACGCTGAAATCAAATCCGCTGATCAAATAGCAACACTTAGTTATAGACGTAGAGGACATCGTGTCTTAACTGTGACCTGTAGTAGACTATATGTTTGGCTCAGGTTTCAGGGAGTTCATACAAGAGCTCCTTA
This sequence comes from Sebastes umbrosus, assembly GCF_015220745.1. Classification (NCBI taxonomy): domain Eukaryota; kingdom Metazoa; phylum Chordata; class Actinopteri; order Perciformes; family Sebastidae; genus Sebastes; species Sebastes umbrosus. The sequence continues at coordinate 3,052,722 of NC_051291.1, forward strand.
TTGATTTAAGTATATTTTTAGATTTCTTACATATAAACATAGATGGTACTTATATGTAAGAAATCCTTTTACCGATATTCTTAGATTTCCTCACAAAAGCACAGTTGGGATCGAACCATGCTTACATTGCCGCTGAAAATCCATGCAGGCCTTGTGTCTATGGAGCGACAACACAACTACACACATGCACACGGGGGTTGTAGAAAGCTCAGTTTTAAAGCTAATCTTTTGGTACCAACCATGTCATACTAGCTTGTCGGGAAGGAGGTTAAATAACGCTACCAAGTTGCGCAACATTTTTGGCGAGAAAATACTGTCATGGCCATTTAGAAAGGGAAACCTTTGACCTCTGACCTCAAGATATGTGAATGAAAAAGTCAGCACACTGACACACTGACAGCTGTTGTTGCCTGTTGGGCTGCAGTTTGCCATGTTATGATTTGAGCATATTGTTTTATGCTAAATGCAGTACCTGTGAGGGTTTCTGGACAATATCTGTCATTGTTTTGTGTTGTTAATTGATTTACAATAATAAATATATACATACATTTGCATAAAGCAGCATATTTGTCCACTCCCATGTTGATAAAAGTATTAAATACTTGACAAATCTCCTTTTAAGGTACATTTAGAACAGATAAAAAATGTGCGATTAATCATGATTAAATATTTTAATCCATTGACTGCCCTAATATAATTTGTTTTGTGTTGTTTATTGATTCCCACTTAAAATTATATTAGGGCAGTCAATGGATTAAAATATTTAATTGTGATTAATTGCATGATTGTCCATGATTAATCACACATTTTTTATCTGTTCTAAATGTACCTTAAAAGGAGATTTGTCAAGTATTTAATACTCTTATCAACATGGGAGTGGACAAATATGCTGCTTTATGCAAATGCATGTATATATTTATTATTGGAAATCAATTAACAACACAGAACAATGACAGATATTGTCCAGAAACCCTCACAGGTACTGCATTTAGCATAAAACAATATGCTCAGATCATAACATGGCAAACTGCAGCCCAACAGGCAACAACAGCTCTCAGTGTGTGCCATGCAACTGCATGTGATTACCATAAAGTGGGCATGTCTGTAAAGGGGAGACTCGTGGGTACCCATAGAACCCATTTACATTCACTTATCTGGAGGTCAGAGGTCAAGGGACCCCTTTGAAAATGGCCATGCCAGTTTTTCCTCACCAAGATTTACCATAAGTTTGGAGCGTTATTTAACCTCCTTTTCGACATGCTAGTATAACATGGTTGGTACAAATTAATTCTTTAGGTTTTGTAGTTTCATATGATACCAGTATCTTCAGTTTAGCTTTAAAACTGGGTCCACTACCACCTAAAAATGTCAGGTTGCGTTAATGCATTAAAGAAAATTAGTGGCGTTGAAACAAACGTGTTATTATCACGTTCACTTTGACAGCCCTAGTTTTCTTTATACATAGATAGTTTGTATATGTTATTCTCAGATTTCCTCACAAAAGCACAGTTGGGATCAAACCATATCGGCCTCCATGCTGGCATCGCCGCTGAAAATCCATGCAGGCTTTGTGCCTATGGAGCGACAACACACATACACACACACACACACACACACACACACACATACACATACACACAAGGCTCTATTTGCCGCCTGCCTGCCAAGAGCCCTGAAGCCTGGCCACAGCCTGCCTATAATGCCAGTCTGCTGTGTGTATGCAGGCACATTTGTGTCTATAAATGTACGTGTGTGTGTGTGTGTGCTCCGTGCTTACTGGTAGCTTATCCGTGTATGCATATATAAGTGTGAGGATACGCGCGAGTTCGTGCACAGGTGTGCCCCGTCCTCCTAGAGGGATGAGAGGGCAGCTCTCGGAGCTGTGATAACTCGCTCAAGGCTGTGACTTTGAACAAGGGCACCTCCCCGGCCACTGAAGGAAGCTCATTCATCATAACACATGCTGTACTACAGCAGACAGACAGACAGACAGGCTTATGAGGAAGACATGCCTGCAGTGAATGGATCTGCCTATTTGTGGAGCTGACATGAACATGTTGTCCCAGAGCTACTGCCCCCCCCCGGCCCCCACTGGAGAGTTGTCTTTAAAATGACACACATTTATCCACTCAACATGAGGACAATTGACTGGAGAATTAGGCCAGACCGTCTCAGATGCCGGCTGAGGCATCGCTGCATTTAGATGCAAGTAAGATAATTGTTCTGTTCCTTCAACGCAGCGGGAGCTGTTGTTTTTTCCCATTGTTCTGGGACTAATTTAATGTTGGGGTTTGGTAACCTTAGATCTAGTAAAAGATTACATTTACACAGCGAGTTTGGATTATTTATTTTTTTTAAAGCAAGCACATTTTGAGAAGGAAGAAACCCCCTTTTTTTTTTTTTTTTTTTTTTTTTTTCAAAGAAGCCATTAAAACAAGCCAGTCAAGCATGGACAGAGAATTGAAGACGGGATGCAGAAATGCGACAGACCGCTTTTCAACATCCCAATGTCCTCCTTTTTGGAAACTGTTTTGTCCCGTGTCCGCGAGGCTTGGAAAACATACAGGAAAATCAAGCGATTATTAAATCCGCCGGCTGAGGCTCGGAGAACATTCTCTGATCCCGCTTCCCCTCCGGAGATTGATGTGTGCAGACCGAGAGCTCTCTTACCATGCTGGCAAGATTTACTGATTTCTTTTTTTCTTTTTTGCGGTAATAAACATCTTCAGCACGGTTTTGCCCTTTATTATGCACACTACCGAGCCAATGACCAAGCACTAATAAATTTGCAGAGCTGGAAATGAGGTTTGTGGACACGCCTTTGTGCTGTACGACGGGACTTATGAAAAAGGTCATACCCAAAAGGCCAGGTACAAGCGATCAAATCAGAATTTCAGTCGAGTAATTACAGAGCTTGGAAGGTAATTCTAGCAAGGACCAAAACGAGCAGTGTTCCCGTGATGAGTCCTGCAGCTTTCCTCTCAAACACTGTCCTTGTCTGGTGCTAAAACAGTTGGCCCGTTCTCGGAAGGGAAGACGAGGGATGGGAGTTTGGACGGCAAACAGAATCACCATGGTTACTGCCAATCTCCATAATCTTTGTGTTCATCTCTCCACCTTCAACTCCTTTCCTTCCACCCGTTTGTCTGAGTCTTTCTCCCCCACGCTCTGTGGGTGTGACGTCTGGAGCTCATCAAGCGCCGCCAGTGATTTACACCATGACACGCCGGCGCTGACGGATAGCCGCATTACTGCCACACGTGTCACGCAAGACGAACTGCGATGGTGGCAGTTACCGGATAGGATTTGGGCGTTGTGGGGGGTGTAGAAGGGCGGGGAGTTGTCTTTTAGAGTAGATGGGTTTGACGCCGGGGGTTTAAAGGTTGTGTCCGCGGTTCGGGTGTTGCAGCTGATGCAACACTAAATTGGGAAGGAGACCTGTCATCTCTTCCGCAGCGTGCTCCCAGTTCGCCACTGGTTAGGCTTTTTTAATATCCGTGATTAGATTTGAAAACAGCGGGGGGGATGTCACACCGTGGGCGGGCAGAATTTGTTGATGATGCAGTCATCCGAGCATGTTGAAATAACCTGCTTAACCCTCTCCTTGTCACAGAGAGTTTGCATCACTAGAAATCCCCCCAAGGACAACCTTCTTCATGCCTTCTTCATGTGATGAATGTGCACAATCAGGCAAAAGGAATTTGATCACCTGATGTGTGCGCTCGAACCATCCAATTAGGGCATATGATTGGATGCTGCGTGATACTGGCTCAAACAGCCACTCAATATCCCATTTGAATTTGGGGGAATCGCAGCCGAAATGTTCACACACTGAATTAGGACCAGCCTCCTGCACTGGATCACAACACTATGCTAATTTGTCAGTGTTTATCCCGAGAAGGTCATTAAACTGAATAACTCGAATGCAAATAAGCACTGCTGGAAATTGCTGTTTTGTGTGAGACTCCATTGATTGCCGGGTGCAGAAATTAGAGTTTTCTCCTGCCCTCGTCTGCGGGGACACTGAGTTCAGATGCACGGCAGCCACGGGGGCTTGAACCTGTACTTTCACATGAAGGACGCCAACTGTAACCGCCACACTGCTGCCCTCCGTTTACGCTTTAAAATCACAAGACGCTTCCCACATGACACCACCGACAGCTCCTCTGCTGCCTGACTCGACCTCTGACCCCCCGAACACACGGCTCCCATCACACAGTTGAATGTTCCTCTTTGATAGGTCACCACTTGCAAGGTCCGAGGTCATTAATCAGATGTGTGAAGCGGGGGAGGGTAACACCCCTTCATCGTCAGATGGACTCCTGCTGAGAGCGTGGCTGGAATTAGCATTGATCTGACTCGCTCATGTGCTCGCATGTATTTATGGGACAAGAGTGTGTTTCATGTTAGTCCCGTATTAGACTGGATCGGGAGCGGGAAGGCAGAGGGAGGACAAATGAGGAAGGCTTTTTGGGCATAAACAGATAACTTGGAAGAAAATACTAAGCAACATGTTGCTCATTGGCTAATAGCACACGACTGTGTTGCTGCTGGACAGATTTGCGTGTTTCTTTTTGCTCAGCTTGAAGTCCTTAACACACCGGGGGTGCAACGAATAAACAACACAAAAATGTGAAATACACACATTTTGTATCTGTTCAAAATGTACCTTAAAGGGAGATTAGTCAAGTATTTAATACTCTTATCAACATGGGAGTGGACAAATATGCTGCTTTATGCAAATGTATGTATATATTTATTATTGGAAATCAATTAACAACACAAAACAATGACAGATATTGTCCAGAAACCCTCACAGGTACTGCATTTAGCATAAAACAATATGCTCCAATCATAACATGGCAAACTGCAGCCCAACAGGCAACAACAGCTGTCAGTGTGTGCCATGCAACTGCATGTGATTACCATAAAGTGGGCATGTCTGTAAAATTTAGCGTCATTTTGGAGCGTTATTTAGCCTCCTTAGCAACAAACCAGTATGGCATGTATTATACCAATGGATTCCTTGGGTTTTACAGTTTCATATGATACCAGTATCTTCACGCTAGCTTTAAAACTGAGCCTGCTACAATCTAAAAATCAAGCACGTTGCGTTAATGCGTTTAAGAAATTAGTGGCATAAAAAAAAAATTGCATTAATGCGGATGGTCCTTGCAAGTAGTATCACAAACACAGAAAGGGTTAAAAACGGATAGATGGAAGAGGGATAAGTTTGAAGGATAGCCGAGCCTTGTTTTAACGCTTTGCTCCTTGAATGACTGATCTGTGCCTCAGCGCCTGCCTCCTGTGAAGTCAGCCCGGTGCGGCGCCTGTTGTCCCGCTAGCTCAGACCGAGATTGGAATTCGTCTCCAAACAAACAGCTCCGATAAGACGGAGGTCCTGAAATGCTTCCCTTGACAGATAGACTCGGTTTGTTCATGGTTGATGAAATGTGGGATGGACGGTAGTGCTGAGAGTGATAAGAGAGTTGCTGAGTGCTGAGAGTTTTTCCGATTTCACTCCTTATTATAGCAAATAAAGAAAAGTGAGTGACTTATCGGGCACACAGTATAAGCTGAACAGGATGTATTCTTTGTCGCTGATTGACGCCCATTTGCATCCAGCAAACCTCCACTGGCTGTTTGACAAACTTCCTGGCTTTTTCTAGTGATTAAACAAACCGTTGATTGTTCGATAAAGCGGCAACATCTTCTCTTGGCTCGTCCGGTGTTGCCTGCGCTGGCGAGGCTTGGCTCTATCCCACAACTATTTTTGGTCCGAGTCCCTCTCAGATCACTGCGAGCGGAGCTGTAGTCTCGCCAAGTCACATCAATACTACACTGGCGCTTTCATAGATTGGTCTCATTGCACTGGAAAACTGTTTGATTACAGTAGCTTCATCACAGCCGTGCATCTGTCTGTGCACAGACGACTGTCAAAATGTAAAAGTAGTGGGAGCAGCTGAAAATGGGGATAAAAGCTGTCGAATGTGCTCGCTAAGTTTGGCTCGTTTCTCTGTGTGTGCATGTCGGTTTAAACAGATTAAACTGGAGCCCGGGGCGAGACAAAGTGTTTGTGGATAAGCGCAGACTTTTTGGAGATTACATTTAAATTTTCTGCATGACGCCTCGCTGTGTCGTTCTGAACGGTGAAGGTTCGGCGTCTCTCTCTCGAGGACACATGGTTATTGGGGAGCAAACATTGGCCATTGTGGACATCAGAGTGGTTATATGACCCAATAACAATGTTCAGTGCCAATGAAAGAGGGAGTGTAAAGTAAGGGTGTGAGGGTATGTAGCAGTTTCTATGCAGGAAACCAGAGTTTCCATCCCACTACGGTGTTGGTTCGTCCAGCCAAGACACGGTCATCGATGATCCTGTTTTTAGGCCGCACGCTGAGACGTGTTTCTCACTATAAAGTTGTGCTTCATTCAACATGTGTTGCTGGAGTTCTGACCTCTTGAGACTAGGGATGCACGATCCATCTGTTTCAGTCTCGATACGATACCTGGGCTTTGGGTATCGGCCGAGCACCGATCCAACACCAGTGTTTAATTAATAAGCTGTATGCCTCACTGAGTGGAAGTGACTGGGATCATTCTTTTATGTGTAAGGCAACATCAGGCTGGACTTTTCTTAACTTTGTAAAACCAAATGTAAAAAATAAATACATAGATACAAATTGAGTGAATTCAATTACAATTCAAGTGTAGACCTTTTAATGCAGCAACAAATTGGTAAAAGCTTAAACGTAAAGTATATAGTATATAAACATAGAATTGAATTGAATAGATCGTCACCTATACCTGATCCAGCTATATGAGTTGGTATTGACCCAATATCCTATATCGGTATCGGTGCATCCCTACTTGAGACACTTTCTATGCACCTTAAGGCCCTGACACACCAAGCTGACGGTCGACCGTCGGACAGTTTGGGGCCGTCGGTGAGCGTCTGTCGGCCGAGTTTTTTGCGTTGTGTCCCGCACCGTCGGCTCTAGTCTGCTCGTGTTCAAGGTTTTTGCGGAGCCCGTCGGTGAAAGAAATCACTCTGATCGGCTGTTCAGCTTAAACAAATCAGTGCACTAGAAGAGAAGCTGAAGTGAGAAATGGTCGGCAAACACCGCTTTGTTTCATGTACGTATCATAACAACGGCTAGTATATCTGCAGTCCTTGGTTTTCCTGTTTTCCTTTTTGAATGCCGAATACAGACTACCGCCGCCTGCTGGTGTGGAGTTATTTCATCTCGCACAGGGGCAGGACGTACGTGGTAGTCGGATGTCGGCTTTGGTCTTTGCGGTGTGTTCGAGTGCATATTTTTGGCGACGTGAGGTATTGTCTGAATGTAATCCAAAGTTTTGCAGATTGATAACATTGATAACAATGTTCTTGTTTGGCGATAAGGCTCGCTGGCCCCTCTTGATCATTTACCTTTTTATTCCATAAAGGTTCTCAGGTGATGGAACCAATAAATAGCAGTGTTACACTTGGGCGCCACATCAAATTTTGTTCATTGAAAGAACTGAAGCTGTGTTAGTCCACTCTCTGCTGAACGATTCCTGTCCTTTTACTTGCAATCGATTTGAGGTAAGAGTGCCACAATTCTCACAATTTCTGACCCTTAACGAATTGATTTTGGTTCGCTCCCTCGGTGCCCACTCCTCTTTCCTTAACTGCACATGCACGAGGAGAAGACTGGATCGGACCTATAACAGTGATTTATCTCCAACATGCATTTAAATGGTCGCCAGCCTATATACCCAGAACAGAAATGTCCTGACTCCGTCCTTACCCCTGTTCTATGTCCTCTCAGGTTTCAGTGAACGGCCGTGGATTGTCTGAAATGGAGCGCTAATTGGATTGCCATATTTTTAACACAGGGGAATACAAGTAAGCGAGAAAAGGGCTTCACGCAGTGGCCTTGTTTGACTCCCTTTTTCTCCTCCTCAATCCCCTTCTTGGCCCACTGAGATTTTTTTCCATGCGACTAGCCGGAGCTTAAGCCCTAATCTCCTCTGCAGTACATGAAAAGAAACCGGCTATCGCCCCTTTGGTTTTCTTCTCCCCTCTAATTCCTAGCAGATCAATTCTCTCCCTCATCCCAACACCAAACCCCCTCCACTCTCCGCCATCGGGAGTGGCTACTGTTGCATCTGGAAGAGCACAGCGCCATAAGTCATCTTTTACAGCTGCCTGGAGGGCCATATAAACTCTGCCACCGCCCTTCTCTCACAAACACATAGACAAATGGACGGTGGAAGGTCAGGTCAGCAAAGCAAGAGCAAAAGAGAAAGGGGGGGGATTGCTGCCATGATAACAAACATCGGAGTCCTCTGGGACACGAGCCAACGCTGGTGTAAATGCTGTGTTAAAGGGACAGGAAGAGGAAACAGAGAGAGGATGAAAGCGGCTGAACAAATTGAGTTGTTGCATTTCCTGTAAATCTAAATGACACAGAAGAACCCTGTGAATTGAAATGATCGTACTCATTGTAAATCACTGACAGCGATTGCAAATACAGCCTAAGGTTTACACCCCGAGCCAGCAGCTTGATAAGACATTGGAGTTTGCTTTAATTTGTGTGAGGGCCCAAACACACCAACCCGACATCAAAGAACTAGCAGCGCCGCAAAGACTACAGCCGACGGCCAGTTAGCACGGACGTTCTGCGCCTGCATGAGCGGAAATAACGCTCCCTCCCAACAGGTAGCAGTAGTCTGTATTCATCATTCAAAAAGGGAAACCGGAAGACTGAGGACTGCGGATATACAAGCCGTTTTTATACCTACCTGTACATGAAATAAAGCAACGTTTGCCGACCATTTTCACACCACTCTCACTCACCACTTAGCTTCATTCCAGATGTCGTTATGAAAATATCCGTGTATTGGACTGATCAGATGAGATGAAGATGACAAATGAGAAAAACCTTCCATGTTTTTCCTCTTGACTTTACTCGTTGGCTTGCTTTCCGTACGTCGTGCACTGATTAATTTAAGCTGAACCGCCAATCAGAGTGATGTCTCTCACCGACGGGCGGTAAAATGTAAAATGCTCCCTCTGGAAACACTGCAGAACATTTCTTGGTTTGGCTGGACCGCAGAGGGTAAGCCATACAAACGCAAAAGTCTGTCACTGAGTGATGAAGTTACACGATTGGTTGGCCGAGTGTTGCAGTTTCCTCATTGGCCGTTTCTCTTTAAAAAGGAAAAGGCGGGAAATGTCCATTATGCAAAAGAGCCGTCCAGCGTGATGTGTCCGTGACATCGCCTATTTCTCGACTTCCCATGTCGTAAACACGAGCTCACGAGTTTCATTTGAAGGCACCATAAAGCCCAGTCGGTTTAGGATTCCAAATAGGAAAAGAAAGCTATATGCAAACTTGGTGTAGCCAAGATGGGGGAGGCGGCGATTTTAAGCCACGTGCAAGAGCAAAAGCACTGTCATCTTGTCACAACAGATGGTCTGAAAAATCTACCAAGAAGTCTGGAAAATTTGGAGTATGGAGGATGTGTAGGAACCCTGACTTCCCCATCAAACGTCATCAGTGGTACCTTTTTAAAAATGTGCTGCGAGGGTGAAAGCGTACACCTTTCTTGCTTGAAGAATACACCTTTCAGGTCATGTGGAGTCAGAGGAGGGTGACCAACACGCTGAGCGGGCGGAGAGCACCTCTGCAGCTACATTTCTGCTCGCTGAGGAAGCCCTCACCACATATTGTGCCTTTTACCCTTTTGAGGATTACCACGCATCCCCCCCCCTCTCAGCAGCAGCACCGTAGGTGGGAGGACACAGCATTACAGGGAAGATAGCCGGGGTGAATCTCATCCTGTGTCAGCGAAAAGGAGTCCTGGTAAGCCAGACCTGATGGTGACTGCCAGAGGAGCTTCATGGGGAGTGGGAGAGGCGATTACGAGGTCTGGAGTGGAGCGAGGTGGGGGGTGTTATGCCTCCCGCTCCACGGGGGCTGTTATCAGACAGCAACATGGATGCTTCAAGTGCTGCTAGATTGAGATTAGGGCACGTAAGTGAGGAGGACCACTGCCTGGGGACCAACTGAAGGGTCCTTGCAGCACAACACCAAACGGTCTTCAGTGTCATCGTCAGTGTCAGTTTTATTATTTTGACGGTGACCTCTGACCCCTATGGAGGGAGGGGTTTAAAGATAAATATAACCACATTTACTTCAAAATGACTCCCAGTCTGATGTGAACTGAGGCCAAACGGAGTCAATAGCTTGATGCAACGCACAACACAAAGTTAATAATCAAAGAGATTTAAAGTTCATAGTGACTTATGGGACATGTGCAAATTAAAGAAGCTAATTTAAGCTAATGAGTCCCAGTTCTTCCTTTAAGTTTAGGGCACACTTCGGAGCAGTGAAAGAGAGACCTCACTCTTAATGTGATGAGTGAATAAAGCAATATCACATAGCAGACTCTCCTAAGGGCTTGTGTTTATAGATACAGGCCTGCAGAGAGGAGGCTTTTCTTTAGGATTCACATCAGTGGAGTTTCTTTGGTTCAAACCCCCGGGTATGTCATCATGTTAATGTCTGATATATACAAAAGTATATATACGTATATAAGTATATATACAAAGATACAAAGAGTATGGAAGCAAAGTGACGAAACAATGAGTCTGTGGCCATGGATGTAAGACTAGAAAAGCGCTATATAAATGCAAGTCCATTTACCATGTATAAAGACACGTCTGTAAATCAAAGTATACGTTTTTTTAGGGAAATCAACGTCCCAGTACGAGCACTTAAATATCTCTCATTTAAATCATTATGTCCTACAAGTAGTAAAATGAACTAACAGCTGAATCCAGAGTTATTTTCCTTGTCATAATGACCGTGCATCAGACCCACGGGACTGCACCGCCCTGCACGCTCATACAGTATGACATATCCGGTTCTGCCAGCTTCCTGCCAGCTGTATGCAGCTGTAATAATGGATATATTGGCTGTAATTCATCACTTTTATTATCTTATAATAATACACCCATGGGCTGTATGCTGTAAGTCTGTACCGCGTTTGATGTATTAACGTCTCTGTTCCCAAACAACCGGCTATCGGCCAGTAGCTAGTAGCGAAAGTAGCATGAAATCAACAGAATTTAATGGAGTTTTAGGCTATTAACTAACACGCAGGGCAAACGCACAGGACACAACCTCAGACATCCATGGTCTGGGGTCTATTGGACGTCCATTTTTGAGATCCTTGACATGACAAAGTTTGAGATTGCTCTCAAAATCTGTGTGCTGGATTTTTCTAACTTCCATTTACTGTATGTCCATCGCTCATTTTATGCTCCTCTGGGAAACAGCCGGGAAAAAAAGTTGAATAAACACAGGCCATTTTAGTAGAGACATTAAATATGACAATAGAATAGAAATAATTTTGTTTTACTTTTGTACGGCTCTTTGTAGGCGGACGTTTTACTGGCGTCCGGTAGTCACTTTCAGTCCTAAATGGCGGAGGCGTAGCTCTGCTGCTGGGCGCTGATGTTGCAATGGAACAACCAGTTGGCTTTCACTTCTTATCAATATACGTTCTTTGATATATATCCATCTGAATGTGTCTTCAGTGATGAATCAGGTGCAGTTTGTTGCCAGTTGAGTGTGAGAGAGACAGACAGCGGTTGTCTAATGTCCACAGGCCACAGACATGGGTCCTGGCGCTGCACACAGACCTAATCAATGTGCTCATGGCTCCCTGCCTGCCGGCTAATGAACAGCTAATGCTCTCCTCTCCTGCTGTTCTGAAAAGCAACCACTTTGAAATTGCCACAGTGATGATTACCTCCTCCATATTGCATGAGTTTGGATGTAAACGAATTTGCTCCACCCCCTCGCGCATCCGTCTCTCTCCCCTCCCGATGTGGCCGTGCCTAATTTCTTCACACGATCATGATACTTTGGGCAGCGGATGCAATTCTTCTTTTTCCCTGCAGACTTATGGAAGCTGCCGCCATGCTGTGCTTTGTGTTCGTATCTCCATTTCCCTGCGCCGAGGCCATCCAGACACGAGCCCAGAGCCTCCGTGTTCAATATCTTGAAACGAGCTCTCGGGCTGTTATGACTCTCAACGTCGGTGCTGTTTTCCAGCCGCTGCACTTGTTTTCACTGTGCAAACAGACTTAACACTGACTCAGTGCAGCATCAACACACTGCTTTAAACGCCTCCGAACGTCCCCCTGAATAAACATATACAACCACGTTGTTTATCCAGTAGGCTAATTAGCTAATTGTTTAACCCCGTGCAGCTCTGACTGGTGTACTCTGCCGTTCCACTCCTTCATTAAGTCTGCCTTTGTGCTTTTTTTTTTCTCCCTCTCTCTGTAATCCACATTTCCATGTCACTGCCAGCGCTGCAATAATTGTAGAGCGAGATAATTGTTTACATACTGCAGGACACATGAACTGACAAAAGAGCAAGGCTCGGAGGGCCCGTGTCACGGAGGAACAAAAAAGTCATTTTCTTGTGGAAGCCTGGTCCTCAGGCGACCTCAGAGGAAAGTAAAGAGTTCATGGGGCTGCAGAGTTTATTGGATGGATGATGGATGATGCATTAATGACTGCAGCATGTGATCTATTCTCTGTGTGTGTGTGTGTGTGCTCAGGCTTTATGTAACAGTGGCAGCCTCAGTCAACAAAGGCAAAGTTACAAGGTTGGCTTTTTGAACAAATTGGCTCACTGGTACGAGGCTGTTCCGATTAGTTTCTGCTAAATAGGAAAGGAGTGAACAATTGTGGTTGAGGGGTTGTTTCCTGACTAGATTGTGAGCAGTTTGAGAGTCACAGTTCACTTGGAGGCGGCTGAACAAGCTTCTCTCTAATTCATTCTGTCTACCAGCCAGCAGGGGGCGACTCCTCTGGTTGCAAAAAGAAGTCTGATTGTATAGAAGTCTATGAGAAAATGAGCCTACTTCTCACTTTATTTATTACCTCAGTAAACATTGTAAACATGAGTTTATGGTCTCAATTAGGGATGCAGCGATTCTGGGCCGATACCGTTACCGATGTTTCAAATAACAATTTGGCCGATAGCCGATAACGATGTTTTTGTTCATATTGTTTTTGCTGTTATTTATTCCCCTTTTGTGCTCTTCTTCATTGTAAAAAAATAAGTGAACTGTTTTAAAGTCATTCAGCATTTAATTACTCTGTCTGTTATGAAACAACCTTTAATCTATAACCTTCTTTCACATGAAAAATATATATTTTCAATGAGAAGAATGTTTCATTACTTAACATAGCCCTACTATGATGCGGCTTCGGCGGATAAATTGGTGAATCCCGAGTCTCAATAGCGAGTTTCAAGTCTTCTTCAATATAGCATGATGTTCATTTAGTAAGTTATGGTCCCATTTAGACCATAAAGCAGGGGATGCTTTAGGGCGTGGCTACCTTGTGATTGACGGGACGCTACCACGGTGTTGTTTTCGTCTTAGACCTTTAACCCTTTCACAGTGTGTTTTCAGTTCATGAAAGTTAATTGTAACATTTTGGTTGACTAAAAATGTCTTGTTCGGTGGTACTTAGCTCCACCCTCTCGTGCCACTTCTGGTTGCAAAAGGCCAAGATGGCAACGGCCAAAATGTCGAACTCGAGGCATCAAAACCGCTAACAAAATCTGCTTACCATCTCTAAAGCTCCCTCATTAACAGAGGTATCGATCGTCATATCAAACTCTCGACAAGGAAGCAAATAAGCGTGTTTCCCCAAATTGTTGAATTATCACTATGACGTCAATGGGGCAGCTGTTGGTGACTTATTGAACATTTTACTGGCAGTGTGGCGGCAGGATTACCAGCATGTGTCATAATGTATTTCCCTTTGAAATCCAAGGTTCGACTCCATTTAAACATTTAGTCCCATCGTGGTTTCGATTTATCAGATAATACAAATTAAATGCTGATTGTTAATTATGCGTATTCTTTATTATACAGGCTCTATTCTGCAGTCATTTGTTGTTGTAACTAAAATCACTATACAGTCCAACAGCGATAACGCAGCCCACTTCAGTATAATAACCCGACTGATTCAAACGGCTGCACGCTGAGTGTTTATTAGTGTTAATGCCTTTTCAGCGCTCATAACCGAACGTGAGGATGGACCAGTATGAATTTGGGCAAATTAGGCTGAAGGCAGCATGTGAGCCTGGGATCATGGGACTCCTAAATGGTGTTTCCATAGCAACAGTGATTTCCCCCTCACTGCAGGTGATTGTTCTGTGGTGGTCCACCCGGCCGTGGCCTACCTGTGATGAGGGGGGGTTCAAAGGGGGGAGGTGAGGTTGTGTGTGTGTAGTCATTCATTCTTCCATTAACCTTTGTTTATACGGGGTGGTCCAATGAGAATTAGCAACTCTCATTTACACACAGCAATAAAAGCAGAGAGAAGGCACGTTGAGTAAATTAAAACAAGACAATGTAGAGCTATAGACGCGCTTCAGGATGGAAACCAGACATCAATACAGAAGCAGCAAATTAAGAGTTTAATGCAAGTAAAGACAGAGTGCTCCAGGGATGACGAAGTTAGCATCGCCCTGGGTTCCCTCGACAAAAAGCCAATGGGATTTTTCCATTGAGTTTTGGATTATTGCAGAAAATAAGCTCTGTCGCTAACACATGTTTATGATACGTATGATACATTTGAAGTGTGAATGCAGTCACCAGAAGTAAAAAGCTAACGTTAGGCTATCAACCAACTATAACACCCAGCAAACAGGAAGACATTCAGATCATGTCTGTATAATGTCCGTCAGTCCAGACCCACTTCTGTACGTCTGGTGGACGTGCAAGTTGGGTTCAATATTTGAACGTCTGGTTCGGGGCCTTTTTGGACGTCTGCGGATGTGCAGCTCAGGTTGACATCAATAGTTTAACGTTAAAAAGACGTTTAAAAGAGACGCCGCAAAAACTTTAATTCTGGCTCCTCAGTGGACGTCTTCGGACGTCAACAAAGACGTTAAATTGATGTCTTTTGGACGTGTCTTTGCTCAGTGGGCGTGTTCACATGAGCGTGAGTATACACTACAGGAGGACGAGTCGGCTTGATGACGTTTAGTAGTCTCATTTAACCACTTGTTATCAACCGCCTTTTTTTTAATTTTATATCGTAGAACAAAACGTTAAAATCTCTTAAGTTTGTGTTAACCACAGACCTTATTTCAGGCATCTAACTAAAAACCCATTGACTTCCAGCCAATGGAACCAGAAGTGCTAAAATGCAAACTGTTTTCTGGGTTTTAGGACTCATTCCTGCAGCACTCTATTTAAAAATGCAGGTCTAGTTTATAAATAAAGCTTTATATTCAGTAACATAAATCAATCTCATTTTAAATTCAGCTGCAGTTCCAGCTGAAGCAAAACATTTAAAAGCTTTAAAATCAATCAAACTGTGATCAGAGACTGTTTAAATATCTGTGAGGTGGAATACACCTTTACCTAAACGACGGAGACGCCTCCTTTGTTTTTATTGACCTGGCGATGGGAAGAAGCGTGTCTATGGATTAGTGTGTTCATTGTACTTTGGCTCGGAGCCACAGCAGATAAATTACCCACAAAGGAGCACGTTTAAGGGGATCAGATATGGACGTGATTGGAGGGAGCACGGACGGCATCTGAAATACTCCACACGGCGTGTAGTTATTAGACTGCCAATGACTGTCACAACCAGCGGAGTGATTGGCTGTGGTTCCGAGTAAACAACGCTGTGGATTGGCCCGGTGTCTCATTGCAGACCGGTGGGACTGCCAGCAGGAGGGAAGACATTTCCGTCGTCTCACTGGACATCTCACTTCTCTGGGTTTAATCCAAACCGGCATATGAACAACAACCTGTGAGACCTGTGAGGCTAAATGAGACCTATAGACCAGAGATAAGCAGGTTGTGGGAATTAATTTCCACTTGGTGATTCCATTTTCACCAAACAGAAACGGCATTATACTGAAATCTATTTAAAGGTGCTCTCTCAGCTGTTGTTGCCTGTTGGGCTGCAGTTTACCATGTTATGATTTGAGCATATTTCTTATGCTAAATGCAGTACCTGAGAGGGTTTCTGGACAATAGTTCTCATTGTTTTGTGTTGTTAATTGATTTCCAATAATAAATATATACATATATTTGCATAAAGCAGCATATTTGCCCACTCCTATGTTGATAAGAGTATTAAATACTTGACAAATCTCCCTTTAAGGTACATTTTGAACAGATAAAGAATGTGTGATTATCTTGTGATTGATCGTGATTGACTATGGACAATCATTCGATTAATCGCAATTAAATATTTTAATCAATTGACAGCCCTAGGTGGAATATGTTCCTATTATTTAGTCTACCCCCCCCGTGGTGCAAAATCCAGCAATCCTTTAAAGTCCCTTAAAATTTGAGATTCAGCTTCAAAACTGAAGCACATAAAGTGGCCCGTGTATTTATTATTTGTGTAATATTTCTCCTTCAGACAATTCAAACTATATAAATATACATTGTGAATCAAAGCCTGGAGTTTCTCTTATCTGGCTACTTTACAGTCCATCCCTTCCACCGTCAGACAGCTGAGGCGAGTGCTAAATGAGATGTTTCCCCACTATTCCTCCTGCGGATGAAGTCCAGTAAGCAGACATTATAAAGTAGGACTCATGCAGCGGCTACATCTGTACCCCCATGTTGCTAACGGTACGCTGCCAGGCGATGTATTTAAAGTTCACATGCTGCCTTAAGGAGTTTCTGAGACATTCTGCTCGTGGATATCCATTCATCATGTCTGCCACGTCTGTCACCGCCTGTTTGTTACTCTGGCTCTCTATATCCTGTTTAGGGGAAACGTGGCTGCTCGTTCTCTCACTGCACCGCGGACTCATTCATCATGGACCTCCTTTGTGCTATTCCTTATCGAGGTGATCTCTGTAAAAAAAGAGAGGGGCTTAGGAATGGTTAACAATGTTGTTGTTGTAGGAGTTGGTTCTATTCTGACAGGTGATTGTACAGAATGATGGGAGATTATGTTGAGTATTTTGGGCTCTCTGAAGTAGGCCAGCCGTCCGTGTAATTGATGGACTGGCCTCTTTTCTTATGTTCATCCTCTCAATGGGAGTGAAAGATACGTTACTACTGCTACTGTCACAACATGTGACGACGCGTCAGACACCGCAGACGTCGCAGACGTTTAATTGGACATCAGAACCGGGAGGTGGGATTTACGGACAAGTACCTTTCAATCCATTACAACAACTTTATTAATTCTAAGCACAGGAACTCCTTCTCATCATCCAGCTCTTCCATATTTTTTTTCCAGCCAGAGTTGTGTTGGGCCAAACTTATATGGAACTTTTGAATCACGCCTATCGAATAAATCAAAGACCGCCTGACAAAGGATTTGAAAACCGTGCGTCCGAAGTGTTCAGAATTGAAGACGACACATCTGGAGATTTTTATCTCCAGACTGCCAACACCAACTGGTCTGGACGTGGTCCAACTGGGTCCAATCCGTTTTGATGCCCAATCATAATTATAATCAAGTTAACAATTATCATGTTTATCCTCAACAATTATCAGTTGGATTCATGTTCATGGTCACCAGAGGATGGACTCCTGACTTTCCCTCAGCCTTTTTCTCAGGACAAATATAAGACTAAAACAAGATAAAAAGTAAACTATGAAAATGCAAACTAAGACGAAATTACTACTGTAACATCCTTCTGGCAGGACTGCTAACATAAACAGTGAAACCTCTCTAAATGGTCTTTGGTCCTCAACCAGCCAAGATGTCTCATGGTCCCCAGAGGATGGGAAGATCCTTACTTGTCCTCTCGTCCCACCTTGAGGTTAATATTTCTGTTTTAATGATGTCTCAACAACTATTGGATGTATTGCTATAACATTTAGTACAGGCGTTTATGTCCATCTCAGGATTAACTGAAATAACTTATGATCGTCTGACTTTTCATCCAGCGCCATCATCAAGTCAAAATTGAAATGTATCCAACACTTACCTTTAAATTGAATGACATTCTCATCAGCCTGAGACCCAACTGGACTGAATTTGGACCAAGTCCCAGGTAGAACGCATGGAGATCAGGGTGATGTGGAGGCTGGAGCCCGTCCCAGCATGCATTAAGCGGGAGTCAGGATACACCCTGGACCACCTCGCCAATAATAATAGTTATTATGATAATAGCAGCCGTGACTGGAGACACCATCCATACTCTGCTTCGTGTAAATGAAGCTTACTTTGGCTTACTTTTAATTATGGTAAAACAAAAAACCAACAGTAACTAAAAGAGAAATGTCAATTACGATCATTCAAGGTCATAAAATGATGCAAGCCTGCAAGATGCCGCGGCTTAAAAAACAATCAGAAGTGCTCTTTTCCTTCAGTGAGAGCAGCTACTTTAAGATGCTCCTCAGAGGAGTTGTGTTTCCAGTGGTTTTCCAGCGTGTGAAGTCAAGAGTTCACGCTGCGCCCCGACCTGCCTGGAGTAGTTTGGTCTCCTGACCAGTAACGGCAACAGTCTCTCATCACCTGCCCATCAAAGCCACTCACTTCCTCCCCTTCTCCTCCGCGCGATTCGCTGTCGGGCCGAGCGATGACGGCTCCGAGCCTTCTAATTGGTCATTTTCCTGCCAACAATCCCCGGAGTGGTTGACTTCATCGCTTGGCAACGCCTCGATGTGACTTCTCCTCTTCCACTTGTGGTGAGCTCTGAGACTGACCGCATCGTTGCATCTTTGATCTTTTATTTTTTTTCATTGTTGTTGTTTTTTTCCCACCGATCCAAAGACTTTAAATTGCTTTCTGGTCTCATTTTGAAGCGGAGAGCTCGGAAATGCTCCAAGGCCAAAAGGACTCTGTCAGCATGTTCAAGTTTGAGTGCTAACTTGCTGTAATACTGAAAGAGCACAGCCCTTTGTTGTGTCTGTTCTGAGTAAACTTCACCTTTGCAAATCAGTCATTCTTTCTCTGAAGCCTCAAAAATGAGTTGTCACTTGGCATTCTTGGTTACTTTGTTGGAGCTGCTTCAAGTTTGTCCAGGACAAATGGAAGGAAGATCTCTATTTGAATCATTGTCTCAGATGTGTGCAGGGTAGAGTCGTGTTTGCACGTTCAGAGCAGACTGCAGCCCTTCCCACCTTTTGATTTGCTTTGTGAGAACGTTCAACAGGTCCCGTATTTCTTCCTCCACCTTTTGCCTCCGAACAAACACTCCAGAGAGGAAGCTGGAAATGAACGGTTTCTGACATGCTGTTGACAATAGGCCGGGATCATCAGGAAGGAATCGTTTCACTTCTTTACAACTCCATTGTCACAGATTTTAAAAGGTGAAGTTTAAATTTGTGAGGCTTGTTTGAATTTACGTCCGGTGAAAGCTCCAGCCTCCTTTTACTGCACCGCTCTGGTTTATGTGGAGCAGCTGTGCTTACGGCTCTAATCAGCATGTAAACTTTGGCAAGATCGCAAGCTTGATTTACTGACAAATGTCTGACACCCTCGTCTATTATAGCATGTAATTTACTGAAAACAGCTAAATGAATAAATCAAGTTTGTGGTTCAGATTGTACTGTGTGTGTGTGTGTATGCATAAATGTGTGTAGAAGTATGCATACTCTTCACTGGCTCCTTGTTGCTGCTAGCAGTAAGTTGCAGAAATTGCTTGAACCTACCTACCTCTTCTCAGAGTACCTAATATTTCTCTCCATGCTTTTCAAGCTCTTTCTCCAAAAAAAAGAATAGAAATAAAATTTGCTAGGTACTTTCATGCACCTGCAAGCTTTCTGGCACTCGTGTCAGGTGGAACATGGAGTGTTGAGGCACTTATTCTCGAAGGCTTCTCGTTGATCTACCATGGCTTTGATTGTTCCTCATTTATACGTTGCTTTGGACAAAAACGTCTGCCAAATAAATGACTAAAAGCTATCCTAAAACAATAAACCACTGACTGAAATGTGACTAAAACGAATGTTTCTTGAATTGTTATAAAAAAACCAAGACTAAAACTAAATCCAAATCCAAATTAAAAGCCGTTGCTCACCAGTGCAATGCAAAAATGTAGTATGGGAATGCCAACTATGCAACAACAACCTATCCAGACAGAGAATGTCTGAGGGGCTAGCATTAGCTACACAATGCATAAACTAACCCGACCCCAAATATGATGCTAAGTGCATATCAGCAACATTACCATCTTCACCGTATCCCAGCTGCTGGGCGACCTCAAGCAATATACTGTCCTTTTATTTGGTTGTTGAGGTCGTCGTCGCAGTGTTTGTCCTATATGTTTGGGTGTTGAAAAGGGGACGGCCCGTTGTTATACCGAAACACCGATAGTCAAATGTCAAAAGACCCATTGGACCGAAAAAATCCCATTTGTCTGACAGTCTATAACACCAAAAACAAACGTACATTGCTCCGAAAATAGAAACACTCACATGGCTAATTATTATGCAGAATGACGGCAATATTTTTTATGACATCAGTTGGAAGAAAGGATTTCATTGGTCAAACATATGGCACAGGCAGAAATCCGCTGAAATCGAGGTCCGTCCAGATGTTACGTAGGGGTGTGCAAGCATTCAAAAGAACCCACAAAATAAGTTTTTATAAATACCTGTACAAAGTTTTCAGACGATAATCCACGGCTGGTGTGAAACGGCTTTAACACTGTCACATTTTTACTTGTGTGTATAAAAAGAAAGTGTACCGTGTGGTCAGATGAGTGACGAATCAAGCGATGCAGATTATGAGATGAAGTCTCGTCCATAAATGTGAGTGTCAACATGTTTATCTTCAACCTTTTTTTCCTGACATTCCTATTCAGTGCACAGATATTCCCTGGTCAGTTCACCAGACACGCGGTCTTCCGTCGTCCTTTTGTTTGAAGCTTGGTGTTTACAAATGGAGATGTTGTCTCCTCGCCGCATGTCCCTGTTGGAATCAATAAGCGGCGTCTCGCTCTGTGATTGGCATTGTGTTCTCTTTGGTTTGATGTAATGTACAGGGATGCTGCTCCCGGGACTCCTCTGATGGTCCTTTTGTTGTCGGCTGAGGATGAGCCCCCTCGCAGCAAAAGGGCTGACGCCGGCGCATGCAATATGCATGAAGCTGTCGGACAACGGAGGAGTCGGTGAAACACGCGTGTGGTGCATTTTGAATACAGAGGCTCACGGAGGGTATCGGCTGGATGCGGAGCACTTAGCAGACCACCCGAGGCTACTGGAGGTGTTTCCTGGTGATCAGCTGATTGCACTAAATGATGTGTCCTGTGATTCTGAGCAGCAGCGGCGCTAATAGAGTGGATAATATCTACTGGGGTGGAAGTGTGGGTATTTAAATGAAGATAGGTCCATTTTCATGACACAAAGGCACCTCATATTGTCATTTCAACATCCCATGAATAGGTAGACATGAACCCAGGGCTGTCACAGCAACCGCGATATTGACTAGCCAACCACAGGGGATGGCAAGCAACCGCCACAACTGTTATATATATATATTTTTTTAATTCTTTGCAACGGGAGTGCAGCATTTTTACACTTTGCTACAAACAGCAGCAGCGTGACGAGGCGCTGAGCGTCTATTCCGCGCTGAATGCTGCATGGTTGGTGTTTATTTTAAGAGTTGAAAAATGTTCAACTTTGGGTAAAACTCCACAATGACCACATCCCACATGTGGGCTACATGTGCTGGACAACAACAACAATGGAGGAGAAATTAAAACACATAAAGCGGCTGGTCCATT
Organism: Sebastes umbrosus; assembly: GCF_015220745.1. NCBI lineage: Eukaryota > Metazoa > Chordata > Actinopteri > Perciformes > Sebastidae > Sebastes > Sebastes umbrosus. The sequence continues at coordinate 3,074,469 of NC_051291.1, forward strand.
CTCTCTCTCCCTACGTGCTTTAGTCTTCCATTCATCCAGAGCAAGTGCTCTGCCTTGTGCCAACATTTAGATATTCTGTATCATAGCAACCAAAGTGCAGCTGAAAAGAACGCTGCACCTCATTGCCTTCCTTTGTTCTGCATTTAACAACAACAAACAGTATTTCATTAGTTAATCCGCTGAAATCGAGGTCCGTCCAAATATTATGTTCCTCAGGGGTGTGCAAGCATTCATAAGAACCCAGAAAATCAGTTTTTATAAATTTCTGTGCAGATTTTTCAGACGTGCTTGGTGTGAAATGGCTTTACTAATGTCACATTTTTACTTGTGTGTAAAAAAAAATAAAAAAATTAGGGCTGTCAAAGTTAACATGATAATAACGCGTTAATGCAAATTTGTTTTAATGCCACTAATTTATTTAACGCATTAAGGCAAAACTACGATTTTTAGGTTGGAGCGGGCTCAATTTTAAAGCTGGAAGATACTGGTATCATATCAAACTAAATAAATAAGTATTTTATTAGGTTAAAAACTGTCATTTTTGTCATTTAAAAAGAAAAAAAAGCTTATTTATACAGCATTAAATTCAGGATAAATAAAGTAATTTGCAAACAAAACAAAAAAAAGTTTCAATAATACCGCATATCGCACTTTTGATCCAGTCATTATCACCGCAGGGGAAATTCCTTCACCGCGACAGCTCTACACGAACCTGATGTGCAACTATTGGAGTTAGGACGAGTTACATCTGAAAAATATTTGCTGCTGTATTTGATTCAGAACATCTTTGAGCTCTACAAGTAGATGGATCGCACTGAAATCCTTCAGATGTACAACCCTGGATCATTCCACTAATTTCAAATCATTGAAATAATAACTCTGATAATTGCCTCTCGTTGCCGGGCCTCCCTCTTGTGTGGAAGCGGTGAGACGTATCAACAGGGATGCGGGTCAGAAACCTCCTTTTAATTAGCCTGTGTTTCTGTCTCTGTATCCCCCCTCATGAAACAAGCATATCTCTTGACCCCTCCGCTCGCTACTGAAGCTCTGCTCCTTTCCTCGTCTGCAGAAGTCCACGGGCGCTAAAGGACTGTGAACACAACATTGCAATGTGCCTGTGGGCTGTCGGAGATATTGGACCACAGGGGTGGGTGTGTGTGTGTGTGCATGATAAACCATAATCTGACAGTGATGTGACTGTCTGTACTCTTTGCTGTGATTCTCTGATTGAATTGTAATACAATTTGAGCTTGAGTTCTTGTATTTAATTAGGAATAGGCACCGAAACCAGGTGCTAAACCGGGGCAGATTTTTTCAAGACCGTTGTATTGATAAGCTCCGACGTTAACAGTTCTGCTCTCGGTGTTGGAGAAATTCCTTAAAACCTGCTTCACGGTATTCTCGGAGGAATGAGACCTTTGTCTTTTTTCTCACCTACCTCCAGTGTCTCAGTAGCAGCTTGCCTCCCGCTGCACTGTATGATCTAATTGGACATCCGGCCTCCAGGGTGAGTGTGAAGCGAGTAGCACCCAGACAGGGAGGCGTGACCCAGAACCAAAGGGGGACCACTGATGGACATATTTGTGTGTGTGTGTGTGTGTGGGCTCTTAGCGAAAGGTTGCACTGTCTACATTTCTTTCCATTTCCACGGTTCCTCAACACGCCCGATGCTCCATGATATTCTTAAGGGACTGTTTCTCTTTTTTCCACCACCACCACCACCACCACCACCACCGCCGTCGTCGCCACCACTTGGATTTATTGCTCTGTCTGCTTCGGGGAATCTTGGCTGACCCACCCCTCCCCAACAAATCAAGCAGGCGTCCCCCCTCCAGGCAGGTGCGGAGGTCAAACAATGCAGAGCTTTTTATGAGGGAGGTGGAGAGAGCCGACTGGGATGTGATAATGTCTGCCGAGACGCCTCCGGCTATATGACATTGTAGAGCAATACTCGTGAGATGAGAAGTTTCACATGATGAGAGAAGATGCACTTTATTGATCCCTGAGGGGGAAACTGGGTCATTTCAGCATCAGACGATGAAGGGAGTGGCTTCAGAGTTCAGAGTCGAGACATAATGAAGAATTCAAAAGCACATTTTACAAATTTTGGCATTCAACAAATGGACTCAAAGAATTTCGAGGATTGTTTTTAAATGTAGCCTACCCCTCGCAACATCCCAGCTTTTAAAGAGTTAGCTGCTTACTTTGGTCTAATTTAAGCAGAACAGGCAGGCAGTTTGCAGAAGTGCCTTAAACTTGCATTCTTTCTAACAGCCAGCAGGGGGCGACTCCTCTGGTTGCTAAAAGAAGTCTGATTGTATAGAAGTCTATGAGAAAATGAGCCTACTTCTCAATTGATTTATAGAGCTGTGCAGGAATGAGTCCTAAAACCTGGAAATGAGTTAGCATTTAAGCCCTTCCGGTTCCCTCGTCTGGAAGTCAATGGGTTTTTAGTTAGATGCCTGAAATAAGGTCTGTGGTTAACACAAGCTGAAGACATTGTAACGTTTTACAGGGTAGCTTTATAGTCACTCTTGTATGAGGGACAAAGACGTCTACTAGTTCGTTACCTAAAAAGTGAAAGATGGATAACAAGATTGATGAACTCCTTTGCTAATAAGTGCCAGATCCCATTAAAGCTGCTCTAATACATGATTTCATATGAATAATGATCAAACAACGATGTGAAATGTGAAAAGCTTATAGTAACAAACCCACCGAGAATTATCACTCCACAGTTCCCCTCAGCTCTGCACAGCTTGTTAGTGTATTCTGTTTTGGTTTTGTGGACCTACAACTTCAGTCTCGCTGCTATCTTCAATGTTGTTTTTCATGATGCAACAGGCAACTACCTGCAAAGAGGAAATTAGAGACAAGTCGGTGAAAACAGTGGAGCATTTAGCAGCTTAAGAGCCCGATATTTCCCTCAGGAGTCGATTTTTAGGTTGCAGCGGGCTCAGTTTTAAAGCTAGAGTGAAGATAATGGTGTCATATGAAACAAGAAAACCTAACGAATCCATTTCATGCTAGCTCGTCGCCAAGGAGGTTAAATAACTCTCCAAACTTGGCGAGGAAGGAGTATTAAACACTTGACAAATCTACCTTTAAGGTGCATTTTGAACAGTTACAAAATGTGCGATTCATTTGCGATTAATCGCGATTAAATATTTGAACCGATTGACAGCCCTGGTATCAATCAGCACTCCTGAGACCCCTCCATACCTTTTTGGATGTGCTTGTGATCTGACCTCTCTGTGTTCCTGCGTTTAATCAAGTGAGTCCATCCTCCTGAGTCCTGTGTGAACTCCTACACAGCGAGGTGATCATGAAATCCAGCGAGTGCAGGGCTTAGGCTTCGCGTAGGACTGCTGGCTGAAATGTCACATCCTTCGAGAAATGGACGAGTATTATAAAGGATGCTCGAATGCCTGTTGTATTCCTTTCCTCCTCACTGCTTCCTGCATTCATGTCTCTCTTTGTGGTGGTGGTGGCGGTGCAGAGGGGGAACGGTAAAGCCTGAATGGGACGCGGCTCCAATATGCTCATGTTGGCAAACAGTGCATAAAAACTGTCGCCTTTGTCCCCTCATAATTCCCTTATCTCGTGGGCAAGGTGTTGGTGATGTGCCTCTCAGCACGGCTGGCAGCGGTGATCTCTGCTTATCGGAGCTGCAAGTTAATAACTCGGCAGGCCGGTTCTCTCTCAGCTCTGTCCACTATTGTCTTAATCCTCATGAGGACCAAACTATTTCAGGAACAGCAAGAAGCACAAAACCATGATTCACCAGGTCTCTCATGTATCTTAGCATGTGTACATATTTATATACCCCACTGTACACTTACTGAAAGAGCTGGGGGTGGACAAGATGACAGAAAGCATCTTACAGTCCAACTAGGAATGTCAAAGTTAACACCTCATTAATTTCTTTAACGCATTAATGCAGTCGATCTTTCGGAGGTTGTAGCCGGCTCAGTTTCAAAGCTAGAGTGAAGATACTGGTATCATATGAAACTAGAAAACCTAATGAATCTACTGGCACCATTAGATTCCTTACCATACCATACCAAGTCATACTAGCTTGTCCAGAAGGAAGTTAAATAACGCTCCAAACTTGGCTTCCAAAAACCGGCTTGGCCATTTTCAAAGGGGTCCCTTGACCTCTGACCTCCAGATGTGTGAATGTAAATGGGTTCTATGGGTACCCACGAGTCTCCCCTTTACAGACATGCCCACTTTATGATAATCACATGCAGTTTGGGGCAAGTCATAGTCAAGTCAGCACACTGACACACTGACAGCTGTTGTTGCCTGTTGGGCTGCAGTTTGCCATGTTATGATTTGAGCATATTGTTTTATGCTAAATGCAGTACCTGTGAGGGTTTCTGGACAATATCTGTCATTGTTTTGTGTTGTTCATTGATTTCCAATAATAAATATATACATACATTTGCATAAAGCAGCATATTTGTCCACTCCCATATTGATAAGAGTACATATGGGCATGTCAGGGCTGTTTTAAGATAGACTAAAACAAACACAAACCTATCCTTTAAAACTAAAACGCTGTCCATGTGGAGTGTATTTTATGAAAGAAAACAAAATGTGTTGAGGGATCAAAACATGGGAGACAGACAGGGATGAAGTCATCCTACCCGATGTGAAAGTGAAATCACCTTCCCCACATGGGAGGCGGGCTGCGAGGTGTCGTAGATGCATGCCTGTGTGTGTGTAGGTGCGTGCACCTTGTGAAGAAAACGTGAGGGAATGGTGAAGTCATCCAGCTCCTCCAGTGAAGCATGAACGCTGCTTGCCTGCAGATGCAGTGCACCAACTGAGCCCCCACCTCAGTCCCCCATTCCTCTTCCTCTTCCTCTGCAACACATCGGTGTCTGATCACAATGACCACGGCAGACAAATCAGCCCAGCTTCTCTCTCTGCTTCTGCATTTTCACAGTTACTGTACATGCATACTGTACTGTATATCGTACCTGTTTGCACGTATTTGCCTTTTATTGAGTTTGTATGTGTTTTTTTCTACTTGTATTTTATATTTGGCTTATTTTTCAATGAAGTTTGCTTCATTTAGATTTTTTAACTCATGGATGCATCCCTAACCAAACATTAATTAATTGTTAGATTATCCATCTGTGTGTTGTAAAAATGCACAGACCAGACATCTGTTGTGGTTGGACGGACTCGCCTCAATTTACTATTGATGAATGTTGATTGGCTTGGCAAAGCCAGTAATCTGTTCAGGACAGAGCCAATGCACTGAAAGTGGCTCATTTCACTTTATGTTGCTCTCCATGGAAAACTGCACAGACAGCTAGAAAAAATGAGGTTAAAAAACACACAGGACTTTTGTTGCACGTATAAAGGTCGACTAAAGCCAACAAATTGAACACTTTGATTGTTCTATAATCTCTTCTCATTTCTTAATCGCTCGGCACTATTTCACTGTGTAGTGCATCCTCAGTTCTCCTTGTATACCCTTTTGTTTCTTAGGGAGTTTCAAACCTTTAATATGGAAAGTGAAGTGCCTTAAACTTGCATTCTTTCTAACAGCCAGCAGGGGGCGACTCCTCTGGTTGCAATAAGAAGTCTGATTGTATAGAAGTCTATGAGAAAATGAGCCTACTTCTCACTTGATTTATTACCTCAGTAAACATGGTAAACATGAGTTTATGGTCTCAATCGCTAGTTTCAAGTCTTCTTCAATACAGCATGATGTTCATTTAGTAAATTATGGTCCCATTTAGAGTCAAGTGGACCATAAAGAAGAGTATGCTTTGGAGTGAGGCTACCTTTTGATTGACAGGTTGCTACCACGGCGTTGTCCGGTCTGGGAGTTATCCGTGTTTGCTTCTTAGAACTTTAACCCTTTCACATTGTGTTTTCAGTTCATAAAAGTTAATTGTAAAATTTTGGTCGCCCCAAAATGTCTTATTGAGCGTTCGGTTGTGCTTAGCTCCACCCTCTCGTGTCTTGCAAAAATCAAGATGGCGAAGGCTAAAATATGTAACTCGAGGCTTCAAAACCTAACGGTGAAGTTACGGTTATTATGTCCACTTCTTAGAGTCTATTATTTGAATCAGTGGATGAGTTGGTAAGCTTGTTGTGTGTTTCTCTTGGTTTAACATGAGAAAATCCCCCCCCGCTCATTGGTTAGATGTGTCTGGGACGGGAGCGAGAAAGTAAACACATGGAGACAAACCTGCCATCCTATCTGCTCAAATATGAAGAGGGCAGCTTCCTAGTGCAGGTCGGAACTCAAACCCCACTCAGGTTGAATTTCCTGCTAATCAGCTTATCGGGACTTGAATGCCATTGTTTGTCAAGCAGCATGATCTCCCATTGCTCTATGCAGTTATGTTTGGCCAACAATGTTCTTAAAGGTTACATTAACATCCTTTCAGTGCTTGAAAAGATACAAGCTTTTCCTTTTCTGTTCACATCAATGAGAAACCACAGCTTTGAACACCCCTTTCTGAGTTAATCTAAAACAACACCTGACGTCGGTGGCTGTTAATTAACCTGAGCTTATGAAAATTATAACGTGGAGAAAAGCAGCGGAACCGCCGCAGGCTCGGACCGCCTCCTCCTGCTGTCTAGGAAAGCCTGAACGCTCCTTTTCGCTGTAGATAATACAATATGTCGCCGTGCTCCTCGCTCTCCTTGCTGAAGGCGTTTTTCCATCGCAGCTGGGTTGCTCAGACGCTTCCCCTCCCGCTTGTTTTAATGTTGGCCCGGACTATTGTGACCCTGCAGCCTTTCCTTCCTGTCCTCCTCCTCCCCCCTCATCCTCCTCTGGCTGGTCAGTCTGGACAGAGGAAATGAGGACTGTCTCATTATCGCCTCAGCTTCCTCCTGGATCTCTGCCCAACTGGAGCCGGTCTGGTTTGTCTGGACGCAAGCTGGAAACAGTCAGCTGTCACCTCTCCGGCTGCAGCTGGCTGTCTCTGTCTGGCTCCCTGCTTCAACGTCCTCCTGTTCTCTCTATCGTCTTATCCCTCTTTCAGTCTGCATCTTCTGCTATGTAAATTAGTTGTGGGGAAAAAATCGATTCACCTATGTATCGTGATTTTTTATTATTTGAAATCACTTTTTTAATGCTTTTATTGTTGTAGTCTGAGTAACGTGACGTCATATCCGTTCCGTATCCGTCAACCAAAACAAGCCGAAACGACAGCAGAAAACATCGGCGGGTCGGCGTGGATATGACCTGCACCCTCCCATGTTAAATCCAGCATGGTAAACACTACACATCCAGTAAAGGATGGAAACACTTTGGGTTTCACACATTGTCGGGAAAAGCAGAGCTAGACATCACGGCTAAAGCTGCACGCTAACTCTGTCACAGACAGGAAACGTTATCGTATCGCGGTAAAGTGCGGTCGAGCCGGCCGTCGCTCTCGTCTCCGTGGTCAAATGGGCCGACGCTACGACTGTAGAGCACCCATATACTGACATTTATGTTGAATGCATTCAAACGGCCCCGATGGAGCTGACCATGGATGGATAAAGAGAACGGAGCTGACGGGAGAGCTAGAGACGGACTTGGAGAAGTTAGAGGATGTATACACGTGGGACTATGTCCGGTTTTCAAAATAAGATGTTAACAAAGAGAACTGTATTGTAATATACTGTACTGTAATGTACAAAATACTTCTATGGAAATAAGATTGATTGGATTATATTCCCTTATAAATTAAAACGAAAATACCACTAATTTGTGAGGGAAATGTCTTTACTCTTTGATTTTTGGGTTGCTGGAAAAATAAATAATTCCTGACAATGATCCTGATATATTTGACTTCAGGACATCTCTGACTACATACATGCTGAAAATCAAACATTCTTACTGTATTAATTTAGATATTTTCCAAAGTAAAAGTCCCTAGAAGTGTATGATTCAACTTTTTCCCCATGGTCTAGTGTTAAAAAAGTGAACTAAAATCTCAATACATATAGAATCAGCACCCAAGTGTCGTGATCATATTGAATCTGGAGACAGGTGTATCCTACCAGCCCTACTAGTAAAGGTCCCTTTTCCTATTTCCCTTGTTTGCTTTAGTTATTGAGCTTTAGGAGAGTCCACTGTTCTTTCAGCAATGCCCTACTTCACCTTCACATCGTATCACACGTTCACACTGGGAGCTGCCCAGTACAGACCAGTTTGTGTGACTGCCTTAAACCAGTGACCTTTTTTTTTACTACCACCCTCTGAGGGTCTCTCTGATTCATCCACCCCTCTCTGAGTCTGTTTTTCTGCTTTTGTTTTCTACCTCTGATCTTACATTTGTCTCCCGTCTTTCTTGTTTTTCACCCTTTTGTTCTTTCTCTTGTTGTTTTTCTCTTTTTTTCTGTCTCATTTTCTCTCCCTCCGCCTGGCTCTGTTCCTCGAGGTCTCTATCTCCATCTCTCTCTGTCAGTCTCTATAACCTTCTCATCTCTCCCTGATCCCCTTTTTGTCTCTCAAAACTTTCCTTAATAATTGGCTTTGTTTTTCTGTTGCCCCGTCTGGCTTTCTCCGTCTCCGTCCCTCCTCTCTGTCTGGGCTTTTTCTGCTTCAGTCTCTCTCTCTCTCTACAAGGCTGCCAGACAGAGTCAGATATCTCCTTTTAAACCATGTTATCCCTCCGTACCCATGCGCTGGCCATCTAGCAGGACACTACAAAGGAAGATGCTTCCCGTCTCCTTGATCCTGGATCGTAGCGCATCATTAAAGCATTACAGACCAGGATGATGAGCTCTACAGTGGGTTTGACAGAGCTCTGGTTAGTGCAGCTCTATAAATTAAAAGACATCTTCAAAGTAAGTACAGGCAAAATGATTGGAAGAAAATATACAAGTGCAAGTCTCACTAATATTGTGATTATTCTCCAGTGCTGGTTCTATTGGCCTACATTGAAACATGATCTTCCAGCAGCATGCAGCTAAATGAGATGCCTCTCAGTTCAAGGACAGCAAACGTAGAGGGAAAAAGGGAGTGGAGCTCTGATCTGGAGCCTTTAATGTTGTGCACACAGACGAGATTAAACAAGATACAGTTTCACCCAGACATCTGCTAAAAGGATGCAGTTGTTGAGGTCCTCCGATGGTTATATGTGAAGTGAAATTACATGTAGACTTAGTTCATTTTCTGGAAGAAACCTTACCTGTTTAAAGGTGCTAAATGCAAGATTTGGAGCATTTCTGCATCATTGCTAACAAAACTGAACAGATTGAACCTGGAGGGGAACAGGAGGGCGGCAGCAACTTGAAGAAAGTGCTGCATCTTCCATATACAGTATACGCCACACAGATGTTTATGGGCGTAATGACTTTATTTCATTAGGACTGCAAGTGCTGCGTCCAAGTAAAAACAAACTCTTTGGGTCTGAGCTCCAGAGGAACTATAGGGTGAACAGAAAGAGGACTGAGTCCCTTTTCTGTTGGTCCACTCTTTGGTCCACTTTAAGAGGACTGAGTTTGGTTCATTTAAAAAAAGGACTATATGTGAAAACACCTTTCCATTCTCCCCTCCCTCGTCTGCAGCCATTATTAAAGCTGCCCTTATGCAAGGCACCAAACCCTGCAACCACTTCAGTGGAGCTAAATTGCATCGGGCAGCAGTTGTAAATGCGAGCAAGTGTGCGAATACAAAACAGACTGGTGAAAGAGAGCATACGTGCCGAGTCAATTATTGGCTGAATGAGCTCCGACCAAACAGACAGATCTGATCTGCTTTTAGCAGACTGCTCTTGATTAATTGAGGCGGTGGCTCATGTTGGTGAATAGTAAACAAAACCTCGCTGCTGTTCTGCTTTAGCTGGGCTTGGCCGCCGACCAGAGCTGTGGGTTTATTCTGTGAATCAAACTGTGAGTTACTCTGAGGGCCCTATATATCTTACACCCGGCGCAAAGCTAGTTTCAGACTGACCCAGTTGTCATCTTCAGCGCCCACGTTGTGTAAGTAGCATATGCACTTGGGCGCCATGGGCGTGTTGGTCTTAACATGAGGTCAAGTGCTTTGTTGTTGCATTGCTATCTCAGGGCAGCAAAAAGCGATTGCGCCATCGACCAACAAAAACCTGGTCAGAAGTCTGGTGCAGTATCGTCCTGCTATTTAAAGGGCGCATTATTCCGATAGTAAGATGCGTCTACATAGGCGGGTTCACAACACGTGTGCACTCTGCTTGTTACAAACACAGGGAAGCGCAGCAGCTCTCCCCATCCTCCTCAGTTAAACACAGTGTCGGCGCTAGAACAATGTTTTTATTTATGTTCAGGAAAACACTAAATTCAGGCGGCAGGTGATAATTCAGAATATAATAAAGTAAGGCTCTCAGGTATTCTGTATTGCTCAACCTGCAGCGCTCCTCCGGTCACGCGTTTCCTCTCATCATCCCTCTGTATGTGCGAGTGTAGTTGTAGGCTACTTAAAAGTTTGCAGGCGCTCTTTCCCCTAAACGGCGGCGTTTTGGGGCTGATGGATCCGCCGCGTGTTACGCACCGCCTCTCTGGCAGTACTGCGTATCGCATCTCCGGAGGATTACGCTGAGCCGGTCCATCGGAAAGCAATACAGGTTTCATTATTTATCAATACATGTTTATCATATTTAGCCTTGAGCTTATTATCATATATTGAATTTTGTTTGTTGTTGATGGCAGATGGTGCACCGGCCAAGCACCACATACACCTGCTCGTGCACTTTCACTTCACGCACCTGCAGATCTGTTTCCTCAGCAGAAAACCACTCGCTTCTCTAATTTGCCAAATCCGCCTTTTAAATAGCAATGCTCCAATGTGCAGACTCACCTGGCTTTTAAAGGGAATGGAAGATGACCCTCTGATTGATTCAAATCTTGTTACGCTCAAAACACACCTATGATAAATCAAGAGACTAAATACAACCCCTTTGCACCATGCGCCTTACTTTGTGCCCAGATTATGCGCCGCTTAAGTGGAGTTGTACGCGCCCTAAATGCACTTGCGCCATGCACTGTAGACCGTGCGCTATAGATCATTTAAACAGCGCCCTGAGAAGTGAATCAGTTTCATCTGTCATCAGAGGTCGTGAGGTGTGGTAACAAAGATGACACCCGAGCCTCGTCTTTCTCTTCCTCACTCTTTTTCAGTCACCTTCACTTATTCTCTCCATGCATCCATCTCTTTTGTCACACTTTCATCATCTCTCATCCTCTCTGTCTCTGTCTCTGACGCACTCTCACTTTTCTCTCTCGCCCTCTCTTCATTCATTCTCTGACTCGGTCTCCCTCAGGCCCAGAACCACGTTGGGGAGCCGTGTGCATGAAGACTAAAGCGTGTGCTGCATCCCCAACCGCAGCCAACAGCCACCTCCACCTCGCACCAACAAAGCTTATCTTCTTCTTTGGCCGTCCTTGGAGAATAAGTGAATAGACGTTTATATTTTGTGCTCTCTCCTCTCTCTCCTCTCTCTCTCTCTCCTGTATGGAGGCCAGTGGAGCCGGAGATCGTCCTCTGTGATTTGCTGCCTGTGAAGAATGAAGATGTGCGAGGGCGGGCACGTTCAAGGACGACTCTGGACTCAGCTGCTAAAAGCGGAGGGGACTATAAACACAATTGTATAGAATTAAAACATCAACCTTGCACCTATAATAGGATTAAATAGGAAAAAAGATGACAAAAATCCTGTAAAAATCATAAAAAAAAAAAAAATGTTCTAAGATTAAAATGATTCAAAGAAAGAGAAATTGCAAATCTGAAATAATGAGGCAAAATATACATTTCTTCTTCGGTTTGATTTGTAATTCACACCTTTAGTCCAAATGAACATGCGCGCATGTAGAAGCTGAATGGAGAGGAACATAACGCTCCTCTACAGGCTTGAATAAGAGTGTGAGTGTGTGAGAGAGAGAGTGTATTAAGGAGGACCAGCAGTAGATCACAGCCTGGCTAATGGAACACTGCGCTCCTGAAGGGTCCTCGGCTCTCGTCTCGTCCATCACGGCTCCCTCGTATCCCTCCGCAGAGGATTCTGGGTAGATGGTGACGGCGGAGTACGCCCGCAGGACTTGAGACCTGTTTGTTGCCTGTGAAGTGCTCTGTGGAAAATGTGGAGTATTTTCTCTTCAGCATTCTTGACTAGATAAGAAACAATCAAAACTAGTTTGTGGAAAAAAAACAATTTATTGAGTTTAACACTAAAAAAAACTCAATGAACCTGTTTTGTAACCGGCTTTTTGTGCAGGGAAACATAATTGGTGCTTTTATGAGTTAAGGAGTTTCTACCTTTTTGTTAGAGCTGTGCAATTAATTGAATTATAATTACGATTTTGGCTTCCAACGATTATGAAAACAAGATAATTGGCATAAAACAACATAATAGGGCTGGGACAATACACCTATCTCTCTGTCACAATACTTGGGTACCGATTCCATATGTATTGAGGTTCGATATTACGATTTATTGCGATTTTTGTTACCTTTTTTTAACACTAGACCATGGGGGAAAAAGTTGAATCATACACTTCTAGGGACTTTTACTTTGGAAAATATCTAAATGAATACAGTAAAAATGTTTGATTTTCAGCATGTATGTCGTCAGAGATGTCCTGAAGTTTTCACAAATTAGTGGTATTTTCTTTTTAATTTATAAGGGACATGTAATGTTTTATACTTCTAGTGAATATAATCCAATCAATCTTATTTCCATATCTGTATTCTCTATATACAGTTCCCTTTGTTAACACCTTATTTTGAAAAGCGGACGTAGTCACACGTGTCTACTTCCTCTAACTTCTCCAAGTCCGTCTCTAGCTCTCCCATCAGCTCCGTTCTCTTTATCCATCCATGGTCAGCTCCATCGGGGCCGTTTGAATGCATTTAACATAAATGTCAGTATATGGGTGCTCTACAGTTGTAGCGTCGGCCCATTTGACCACGGAGACGAGAGCGACGGCCGACTCGACCGCCACGTTACTGCGATACGATAACGTTTCCTGTCTGTGACAGAGTTAGCATGCAGCTTTAGCTGTGATGTCTAGCTCTGCTTTTCCTGTCAATGTGTGAAACCCAAAGTGTTTCCATCCTTTACTGGATGTGTAGTGTTTACCACGCTGGATTTAACATGTGAGGGTGCAGGTCGTATCCACGCCGACCCTCGCCATTTTCTCCTTTCTTGTTCTCAAAGATTGAAGCATTTACAAAATGTTCTTTCTAAGTGTATGATTTTTTCCAAAGTTAATGAGTATTCATGAGCAGCCCTACGTTTTGTACTGCACACATGCTGTACGGAGGCGTTGTTGTGGACATTGGACTAGATCTAGTGGATCTTTATCCAGCCGAGCCGCGCCCTCACAAACTAGTGAGGAAAAGCAAGGAGAAAAACAGAAATGCATGTTCATGGAGGAACACATAGCTCACACATAGGGGTTTTCAGTTTCAATGTTTTTAAAGTAACTGCATCCAAAGCTTCTTAATTCACTTCAAACCAAAACCCCTCTGAGCCAAGGAGCAGCACAACATCCCATCCATCACGCTGGGTCACCTCTGTGCTGTTGACGAGCACCATTGAACACTGTAGTGTTTGCATGCCTGCCGGCTTTAGATTACCGTCACCACGTGATGAGGACATCTGCATGGCGATCAGTAGATGCCTCTAAGCCTCCATTGATTACCGATGGAGCTCCGTGCTGTAACAACTGATCGGCGGTGTCTGATGGTGTTTGTTCACAGGATTGCCTCTGTTTGCTGTAATCGCCAATTACGCAGGAAAAATGACAAAATTACATGGAGATTGCTACTGATTCCTGCATCACTGCTGCGAGTGTATCTAGATAATGTGTTCACCCAGCAGTTGTGAGTATTGATGCATAGTGATTTGCTGTTGTTGGTGCATTTCCAGTCCTTCATTTACCCAGTAAAGACGTACAGTAGCCAAGCCCTCCTTATTGATTCATCATTCATCTGTGCTACCAGTTATCCAGGTGAATGTTATAGTGAAATGAAGTAATGATATCGTAAATAGGGCCGCAGCTGACTGTTATTTTACACACTAATATGCTTTTTTTTCTCTATTCACTGAGTCCAACCGATATTGTCTTTGTCTTTTTAACATAAACACACAACATAAGCATTTCCGGTCCTTAAATTTAGTTAATATTAAAGAATTGTCACCAAGATATGTACACAGCTGTTGAAAAAATAAACTTGTCAATGCACTCTGGTAGACCTGGAATGATCAATCAATCAATTATTCAACAGAAACTTTGTTTTTTTCTATTATTTTTTGTGCTTTTTTGGCGTTTTTTTAATCTGTCACCTGATCTAAAACGTTACCTCCAGAAACTTTGCACACAGAGTCCGATACGTTTTGTTATTCTATTCATTACGAAAATTTGCGGTACGAGACAAAACTGAAATAATTACGTGGGTATCTTTTTGTTTTGCGATCATCCCCGATCCCAAGCTGTTCTTTGATCACCTGACCCAATCTACCTTTAAATTTCATACATCTCTGTATTCTTTATCGCAAAGTGCTTTGTGCTGGGAGCTACATGTTTGTCATGCCATTTCAGATGATGACGTTTGCACGGACGTTGGTTCTGAGTGGTCAAAGATGCGAAAAACATAGAAAATCAAACCTGTTCCCCAACACATGCACGAACAAATAGTGTAGACTGGAGAACATCGTCAACCTTGCCTTTAATAACGGATGAGAGTTTCGGTGTAAACGTGATTACCACACCGTGAGGTGGTATTTATTTTTAAATGTGCAACAATTTTTCGGATGGAAAAATGACTTGACCTGACGGAATATCTTTAAGTTTTGTACTGTTGGTCGGAAAAAAACAAACAAGCTGTTTAAATGTGCCACGTTGGGATATAGGAATACTTGATGGGCATATTTCACTATTTTTATAGACATTTTTTTATAAATGAATTAATTACATTGGGGAAAAAACATATAAACAAATATAATCAATAAATTAATACAGAAAATAATACATTATTGTGACATTCTAATATAATCTGTGTAGTGAAATATAATCCATTAATATACCTGGCAGGGAAAGTGAAGAATGGCCGTTGCAATTCCCAGAAGTTGGCATCCTCAAATCACTAAAATGATCAAATGATAAAAGTCTATTGAAGTAAAAGTGCAACAGAAGGTCAATAACCATCCAGAGAAAGGGAACGACACCTACATCCCCCTGCTACATCACAACATTTATCACCTCTGCTGCGACGGCTCTCAGAGCTGTCAGCCAATCCTGACGGGTCACATTTGGGCACACGATGAAGCCTAACCAGGCAGAACTGGTACATTTCCAAACCGGCAAACCGGCTCGCACCTTTTCTTCATAGCTGCGAGCGACAGGTGAAAGATCCCGCTCAAAGTCAACAGATTGCAGCAGGTGTGCGGCCGCGGATGGATGGGTGTTTATGTGCTCATAGCTGATTACCCTGGAGAGCAGGGGTGAGGAGCAGACGGAGGGCAGGGGGGGAGGAAATCAGGCTCACGTCCTTCAGTGTGTGTTTGAGGGGGACAAGGGGAGAGAATAGGTGAGGAGAAAGAGTTCGTCTGTGTGTTAATGTGAGCGAGCACAGGAATTTAAATGTTTTTTCACCATTAAAAATGATGTTTTTGACAGATTGTATGCTGTTTATGTGTTTAATCTTGACTCAAGGTTCACTAACTAGCTTTTTCCTGTGCTTTCAGCCTCGTCGTCTTCATCAGCGGATGAAATTTGCCCTGTTGTCATGGAGCTGTCGTCATGGAGATCGTGAAAATTCCATCTGCTCTTGAAGACCCTGGGATATGGTTGAAACCGAAAAGCCAGTAAGTGGACCTTGAGTTAAGATTATTTTGTCCAAGGTTAAAGGTCTTATGATTTTCATGTAGACAAATATTTTTTTTTTAAATAATACATCCACAAAGCCTTTAGAAAGGTGCCCAGTGTTAAATTCCTTAATGAAAACTATGACGAAATATGTTCGACCTTTTTTATCCGTGTCTGAGACGAGACGATGACGAGACGGCAAGGACGTCATTAAACACTAACGGGGACGATATCAAATGAAGGAGGACTTTAACTGTAAAGATGCATTCTTCTTTTTATCAGATAATGAGATCATGTTTTATGTGAAATAAGTTTGACTAAAATTACAGAAATGTTCAATATAATCTGATGACTCAACAGGACTGAGATAAAAAAAAAAATAGATGACAAAATTAAGAGAGAAAACATTTTGACCAAAATCAAATTACTTTTCGGTGACTTAAACGTTTCAAGTTGTCGTTAACTAAAACTAGACTAAACTAGACTTAAACTAGACTTAAACTATGAAGGATAAACATGACTAAAATGTGACTAAAACTAATAAGCATTTTTGTTTTAAGACTAAGACTAAATCTAAAATCGCTGCCAAAATTAAGACTGAATGTGCCGAATAAAAGGCTTTTCCTGAAAAAAAAAGTATTATGACTGGCGGGTCCAAAATGAATGTTTTGTTTATCTTTGTGGAAGATATCTGACGTTTGGTTCCCACTTCTAACTTCTAAGTCTTGTGAGCCGATAGTAAAACGGCGTTGGTATCTCTGGGGCATCAGTTAGGACAAATGGCTGAGATTGAGGGTAAGTGCCTGGCAACCACTTGTTGTGAAGTAAATGTAATAGAACAGGGAGGGAGAATGTGACTAGTAGCTCA